>NC_138027.1:62732722-63332722 GCF_964106645.2 Podarcis pityusensis | reverse complement strand
CATTTGTTTCCATGACAAGCTGTTTTTGTTGTGTTTTCAGAAGTGGCAAAGCAAGTGCAATAAAACTCTGATGCAAATGTTTATTATGCATTTAAAATATATAAGGAGTTGTATCCAGTGTTAGTCATACTTAGAGTAGACCCACTGAAATTAATGGACACGATTAACTTAGGTGCTTTGGGTGTTATTCAATGTTAGTTCAACTCAGTGTAGGCACACTGAATTTAATAGACATGACTAATGTAGGTTTGTTAATTTCAGTAGGTTTACTCTGAGTATGATTTTGTTGACTACAATCCATTAACTTTATTAGGTCTATTCTATGTAGAACTTAGTTGGATACAACTCAGGTTCAATGGACATTTTATTAATCCATGCCACAAAATAAACTGATGGTCATCACGACATTAATTTTAGATTAAAACTTCATGATATTATAGATGGTGCTGCTGGATGGAGCCAACATTAGAGGACCTTGGGTTGCAATGTAATTTTATATATAAATATAGCAAATATATATAACATATATAACACACAACACACACATATATATATTCCACATTTAGTGAAATTGCTGCCATGGCTAATAATAACCCATGTGCTACATAACATCTCTCAAGACAATGTACATAAATAAAAGATAAAAAACCAAATAATCTATTTAAAACATAAATACATCAAAATAGAATCAGAAGACTACCTATCTATCCTCACAAAGCAAGAATTCAGAAATCATGCAATCAATAGGAGTATAGCATCTAGATCAAGGGAAGTAATAGTGCCACTGTACTCTGCTCTGGTCAGACCTCACCTGGAGTACTGTGTCCAGTTCTGGGCACCACAGTTCAAGAAGGACACTGACAAACTGGAACGTGTCCAGAGGAGGGCAACCAAAATGGTCAAAGGCCTGGAAACGATGCCTTATGAGGAATAGCTAAGGGAGCTGGGCATGTTTAGCCTGGAGAAGAGGAGGTTAAGGGGTGATATGATAGCCATGTTCAAATATATAAAAGGATGTCACATAGAGGAGGGAGAAAGGTTGTTTTCTGCTGCTCCAGAGAAGCGGACACGGAGCAATGGATCCAAACTACAAGAAAGAAGATTCCACCTAAACATTAGGAAGAACTTCCTGACAGTAAGAGCTGTTGGACAGTGGAATTTGCTGCCAAGGAGTGTGGTGGAGTCTCCTTCTTTGGAGGTCTTTAAGCAGAGGCTTGACAACCATATGTCAGGAGTGCTCTGATGGTGTTTCCTGCTTGGCAGGGTGTTGGACTCGATGGCCCTTGTGGTCTCTTCCAACTCTATGATTCTATGATTCTATACACAAACTCTCAACTATCACACTATCTTTGCATGCACTTCATCACCCACCCAACTCAGTGTTTAATTCAATAAAATGCTTAAACATTTAACAAACAATAATCGTGTTCAGAAAGATATGTCTGCTGAATAACAATCCAACCAAAGGTAAAAACCCCAAATGGAGTGATTTTTCACTTCCTTTCTCACCTGGAGCAATACGAACACGCACTGCAAAGTTCTGAGGTTAGTGATAATTACCTTTCTGTCAATAACTGCAAGGATGCTGCCATTGTTTGCAGAAGATGGAAACTGATCAGCTCAGCGATGATCCACTTTAGTCCTCGTCCTCTGGTTCTTGCCCTTCAGTTCATCCCTCTGTACAAGCAGCCCCCAGCTACATGCCTGAGGGAGGAACAAACACATTCTTGTACCCAGCAGTCTCCCACTTGTTTTCAATCCTCCTGATGCTCACCTTGTGCGCAAGCATACATTCTAGGCACATGCATGCATTCTGGTCATTTCCTTCCAAATTATTCTGTTCAATAGACTCCTCAGATATATGTTTCAAATCAGGCTTCATGAATCAATCTTGCTTTACACGTTATCTGTTTCATGGCCCTGGTTGGCAGTTACGTTGTTTGAGCGTGATCTTTACAGGCGCCACTTTGGTGCTGTTTTATGAGAAGCCTTTCTGCTCAGTATTTTGGTTGTAAATTGATGGAACCTGCTCATTCTTTACAACATAAGAGAATGGCGGGAACATTTAGTAAAATTACTGAGGTGTGACAAACAGCAAGACACAAATAGTGCATAAGCTGTTGCTATATCAGCATAAAATCAGCAGACTGAGTACCTTCTGTATATTAATCGTTGACATAAAATGAGGTGGTGGTTGGAGGAGCGGGGTCGGAAGATGGAGTAATTTAACACAAAATGAATACAAGGAGACCTTGCTAATAAAATGCCATGAAATGTAGTTCACCATGAAGATGCAGCTTTTCCTTGATAGGAAGCAGGAACCTAAATTAAGAGAGGATCCAAAGTATTGCTCCCCATTTAGCACTTCTAGAGTGGTGAACTGGAGTCAGCTGTTTTAGTGCTGTATTAAGGGCTACGACCCCCCCCCCCCCGGTAATGGTTATATGGTGTGTGACATTTTGAAGAACTACTACCCATCAACAGACAGCAATAGTCGATGCAGATCTTGTGAGGGCAGGAGGATGCCATATGCCCATCATTTCAGAAAAGAAACAAATTGTAAACCTGTTCCATGAAGGCCAGACTCAGGGACTGCAGTTCATAACATGAAACAATTCACAGAGATGTGGTAGAAGCGCCTTTCCAAATAACGAAGTTATCTCATAAAAGGTCTGAGTCCATTTTTGTGTACTCTAATTGGGGGCACCTCCGCAATGTCTCAAACAGAGAACTGCTACCCAAGATCCTTTTTGAATAGAAGTAAAGAAAGAAGCACGTCAAAGTGCAAGTAAATAAATAGGTACTGCTCCGGCGGGAAGGTAAACGGCGTTTCCGTGTACTGCTCTGGTTCGCCAGAAGCGGCTTCGTCATGCTGGCCACACGACCCGGAAGCTGTACGCCGGCTCCCTCGGCCAATAAAGCGAGATGAGCGCCGCAACCCCAGAGTTGGTCACGACTGGACCTAATGGTCAGGGGTCCCTTTATCTTTTAAAGAAAGAAGAGTTGTCTGTGTGAGGTGGCAAAAGGGTGCCCCCCACTCCCTCAACTTGCTAGTAATTAGAAAGAAAAAAGCCAGAGTTGAGTTTGTGAGGTAGAAGCTGGATGCAGACTGCAGGCTGAAGCCTCTGAGATAGAGCCATGCCTGATTTCTCCTTGAATCTAAGGCTGTGACCCTCTTGGGAAATTAATATATATGTGTAAATAAACCATATGTCACACAGACACCACAGTCTCTGCTAGCCCTCAATTCGAGGAAACTGAACCCCTGGGATTTTGCACTGCTCAGAGATTGGGGTGGCATGAAACACTATGATCCACTCCTATAGATTTATGTCATGTCCAGAAGAAACCAATCATCTATTTAAGCATCTCTAGCTTAATTCTTAGTTCTATAATTGATGAAAACATGACTATCAGGAGGGATGATATGCAGATTCATAGATCTATGCTTTAATTCAGCGCCACTGATTCTGTACTTTTCTGTAAATTACTGAAATAATGGAACTAGCCATGTGAGTAAGCTTCAGCAATTACATAATGCTTAGGAGACAGTTGTTTGCCTGGACTAATGTTACATGCTTCATCTCCTTGATATGATCAATTCTTCAGAATTATTTAAAGTGAAAACTATTGTGCCATAATTTCATTTCGTTTTTATTTCAGGAGGTAGAGTATTTAAACCTGAACCATCTTATCTCATTTTGGTTTCATTGCTGATTACAAAAATGGTGCACCCATCCGTGTTAGCATGCTGCTATACTTATCATACTTTGAACTGAAATTGTAATTGGGAGAGGAGAAACAAAATCTCTGGGTTTATTTTACAAGTAGTTGATTTATTCACTTGTGCACTAACTGCATTTTCTTTTCTATTAGCATGGAGAGTGTAAACATCATTAAAACAAACAAATCTGCATAACTGTATTTTACTTGAACTTATTTCCATTTCAGTAAAACAATATCCTTTTTCATGCTTTACTTAGTGAAGAGTCAGTGTGGCTACAGTGTTGAACTTGGACGTGGGAAACCAGGGTTCAATTCTCCACTCAGCCATGAAGCTTACTTTGAGCCAGTCCTCATTTAACATTAACCAGCATTTTAGTGCAAATTTCTCCAAAATATACACATTTGTCCCGGGCATTTCCCCCTAATATAATGCATTTCTGATTGACAGTTTCATTAATATATGCATTTCTATGGACACTTTGCTCCAGGATGTGTGTTTCTGTAAACATTACTTTGCTGGAGAACTGTATTACAGAGTTCAGAGAAGCATGACTTTTGAAGGTTGGCTGTGTTTTGGTTTGTATAATGTTCCAGAATGTTCCGATTTGGTAGGTTAGCCTTCAAATGTGAATTGAATAGAATTCCCCCCCCCCCATTCCTAGTAGTCACAGAATCACAGAACTGTGGAGTTAGAAGGGGCCCGAGGGTCTTCCTGTCCAACCCTTGCAGTGCCAGAATCTCAACCGAAGCATCCATGACAGATGACTATCCAATCTCTGCTTTATTTTTTTTTTAAAAGATATTTATTAAGATTTTCAAAATATTACAAAATAAAAAAAAAAGAAAAAAGAAAAATACAAAATAAAAATAGTTAAAAACAATTCAGTCTTTCAATCACTTATCTTTCATTTGCTTATTTCCCGGACCTCCTCACGCCTCCCTTTTCTGTATTCCAATTCAGTTTGTTAGTTCAGCAAATCCCTCCCCTCTTTGTTTATCCTAATCTTCAATCTTAAAGTATTGTAAGATTAGATTTTTACCTATTAATAGTCCATTTTTTCATATCCAATCTCTGCTTTAAAACCTCCAATGGAGCAGAATCCACAACTTCTCAAGAGAGTCTTTTCCACATAGTTCATTGTGGCCCTATTTGTGTTGAGAAAATAACTTCAAAAGTGAGGAGCCTTTTCTATTCTTGGAGGGAACCTGCATGATTTTGAGCCCTTCGTGGTTAAAAAAAAAAAAGTCTTTGGCTAGAAAGAGCCACATAGACTCAGCGGGGCTGAATGTGCAGCGCCACTTTTCCTTGTATCTGTGTTGTCACCTTTATGTGAATAATGCATGAAGTGTGCTAATGTTATCCAAGTAAGTACACCGGCAAGATTAACAGCAGGAAAAACTTTCTAAGAGATAGGGGGAAGCATGTTTCGATATAATTCCAAGACAACAGCTAGAGATAAGGGAGAAATTTGATCTGGCTCGCATCTTAAGATGAACCTACCTAATATGCAATTTCCAAACCACAGCTATCTTTTGAAATTTTCAGTTTCTGAATTTTGCAGTGAAGCTCTCCAATACAAAATGTGTGGGAGAGGGGAAAAAATAAATTTAAGGGAAAGGGTGCATTAAAATGCACATCTTGGTGAAGATAAGATATATCAATCCACTATAGTATGACTATAGCATAGAAAATTGCTTACAAAAATGTGCATATTAAATACAGACCTTTGTATATTAGGAGAAACATGCAATGAAATTGCCTGGAATGCAATTATTGTTCAGAGTCCACTTGAAGGCTGAAGTGGCTTGATGCCTGGCCTGTTAAAGTTAATGGGAGGCAGGTCACTTAGTTAGTACCCTTTCTGTGGCTATACTTGAATATGCAGCTATAAGCAGTCAAATCATTGCTCCATCTAGTACAGTACCATTATAGTCTATTTTAGTGATACGGTTGTGTCTGAAGTGTCTCAGCCAAATATTTTCCCTAGGCCCAAAGATCCTTTCGTTAAAATCCACGGCACTTTATATATGGAAAACATTTGTACCACTATTGAACTGTGGCTCCTTTATCCAGCAAACATATACACAGAGAAGCCCAGACAGTATAGCAAGCATCCTTGATAGAGCCCTGCTCTTCTCTGGACCCATCCTTGATAGAGCCTTCTCTAACCTCATAATATATAGAAATCAATATACAAACCAGAGGTCAACATATTAGACCACTATGGTCTTTAACATGAAAACACTTCAATTAACGTTTACTTAGAGTAGACCTATTGAAATTAATGGACCTAACTTAGTCATGTTCCTTGATTTCAGTGAATCTAATCTGTGTAAAACTTTATTGAATGCCACCCTAAATTCTATAAACACCCTGAAAGTAGGGTGTGTGTATGTGTAAAGGTAGTAATAGAAAGAATGTTTGTTTGAGGTATTGCCCCATATACCTCTTGGTGAATACTTTGGGTTATAACAATTAGAATGATATGGCCTGATTTAACAATGCTGTCTATTATTTAATATAATGCACCAGCATTTATTGCAACTGCCAGCCGAGTTAAAGTTCATTCTTCAAAATTTCATTCTCAAAAGTATTATATAGTATGTAAAGATTCATTGAACAGAAACAACATTTAGTTTGATTTAATTCTTTGCTTCCTTTTAAAGGTCAAATATAGTTTGCAGCTTCTGAGCCTCATTATACCTTGTGGTTGAAGAATCAGAGTGGGATAGATTCCCTTTGACTTAATCCATTTTCCTGTATCAAGTTCAATGCCTTGTACCATTTCATTTCACCTTTTCCCATTAAAATAATCACATGTATATGGTAGATTGACTAAATGATTTACATTTTCTCTGAGAGTTCTTTAGTGTGAAAAAGCATCAGTAGGATAATTCATTGGCCCATATTTCTGTTGCCTTGAGCAGAAATACCACTAAGCAATATAAAGGAGAGCTTTCCACTATGACAATCTGATGCATATGCTTCCACACAGAAGAAACCCAATGCCATTTCCACATGATGACACTCCCTATGTGGTCTGTGACATTTCTAAGGCTGCAGTCCTATATCTTGGAGGAACTTGATGGGCCATACTTATGAGTAGACACATATAGGATTGGGCTGTGAATTTCTTACTCCATGTACCAACCTAATCACTTTGAAAGTCTTTGCAACAGCACCACTCATTCCTGATGAAATAGTAATTCATGGATATTTCAGGGCAGTATTTTAATCACATGAACTTGTCATTTTCAAATGTAACTAATATTTTGGAATATAGCCCAATTGAGGAGCATCAATTTTTACATCCTAAAGCATTTCTTAATTATCATAACAATCATAATCATTTTATATCTTGCCTTTTCTCCCAAAGGGGCTTAGGTAAGGTAATGGACCTAATCCAGATTCTGCTTCAAATTTTGCAGTTCTTTAGCTCTGTAATGGCTCCCAGATAAAAAATGATGGGGTGGATTCTGTTTTGGGTGAGTCTGGTGGGTGGAAAAATTAAACTGCCAATTTTCTGAAAGAAGCTTGTTTTATTCCCCTCCCCCCCCCCATGTTTTAATTTGTGAAATTGTGCATGAGTACAACAGTGCAATGATAAATAACCAATGGTGGAATACTATTGCACCAGTCCTCATTTTCTCAAATAAAGACATTAGGTTAAAATGACAGTTCTTTCAAAGTTCTCTCACTCTAAGATTTCAAGAAAAGCCCAATGAACTCAGCTAAGGGAAGCCTTTTCCCCACCCACACCCAAAAAACCATGGCAGAAGCCAGAATAACGGATAAATATATACTTAAACTATTTCATCATGGAACATTTTATTTAAAAACAAAACCAAAGTTCAAAATCAATAATAAAATTATATTTTTGTTCTACTTTTAGTTATATGGTGCATGTGCAGAATTTTGCAAGGTACATTCCAGAATCTGAATTTCCAAGTAGAATTAAGCTGAGTGTCAGAATTTAGGAACAATTATGGAGTTGAATTGGTTCATTTTGCTTATTCCTAATGAGAGCTACCGTAACTCTCATAGACTACAGAAATAGTCACCCTTTCCCCCAACCATGTTCCACAGAAGAGAAGTAAAGTCCTCACAACTGCTCTTACTTATCTCAAACTTCAGACTTCTGTTTTCTTCCAGATTTGGAGAAAGCTTTGCCTAGCCAAGAAATCAGGAGGACAGTGCCTTGGAGAATCCCCAATTTCAGTCTCTGCTGTGCCTAATTTCTAAGGGAAACACAAACCCTGAATATTTATCTGGAAAACGCTGTGATCTCACACCACTCCGAGATAGAGGTAGTGTGTAACAATACATTCCCTGTCAGAGACAAATAGGGGATTTTTGTGCTTAAGTGAATGGAGAACCCAGACCAGCTTGGTAGATTAGTGCTGCCATCCAGATAGTTTAGAGAACAGGAAATGACTATTAATGAATTCCCTATCGGCAGAAATGCAAATATAGCAAAGACTTAGACGAACTTGTTATGTTGGTCGAATACCTAGCAACCCCAAAGACCAATGTAATTCATTACATTGGTGTTCATGTGACAAGCTAAACAAATTAGCTTCACCTTTGAAGTTGTAGGAGCAATACTTTTTTCAAAGAGACTGCTTTGTCATAACAGCTGTGACCTAGTTGTAATGGCTCCTGCTTGCCTCTCACAGCATAGTTTTCTGAGTTGTATGACACACTTGCTGTTTCACCCCTGCAAGCTTTCCCTTACAGACACAATCACCTTGTACTTTGCTTTTGTTAATTATTTGCAAGAATGACTAACAAACAAGCAATTAGCCCATTATCTACAAAAATCCCAAAGTGATCAATAATGAGAGCTGCTCAGATTCTTGCTACAATTAGCATTAGAGCTGAAAAAAGGAAAGTTAAGACACTGAACTGTTTTGGTGACATGCTTTGAATGCTTAAAGTGTACTCCTTCTCCGCCACTGAGAAGATGTGAATTAAAGCAACTTGTATCCCACCCAGTATGTGTCAGACCCAGTTCCTTCCAAGGGAGAGGGTTCAGGGTCACGGCAAAGCAGGAAGTGGCCTTAATACAGGAAACACAGCAGCAGTGCCCCCTAATTGTGCTTTTAGAAATCAATGGAAGCTTCTCCCAGCATGGAGATGAAGGGCCCATACGTTCTGTGACTAAATATTTCACAGCTCTATTTATATACAAGTGTGTTGATGGGGGAAAAGAAGAAGGGAATAGCAGCCAACACTATTTTTGATGTCGAATATGTTCTTGTGTATTCCTTCTGTTCCACAGAAGCTTACTATGGAGAAGAACACAGGTTGACTTGATTCAAGCATCATGATCTTGGCCCAATAAACCATGGTTTATGGGACCTGTAACAAGCAGTGTGTCTGTACACTTCATCCTCATCCTTTCCTTCCATCACATGCCAAACTTTGGGGAATATATCCCCATTTTTTAAACCTAGGTTTCCCGTAAAGTTTGGACTGGGCAACTGTAGTTAAGAGTTCCTTCCAAAGTAGAGCATGGAACCAGCATGAGATGTAGCCTTGTGCTACTCAGCCAGCACATTTATGGGACATGTAGAGAAAACACATATTTAAGTGGTAGTGCAGAGTAGCAGAAGTGTAGTAGCAGTGTGGAAATACCTAGTGAGCTTTTGTGGGTCCATGTAAGAAATTGGTTATTTGTTAGGGGAGGGGAAAACCTCCCCAAGTTACTCTGCTGGGCAATCGGGTGCTAGTAGCTAACTTGCTGATACAGCTTTTGCATACCAAAGGGAAATGATAGATGATAGATAGATAGATTATATAAAAGATAGATAAAATTATTGTGATTATTTTATTTTCATAACAAACAAATGGAATTCAAAGAGGTATTTGTTCAGTAAATGTTTCTGATCAGAACAATGTGTGTCCCTATCTTATGTACATTGTGAGCGCCAGCATCATGTTACAAAAATTTTTATGATAGAGCCTCTCTCCAAAATGAAGCTTGTGCCATTTGAGGTCTCACTGCCTCCTCACTTCTGTTAACAAAAGTCATTAAAGGGGACCAAATGTCCAGAAAATTATTGTTGTTGTTACCCTTCCCTCTCAGCTCCCAGCACGGGTTAAAATACAATGTTAGAAACAGTTTAAAATAACTTACAACCAGAAAAATAAGGAGGGTCTTAAAGATATATCTTCACTGTCAAAAGCTAGGGTAAAGCGGTGTGTCTTCAGCATTTGCCAAACAGTATATAATGAAGATGCCAGATGAACCTCTGCAGAGAGGCAGTTCCACAATTTAGGGGCTGCCACAAAAAATGCCCTCTCCTGGGCCACTACCCCTAAAGCTTCTGAGCATGGTGAAGAACCAAGCTTACCCCTTCTGTAGATCTTAGTGCCCATGAGTGTCTGTAAGGAAGAAGGAAGGCATTCAGTTACTCAGTGCCTAAGTCATTCAGAACTTTTTTAAGTAGTGTGAGCTCCTTGAATTGGGTCCAGAATCAACAGGCAACCAGTGCAGCTGTTTTAAATGGGGGCTATGTGACATCTCGATGGAATGCCAGCCAGTAATCTGGCCACTGCGTTTTGGACCAATCCAAGTTTCCACGTTATCTTCAAGGGCAGCCCCATGTAGAGCATGGGTTGCAGTAATCCAGTCCAGAAGTTACCAGAGCATGAAGTAAGCCGAGTCATTTCTTTCCAAATGTGGCTGGAGCTGGAAAAATACACTCCTCGTCACCCATATATTATGAGGCGCCAAAGTGGGGATGTGTGATGTGATGTGATGTGTGTGGTGTGACGTCATGTCATGTCATGTCATGTCATGTCATGGTGTCATGTTAGGTCACGTTCACTGCAGCAGTGCCTCGGATGTCACCTCTGAGGCCCCACAAGGACCTGGAAGTCACACTGGAGGCCCACAAGGCCTTGGACACAACTTCCAGTGCTTCATGAGGCCCGAGAAGTTGTGTCGGAGGCCCCGTGGTATGGGTGCTGAGAACCCACAACAATTTTTTGTGGGTTCCCAGACCCTCAGGGCCCCCTATAGTTGGCATCAGTGCTCCAGTGACAAGGTTGAGTCCAGCCCATCGCCACATCCAATAGCTATTCTGTATCAATCCTCTCATCTCTTAGGAAATACTGCATTTTAATGCATTTCCCTCCACATCAGCTTTTATACAAGCTGAGAAAAGAGCTATAAAGGTACATTTTAAATCGGTAGAACAACATGTACGCAGCCTTAGTTCCCTCCATCTTACTTCAGCAGCATATTTATGCAGAAGCCATTCACCGCTATCATAGGTTTCTTGAAACATTTGACAGCAATCAAATGTTGTTATCACTCGACAACAACACCTGAACACTCTTGTCAACAGCCTTTGACTGTCAACAGCTATTGATGCTTTCAGAATTTGACAGCATTCAACAAGAGTAATTTAGACTTTTTAGAGCTGCTACATTTTTCAGTTACAGCTACCTTTCCACCTAACTTTGTAGCACATGTCTATATAATTAACACATCTAGTCTACCACCAAGATCCTCACATGGGGTAATTCTGGTGGTTCCCCAAGCCCCTGAAATTCAGTTGGCCTTCACTTGGCACTGAGCTTTTAGTGTGTCATACCCTGCTCCAGGAAACTTCATTTTTATTCATATATATTGTATATATATGTTGATATATACTTGATATATTTTTATGGAGCTATTGATTCTAAGTATGCAAACAAGTAAGTAAATAAATAAATGAAATAACAATAACATTTTTGAATTTCAGGTGATGAATGTTAATAGTTTGAAATTCCAAAGCAACCAAAAAGATTTTTACATTGGAAAAGAATTGTGATGAGTTGGTTGCAACAAAATGTTGCAATGTGGAGTTTTCCTGTTCACAGTACTTGCCAGTCTTCAATCATACTGCAATCCCCTCCCCTCCCCCATTTTCCATTCATCATCCAGCAGTCAGTTAGCATTCTCTGCCCACTGAGCACACTCTGATCTTATAGGATTGTTTTAGTTTTCCTGCCCACTGTAGGGTTTTAGTTTTTACTTTTTTTTGGTAGTTCCGCAACTCTTTGGGCTCTCCGAAGCCAGCTAATATCTTTTGTGTTGATGGTGCTATACAAATGGCTGATTATAAGTTTGTTTGTTTATTGACTTACAATTTATTTATTGACATACTTTCAGACTAATTTCCATTCTCAGTGTTGCTCACACTTAAAGTCATATCCCATATCTAAAAAATGCAGAGACCATCATTCATTATCCTCTAATTGGAGAGCAGTTTCAAACAAAATACATGCAACATAACACAGAGAATAAAACAACCATGTCAATGTATATATGAAAATATAAAAACCATTGCAAAATAGCAGGAACAGACCAGACCAAAACAAGACCAATTAAAATCAGCTTAACAGTTGAAATAACACCAAAACCCTGAGAGAACTGATTCCCCCCCCCATACTTACATAGGATATGTATTTATGGGCAATGCTGAGAATAGAAATTAGATTGCAAATCCCCATTCTTAGTGACCACTTACATTTATTGTATTGCTAATGCTAAGGAAAAGAGACCCTATCAAATGCTTTGAATGCAGAAGGTCTCAGGTCCCATTTCTGCCATATCAAGTTGAGAAGTAAAAGACCTCCTGCTGATACTTGGAAGAGCCACTACGAGTCAAGAACAGGCAATACTTGACTTGATGTAGTAATAATCTAATTTTATATCGGACAGCTTCCTACTTGGGTTCTGTACAAGATCCAACTCGTGGAGGGGGCAAGTTTAATAAAACATTCATGAATGTGGTATTTTACTTAAAAATGAGTAGAACATGATGGGTAAAACTTCGGGCTGTCTTGGAACATGACTTTATGCCAGCAGGAATAATTAACTTTAAGACTTTTATGTCAAGGTAAGGCATTCAGGGGAAACGAAAATTGCTGACATGAGTGAACAATAACTTATGCCAGTCTGGCCTTCACATCTCCTGTCATTGACTTTGATGTTGACTTCTAATAGACAAAAGGGCTATAATAAACTGAACTCAGGCACACCATGGTTCAAGGATAGTGCAAGTAGCATATGTCAAGTGGAGGGGGAAGAGTCTCAAGTCAGCAGTGGTTGTAGGAGCAGCAAATGCAAATGAATTCTAAGGCAACAATAGAATGTAAGGACAAGATCCTATGATCACTGTGAGGGAGCCACAGGATAGTTCAGATCTACCCAGCTAATACTGGAGACATAGCTTCAGTGTCAGAGTGGGGTATCTGATTCTGGTTCCTCCTTCCTCACAACCACTGAATCCTCTGAAGCCTTGGCTCAACCACCCAATATCAGTAGGGCCACAAGGAGCCATACTGGAAGTGTGCCAGGCAGCCATTTTTATCCCAGGAATCCAAAGCCATCTCAGTCACCCAGCATGCCCTGAAGTTAAGGAGAAATCTCTCCCTTTCTAATGAAAATATGAACAAAAATTAAAGCAAAAGACAAATAGAGGAATACTAGATCATTTCTCTGTCCTGACTTCTGCCTTCCTGACTTGAGCCAATAGTCCATTGTTTATGATGGTAAAAATGATATTTGTATTCCCAATACAATGTCCTCAGAATTGCAGCCTGTGGGAGTTTATTAATTATCCATTTCATAAAAATTATATACTGCTTGATACAATTAAATTTTGAGAGATCTCTTCCCTGCTCTGCAGGTGATTTTCTCCAAGTTTTGTTTTGACCTGAAAGAAACATTTCCAAATACAGACCCCCCATATTTAAACCACCCTAGGTTTTAAGCTGATGTGTTGTACGGCAATGGAAAAACCACTGATATAGGCATGATAGCCAATAATTCAGCTGTAGGAAATTTAACTCACCCACAATTTGGTTTGCGCAAAAAGAGCCATTCATTAAAGCTAAATTTCATTACATAATTAATTCTAAAGAAGCAGTTTAAATAAACAAGAAGCTCTAGTGAAATTTTCAATACACCTAGTTACCCTTTGAATGAGTAAACCAATGAAGCTGGGTGGGCGGGGGAGGGTGTTGCCATAAATCCATATAAAAAGAGTATAAATTATATGTTGCTTTCATGAAAGTGCAGGTGTGATCTTCTGTTCTCCTTCAAGTCAGTAAGCATGATTTTGTCTGATTAATTACTGCAACATCAGACCTATTTTTAAGGATAGAAATGTGCAAATACACTCTACAGCCTTTGATTTTTCTGCAAGACAAAAACTGCTGTTTGGAAAACAGCAAAAGCAGTCAGAAGCAATATAATTTAAAGGTCAGGTAGTGGGGCTTGCACATGAAGATCTAAATTCAAATCCTTGGCTCACCATATGGATTATTTTGGAGCAAGTAAATATTGTTTGAGACTCTATTTCTAATTTTAAATGCAAAGAATAATGTAATCGATAGAAAGCTTCTGAGGATAACCCCCAACTTTACCTTTGATGGTTATGTAGATCAGAGGGGCCAATATGGTACCCCAAAGAAGCTCGGATTACAAGACCCCTCAGCCTCAGTCAGTATTGCTAATGGTTAGGGATGAGGGGAGTTGTAGTCCACAGCATTTGGAAGGCATCATACCTTTGAAATAGATTGTGGAAGCAGCTCCAGTCAAGCACTTCTCAGGATTGCCCTTGGTAGCCAAAGTGTTCCTGCAATCAGGAACATCATAAGGGGAGCCCAAAGATTTGCAGGAGTACAAAGAGCTCATCATGATGAATCCCATACTTGCCCTTTCTCTGACTGTTTCTTTGGCCCTTTTATACCCCCAAACAAACATCAGAGAAGGCATCCAGGTGTCCTTTCCCATCTCTTTCTGGACCCCTTTACAACTTTCCCCAGCAGATGGCCACATCCTCTCCAATTCCCTTTGTTTTGAATTGCATCTATAGAGAAATGCCCCAACTTCTTTCTTCTGAAGCCTACAAATAGCCATACAAGTGTTTCATACTACAGTGGTACCTCGGGTTGCAGACGCTTCAGGTTACAGACTCCGCTAACCCAGAAATAGTACCTCAGGTTAAGAACTTTGCTTCAGGATGAGAACAGAAATAGTGTGGTGGTGCCATGGTAGAAGTGGTAGTTCAACATGTTGGCTACTTCTGGTCTGAGCCATGGCTGCTGTAGTATAAAACAATATGAAATACTAAGCATACAGTGGTACCTCAGGTTAAGAACTTAATTCGTTCCGGAGGTCCGTTCTTAACCTGAAACTGTTCTTAACCTGAGGTACCACTTTAGCTAATGGGGCCTTCCTCTGCCACCAGACCATTGGCCAAGCTAGCTGAGGCTGATGGGAGTTGGAGTTCAACAATATTTCTCACTCTTCTGGAAGTAATTGTGGACATTGTAGAAATCACCCAGTCCACAGCCCCCTCCCCTCTCCACTGCCATGCCTTGGCAAAACGGGATTTTTAAAACCCATTTGATTCAAAGGTTAATTAGCTCTTCTAGCTCCAATAGGACAGCACTTACCCAGTGCTCCCAAGGACTCCACACACTTCTGCTTTGTTTTAAGGACAGGTGTACTTTCCTCCCCCCTCCTTCTCTCCACTTCTAGCTTCTGCCCGCGTTTCTTTGGGGCTTTTTAGAATAGTTAGGGAATCTTTTACTCTTTAATCGAGGTGTGTATTATAGTTTGCTACCTGCTTGGTTTGTAACTTTGCTGTCTGTAGCCATATTTTTATATATCCTGTCTCTATTTTTTCATGTAATAAAACAAACCTTTATTTCTTTATGTGAGATCTTCTTGAGGGCATAGGGTTAAAAGTTAGCATATGTCCATAAAAAGCACATGCCATAATTCTAGCAAAAGAGCCTAAACCGCTCAGCAGTGTGTATATGAACATATATGAGTGCTGGCTGCTAACATGTGAGTCCAGGTATAAACTTGTAACAGTATTACAGTGTATACACTGCCCTGATATGGATGAATGAATGAATGAATGAACCACATTGGCCATTCCTGCCTCAGAATATCAAGCTGAGGGGAAAGTTTTGATCAGAGCAATGTTAGAACCTACTTGTTGTAGCAACTGCAAAATTTATAGATGGTTATAGCCATCCAAAATGGAATGCTTGTCAATAACCTTCTGGATCTCAACTGTTGCAGAAAAATGTATTTGACTTTGACTATGAAAGGTCACTCAATGTTTCCGTTGTCATCTTTCCAGTGCAGCCTGCTTAACTAAAATGTCAATGTGGAATCCATGACCATCCTTGCTTTAGTTGTTTGGGTCAATAGATCAAAAACAATGTAACTTAAAGCTGATTCCATGGATTACTGTAAATACATGTTTGTACAACGTGCTCAGGAAAATGCCAGGGGGGTTAGATGCTGTGGCAGAAGGTGGGAAATAATTTCCCTGAATAATAGGCAATACCTCAGAGGCTCTTCACCTTCTAACAATTAAATAACTGCAAGAGCAGCAGCCACATTTGAGAAATAATCAAATATTTAAAAGGTTAATATGAAGAAACTATTTTTATGACGAGCAATTTAAACGTTAAAGGTTGTTCTGTTATGAACACTGTTGGGATTGCAAATAGTTTACTGCATGAAGGTTTTATTCCTAACTGAAGCCCGAGAAATACATTGTGCCGGGTTCACTTGGCAGTCTGCCAGGAAGCAATTAAACTGATACTGTTGCTAAGGAGATGACTATGTAAACAGTGGGACTTCAGTTATGATAGTTTGTGAAAGGAGTCAGCATTTACATGGGTCAGGTTGGGATTGGTCAGCATTCCATTCAAATGTATTGAGTCATAGTTAAAGGCCAATGAGGTTTCAGTATTCCCCTGAAAAACTGGTGATTGGTTGGAGGGTCCTGACTGGAAAGAATAAAAGGGCAGGCTGAGCAATGTTGGGGACAGTTGGATACATGGTGGGGGGAATATGAAGAGATTCACTGAATCTCAAGCAGCAAGATTTGAGATAGTCTGAAGGGGAGAGCAGCAGCCACAGTGGGGTGGGGACAACAGCTGGCATCCAGAGGTGGGCAGAGAGAGCTAATGGTTTATGGGATAGCAATGTCTTAAAGCTAAAAGCACTGAAAGAAGAAACAGAGGGAGAGAAGATTTTATTAAGAGGGAGAACTGAGGCCAGAGTGTTGGAAGTTGCTGGTTAACCTGAAGAAACAGCTAGTCGCTGGTCAGAGATAAGAGTACTAAGAATTGAAGTGTGTGGGGGAGAGAAACCTGACCATGAAGAATACTTCTGTAAAGTTCTCTGTGATTTAACAGGGGTGTATATAAAAAAGTTCATTGTCCAATGGTTTAGTACAGAGCTGGGAACTAGAGCAAGTCTCTAAATAACCTCATTTAACCTCTTTAAAACAACAGCAACATCTTTAAGCTATTATCAAGCTATGCGTTGTTATAAAACCAATTTGCAAATAACCCTTATTCCATCAATTTAAGTAAGCGTTAAGAAATTATAATATTTTGGTTTGATTTCCAAAAAATAATAATAGTTTCCTGGTCCCTTTGTCCAAAGCCTATACTCAGCTGTCATATGCAATAAAAGGATAACAAAGGCATTTTTTTTTTAATGGTGGCAGTAGGAATATAATAGCCCCAAGGAACGGTCTTCTCCTAACTATTGTATTAGTGGTGTTTTGTGTTGTATTGTTGTACATCACTCTGATTTTTTATATATATGGTGGTATAGAACTGCTTAAATAAATAAATAAGGGGTAGGTGAATACAGTGGTACCTCTGGATGCGAATCGGATCCGTTCCGGAGCCCCGTTCGCATCCTGAAGTGAATGCAACCCGTGTCTGCGCGTGCGCGGGTTGCGATTTGCAGCTTCTGCGCATGCGCGTGATGTCATTTTGAGCATCTGTGCATGCGCGAGTGGCGAAACCCAGATGTAACGCGCTCTGTTACTTCCGGGTCACAGTGGAGCATAACCTGAAAACGCTCAACCTGAAGCACGTTTAACCCGAGGTATGACTGTATTCTAGTTTTAGTTCTCTCTCTCTCTCTCTCTCTCTCTCTCTCTCTCTCTCTCTCTCATTCTCTCATTTTTCCAGTCTGAAATTCAATTCTCTACATTTTGCAATTTCCCGTTTCAGAATCTCATATGAGAGAATGAGTACCTGAAGATTTCTGTGTGGCCTGAAATAATTCACGGCTACCCTAGTATGCCTAAGATGGACCAACATTTGCTTGGCCCTGAAGGAACATGTTTCATATTCCTAGAGAAGTGCTTCAGTTTCCTTCCTTGAAAAATTCCAGAGCAGGCTAAAGAACATTGCACTAATCTAACCACATTTATTAAAATGAAAGCATCGTTCAGTTGATTCTGAGCATTGAATGGACGACTATAAAAGCTCTATAATAAAAAATAATATTCTTCCATTCATCTTGATTAATGCTTATGTTTACATACCTTTTCTCCATTAAAGTATACTGCAGGATGGGGCGGGGGGAAGCATGCACAGCACATCATTAATCAGGTTGTCATGTAGACAATATCATGACTTAGACAAACCTGACTACAAATCAGATTCCTTCATACTTTGGGTTAAAACACAAGAGTGTCATAGATTTGCAGAGATCAGTCAACTTGACGGATGTTGTTATGACCCATAATAATGTTGTCCATTACATGAGCTAAAGAGGCAGTTGCATCATTTATAAAAGGCATGCAATTTGTGTGATGGTAGTAGTAATGGTGCACAGTAACTCAAACAAATGAGTAGGGTGATTTAGGGAAACCATCAAGCAACTAATAAATCAGCAATACAACCTTTAATTCAGAAGCCTGATTTGTAAATCAGTCAGCTCAATTTTAAACATGCATGATTTATATAACAATCTGATGATTTATTAAGGTTATTGGTTGCCCTGTTTTGAAAATTAAAATAAAAAAGTTACCAAACACTATAGAAAGATACAGAAGACTAAATTTTAGGAAGTAACGCTGAAAGTTAAATGTACAATAGTTGCATTCATATATGTAAACAAGGATAGCGCAATCTTTGTCTGCAGTTCATTTCTGGGCTCAATTCAAGGTGCTCACATTAGTGTATTAAGCCCTAAATGACTTAGGCCTCAGATATATGAAAGAGCATTCCCATCCCTATCGACCTCTTAGTAGTTCCATCAACCTTAGAAGTGTGGGGAAGGGTGATGCAGAAGGTGGCCCTAAATTGTTCAACTTCCTCTGTAGAGAAGTGCATCTAGCATCTTCATGGAACACTTTTCACCATATGCTATTTACTTTGGCCTTTGGCAGTGAAGGTATTTTGCGAACTCAGTTTCGCCACCTCTCAGGTGGGCGCCATTGCCATTCTAAGAGAACAAAGGAGGTGTTCATGTTGAGTTCTGGCACCTCTTTTTCTAGAAAAATAGCACTGCATATTGATCTGTTCCATTTTGAAATGGTTTTATGCAGTGCTTTTTCCCCTTAAAAATGTTTAGGGGTACCCTTATTTTCCTACTCATATTGAAATACTGCCCCTCAATGAGGCCAAACTTAAAGTCACAAAATGTTGAGGGGTATGCGTACCCCTACGTCCCCCCAGAAAAAAAGCACTGGTTTTATGTGTTTTTAAATTGCAGTGGTTTTCATCTGCTTTAATATTGTGTTTTCTGGTGGTTACAGTATAACCTGCCTTGGTAAAGGGTGGGTAATCAATCTTATAATGAGGGATGCGGGTGGTACTGTGGTCTAAACCACTGAGTCCCTTGGGCTTGCTGAGCAGAAGATCGGCAGTTTGAATCTGCGTAATGAGGTGAGCTCTCGTTGCTCTGTGCCAGCTCCTGCCAACCTAGCAGTTTGAAAGCACACCAGTGCAAGTAGATAAATAGGTACTGCTGCAGTGGGAAAGTAAATAGTGTTTCTGTGCACTCTGATTTCTGTCATGGTGTTCCATTGCACCAGAACTGGTTTAGTCATGCTGGCCACATGACCTGGAAAGCTATTTGTGGACAAATGCCAACTCCTTCAGCCTGAAGTGAAATGAGCGCTGCAATCCATAGTTGCTCTTGATTGGACTTAACTGTCCAGGGGTCCTTTACCTTACCTTATAAAAAAATGAATGAACTATCATCTGGGACAAATCTGTAAGTCACTAGATGCTGTGAGGTCTATCAGTATAAGTGGCTCGCTTTTTAGAAGAATCCGATTAATGTGGAAAGCACTGAAGACGTTAAAAGAGCACCACTAGTGGGGAGATGCAATGTCATCTCCTCACCAACTTCCACAGTCACACACCACTGAGCAAAGTTGCCGCAAGCTCTTTTGTGCCTAGCATGAAGTTTCTATGAATGCTTACAGAAGTTTTTCTTTTATTATTTTTAGATCCCAGTTTTTAAAAAAATATCGCAGATGCCTGCAAAGTCAGATAAAAGCTGAATCACATCTATGTGAACCTACAAATGTGTCGTCTACAAATAGATGACACATTTGGTCTATACAGGGGCATGAGCACGCATGCGGGTCATGCACACCCTTGTGTGTGCATTTGTCCATGCACGAACACTTCATCCCCCCTTATTTATAGTGATGCTTTCCAACCATAGTGGTAGGTGGTACTTCTGCTGTCCCCTGCCCTCAATTACTACTTCCCCATCCTCCATTACTTCCACTATTATTTTTTTTATCAACTGAGCATGTGTGCAAGTATTTCTCCAACTGTGTGAATGCACTATGGATGTTATATACATAGTTATAAGGCCTGGTGTGTTTTACATTTTACTTTCTGTGTAAATTCTGCATTGCTTTAAAAATGCCAGTAGGATTAGATTTTGATCTAATCTACGCCAGCATGAATAAGATATTATTCCATTTCAGAATGGAATGTGTGCTGTGGTGGCATTCTTTCACAGCATTCCTTGTGTGTCCTCAACACAATATTTTAACTGAGGCTTAGCATCACATTTGATCCAAATTCCTTTCCATATTTTAATTCCATTGAAACTAACTATAATGTATTCAGTGAAACCAGGGGTTGTGTCCTTAGCATTTCATGCCATCGACAATTCATTAGAAATCCCAACAGAAATCAGACAGCATTCTGTCTTCAAAAAATCTAAAATAATGCATAATATGACCCCCCAACTGATTTGCCAAAGTAACACAATGAATAAGGACTTCCGTGGTTTGGCATTAAATGAATGCACTGCTTTGAATGCTATCCAAAAGCTTCCTTGCACATATTTTTTCAGAAAATAAATGAATAAATAAATGGTCCCATAATGTAATCAGATGAGATCAAGAGAAAAGACACCAGCACAAAAGAAGATTAAAATTCGGTAGAGCATTAGTCTCTTAATATCAGGTTTGTGGGTTTGAGCCTCACATTGGGCAAAAGATTCCTGCACTACAGGGGTTTGGACTAGATGACTCTCGTGGTCCCTTCCAACTCTACAATTCTGTGATTCTGTATTGAAATGAGAGGTCTTCCACAGCATATAAGGAAGAAAAACCCACAATCAGCCAATTGCTACTTTCACACTCAAGGTAATGTGAACGTTATCATCCCTATTGTAACATTTTATTTGACATTCAGTAATATGAATTCAGGGATGCGGGTAGTGCTGTGGTCTAAACCACAGAGCCTAGGGCTTGCCGATCGGAAGGTTGGTGGTTCGAATCCCCGCGATGGGGTGAGCTCCCGTTGTTCTGTCCTAGCTCCTGCCCACCTAGCAGTTCAAAAGCACGTGCAAGTAGATAAATAGGCAGGAAGGTAAACGGTGTTTCTGTGCGCTGCTCTGGTTTCGCCAGAAGTGGCTTAGTCATGCTGGCCACATGACCCGGAAAAACTGTCTGCGAACAAACACCGGCTCCCTCGGCCTATAGAGCGAGATGAGCGCCACAACCCCAGAATCGTTTGCAACTGGACTGAACTGTCAGTCGTCCTTTACCTTTAATATAAATCAAAATCTGCCACAAAAGTAATATATTTGACATGTTGAATTACAATGCTATCCACATGCTAAAACACACACACAAACATGAACGATGTGTGTTATGCATTGAACACGTTAAAAGGGCAATGCCAGAAAACATGGAGCATAAATCTAAGTTCATTAAAATGATTGAATAAATCACAATCCCGGTGAACAGCGGAGTATTCATCTGGGAAAAAGAAAATGTAAGTCTGTACAACAACATTCTGTAAAGAACTAGCTCCACAAAGAACTCCGGATCCCACAATGGTAGCTAATCTTATGTCATTCATTCTACTAGATTTTGTCACCTGAATCTTTTGGCGTACTGGTCTTTTTTAATATTCTGCTTTAAAACAAAATCAGAATGCTGCACTAAGGTAATGCACATTTTGTGCCAAGGGGAGCTGATCAGTGCCACCTAGATATGTAATTCATGTGCAACATGTTTGCACATTGTTGTTTCTGCAAAGTTACTCTGCTTCCGCCTGTCTTGGCTAGGTGCAAAGAACTGTGAAGGCCATTGACGGTGCTTCCTCCACCCACTAGAGATGTTTTACAGCTATGTACTCCAATCAGTGGCTTCCAAGCTCTCAGCAGACATCACCACTTTTCAAACTTATCTCTTCAACAATATGGCCTGGAAACATCTTTTTAAAAAGAAAAAGAACAGATGTAAACTGAGCTTCAGCATGTTGACTTATGCACTCATCATTTTGACAGTTCTGCATATATACTTACGGTGACCTTTTATGATGCATTAACTAAAAGCAACACTTTCCCTGCCTACGTTTAAGAAATTGCTACTCTTTGTGAACCCCTAAAGAGATGCATGGCAAAATGACACTGTACAAGCTTTACACTTCATCACTTCATCAGAATAATAAAATGCAGCAGCAGGCTTTCCGCCAGTATTTGCTCTCCCAAGGCTACATCTCCCTGCGTTGCTGACTCATCTTCACTATTAAGTAGATGGACACAGGAGCTCTTTATTGTCAACGTATTATCAGAAACATTTAGAAGCCACTTAAGAAAGTGCAATAAATTTTGAATTTCTAATTAAAAAAATGAGCACGAGGCTTCTCAGAATACGGAATGTGAGAGGAGGAGATCACTTGTTTTAATGGTGCTCATATTTATGCCCTACTTTTCTGGCTTGCTAGCACTCCTTTATTGCTTGAAAAAGAAAAACAAGGTGAAGAGGGCTCCGTTTACCTGGAATCCTACTGGGTATGGCAGCAAAACAACATCAAAGAAGTGCATTTAGACAGAGAAATGTGATGGAAACACACTTTATTTTTCATTAAAGTGGGATTGCTCTGCTTGTGGCTTTTTGCACATTTGGATGCAATGGTCATACACCTGATATCCTGGGATCTTCACCTCTCCATTCGCAATTAATGGAAATTCGGTCATTCACTGCCCTTGAGATCATATCCAAGTCCTTTAGAGATAGTAGACTCAAGGCCTTCAGAATTGGAAGCTTGTCCATGTAAAATCCAGCTTACTAGGAAAGATCAAAGGTCTATGCTGCCCAGCACTTGTCACCTGCAGCATCATTGCCAGCTGCTCAAGAAATATGGGATCTGCTATAAAGATGTGGCAGACTGGTCTCAGTTCAATTTTGAGGTGAGCAATCCTAATCAAACAATAGCACTCCTTGAGGTGGGCTTGATGTTTGAAAGAATGCAAAAAGAAGCTTTCTCTCCACCCCTCTCCAATTCAGCAGGGTACACAAAGGGGGAAAGTTTACCTTGGGCATCATGATAGGGTAAGCAGGCAGAGGCTCCAAATGCAGTATCAAAGAGGCTCTGTGGCAGCCTATTGCCTCTTCCTTCCACCTAAGAACAAGTAGATACAACTCTCATCAATCCCTGGTGGAAAATCTCTACCCACATGATCCCAGGTGGAAGGACATGCTGCAATGTCAATATACTGGCAATATTTTGTTCTCATTTCAAATAAGCATTTCTTGTAACACTTCAGGAGCCACCAGCTGCTACCCCATCCTGAACCCCCTGGTAAATTTTTCCTTATGGGGATCTACACAGCCTAGCAGGCAGGGATGAAAATAGACTGAGACTATTTTCAAGTCTCCTACCCACCCAGACAAAGAAGTTGAGCAGGAGTGCTTACCTGTGAATACAGAGGTGGCCACTGAAGGGATGTCAAGGGCAGTCCTCTATCTGAAGGTGTTGTGTGTTAGAATGGCTTTCTTGTACAAGCCCAGTGTAAATATAAAGGACCTCAAGAAGAGAGAGCAGACACCATGAAGCTGCCATCAATTGTTAGCACCTGGATAAGAGAATGAGTAGAATCAGGTCACCTGGCCATAGTCATTTCACCCAGGTGAAGAAAACAAAACTTTGATAAGAGCTGTTGATTTGGAAATGAAGCAGCTCAGATGGGGAGCTTATATAGGAGCTAGAGTCTTAACCCCTTCCTGGCTTTCAGTCAGGTCCTAATCTGAGATGGTATTTCCCATTAGCTTCCCCTTCCTCACCAGCAGCTAATTAAGCACTTTGATGGTGGTGGTTCTGCTGTGTCTGCCTGGCTCACCACTTCCTCTGCTCCTGTAGTTATGGGGTTGGCCAGTTAAGAATACAGCCAGCTGGTGTGGGGACCGCTAGTCCTGGGACAAGTCCACATCTGATGGCTTTCCAGGGTGATGAGAAGTGTGGAGACTTGCTAGAGAGTCCCGCTCCTCGTCTAACGAGACCTCAGGGTCAAGCTCAGCAAAAGGAGCTTGAACAAAGGATGGGAGGGAGTTTTGAGGGAAGAATATAAAACTTTTATAAGCAAATTGCAACACACAGAGAGAGCACACACACAAACTTTAGGACTTTCATGAAATAATCACCATAAGGTTCTGGGTCACTGCAGCGGTTTAGGAATTTGCAGTTAATCAGATTTAAAAGAGTACTTGTTAATTGGTTGAAGGCTATATAAATGTAATAATGATGGTAGTGCTGTTAGAGTAGGCATTCTCTTCCCTTAATGCCAGTCTCTTACAACAACGAGAATGAGAATAAGCCAAAGAAGAAGAAGAGAGGTTATCATACAAACTCAAAGAAGCTTATTAAGCAAGGTACTACTCACAAAGGACTAACCGGAGGTACAAATTTATTACATGAAATATTCAAAGACTGAGAGCACTGTGGGCAAATTCCACTTAACTCTGTAATTTTTACAGGCCAATATTCTTTCTTCAGAATGTTACTTATGTAATAATTCTCCCAGTGCCCCACTAATGATTTTAGAATATTGGTTTTTTAAATACTTACTAAGCTATTTGGGTGATTTCCTAAATATTAGTTTGCTAAATTATCTACTTTTATTCTTTTTCTTTTTCTGGGACAACACAAATGTGGAACCAGAAAATAGGATAGCTGTAGTAGTGCAATCCTATACACGACTCCTCAGAATTAAGTGACACTGAATGAGGATTACATTCAGGTAAGTGGTGTTAGGGTCTCCCTCCATCAATTCCTTTTATTTATCCTCTCGAAAGGACGTCAGTTGAAGGTGTGGGGAACCTGTGGGCCTCCAGATGGTGTTGGACTGCAGCTCACATCAGCCTCAGCCAGGATGGTCATAGGGAAAGGATGATAAGCGTCACTTTCAACTGCTCTCACATTCCCCTCTGGGCATGTGGGGAATGTTAGATCAGCTTACTGAAGGGAGATGTGATACAACAGTGAGGTGGGGGCTGTGTGAGTGGGATGGGACCAATGGATTGGCTTCAGGAATATGCCCTTGCAGCCACAATTTCACCGCTGCCTCATCCTTCCCCCTCTTGGTGAATGGCAGTGATGCTGCTGCCAGAGGCTATTGCTATGGCACTGGCCCACTGGACATTCTGTTCCTGTGTTAGGTTGATAATTTAGGAGTGGCTGGATGTTTGCAGACCATGCTTCGTTCTAAGTGTAGAACCAATGAAATGTGACAAGAAAAATGAAAAGTGAACAGTTTCCAAGACTTTACAATCTCAAAAGATTGTCAACAGCAACAGAA
This sequence comes from Podarcis pityusensis, assembly GCF_964106645.2. Taxonomy (NCBI): domain Eukaryota; kingdom Metazoa; phylum Chordata; class Lepidosauria; order Squamata; family Lacertidae; genus Podarcis; species Podarcis pityusensis. Next base: position 63,307,097 of record NC_138027.1, on the reverse strand, counting down.
TAGTAGCACAGTAGGTGCAGAACAAGTTCTTGTTTAGTAAAAACAGCAAGAGCGAGATGTACAAACACCAGGTTGACTTCTACCCTTGGCTATGCTCCATGGCCCAGTGGTGTGCCAATCACCACAAAGAACTGAACAACCACAGCAAGATGTCTAACGTTCCGGCTTAGGCAAAGGGATGGATGCTGCGGAGCTTTAATAGTGAGCAATAGCAAACACAACAGGGAAACTGACACTGATGATCTAAACATTGAGAAGACTGCTGGGGTTGGAGTGAACTGTTGTTCAGTCAAGCTCACAACTTGTGAAGTTGGTGTGAAACAGCAGCACTATTCAAATACTAGAGTGAGGAGGAGACCTACAACTTGCAGAAGAAGCATTTGGAAAGAACAGCCTGGGATAATAATAATAATAATAATAATAATAATAATAATAATAATAAATTTTATTTATATCCCGCCCTCCCCAGCCAGAGCCGAGCTCAGGGCGGCTAACAACAATCAAATAATCAAACAATCAAATAATCCAACATTCTAAAACATATTATTATAAAAATTAATTAAAATCAAATTAATGGCAACCGTTAAGCAAAGTTCTGTGCAGGTTGCCAGAGGAGGGAGTCAGGCTGTGCCCTGGCCAAAGGCCTGGTGGAACAACTCTGTCTTGCAGGCCTTGCGGAAAGATGTCAGGTCCCACAGGGCCCTAGTCTCTTGTGACAGAGCGTTCCACCAGATTGGAGCCGCAGCCGAGAAAGCCCTGGCTCTAGTTGAGGCCAGCCTAACCTCTCTGAGGCCTGGGACCTTCAGGATGTTTTTATTTGCAGACCGTAGGTTCCTCTGTGGGGCATACCAGGAGAGGCGGTCCCGTAGGTACGAGGGTCCTAGGCCGTATAGGGCTTTAAAGGTTAAAACCAGCACCTTAAACCTGATCCTGTACTCCACCGGGAGCCAGTGCAGCTGGTATAGTACCGGATGAATGTGATCTTGCAGCGAAGACCCCATAAGGAGTCTCACCGCGGCATTCTGCACCCGCTGGAGTTTCTGGGTCAGCCCCACGTAGAGCGAGTTACAATAATCCAGTCTGGAGGTGACCGTCGCGTGGATCACAGTGGCTAGGTCAGGGCGAGAGAGATAAGGGGCCAACTGCTTAGCTTGGCGGAGATGAAAAAATGCCGCCTTTGTTATAGTTGTAATCTGCGCCTCCATAGAGAGGGAGGTATCGAAGATTACACCCAAACTCTTAACGGACGGTGCTGGCACTAATTGCACCCCCGCAAGAGATGGGAGTTGCCCCCCCAATCCCATATCGTCCCGTCCCAGCCAGAGGACCTCTGTCTTCGAAGGATTTAACTTCAACCGGCTTCCACGTAACCATCCAGCCACAGCTTCCAAACATCTGGTCAGTGTGTCTGGGGCCGAGTCAGGATGGCCATCCATCAACAGATAGAGTTGGGTGTCATCGGCATACTGATGGCAACCCAGCCCAAAACTCCGGACAAGCTGGGCGAGGGGGCGCATAAAGATGTTAAAAAGCATCGGGGAGAGAATCGCACCCTGAGGCACTCCACACACCAAGGAGTGGCGCGATGACAATTCCCCCCCAAGCGCCACCCTCTGTCCCCGACCAGAGAGAAATGAGCGCAGCCATTGAAGGACTGTGCCCTGGATCCCCACGTCGGCAAGGCGGTGGTCCAGGAGTTCGTGATCGACCATGTCGAAGGCTGCTGACAGGTCTAGAAGAATCAGCAGCCCCGACCCGCCTCGATCCAGCTGCCTGCGGAGATCATCTGTTAGGGCGACCAGAGCCGTCTCGGTCCCATGACCAGCACGGAAGCTGGACTGGAATGGATCCAGAGCCGACAAGAATTAAGTCTGGGAAAATGGTGACTATGTACTGCTTGACCCCCACTATACGGCTGCAAATAGGGTGGGAAGCTGCATTCAGATTGTGAAGAACTGCAACAAATCCAAATTCTCTGGCTTGTGTATAACACACATCGTCATTGAAAGCACACAGTTGTGATGGACTCACATGTAAAAAAAAATTGTACAGGTTGTTGTAAAGACCCATTGTATGCAGCCTTGTAATAGTAATTAAATCCTATCTCTGCTGTTCCTGAAACTCAAGCACATAGTCGAGCTCTTAGGCTCCCTGACTCAATTCATTGCTACAGCTAATGCAAACAGAGTATGTCCTGCCACTCTACATGGTTCATTGCTAATGAAAAGGAGTTGCCTAACCTCTTGTAAAATTAGTAGTCACACCAATTTTAATCAAATCAGGAATTAGCTAGTCTGATTTACATTAACATAAGCATGCAACATGGGTATGCCATCCCCCAAACAGCAAGTGGAGCAGCGCCCACAGATTTCATGTTCTCAGTAGTAACCCAACAGCTAGAATAACGTGTTTATTGATTCGATTGATTTGATTTGATTTGCATACTGTTAAGTTGTGGGTGAACATATCAGACGACACAGGGATTCTTCAAATAGCTCTTGTTTATTCACAGGCCAGAACAGAACTGAACTGAAGGGTTCAGCAGGCCTGCTTATATAGAGCTCCACTAGAACGCAACAGTAACCAATTTCTGTAACTATCCAATCACTGAATGTCACTTTCAATCCCTTATTTGCATATGTGGACCTGAGTGAAAACTATCTACAGTATCCCCCTGCTGGCCCTGGGTGAGAACTTCAGTACATAACACATACCACCCTTCATCCAAAGATCACGGGGCAGTTCACAACAAAAAATACAAAATGAGAACACAAAATAACAAGGCTTAGCCAAAGGCCTAGTTAAAGAAAAACATTTTCATCTGGCACCTAAAGATATGTAATGAAGGTGCCAGGTAAGTCTGGCACTTAGGCCATCAGAAACCAGCCCTTGTAGGCATGTATCCTAAAATCAAGGCTTCTTGCTATACACAGTAAAGCTTTTGCCATTCCTTCCGCCTACAGCCTCAACTCATCTGTGCCCAAGCATTTGGAGTTGGAGGGAACAGGAGGAAGTTCTGGTGTGTACATAGAAGCATTTATGTCACTACACGACTCTGAGCCTACTTACTTGGGTAGAAGATCGACTGAACATAGTGGAAATACAGCCAAGTAAACATACATAAAATTGGACCATAAGAGCCAGTGTGGTGTAGTGGTTAGGTCACTGGGAGACCAAGACTTAAATCCCTACTTGGCCATAATGCTCACTAGTGACCTTGGGCCAGTCATAATCTCTCAGCCTAACCTACCTCATAGGGTTTGTTGTGGGAGGGAGGGGCTGAGGAGAGGGAGAGCTATGTATACCACCTTGAGCGCCTTGGAGGAAAAAGTGGATTAGAAATGCAACAAATAAAGCAGTAAATAAAGAAGGGGTTTGCTCACATGCCATTGTACATTCATTCATTTATAATATTTATATACTGCTTACTGTCCAAACAATAAATGACCAGCTTTTTCTTATTTCTAACAAGATGGTGCAAGATAAAAGGAAATGTCTTTGCTATGTATTTCATTTCTGCTTATTTTCATCAGTAACCTCTTAGAAGAAGTCACTCTGTGATTGACTTGGACATTAAAAAGTCTGCCAGAAGACTTGATATACCCTTTGTTAAAAGGGTGGAGCTGTCAAATATTCCGCTCGCAGTCTTTCTATTCTGCTACATAGAGACTGAGGTGGTTGAACTGCCAAAGACTAGACTTTCAGTCCTTGGTCATTCACGATCCACAATTTATTATTTATTGTGTTATAATTTCATCATGTTATGCATCTCATTACGACCACGTTGTTGTTGTTTAGTCGTGTCCGACTCTTCATGACCCCATGGACCAGAGCACGCCACTAATTACGATCACTAATAACCACCAATAAACAAATGTACCGTATTTTTCGCTCCATAGGACGCACTTTTTCCCCTCCAAAAATGAAGGGGAAATGTGTGTGCGTCCTATGGAGCGAATGCAGGCTTTCGCTGAAGCCTGGAGAGCGAGAGGCATCGGTGCGCACCGACCCCTCTCGCTCTCCAGGCTTCAGGAAGCTATCCGCAAGCCTTGCAAGCCCGGTGGGAGTTCCCGCGGGCTCACAAGGCTTGCAGGCAGCAGCCTGCAGCCCCGGCGAGTGTCCGCAAACCTTGCGCGCCGGGCAGGAGGTCCTGCCGAGCGCGCGAGGCTTGGGGCAGCAGCCTGTCGCCCGAAGCACGGGGAGCCCTCCGGAGGGCTCCCCGTGCTTCGGGCGAGTGTCTGCAAGCCTTGCGCGCCCGGCAGGAGGTCCCGCCGAGCGCGCAAGGCTTGGGGCGGCAGCCTGTCGCCCGAAGCACGGGGAGCCCTCCGGAGGGCTCCCCGTGCTTCGGGCGAGTGTCTGCAAGCCTTGCGCGCCCGGCAGGAGGTCCCGCCGAGCGCGCAAGGCTTGGGGCTGCAGCCTGTCGCCCGAAGCACGGGGAGCCCTCCGGAGGGCTCCCCGTGCTTCGGGCGAGTGTCTGCAAGCCTTGCGCGCCCGGCAGGAGGTCCCGCCGAGCGCGCGAGGCTTCGGGCGGCAGCTTGTCGCCCGAAGCACGGGGAGCCCTCCAGAGGGCTCCCCGTGCTTCGGGCGAGTGTCTGCAAGCCTTGCGCGCCCGGCAGGAGGTCCCGCCGAGCGCGCAAGGCTTGGGGCGGCAGCCTGTCGCCCGAAGCACGGGGAGCCCTCCGGAGGGCTCCCCGTGCTTCGGGCGAGTGTCTGCAAGCCTTGCGCGCCCGGCAGGAGGTCCCGCCGAGCGCGCGAGGCTTGGGGCGGTAGCCTGCAGCCCGAAGCACTCGAGGCTTGGGGCGGCAGCCGCGGGGGGGAAAATTTTTTTTATTCATTCCCCCCCCAAAAAAACGAGGTGCGTCCTATGGTCCGGTGCGTCCTATAGAACGAAAAATACGGTAGCTATAATACATTGTCCAGTCACTCACAAACAAACAAACAAACAAACAAACATGTAACCAATTACATGCTCAGAAATAGCTTTTATTTATTTATTTATTTATTTATTTAGCCAACCAGCATTTAATTATATCTTGATATCATTCACACTTCTTTTGTCACTGACATTAAATATACTATATATCAGCATCCAAAGGCTCTGCATTAGCAGTGCTCACATTGGATGGTATTTGGCTCAAATTAGCAGCCAAAATGACATATTAGACACACAGTCAGTTTTTTGACAATAACTGGCAACTGACATGCTGTACATATCAACATTCAACTGTATCTGATAGGCAGTATTCAATTTTTTTTGACATAACATGACCTTAGGCTTTCAGTTGACAATCCTTATTTGACAATATTTGATAAGTGACATGCAGCAGCAGCATTTAAAAGTATATGACATGCAGCAGTCAACACCTGAGTATTCGTGAACTTATTTATTTATTTTAGAAACATTTATGAACCAAAATCTCTAAGCAGAATACAATATTAAAAACCCAAACAGCATTATTAATAGAAAAATACAGCCCAAAACCAGTATAAAAGCAGTATAAAAACATGCAAAGCATATAGAACCACTGCAACACTGTGCCACCAATTCCCAACTCACAGAGATGATCAAGGAGGATATTATGATAAATGATACTAAAAGTTTCTGAGAGATCAAGCAGGAGCAACAAGGTCACAATCCCCCCATGGCTCTCCCATACATCATAATGGCAAATACTGATTCTGCCCCCAAACCAACCCTGAAACCAGATGAAAATGAGTCATGATGTGTGTCTGCAGCTGGACTGCCATGACCCTCTCATGCACCTTACCCACAGAAGGTTATTTGTGACCAGACAGTATCTGTCAAGTACCTCAGGCTCCAGAGTGGGCTTCTTTAAAAGCAGCTACACTACTGGCTCCTTTAAGGTGCCAGACACACGCCTACACACACACACACAGAGAGAGAGAGAGAGAGAGAGAGAAAGAGAGAGAGAGGTGGATTAGAAGAAGAAGAGAAGAGTTTGGATTTGATATCCCACTTTATCACTACCCCAAGGAGTCTCAAAGAGGCTAACAATCTCCTTTTCCCTTCCTCCCCCACAACAAACACTCTGTGAGGTGAGTGGGGCTGAGAGACTTCAGAGAAGTGTGACTAGCCCAAGGTCACCCAGCAGCTGCATGTGGAGGAGCGGAGACGCGAACCCGGTTCCCCAGATTACGAGTCTACCGCTCTTAACCGCTACATTGGCTCTTTTTGGACTCACCTGGCCTACCCCCTTCAGATAGCTTAAATTAGTCATGATTAACAGGAGAAAGGGGAGCATGTTGTGGGCCAAAGTGATGCAAGTTCCTTGTGCATATCCTCAGACCTCATCAGGGAAGATACTGCTCTTGGCTCTGTAATAATGGAAGTATTCAACTCAACATGGAGAGGAACAATTTTATCCTCATAGTGGATTGTCACAGCTGGCCCCCTCACTACATGGAAAAGTTCTGCTGGCTACTTGTCTCTTTGCCAAAATTAAATTTTCCAGACACGCATTTTTTTTAAAGCCACACATACCTGCAGTTACCTTATTTGACCTAAAGGCGAACATATTATCAAGGCTTTGAATCTCATCACAACTGATTTACTTACTAAACAACACCTGGAACCTGGAATGGACAGTTTTCATGAAGCGTTAAGTTCTATTCTGTTTTCTTTCAAAGTTAAGCAATACCACAAGATGAGATCCAAAATATTTTTTTCTAGCATGCCCTGAGGCAAATCTGTGGTCTGAATAAGAGAAATGAATGTTTGCAACCCAGCAAAATGGAACTATTTCTCTCGGAGAACTGCAGATAAGCGTGACAATAACTGTGAAGAGATAACTGAAGAGCAAAGGCTAGATCCTCTCATCACTTACAGTCCTTGAGAAACATCAGTCTCACTTAGATGAGCTGTTTAGACAAGTACTATAGTAGGCTAGGGAATAAAACAAAGGAGAAAATATTTTACCCCTAACAAAAGGAGGCAGGCAATTTAGTACTGTAATAACAAAAGAAACATTTTGCTGTTAAGGGAAGCACAATTATTTTTGATTTGGCTGCACTTCATAAGCTAGATACCCAATCTACAGCACAGCTATATCCTGGTTATCATTACTGATATAGAAAGCTTACATTAAAGGACATAATAGAGCTGAACTATGCATTTAACCACAATATTTCACAGGAAACCGTGATTACCTCCTGGATGATGTTTGATTATACCCCACACCAGTTTAATAAATGAAAATAGTAATCATACCATGAAACTTGGTTCAGGCCATGCTTACTTGCCTTCCTACTGCACAGTCATGTGCCAAGTTTAAATTATGTAAGGCTTTAGATGCAGCAGGGATGGGGAACCTGTGGCCATCCAGATGTTTTTGAACTTCCAGCCAGAATAGTCAATAGCCAGAGAAAATGAGAGCAACATCTGGAAGGTCCCAGGTTCCCCATCCCTGATATAAACAGAAGGCACATCTGCTTGTCCAAGGCAGCACCTCCAAATTCTTGCTCTTTCCCTGTGTCACTGCGGTCTTCACAATTTACCACCCTGAACCATTCAGAGGGCCAATCAACCACCAGGAACTTTTTCAGGGATACACAGGGAACGGTGGGGGTGTGGAGGAGACAGGAAAGCCCTGTTGCCTGAACAGAGTTCTGTTCACTCACAAAGGCTTATGGGGGTTCAACTGAATCTCTCAATTTTTCTCAGCAGTGGTGCTGGTTGAGAGGATGGGAGAACTGGATTACTTGAGAAAGCATTCTACTCTCTTAGGAGTTAGTGGGTTTGGAAGGTTAGAGAAAACCCTTCTGTGTATGAAGCAGAGGAATGGAATCACCCCCCCCCCCGAATGTGATTTTTGGAACTAGGTACAACAGTCATGGAAAAGCTAAGGGTTGATGGAGAAAGTTTATCTAACATTAAATTTCAGTTAGAATGAGTTTTTGTATTTTTATGGTAGTTTTTTTAAAGATTTATTCTCAGGATTTTTAAGAATGCTGCTCTTCAGCCTTAGGAAAATGGAGATAGCAATTCAGACAGAAGAACAACATAGAAGACCCCAATTTGGTCCTCAGCTAACTTTGTGTTTCTGAAGGCTGCTACTGCATCATTTAGGTTCTCTTGGTTGGATGCTATGTGCTCCAAAAACATTGTGTTGCATATGTTTTGAATTCAGTTGTTCACCAATCCATGTACCAGATTACCATGAAGGTGGGATATTTTTCCCTTTGAGAAAATGTGTAGCAAGCAACCTGATATCAGAGTTTGTTTTCTTTCCAAACAGACTGTATACCATGAAACAGGGACTTAGGCTGCAGTCCTAACCCCGCTTACTTGTGAGTAGGTTCCATTGAATTCAATAGAAATTCTGAGGAGACAAGCTTAGGCTTGCATCGTCAAATGGAAATCAGTATTTGTTTTCGTTTGTCATTCTGGTATGTATTTTTATATTGTAAACCTCCCTGTGATCCTTGGATGAAAGGTGATAGAGAAATTGAATAAATAAAATACTATAAATACAAATAAATATATTAGCAATAGGCTTAAAGCTGATTCACGCATGCAAACTAGTTTCTTATTTTCCCCATGTGATCCCTCTCATTTTGGGATGATGTGGAGAAACCTTTGTCCCTAACCAACGAAGCATTTGCAGCCATTTCAGGGACTGGGGGAACTGGGGGGAAAGCCCTACTTTTATTACAGTGGTACCTCTGGTTACAAACTTAATTCGTTCTGGAGGTCCGTTCTTAACCTGAAACTGTTCTTAACTAGAGGCGTGCTTTTGCTAATGGGGCCTCTTGATGCCACTGCGCCACTGGCACACGATTTCCGTTCTCATCCTGGGGCAAAGTTCTCAACTCAAGGTAACTCTTCCAGGTTAGCGGAGTTTGTAACCTGAAGCGTTTGTAACCTGAGGCGTTTAACTCGAGGTACCACTGTATTACGGTGACTTCTAGAAACATATTGGTTCCAGCACATTCCTAGACAGTATTTGCACCTTCTTAGAAAGCTTTTCTTTTAAAACACTTGGAAAACACGGGCCATCTGATGATGTTGCTTCCTTGTGGACTGCAATAAGTTTTCTCCCCCTTATGTGGACAAAATTGGAAACCACTCTGCCATATCCCTGTTTAGAGAGCAACCACTACAATGTTTCCAGTCACATAAGCATCTGAAGGAAGATTTCGGTCTTAAGAGGCAATATGGGCTGAGTGAACTCTGCTGGATGTCCTTTTATTTGCCATGACACTCACCATCATCAAACTATAGGATCATTTGGCCTGCCTTATTAACTTTTGCAGGAGATGTACAGCTTTGTGCCTTGGTTTTCGAAAGTCAGCGGGGGGGAAATGCAGACAGATGACTTCATCAGCAGAGCAAGGATTGAAAGACAAAGGGAATTCAATGAGGTGTAAACAAAACAAAACAGCAGATTGAGCTGGAGGGTGAGATTGGAAACCGAAACACATTAGTTCCAGCAACAGTTTTCCTAGAGGGTCTTTCCTTTTTTTAAAAAAGAAAAAAATGTAAATCATTTTAATAACCAAAGAAGATTGTGCATATCTTCAGAAGAACAAGACAAACATGAATCTCAAAGCAAACTGCAATGAAGGCTACCCGAATATGCACTACACTTAAGTACAGTATAGTGAATTTTACTTGCATGGCTAATTTTTAAGAGACTTTACAAACAAGCCTATGCCTGTTAATTGGAATCAGCCAGATTCTACTTTGCTAAATGATCAGAAATTAAATTGCATGATGTTCTTATTGTGCCTTGATAAAATTCTCTCAATCTTATAGAATATTACTTGAAACTTTGCAAAATGCTCTTTATGCTTAAGATATTTAAGCAACCTTTTGACCCTACCTCACCCTTAGGCAAACTAATAAACAAACAAGATAATTTAGAGATGAGTGCATACCTCTAAAATCACTATATATGAAGACCACATATAGGACACCTTTTTTGGATTGACGTGTGCATTCACAGATACATTGACAAATAAATTAGAACTGTGCTGGTATAAGCATATTTTATTGTATTCCTAACCTAGATGAAACATGAACTATCCAAGTTAATTGACACCATTAGAAATATTAGTTGTCAATGGAAGCAAATCCCAAGATGTTGAAATCAGTGACATTAACTCCCATTGATTTTAATATCACTGGTTTACATATAATATTGCCTGTCACTGGGCTGTATGGTGCATTCAGATCTAACTCTAGATGGGGAAATGAGGCATTTAAAACTTGAATAATATCCTTTAAATATTTCAAAAATCATTAGTACCTGAAAGGGCCATGGCACTGTTCATCAGCATGGGACTCTTAATCTCAAGCTCATGGGTTTGAGCCCCAACTTGGGCAAAAAATCCCTGCATTGCAGGGGGCTGGACTAGATGACCCCCATGGTTCCTTCAAGCTTTACAGTGATATGATTCTATATCCCAGCAAAACAGCAAAAGTGTCCTTACACTGATCTTCTCTGAAAAATCGTGCTTAGCAACACTTTGGTACACCACTATACTTGATCCATAGAATGTCACTGCTGTAATTATTTAACAGAAAAAAGTACTGAGAGCTATTGAAATCACAAATGGCATAGCTATGTTATGTGTCATTTGCAATGAAAAATGGGGAAGGGAGTCAAAGTTAGGACTGGGGAATCAATCAATTTCGGTATCTCTCTGTTCCTCCCCCCCCCCCCCAATCTTACGTATTGTTCTCCACATTTCCACCTCAGTTAAATTTTATGAAATAAAATATGGTTTTGATTTTTTGAATTGTTTTGTTGCTACTAATTATCTTACTGTTTTGTTTTTGTATACCACTTTGAGGTTTTCTACAATCGAGCAGAATGTAAATTTTATGAGAGAAATAAAACAAACAAAAAAGAAATCAGTTTGCATTAAAAAAAGTTCCTGTGAAAATTCAGAACAGTAGCTCTATTGGTCTGTTGTATTCCTCCCCCCCCCCCTTTATACTTATTTGACAATGACCCTGTAAAACCCAGTGGGAGTAATCCTGACCCCTGATGCTAATGGCTTGGGAAGAAGGCATAGGTGATGTTCTTTCTTCTCTTGCCAGTCTCTACAGGGCCCTGAAATGAGATGCTTTGGGCAGAACCAAGGATCTGCTAGATGCTATGCTAGGGTTACCAGACACCCCCATTTCCTGGGGACAGTCCCCAGATTTGTGAATAAGTCCCGAGACAAATTCCATCCCCTGAATGTCCCCGGATTTTATCTAATGTCCCTGGGAAATGCATCAGTGGCAATCTCAGCAGCCTGGAGCAGCTGGCTCTAGGAGCTGCTCGGAAGTCCCCATATGATGATGGTGCAGGGGCTCTAAGATGCAGCTTCTGGGCTGCCTCCACCTTCCATGACCCCAGCAACTAAGCTGGGAAGGGAGGCTTCATGCTGCCTATCGGAGCAGCCTCCCAACTCCTACTTGCATGCAAGCAGGAGCGGGGTGGGGATCTCTCAGTTAGCCTCCCTTCCCAGCTGAGGGATCTCCACCCCCTCCTGCTTGCACACAAGTAGGAGTTGGGATGGGGCTGCTCCAAAAGGCAGTGTGAAGCCTCCCTTTCCCTGCTGAGGGATCCTTGCCCCCTTCTGCTTGCACACAAGTAGGAATGGGATTGGGGCTGCTCCAATGGGAAGGGAGGCATCGTGCTGCCCCTCTCGATCTTCCTTCTCCGCCTTCCATGCCTGACCTACCGCACACCGCTTCCCCACCACCACTGAAGAAGTAATAACTCAGGGGCTGCCCAGGCTCATGGAGAAAGGAGATAGAAGCCTCAGAGGAAGGGGAAACGTGGCGGTTGAGTTCAAGGCGGTGGCCGCCCCTCTGCCACCGCCATCGCTGCAGCATCAACGGCCCGAACATGTAGTGTTTAATTAATTAATTAATTAAAGTGTCCCCAGATTCATTGAAAAAAATTCTGGTAACCTTATGGTATGCGGGTCTATTGTCAGCTGAGAGGCCCAGTCTGGGTTCCTCTCTGCTGTTCTATCCCAGCATAGCACAAACTCCAAGAAACCTGCACCTGTTCTGCCTTGACTGTCAAAGCTTCAGATGCGGTGATGGCTCTGCTTCTCTGACCATCTCCCAGGCAGGGTTAGCATTGCTGTGTCCCTTCTGGGTTGACTTGTTTAGGACTGGGGAATCTAATCTGAAATAGGCTAGATGAAAATAGGAACAGGGTAATCTTTGTTCTGAATCAGTTAGTCAAGAACACTTTTGTCTCAGGCTCCATCATTGATTCTTGCTTTGCAGAGCGCTGGCAACACATTGCACTGGAGGGAGTGTGGCTTTCAACAGAAAAAAAGGTTGCCCACCCTAATGTATAGCAGCTGTTAATCAAATCCAACCCATTGATGGAAAATAGCAGCTACAGTACAATTAGCTGCCTGCTTTAAGCTATACTCTGTGTTCTTACAGGCCTGTGATAGTCGGAAAAGAAATATAACTCATTCTCTTAGCTGCTGTCAGTTCCTCAGATCTATCAGGGTCAGAACAACCACCAGCTCTGGGCAGTGGAAGATGAAGATGTGACGCAGAGCCCAGAATCAGATGAGAAAGCAGTTCCTTTATGAGCATAACTGCGGTTCCCAGTATCAAGTGGGTTAGAGCACATGAAAGTGTTTGGATTTCAGCTCAGAGGGTCAAGCATTTTAATATCAGCTCTGCTATGGAATTTATTGACTCAAGCACATGTTCTTCCTCCTACAACCTCTTTTTCCAGCATTCAGTTCCTGAAATATATATGATGATGCATGCAGCCAAATAGCAGGTTGCCATAGGAACTGTCACAATCCCACATCATCCACATCTTTTTAAAAGATGGTCGTTTGCGCTTACATAAAACAGCTTGTTTCCATTGCATTTGCAAATCGTTCTGGAAAGATGATCTCATCGATCACAATTTGACTAAAGTGAGTTTATGCTGATTTGAATACAGTCTTATTTTCCGCTAGTTTTTGTACAAATCACACATTACCAACTTGCATCAGCACTTGTGTATTGATTAGCAATGAAGGTTTAGTGTCTAATGCTATTTTCATCTGATACATGAAAAGGTGTTGGGGCTAAAAATGTAACAGTTAGAACTAGAAGGGAATGTTACTAATGAGTTTCTTGGGCATGTAGCTTACAGTGTTTAATGAGCTCCTACTATTAAATAATCGAAGTAACATGCTTATCATACTTTCCAGAAGAACTAGCAGCTTAATTATTTGAGATATCAGTATGTAAGCAGATATGTGAACTATGTATCACACAAGAAAACCTGGAACAAGATGTGTGGAGTTCTCCTGTTCATTGTACAGGTCAGCCAGCCATGTTATTCTACAATATTCTCCAATGCATTTCTTATATCCATGTTTTTCTCAGTCAGCATTCAATCAGTCAATGAGGAAACTCAGTCCCCATTGAGCTAATTTGGTGGGTTCCCCCTTTGGTTTCCCCCCCCCACACCTCTTTTTTTTGTACTTCTGCAACCTTGGGGTTCCTCTAAGCCAGCTAATTCCTCCCTTGTGTGTGGATGGTGCCATTTTGGGCCCATAAGGACTGGAATCTGTCCCTGAATTCTGGAAATAAGAAGGGTTGATTTAAAACATAGAACTGTCATCTTGGAAATAATAGCAGCCATCAAGTAAAATATATGATAGAATCTATTGGCTGTCAGTCCTTTCTAGAGGTTAGCCTATATAAAATCCAGGCAATGGTATGTAATAAGTAAGGTATGGGAATAAAAAGTGACAGACACTGTATCAAGGTGACTGTAGAACAGATAGATCCAGTTGACTCAAGAGGAAAAGCCATGTGCTGCCAAAGATGGCAGAAAAGCAATTTGGGGTACAATTAGCTCCTATCACCAAATATGGCAAGAACATTGCAGCTGGTCACAAATATATGCACATCATTTGATATATTTAGCAGTTACTCACATGCATCTGGATGTGGAAACATTGTATAGTATAGTCTTGCAGTTGATTAACCTGTGGTGATTAACCTGTGATGCTTACTCATATATGAAAATGTGCAGCCAATCTAGGCTTAGAGCCTTATATGAAGTAAAAAACAAACCACCCAATAACTTCTTTTGTTAGGGTAAAAAAATAATGTGGTTTAGTTGTTCATAGCCACAAAGGTGGGGAATTATTGTACAAAAATGGGAGTAGCATACAAATGTGTGGGATTCTGCTATAGTATTACATTGGAAACTGGGTCTCCCTGCCTCTTCCTCGCCAAAGCTAGCTAACTACATGGAGAAATAGAGAACACTATTCTTGTTTTAGCAATACTGTGGGACAGATATAGCTTTGTGGTGCTGTGATGTCACCAAGCTTGTTTCTTGATCCCCGATTGAGTCATGGAAATGGTAAGAAGAATCCTAATGATAAAAAGTGCTAGAACTGCTGTCAATAGGAATCGTGAGCAGGAAGAGTGAAATGCACACACCCTGAAAATGTTCACCTATGAGAAATTTCAGCCCTGGTTTTTTGGCTCAGCCATTTCAAGTAACATCATTTACAAGGTCAGAAGCATCTGGTTGTTTTAGTGGGCACATTCCCATCCCAGCAAAAGTGAATTTCATTTTCCGTTATTTCTGTCACACCGCTTACTTAATTGAATTGCCAGCCATTTTCACTTCATTATTTTCCCCATTTGATGTATAGATTTAAATTACGGTAACAATTGACACTAATTAGAAGGTAACTTTATAGAGACCAATATAACTTGATGAATTTGCAATTGCAACAGCAGCGAAGGCAGTGGGTATGTACATTTGGTGACACAAATGTTATACATTACAGGACTTAATCTGCACATAGGATGTGCTTGGCTATTGTATATCTGGACACACACAAAAGAATATAGTGGTAAACACATCAAGCTTGTATGCTACCACTCATTTAGTTTGAGCGGCATTTGCTGAACCATCTTCAAGCTGACAACATCCTGAAAATGTAATACTGGACTAAATGCAGATATCACTGTTGCCATTCTCTGTGAATTGTGCAATGCACACATGTTGTGAAATAGGGTGTTCAATGCACACCAAGACCAGAAAGAAGAGATGAATGTGGAGGAAGGATGAAATGGGCACAAGACTTATTTATGTGTCTCTACAATAGAATACATTGTACATGGAACAATTTTATTGTTTGCCTTCATCACCCGCAGGACTGCAGCCTAGACTACAAATAATATAGAAATGGCTTAACCTTTGTTAATAAATGCTGACTGCCTTCCTGAGCCTTCTTCTTTACTAAGTTTATGAAGAAATTAATCAGTACAAAAAGCAGGGAAAATAAAATCATATCACATTTGGATAGTAATAAAATAGATTTTAATACCACAGCTCGAGTCACATTCTTATTGATTTGGTGAATTTTAATAGACACAGTTCTAATGCAGATAAATTAAAAAGGGGTGGCAGAAGAGGAAGGAGAATTGAAAATCTTCCATTGCTAAGGACTTAAATGCCAAGATTTTTCTTGTAAGGAAGCACAGAGTGATAAAAGATATAGAGGGAATAACAAATAAGAAAAGAGTAGATTAGTCATCTGGTCTAACAGAGAGGGAAATAAATCACATTTGTCTCTCCCATCCCATGTGTTTAGCTTCTATATGCATTAGTCACTTCTCTTATGGATCAACTGACAGACTCACAGATTTATTAATTGCCTCTCAGACAGTCAGAGGAGCAATTTGTGTGGCTGCTCAGAGGAAGTAGTATAGGATCCACTTTTAGAGAGTAAGAGGAACCTGTTTAAACAGCCTCCAAGATATCAAAGCAGAGAAAGGGATGATCAGAACACAAAGCCTAAACCAGAATTAAACTGCTCTTGACTACCATACCCACAGAAAGAATTATGTTGGGATCGAGACCACGGTAGGTCAGACTGTCTTTGGTGTGTGTTATTGAAATCCTATTGCTTCAGAAACAGGCGTACTGAACAAACAGAACTAGAACGTTATTTTCTTCTTCATAAGAAAACTATACCACTTCTTCAAAGTTTATGCTATATAGATGTTTCTATAGCAACTATCCTTTTTATTGACTAGGCAAAGATTTATGTAAAGCAAAAAGATATGCATAAATTTTCATTGCATAAATTATTGCTGGGTTAGATTTCTAATCCATGTGTCTATATTTTTTTTTTCAAAAATAAATAAATCAGAAATGAAGTTTGCAGAGTAAATGAAGTAACTTTAACCTATCAGAGGGGAAAGGCAGAAGAATCTAAGGCTCAATATGGCATAGCACTTGCAGTCGATGACAGCTGAAATCTGTATTCCACAATGTTAAGACTGTCAAGACTGGGATGCTCACGGCTTTTCTTGCTTCCACCCTCTCCCAGAACAGCCAGCCCAAATGTGCCTACCAAATGCTGTGGCGCTCCAAAGTTTCATTCTAGTCCCATGTAAGCAGGGGGTGATGCATCCCGTTTCGCCACTTGAGTAAAAATGGGACTTGCCTCTTTGCCTTGCTGCTCCTGCCACTCTCACCACCACCTGCTCCTGCAACACACCCTGCCACACCTGCTGGTGATGGAAAAGAGGCACCATGACTGATGCTGATCTCGCCCAAAATCACGCGAAACATTGTGTGCACCACAAATCTCACACGCCGCTGGTGGCAGTGCTTCTCTGCCACTGGTAGAGGGGGGGGCACCAATGGGTGTGCCACCTGGGGAGCTTTTGCTGCCTGAAGCAGCAGCCTCACCTTGCCTAATGCTTGGCTGGCTCTGTGTGTACGTTTCACTAAGTCCAACACTTACCTGTGTGTTTCCTTTGAAATTGCTTGCAAAGTTGCTCAAATGCTCATGCCTCACCTACGGCTCACCTTTACGCACCAAGCATGGCCTAGACAAATTTAGTTTGCATCACTCCTATTTTAGGAGAATTATAATCGGCAGACATTTCTCTCACACACTTTTTTTTCCTTGCCCAGCATCTATCTTGATGAAGTGTTTTGAACTAAAAAGCTTAACTTAGAAAGCTGTCTCTTTCTCTTTACACTTTAGTTGTCCCTCATGAATATATTATTCAACTATTACTTTGGGATTTTCACCCTTAATTGTCCAAATTGCAATATTTTCCCTAGTACATGTGGACAAGCCAAGGCTATATTTACTCTTCCTGAAAAAGCTCCCAAAATCCTCACAGAAATTATGACGGAAACAATTGTTCCATTCTAAGCCACAGACTTTTATGAGTTCTGGATGCAAGGAGGTGTTTATTGTGTTGAAGGTGATGTCAAATTGAAGGGCAGGCCATATAATGTGTTCTGCTTGTCTTTGCAGAGAAACTAAACCAGTCAATCTTTAAAAAGAGCTCGGGCACTCTAGTCTTTGCACAAGCCTTGGCAAAACAAAAAGTGATGCTCAGTATTTGATCTCTGATATATTTCTGAAATTATTTGAACTGCACTTTAGACTTCAACATGACACGCTGACAATGAAATATGGCATTGTCATCTTGTCTGTGAATCCAGGAGAAGAAAATGGTGCCTTTGATTCTATATAGCAGCCTTTGCCAACTTGCTCCCCTCCAGATGTTTTGAACTACAACTTTCATCATCCCAGCTAACATGACCACATGCTGAAGTCTAAAACATTTCAGGGCACCAAGTAGGTGAAGGCTGACATACCACAAAGCCAATTCTTGGTTTCTGTCCCTTGCCCATGTTGCACAATTGGTACATCCCTCTTGGGCACAAAGGCACAAATCTGAAGCCTTAGGACTTGAAAGGAAGGGGTAGGTCCTGTGCCTCAATGTATCATCATCAACAACCATGTGTAAGACACTTCAATAAGAACAGGTATACCTTGTGTCTAGGGCTAGGCAATCTGAAATAGTCATAAGGAAGGGAAAGGAGGGAAGTGTATGGAGGCAGGTACAGAATAGGGGATTATTTCTATTACACATACCCTGTTTTAGATATAATAAGGCATAGGTGCTGGGGGATGAAAAAACAGCAATTCCAGGGGCAACAGGGCAGGGAAGTCACACATGGTTTATAGATGTTTAAAACAACAAGAGCAGTCGGTGCTACTTTCCAGACAAGGGGAATGGCCATAGTACATGGTCACAAACTTCACATGCAAAAATGTGAAATGCTTTGCAGGAAGCTATGGGACCAGTTGAAACAAAGCAGTATGCAGGCACAAACATTAATGAAAGTGGGAACAGGTATATCCAGTGTCTGGTGCCTTTATGAGCACTAATAATCATGAATGCCCCCAAAAAAGGGTTTCTGGAGGGACCTTTCATATTTGCCTGCCTGCCTTACGAACACAGGAACATAGGAAGCTGCTCTAATCCAAGTCAGATATTTGGTCTATCTTATTCAGTTCTCCCAGCATAGACTAGCAAAAGTGCTTCAGGGTTCCAGACAAAAGTGCTTTCTGGTCCTACCATGAGATGCCGGGTATTGAACATGGGACTTTTTGCATTCAAAGCATGTGCTCCCCTACCGACCTTTTGTTTACAGCATTGCCTTGTTTTGTGTTGTCTCACTGCAACCTTCATTAGCTGCAATGTGGGCCTGTGGTTCAACCAGCTCCTACATTCTGTGTGCCTCTGCATAACTTCATACTTTGTTCTATAGCAGTGTTTCCCAAACTTAAAATAACCGTGTGCCCCTTTTGAGAGTTTAGTCACTGGTATACCCCTTCTCAACCGAAAATAATTTGGTTTTAATAATACTATTTTCTGTGTCTTAAAAAAAAAAACACACCCTATGATAAAATAGAATTTTTTAAAAATCTGCCATGTACCCTTTGAAACCCTTTTGCATACTGCCTGTGGTATGCATGCCACATTTTAGAAAACAGTGTCCTATAGGCTTCAACCTGCCAAGCTAGGACATTATTTGTTCCTGCTGGCAGTGTATATGTGTCTGGTGGCACGCTTGCCTACAGATCGAGTGGAACTTAAGCACAAGTGCTTCCTTTTGAAGAAGGTGCTACAATGGGCAATCAGATAAATTGCCTTCTCTGAAATATGCACTACTTTTGAAGCAAAGCAGTCCTTAATGATAACATTTTCTTACTGTCACATTTCAACTTCCATGTGCATAAGCAATTAGTCTTTTTAAAAATTATTTCTTTAAAAAAGTATGTTTAGCTGCCTCCAAGGCACTTGAAAGGAATTCG
Source organism: Podarcis pityusensis (assembly GCF_964106645.2). Taxonomy (NCBI): domain Eukaryota; kingdom Metazoa; phylum Chordata; class Lepidosauria; order Squamata; family Lacertidae; genus Podarcis; species Podarcis pityusensis. The sequence continues at coordinate 63,287,948 of NC_138027.1, read as the reverse complement.
AGTATTTTGAGCTATTTCATTAAGTTTGACATATTTTACTGACTATATTAAAAATTAGTTCCAACCACATTTCCTCCAACGTTTTGAATCATTTTGCTCTTTTGCTAATTGTGTGACACCATCCCCAATTCTCCAGATGGAATTGTGAATTGTAAACTCCAACTTAGTTATTTAAAGTGTATTCACACTCAAATCAAAATGGCATGCGTTGTCAAATCATCACATGTAGCAGACTTTGCCACCACCTGTCTTTCATTGTGAAAGACAGCTTGACATTTTGCATCTAAATTCCTCTCTGTTTTCAATCTGCATATTGCCAACACTAAAGATCTTACATTGTTTCTGCTCCTATAATCTCAGTTAAGACTATAGATTACAACTAATAATATATTATAATCCAATAATCTAATCTTTAGAATGTTTATTTGTTTAGTGGTGGCATTGTCTATTTGTGTAAAAGCAGTCTCTGAGTTCAAGTTCCAGTCTTCATAAATGCCATTTAATTCTTTAGCTACTGAATCTGATAGGAACTTAGTGACCTCAAACCTATCACCATCTTGATGTACCTTTAAAGCATCACCAACTTCAGTCACTTTGCTAGTACGTCTCATCTGTGGGGCTACAGTCAGAATCCCTGTCTTAGTGAAGACAAGCTGTGTACAAGTGATGACATTCAGACCAGAAACTTCCTTTTATAATGTGTCAGTTCTGCTATACATTCCTTCTACTGTTTGTTTTGTCGAGAGACATTAGTTGCTTAAAAGTTCCCACAGTGAGGGAGTTTCAGTCTGTTGTGGCCAAGTCTATTATGGCAAAATTGTTATTATGCATTGTTAAAGTTTTGTTATATGGGTGAAGCCGAGGTTGCCTGGAAGCATATGTATCAGCTCCAGATCAACTGATGAGTTAGCTAAACTTTCATCAGAGGAATATGTAGCAAAATATCTTACTTGTGATAAGGCATCTCTAGCCCTATTTCTTGTACACTTGCCATGTAAGGAACCAGGGCTGAACATAAATTAATTGTTTGGCCTCTGCCTCCCTTGTTCCAGCTGCTGATTCACAATAGTCCACCACAGATTTCTGGACTAAATTTGGCAATGGCGTTCCTGATTATTTATCTGAAGTCCTGTGGATCTGTGCTCGTGTGGTAACCATATTAAGACTGTTATAAATGGCAAAGTCTTCCTCATTGGAGAGGAACTTCTAATATTTCCTTATCGGCTAAACTCTCCCAGTACCTGTGCTTCAAATTAAAATAAATTGCTTTTAAGCCCACGTAAAAGTAAAAGCCCACTTCCTCCTAGGGATGTTAGAGAATTCTGACAAAAAGGAAATGGGAGCAGAAATTGCTGGTGTTTTCTTATTCATCCCAGAAGTCACAGAAGTCAACCCAGGTAGTACAATCAGTATTTGTTGCTGTTGTTGCTTTCAGTCTGCAAAAGATGCATAATTATGTCCTGCCTCCATTTGCACTGCTTTTCCTTTGCATTAAAATGAATGCGGAAAATGGAGAAGATGCTAAAAATGGAGATGAGGAAGAGCAAACCCCAAGCCAAATGACTATGCCAATAGACTCATTCCATCCCCTCAGGAAATCCCAGGAGGCTTCCTCATTCATTGTGTGGAGTAAGCTCACCCCCAACTAAAGGTTGGGAAAGGTATCCTTCAATCCAAAATGGCATAAAACTTTGCACAAACACATTGCATGCACTTCCTTATATGTCTCAATATTTTGTGCCATAGAATAGGCAAAGGTAGTTGAGGCACCAGAGAGGCAGCTATGCAACAGATTCCTGAGAAGCCGCTGGATTGAGGAATAGTCCTGATTTGTGGAAGAGACAGCTTTCAAAAAAAGAAAAATATGTTATCCTAATTAGCAATGCACAAACTTAGCTCAGCTCAGTTTTGAATCGTTTCTATCTTTGAGAATTCTCAGGAAAAGCTAGCCTTTGAGACTTCTCAATCAGCTCACAAGACCAGCATACTGCCTGGCCTTAGCATTTTCAACTGCCTATCAAAATTTAATCACTAATCATTTATCACAGCTCAGACAGAGATCTGCAAACTTCCCAATCTAGCTTTGCCCTCAGCTTTCAGTATAGTCACTGGCAGCAGTACAGCCCCAGCAGCAATGCTGCTCTGATTTCTCATAGATCATCAACCCACATCACTTGTTCTTGTTTTGTATTTGTTTGCCTTTGTGTCGTCCAGCTGCCTGTCACATGCAATGTCCCTGCCGAAGGAGGGCCTTCAGAAAGGATCTCAAAGGAAGCTGCCGAAGCTTCAGTTTATTTAGGTCAGGGAGCTGTGCCAATATCCATCAGATAAGCAAAGAGACTGCAGAGTTCCCTTGATCCCAGAGCTCAGGATCTTTGCAGAGCTAAGTTCTGTGGGCAACAGCTCAGGGACCCCTCTGTTCCCCAGAGCCTCATAAATCAGCCTTTGGGGGTGTTTGCACAGCTGCATTACAGCTGTGATTATTAGTGTCCTGAGCTTGAAAATAAGAATAGACTAAAAGCAAAGGAAGTCTGTCTGTTTTATTGACTGTTCAATAATAATAAAAAATTCAAGTACCGGTAATTTTTTGTGCATGTATGTACATGCCAAGTAGGCCCATCAGCTTGGATACTGACCATGTGCATGCAGAGCCTATAGAATCCTTTTTATATTCCAAATTTGAGAATAATTTTTTTTGAGGGGAGGGAGATATATGTGTTACCAAATAAGTGCCATGTTAAGCATTCCAAGCTTGATAAACTAATATTCTGAATCAGGCAATGGTGCTGTGATCTAAACCACTGAGCCTAGGGCTTGCCAATCAGAAGGTCGGCGGTTCGAATCCCTGCAACGGGGTGAGTTCCCGTTGTTCGGTCCCAGCTCCTGCCCACCTAGCAGTTCGAAAGCACACAAAGTGCAAGTAGATAAATAGGTACTTATCCGGTGGGAAGGTAAACGGCGTTTCCATGTGCTGCTCTGGTTCGCCAGAAGTGGCTTAGTCATGCTGGCCACATGACCCGGAAAAACTGTCTGCGGACAAACGCCGGCTCCCTCAGCCAGTAAAGCGAGATGAGCGCCACAACCCCAGAGTCATCCACGACTGGACCTAATGGTCAGGGGTCCCTTTACCTTTATGACATCAATAACCTGTATGACTCTGCAACTGATCCCTAAATTATGTAGTCTGGGGGGGAAATTCACATTAATTTTTATGCACGTGCAACTGCGAAACTAGTCCTTCCTCAGCATTATCTATTTGGAATTTCAGCAGAAGAGATGAGCCATTTTGAACAGGGGCTCCCTCTCATATCTTATACCCGATCGTGTGAATTTGCTTCAGCACCAAAGAACAGAACTTCCTTCACACCATTTAAGAAAAAACAAATCTGCTGAAAACAATGGAGTGAACACAGATTGTGTAGGATATAGATTGCATAGATTCAAGAAGAGAGGGAAGGGCTGGATGTCTGCACTGGAGAGTCTTCTCTACTATTATAACACCCCTCTATCATCCATGTGAAAGAGAATCCCAATCTTCCAGGTTTCTAAATCACTCTGATTTCTAAATCAGCCTAGATGAGCATAGGCACCCCACTGCAAACAACACATGGAAAACTTAGGGGATGATAATACAACAGAGGTTATGAGGCCAAGAATCACGTCCATGTTCTCTGTCCTCATGAAGGTAATTGTGCTGGCGGATGAATGCCTCTCGAAGCTACAAACATGAGTCTAACCAAACTGCAGGAGGCAGTGGAAGATAGGAGTGCCTGGCGTGCTCTGGTCCATGGGGTCACAAAGAGTCGGACATGACTAAACGACTAAACAACAACAACATGAATGCCTGAGCAGAGTTTAGTTCATTGGGTAAAGGAGCAATCCTCATGAAGATCCCCAGAAGACAGATCTGCCAGGGCAACACGAAGAAGTAATTTGTGCAATACTTTCAGGCACTTGTTCAGTCATGACCATTGTCATCTTCATCATCATCAGGATTGTTGTCACCCTATTGCATTTATTAAAATGGCTAGCTATGCTGTACAGCAAGACTTTAAGATGATTCCCTGCCTGCTTGCAGTGCAAAATTCTGAAATGTCGAGTTATGAGTCATGCAATTAATTTTACCATTCTGGTTGGAGGATGAGCTCTAATTTGTGAGTTTGTGTTATGATCTAGACAGTGAAGGCTGCTTTTTTACCGATCTCTTTTAGGTTTTAGTACCACCTTCCCCCACCTAGTGCCCTCCAGATGCTTTAGATGCTAACTCCCATCTGTGATCACTGGCAGTGCTGCCTGAGTTTGATGGGAGTTGCAGTCCCAAACATCTGGGCGACACCAGATTGAAGGTTGGTTTAGCGCATTACACATTCTAATTATTAATAGACAGCTAGCTGCAAAGACAAATTGTAAAGGTTAGGATTACTCTAGCCTCGTAATGAAAAACTCCTCAAGGCAAATACATTGATTCAAATATTTTCTCCTCCTAATAGAACAGTCTTTCCTCTTATAATAATAATAATAATAATAATAATAATAATAAATTTTATTTATATCCCGCCCTCCCCAGCCGAAGCCGGGCTCAGGGCGGCTAACAACACTAAAATAGTGCAACATTATAAAAACATCAAAGAATTAATTAAAATCCAAATTGATGGCAACCATAAACTAAAGTATTGTAAAGATTGCCAAAGGAGGGAGTCAGGCTGCGCCCTGACCAAAGGCCTGGTGGAACAGCTCTGTCTTGCAGGCCCTGCAGAAAGATGTCAAGTCCTGGAGGGCCCTTGTCTCTTGTGACAGAGCGTTCCACCAGGTTGGAGCCGCAGCCGAAAAAGCCCTGGCTCTAGTTGAGGCCAGCCTAACCTCTCTGAGGCCTGGGACCTTCAAGATGTTTTTATTTGAAGACCGTAAGTTCCTCTGTGGGGCATACCAGGAGAGGCGGTCCCGTAGATACGAGGGTCCTAGGCCGTGAAAGAGAACGTGAAAGAGCTTTTTTATTTTTCAATTAGACTAAAAGCATGTGAAATATTTTTGCCTTTCAACAATGCATTTCAGGTATTGTGTTAGTAGTAATCTTTAGAATGCAGTTGGTTTTCTTCAGCATGCTTGGACTTTCAATGTCCTATCTTGAAATATTCCCTTGAAGTGTGATAATCAGTGAGAATTTCAACAACTCAATTATCTTTTTTAAAAAAGAGATGACAGGTAAGTGTACTTGGTTCATGGGCTTGAGTAAATGACACTCTGTTGTGTCCCAATCCTGCATTTTAATTATCTATTAATCTGTTATGTACTCATATTAATTCATTCTGTTTTAATATACTGTCTTCCTGATATCTTCTAGCAAGCTTGTGTGTTTTTGCATTTTAAAACAAAGGCCTACATGTTTAAACCAAAAAAAGTCTAAAGTTACATCTAAAACAAATCTGAGTTACATTTCCTGTCAGCATGGCTCTGTCTTCCCCACATAGGCTCACTTCAGTTCATGCATCTCTCAGACCATAAAACATTTATCAGGTACAATGTGATGCTTTCTGAGCAGTGTCCTTCAGGCTAATCTTCAAGTCATTTCAGCTGAATCAGGCATTAGGGAGAGGGTCTTATGCCACTGATGTGAAGCTTCTTACTCTTTTGTCAGTGGGATCAAACCTCAAGTCCTATAGGCAGCCCCTCTCTTTGTTGTCAGAAAATTCAAAGTTACGTCAAGGCATCACTTAGCTTATTTCCACGTGGAGAAAAAGTTCTGCTGCTACTCCCTTCTATTCCAAAATCAAAAGAGATGCTAATAAGTCTGCACTTCAGCACTCAATATAACTGAGATCAATTTAGTAAGCACCAACATGGAAACAAATAGGCTCTTTATAGCCATTAATAAAGGACGGTAATTGCTGGCATTAGTCACGGCATTTAATTTCACCAAAGCAGTAGTTGGACATTTTGCTTTCCTCAGGTGATGATTTTCTGCAAGTCATTTTCAAGCTCCACAGCTTATGTTTTACAAATAGGCATCCTTTAGATTGCAACAAAACAGCAGCTGAATATATTGAAAATGCTACTTCTTTTAACAATGAAGAATGTACATCTATTGAACAGCAATAACCTACATAGCATCCTCCAAATAATGTTGGACCACTACTCCCATTAGCTCCAGCCAGGATAGCCCATTGTTAGGAATGATGGGAGCTGTAGTTCAACAATATCTGGAGGATACCATGTAGGTAAGTCTGATTTAGAAGATACAGATTGGTGTTGAACAGAAATAAAACCCCAAGTTTCTAAGAGCCCCAAGTGCAGATAGTACTGTTGTACTCAGGTCCTGCTAGTGGCCTTCCTACAGGCATCTGGTTGGCCAATGTGAGAACAAGATGCTGGACTAGATGGGTCTTCTTGCATTCTCATAATCTTAAGAGTGCACAAAACAAATATTTTTTGGCTCAATGAGTTTAAGATTCCCCCCCCCCCGGACTATAAAAAGGAACAATGAACATCCTATGTAGTAAAGAAGGTAAAAGCTAAAGGACCCGTGGGCAGTTAATTCCAGTGAAAAGTGACCATGGGGTGTGGCGTTCATCTTGCTTCACGCCAAAGGAATGGTCATTTGTCCACAGACAGCTTTCCAGGTCAAGTGGCCACCATGACTAAAACGCTTCTGGCACAATGGGAAACCAGAGTGCCCGGAAATGTCGTTTACCTTCCTGCCACAGTGGTACCTATTTATCTACTTGCACTAGTGTGCTTTCAAACTGCTAGGTTGGCAGGAGCTGGGACAGAGCAACAGGAGATCACCCCACCATGGGGATATGAACAGCCAACCTTCTGATTGGCAAGCCCAAGAGGCTAAATTAATGTTAGTTGTTAAAATGAAGTAATACTGAAGATGTACTCAACTGTACCCTTTAAAAAATTCCCCTTCAATGGAACACCCACATGTGTAAGCAATAAATCCAAATGATCTCAGCAAAGTAGATATTAAACCAAACTCAATTACATCCAAACTGTTACACATAGCAGATTATTATTTCCAAACTGTTACCCTTCCCAGATTTATGCTGGAGACAGTTTGCTGCTTTTCATTTTTTAAATCAATTTAGATAGAGTGATTGGCTTTAATTGACATACACAGGACTGATGATAGATACGCACATTTGGCTACAAAGCCTTTAGACAAGAAATCCTCCTGAACAGATAATTCTGAAGAATTGTTTCTTCTGAATGCAATTGCACAGTGCAGAAAGTGGAACAAACTGTTTATCTGGACCAGAGAATGAAGAAAAATCGCAGGTAATTTAAAAATCTGTTGATTTAATTAAACGAGGCCACCTTGCCTCATATTTAATTGAGGAAGTGCAAGATCAAGGTTTTCTTTTCTGCTTCATTTCCTTCTCATTTCCCCCCCTGCATCGGGAAAAGCAAGAGAGCAAGCGTACTTCACAGATCTTGCTTCCTTCATCCTAAAGCCACTGAAAGGAAACTCTCAAGGGCGAGCAGTTTGCCAAACAGCACCCTTTTGCTCAGCTAACAGCATTTCATCTCTTCTGAAATGGCAATGTTAAGCTGACCCTGGCCACCCCTCACAGATCCGTTCAAACAAGGAGACACTCCCTTGCAAGAATAGTCACAGTATAGTCACAAAGCTGAAGGTGCTGTGACAGAATATTCAGGTGGGTAATGAGGAGTGCCAAATGAATTAATTTGAAGACTGGGGCAATTAATATTCACAGTAGAAAGAACTCTCCCATTCTTTCAGAGGCAAAGACAATTAGAGTCCCTGGCATTTACTTCTGCATTTCAATTTAATAACAGTGTAGTTGGTTTAATCCTTTCTTGAGGACATACATTATGAGTAACTGGTGCCCCGAGCCCATGGAATTAAATTTAGTTCACTACTCAAGGTCTTAGAAAATATCCATTGCTAATTAAAGTCCTGTATTACACTAGCCAGCATGTTTAAAGGGTGGCTGCACACAAAGGGAAATATGACCCCCATATTTTACCGGGAGGGGGGGGACAGGCTTAGAAGACCAGGAACCAAAGAACCATGAAACTAGTTTCCTAAGCCCAAGGGGGCACTAGACTTGTTATTTCTCTCAAATTATAACTTCCTCCCATGCTACATGGTAAACTGCTTGATAAAAGGCGCTTGTGTAATAGATATGGTACTCGTCTTCACAATAGCCTTAGGTTGACTGTTCTGTGAGATTACTGGCCCAAGGTCACTCAGTGAGATTTGTGGCTAAGATGTCAAAACCCTGGTTCCTTCAGCTCAGTATTGTTTACTCCTGAATATTCAGAGTCTCCAGCAGTTTGCTGTTTGCCTGACCAAATAAATGGAATACCAAGAATTGAATTTAGTTCCTTTGATAAGAAGAGCCATAGTTCAGTGGTGAAACATATATCTTGCATTTGACTGATCCCAGGTAGAGCCTGGAAATCTATTGTGGTGCAGTCATTTCTTCTCTGGTGCAAGAAAAAGCTGTAGCTCAGGGGTAGAGTGTGGTTTGATCATTGGTATCTCCAGATAGAGCTAGAAAAGCCTGGAGAACTGGTGTCCAGTAAGCCTAAAGCCAGGCGTCAGCAAACTTTTCCAGCAGGGGGCCGGTCCACTGTCCCTCAGACCTTGTGGGGGTTAGGGTTAGGACTATATTTTGAAGGGAAAAAATGAATGAATTCCTATGCCCCACAAATAACCCAGAGATGCATTTTAAATAAAAGGACACATTCTACTCATGTAAAAACACACTGATTCCCGGACTGTCTGCAGGCTGGATTTAGAAGGCCCCCAGGCCATAGTTTGCCTACCCATGGCCTAGACTGTACTGAGCAAGATGGAGCAATGGGATAAGGCAGCTTCCTATGTGAGGGCTTGATTCTGCAATAAAGTAAGTTAAAAGTAAGTTCTGGGTTGGTGTTTGAATGAACCAAAGCAGCTCTTTGAATCCTGACAACAGCAAATAACCTAAATCTTAACATGGTTACATACCAAGGGCTGAATCATTGTGATATGATTTGCATATGAATTTATGCAATGCCAAAAAAAAAAAAAAATTCAGCATTTTTTTTAAATGACAATAATATTCTCCCTTATAAAGTAACAGCTTCCAATGAAACCTGTGGAGATTCCAGAAATGCATAATTTGTGTGGTAAACCCTCTGTGGAAGACACACAACACAAGTACAGTGGTACCTCAGGTTACATATGCTTCAAGTTACATACGCTTCAGGTTACAGACTCCACTAACCCAGAAATATTACCTTGGGTTAAGAACTTTGCTTCAGGATGAGAACAGAAATCGTGCAGCGGCGGCGCAGCGGCAGCAGGAGGCCCCATTAGCTAAAGTGGTGCTTCAGGTTAAGAACAGTTTCAGGTTAAGAAGAGACCTCCAGAACGAATTAAGTACTTAACCTGAGGTACCACTGTATACTATTTTCTCCAGGACTGCACTCAAGGTAGGCCAATTCAGACTGCTTACCCAGAGCACAAGGCTGACTGGCTTCTTTCTGTGGGGGCATGAGGTCACTCCACCCTCCCTAAACTGAGCAATTTCAAAAAATTTTAAAAATATGTCATGATAGAAGACGACAAAGATAATGACAAAGAGGAACAATTTAATTGAATGAATGTACATATTGCCTTCTTGTTATTAAAGGCAGGTGGGCTGTCTGAATATATTCATTTATATTTATATCCCACCTTTCATTCAAGTGATCAGGGAAGTTTAAAGACACTGTAAAGAACTGCCTTGAACACAGCACTCCTTACAACCCCCTGGTTCTTTTTCCTTATCTTTCTTGTCCAGCACCATCCTGCTTCCAGCCAAGAGACTCTGGCCTTTATGCATGCGGTTGAGGGTCCCACCTTATTTGGCCCCACCCCTGGGCTGCCTGTTCCCCTCTTGTCCTAATTAGTTGCCCTTTCCCTTTTGCATCCTCTTTTCACCAAGTCCTTTGACCTGCAGGGCTTGCTCTGGCATCTGCTGGCACCATCTAACTCATATTTGAAATAAGCTAAAAAAGAGCAACTTCATAAATAAAGCACTACACATAATATAAATAAAACACTATACATAATATATGAGTTAGAAAAGAATAGATAAAAGGAGTTAAAAGAATGGGAGGAGGGACAAGATAATTGTCCCACTGATTTCAGTGGGACTTCAATTAACTTAAGTCTGAATTCAACCCAATGAATCTGATCTACATGATATTTTGGTGCAATGTGATATTTCAGTGGCAACAAATGCTATTTTGTTGCACATGGGTTAATTAAGAAATGACTTCAGAAGCTTTTTTGAGGTTTTTTTAAAAAATGACACTTGGTTTGGTCTTCTTTCTCTTGAAGCCAGAAATAAATAGCTAGCTAACTAAGTAGAAGTCAAGAAGTGCACATAAAATCCAGGGTAAATGCATAATGAAGGATCCTCCTGAGAAGTTTCCTTGCCATTATGCAAGGTCTGTTGTTGCATGGCTGATTGTGATGTGTGTGAAGAAAAACAGACAGCAAGGAATTGTATTCCAGGTCACCGAGTAACACCAGCAAGTCACATTTGCATGAAGGCCAAATTGTTTCACTGGTTCTTTTAATACAAGTTTGGAGTGACAGTTGTAGACAATTAATGTGAACTATGAATATTAAGTGACAGAGCACACTTGGCACACATAGAGATATCCAGATTCAATCCCTGGGAATATGTTCATTGGATGGTTGCACAACAGCTGTGGCCATGGCATGGGAGCAAGAAGGGAAGAACACTGAGAGGGAGAAAGTGGTGCTTTGAAACAAAGGCTGAAGTTTGAGAAAAGTACTTCCATACAGTGGAATATCTGAGGTCGCCTAATCCTTTATCTCTCTCATATGAAGCAGCTGAGGAAGGGAGGTTTGTTTAGAAATACCTACACTGAGACAATTTACATATTATGTTGTAGTACAATAGTTTTTAAAATACATATTTAAATGAAAATTTGATACAGGTTTGTGGTGTTCTTTGTATTTTAAAAAATAAATATCACCAGATTAATGTGCAATCAGGACAGAGGAGACTTATGAGTTACCACATGCAGAAACTGGCATGGAGCAGAAATAGACTAATTCATCCATCCATCCAACAGGGAACCAGGGGCCCGCCAGATGTTCTTGGACTGCAGCTGTTGGAAGCCCCAGCCAGAATTCCCAATGGTTGGAGCTGATGGGAGATAAAGTCCAACAATATCCAGAGGACCACTGGTTCTCCCTCCCTAGGGCTGGATGATCTGCCCTCAGTATAATGAAGCTTCAAAGTTTCTATTGTCTCTCTAAGATACAGTATATCCAGTCTTCACTTAATACTTACTTACTTTGCCTCTTATGCCGAGTTTCATGAATGTTATGTTGGTCAGTGCAATTATGTGTACGAGAGTAAGGGGAGGTGGGGAAGAGAAAAATGCAAATACACCTCACAGTCACAAGATACTTGTTTGTGTGACAGGGTGCGCTGTGGAAAAGGTGAGGAATCCCAATTACATAGTAAGATCTGCCAAAACATGGAAGTTAAAAGGAAGCAATTCCCAGATGGCTGATTTTCCCTTTAACATCTAATGTATTTTTGGGAATAGAGACATTTTCGTAAATTATTTCAAATCATTTTAAAGCCATCAAGTTTGAGATAGCAAGTAGCATTGCACTGTCAATTTGAGAGTCATATAAATATACAGAGATGAAATGCATTTGCTATTGGAAATGTAATGACTTTCTCAGTATAATGATTCAAAACTTTATTGTCATAGATCATAAAAGTTAGCAAGTGAAAAATCAGATATGGAAGAACTTGCTACCAGTTTCTAGCATTGTGGGTTGTTGTCTGGCATTCCAAGGTAAGTTTCGTTTCGTTTCGTTTCATTTCATTACGTATTCTGTTTTATTATGGTCCATTTAGTTTGGTCCTTTGACCAAGGGAAGACCAGCTATAAGTTCCTACTGGCACAGATAAAGTGGTACCAGCAGAGAGTCAGGGAACCAGCCATTCCTTAGCCCTGGGTGGAATGCAGAACTATCATCTGAAGTGGGGACTTTGTTTATGCCTACACTCGGATTCCTGTTCTTACAATCTTAAATCCAATTTCTGCAGCAATTTGTAATTTATTTTTTTAGTTTTTAAAAAACCCCATGAAGAGTCATCAGCATTTTAGTGTGAATTTCTCCAAATAAACATATTGTTGCCAGCCATTTACCCAAATATAAAGCATTGTTATAAGTTATTTTCACAATGCGTTCATTTTTATGCACACTTTCCACCAATAGATGCATTTTTGTAACATTGTTTAGGTTGAGAATTGCATTGTGATATTCAGGTAAGTGTGAATTTTGAAGGATGGCTGTGTTTCGATTCTCATCTTTTTTGGAAAGTGCAAATTTGATAGATTTGACTTTAAATGAGTTTTAAGTCAACCCCCGCCCCCCAATTCCTATGCAGAACTAATGCCAGTAATCTAAATGTCTAAGTCCAAATTAGAATCTATTTTTCCAAGACTATTGTCCACTTTTTCAGATTCCAATCTTTCAATGAAGTGTATATGCCCTGTTATTCAATTAACATTGCATGGTGAGAAAGCAGGAGAGCATATATGGTGTAATTTGCACTTGTTTAATTGCTCATTTTGTTCTGTTCACCACTATGATATTTCCCCCTTAATGTTGGCAGAATCTTGCAAACAAATAAACACATTTTGCCGCTGCCACTATCACATGCTTTTGAGGTCCTGACTCCCAAGCTCCTCACATATTAGGGACATTTTTTGTAGAAGGGAAACCTGCTGAATATGCTTAAATTCAGTAGGCTTGCTCTCTGCAGATATACTCCTGATGTATGGACAGCATGGGGTAGGGCCAGCAGTGGATACATTAACAGGGGCAAGACCAGCACACCTGGGTGCAATGCCCCCTCCCCCAGTATGTTGACTGCATGGAGTAAATAATGCCTGGACAGACCCACAATGCCTTCAAGAGAACAGCCGGTGTCCCTACCTCTCTTGTTCCCTTTCCAGGCTAGTAACAGGCCAATTGGGATTGCCAGTCCCTCAATGACTCAGGTAGAGTGTTGTGGACACATAGGGCCGATTTGTCAATGCTCACCTTTTTTGCTTTCTTGCTGGCACTGCAAGTTCAGCCGCACATCCTACATCAGGTCAGCCCTATCACAATCTCATTAGCAGGGTGTTCCTCAAATGTTTTAGTCAAAAATCCACAGTCTGTCCCCCTCTCACTCTGTTGCCCTTATTTATTGCATGTTAAAAGCAGATGCAGTAGTAAGTACAATGAAAGAGCATATTCCCTGTTATAACTGTCACTCATGTCAAATAGCAGCAAGAAGCAGTTTATACGAGCAAGCTTGTATGGCTACTTAATTGTACAAATAAACAGTCTAAGGCCCTACCTTCACTGCATAGTTATTTCAAGGTTCTCAGATTAACGGGGGGGGGGGGGGCAGGAAGCATTTCTGAATTCAGTCATGTATTCCATTGACATATTTTCATTAAAAAATTAAAAAATTGTCCAGTAGCACCTTAGAGACCAACTACATTTGTTCTTGGTTTAAGCTTTCGTGTCCATGCACATGAAACCTTATACCCGGAACAAACGTAGTTGGTCTCTAAGGTGCTACTGGACAATTTTTAATTTTTTTATTTATTTTGACTGTGTCAGACCAACACAGCTACCTACCTGAATATATTTTCATATTAAATGCTAGATTAGGCCTGACCTTAACAGAAAGTAGTTAACTAAATCACAGCTAAATTTACATCAGATAATTCTACTATTTCCAAGCTTCTAATGCTCCTCAGATAATAGTTGCTCATTATCAAACTTTCTCTAGTTACCGTTATCAAGTCATTTTCCTCCTCAAACAATAACCCCTTCCCTCAACTCATCACTGTTGCTCTTGCAGGAATTCCTTTTACAGTAGTGTATTATAGGAACAAAATGATTTGCCTTATACCAAGTCAGACCATTAGTCTGTATAGTTCAGTACTTTCTGCACAGATTGGCAGGGGCTGTTCAGAATTTTGTATAGCGGTCTTTCCTACCTCCAACCAGACGTGCCAGTTGACTTTTTCCAAACTGACAACATTCTGATGCTAGCATCAAAGCTATATACAGTTTATTATCTACCCAATTTGCCGTCTGCACGCAAAAAAATAAAAATAAAAATTCTAAGAAGAACTGTTTGCTAAAAAGGGGGCAGAGAGCAAGAGAGCATAATATTTAGGTCTTGTTTACACACCCTGGCTTTACAGGTGCAAATAACCTTGAGCATCCAAAGTGAAAGGAATTCAAAGCTTATTATAATTAATCAGTCCTAGAAAAGTGTCATGGGGATACGCAGCATTAAAATATGAATCAATTAACAAAATTGCTGATTGTTTAGTCACACAATTGCTTTCTCTCTTTTTTCAGCCACTTAGATGGGGTACTATTGACTCTCTCTCCGCACCACAATAGTTGCTGAATAAGCACCATAATTTATGAGTGTTGCATCTGCCTGCACAGTTTGTACACAGGGTGTACATTAAGGATGCAGTAAATAATTGTGATCTGCAGATTCCGATATTTTGTTCTCAGCAAAAGAGCAGGGAGAGAGAGAGCGCACACAAAAAGAAAGCAAATGAGTGCACAAGCTAATATGGAAGTGCAGAAACTTGGTCCCTAATCTCCTTCAAAGCACAACACACATGCTTTCCATTGAGAAATAGTATGCAAAATAATCAGATCCACCTATAACCCAGAATGGAAGCTTTTGCTGATTAGTGAGAGTTTCAGATAGGGACCATGATTCAACTTTAAGCCAAATTGTAAAACCTATTAATTTTATTTATTTTTTACTGCTTAGGGATGCCCTTTGATTGGATATGCAAAGCTACTAAAGACTACTTGCATAAGTTAAGAATCTTGCTAGATCAGGCCATCATCCTCTTCTCAGAGGGGTCAACCAGGTGCCTACGGAAAGCCCCCAGAACAGGACCTAAGCACAAGAGTGTTCTTCTCCACTTGTGACTTCCAGTACTTGAGAAGCATTCAGAGGCGGCTGCCCCCAGGGTGGTAAAATATACCCATTGCAGCTAGTAGCCATTTGCCACGAACGCCTGGCCTACCTGGCAGCAAGTCAGTATGCTAAGCCCAAGGGTCAATCCACACAGGCAAAGTCCAAAATCCAAAGTCCAAGATCAGAAAATGCAGTCCAGGGTTAATCCAAGTAGCCGTCTGAAGTCCAGCAGTCAGAATACAATCCAGAATCAAGCCTGAAGCTCCATAGAGGTCCAGGAGCATTCAAGTCAAGATCCATTAACATAGGCAAGTGAGCAAACACCTCTGCTTCCCTTTTGTACTTTGCCTGCTGATTGCAGCTTCTGGGCTTGACGAGGCATGTCACCTTCACCTGTTCCAAGCCTACTCCAGGTAAAGAATCACACCCCTCCTCCCAGAGCTAGTGAGCCTCACCTGGCCAGCTAGGGAGCTGGGCTGTGGACCCTTGCCTGCCTCAGCCTCCTGGCGCCCCCTGCATGCTGCTCCCTATACCTGAGAGCTCTCCTATACCCCAGAGCTCTCTGGCTCTGGTGATGGGCCCTGCTGCTGTGTTTCCTGTGCACTGACCCCCATCCCTTTACCAGCCCCTGTCACCCTGTGAGTACATCCTTTCCCCTCCCCTGCTTGCTCCGGTGTGCCTCAGTCCCCACTATATCCCTCGCCCAGGCCCTCTTCTTCCTCCTCCCCATCGTCCTGCCAGTTCATGACACCATTTATAGCAATACCCTCCATGAATTTATTTAATCCTCTTTTAAAGCCAACCAAGCTGGTGGCCATCACTGCGTCCGGTGGAGGTGAATTCCACAGTTTAACTATGTACTGCTGTGTGAAAAAGAACTCATTTTTGTCTGTTGTGAACCTTCCAAACTCCTGCTTCAATTTATGACTTTGAGTTCTTGCTCATCCAGTTGACTTTTAAAAAGGAAAAAGAAATGTCAACATGGAGTGGATCCATACAGTGCTGGGCTGATGAATGTGTTTCCTTTGCTGAAAGTGGTAGTGAAGCACATACAGTGGTACCTCAGGTTACATACGCTTCAGGTTACAGACTCCGCTAACCCAGAAATAGTGCTTCAGGCTAAGAACTTTGCTTCAGGATGAGAACAGAAATTGTGCTCTGGTGGCACGGCGGCAGCAGGAGGCCCCATTAGCTAAAGTGGTGCTTCAGGTTAAGAACAGTTTCAGGTTAAGCACGGACCTCCAGAACAAATTAAGTACTTAACCCGAGGTACCACTGTAGTTGAAATTTCCATAGGAAACTGCTGTATACCAGTTCAGATCATGAGTGCATCTATCTCAGTATTGTCTACATTGACTGGAAGTGGGTTCATCAAATTGCAGGGTGGAATTTCTCCAAGAGGTGCCAAGGATTCATTAAAGGATCATCTGCATGGAAAGCACATGCTCTACCATTCAGCTATGGTCTTTCTGTCCTTAGAAATTGCTTTGTGGATAGGGACAGGGAACACCATGGAGTTTAGTGAGTCTTATTACATCTCCTTTTACATTTACAAAAGAAATACATTTTTCTGCAGATTTTTCTAGTTACAATTGCTCATGATTTATAAGGAGATGCAGTCTTTTATTGGCTATATAATCTTATTTATGTGCATTTTAGCAGTGCACCTTTATAAACCATAACTGTCCAATTAAAAGAGAAGCTTAGTATAAAAAGTTAGATTATTATGGCTATGGGACAATAAGAACAGAAAAAGAAATAAGGAGATGGAAATATTCACTCATCTTTTCATGATCCAAGGAGGGGTCTTCAGTAGCTGGGATATTATGCTTCAAAACCAAAAGCTCTGCTAACTTAGAACTCATTGAATAGCTATTACACCTGAGGCTCTGTGGCTAAATGTCATGAAGGAGGACATAAGAAAGGTCAAAGGGGGGGGGGATTATGCTCTCCTCTCCTCACTGTCATCTGAGCAGAAGAGTGTCTGGATCATCACATTGCTTAATGCGTACCATGTTGAGCACTGGATGGTTGGCAAAACAGTATCCATTATGGACTTATTTTGCAGCCTAAGTTGCTGCAGCTGAAACAAGGATGTGGTGTGGGCCTTCCCCTCAAGAGGGTTATAGTTTGGTGTTGAGCCAGCAGGGGCAGTACACACAATGATGTATCCACCATCAGTCTTAAGTTGCTAAGGGTTTTGCCTTTCAGGCCAAGTTTTGAAATCCATATGCAACAATGCCTGTTTGCTGTTGTTAACCACCTTGAATGGCTCGCTGGACCAATTTCATAATGAGAGCCTCAAAGTATTAAAACATCCAATGAGGTTAAGCACCATGTGGATACAGAAATTTTAACCACTAAGCTGCTAAAAAATATGGCACAATGCATTGGATCCATTTGGTCAACACAGTAGTTGCACAGCTACCCGAGTCAATGCACACTGGAAAAGTGTGAGTTCTCTAAATCCATTCTGCCTTGTATTCAGTTACCACCAAACCCTTTCCATCTGAACTACTCGATGCCCTTTTATTGCCCTTAATATCTGCAGTCCTAGCATTCTGTAGAGCTTATTGCTGTACAGAAAAAGCAGTAGTTTTATTATGAATTTCATTTCATTTTGCAGACTTATATCTGTTTTTAAGATTTGCTTTACCTATATAAAAGACCATGCACTATTGCTTAGAATATAATTGCTGATGAATGAATAAATAACAGCATTTTTATTGCAGAGTCATTTTCACCTGCTTGCATTTGGATTCTAAACCCATTTCTACAAAAGGCAATCTCTCTAGTTGTTGAAATTTCCTCTACAGCTCTGTGCAACGTATAGTGTAGAAATGAAAGCCCTGAGAAAGGGAACTTCCACGGTTCATGAGCCTGTTTATATGGGGTCTATTAATGTTCAACCAGGACCCTTTGAGTAAACATACCCTTAATTTTTTTTCAGGTTACATGTCACACATAAACCCTATGCAGGCATTTTGCTTGCATGTGAAAGCTATTACTTGAACAAGGAAAGATGCCACAATCCTATAATGTGGGTCTTAAATGCTGCAAACAGCCCCCACTACAATACACTGTGCACTTCAGACTTTTGCCCTCCAGGAGTTGAAGGTGATGGGGGTAGCAACGCTGGGTGCACTTATCTCACTCTTTTTGCTCACATTTAGTTTCTGTACACCAGCAGAACACCTGTATAGGGCTATAGATTCCAAGTGCAAGTGTGTAGGCCATTGCATAAGCAGGGAGCAATTATCAGGAGGCTTGGAGCAGGCTGTCATCAGTAGACTCAGGTCTACTACAGTGGTACCTCGGGTTACATATGCTTCAGGTTACGGACTCCGCTAACCCAGAAATAGTGCTTCAGGTTAAGAACTTTGCTTCAAGATGAGAACAGAAATTGTGCTCTGGTGGTGCAGCAGCAGCAGGAGGCCCCATTAGCTAAAGTGGTGCTTCAGGTTAAGAACAGTTTCAGGTTAAGAACGGACCTCCGGAATGAATTAAGTACGTAACCAGAGGTACCACTGTATTTCATTAAATCTGAGTCATACCCATGACCCTTTTGGTTGCCCTTTTCTGAACCTTTTCCAGCTTTTCACTCTGGTTTCACTAAGCTATCCAATATGGCCTGAATATTTCTTTCTTGGCCAATCACAGCATAAATGTGAAGTTCAGATTTTTTGCTGCATCACTTCGTCCTTCCTTACATTGAACTGCATTTGCCATTTTAACCAGAGATCCTTTTGGGGCTTCTCACAATCTCTTTTTATTCTTACCTACCTGAATTGTTGGGTGTCGTCGCCAAACTTTGCTATCTCACTGCTCATCCCGAACTCCAAATCAATTACAAACAAGTTAAAATGTACCAGTCAGAGTACTGATCATTA
This sequence comes from Podarcis pityusensis, assembly GCF_964106645.2. NCBI lineage: Eukaryota > Metazoa > Chordata > Lepidosauria > Squamata > Lacertidae > Podarcis > Podarcis pityusensis. The sequence goes on along the minus strand of NC_138027.1, from coordinate 63,269,047 downwards.
GGATACTGTAACTAGATAGATACAATCCAGCTACAGGAACAGTTAAGAAACCAACCCTGGGAGATTGTTGTTTGTATTGCTGTCAAAACAAGCAGTGATCATTGTAATCTTGGCTAAATTGCGCATGGCATATAAGAATTTTGTTTTTGTGCTGGACTTGATTGTTTATATGCTGCTAATTAGAAGGTGAGTGATCTCAGTCAGCTACAGCCTCCAATTTGTTCTTCTCAAACAAATCTGGAATAGAGAGCTAATGCTTTACTGCAGTGAAGTAATAACCAGATAACATTACACTCTCCTTATCATGTAGTTTCTGTGAGATAGTGGCTCGCTGTGCAACCTAGGAATTGCATAAATGGGCTGATTCATCAATGCATGATATGCGGATAACACAGTGTCTGATAGAACTTCATAAATTCCAATTTGCTTATCGTCTGGATTATAAAGAGGTACAATGTAGACTGAGTTTCATGTATATTGGATTTTTAGCAGAAATTCTTAAGAATATTAACACAGGTGGGGTTTTTTTGCTCATAAATTCAGATTAACAAAGGGTGACTACTGACAGCCATTTGCCAAGTGATGCATATAACAACTTGGTAAACTGGTCTTCTGTATAATCCTGTCAAATGGTGGGGGGAAGACCACAATCCTGAGTTTGATCTGAAATCCAGCGATGCTATGAAAAACTAAGACTTTCCTCACCACTGAGCAGGGCAATACAAATGGTCAGCTTATAAAAAAATATACAGACTTGGCAATGGTAATCTTTATTCACCCCAAATTTCAAGTATATGGCCTCATTCAAGTTCCAGATATAGAGTGGTTATCAATTATTCGGGAATGCAATTATCTAAACTAATTATAAAAATCATTTGGATTCTTTTATATAGCCTTATAAAATAGGTCTAAAACTCAACACCCACACATAAAGAAACAAATGTTCTCCAGTTGTTTTTGAAAACCCCCCGATGTCCATTTCTATCAGTGATAATCTATATGTGCTTTTTCCATATCACAGATGTGACTATAATTTTTAAAACAGATTATATAATCCACTGTGTATGTATCACCCAGCTGCAAAGAGAGGCCGTTACAGGTAATAGGAAGTTTCTGTACCTCCATTTAACTAGCCTGTATGCTCTATCAAGGGATACAAGTTGGAAGATAATGCTCAGGGCTCCCATTATCTCTAACAAGCTGGTGCAAAGTCTGCGCATTAAAACCTCATTTGGTCTCATCCACATGTGCCAAGAGGGAAAACAGGACTGGAATGGCCCACACAGATCCCTCTGCAGATGAGTACATTGGTGGACTGGCTTAATTCATTTAAATCAAATTAATGCCTATTATCCAACTACAATAATGTTTTTATATTGATTCTGCCTGACATTTTGGTCTAAGTTTCAATGATAGGGTAAAAATAGCAGCAGATTTCCCCGTTTTATTCCTAAAAATGCTAAGAAATAAGTTTGGATAAGTGGGCAGAATTCAGTGACAACAAAGCACCCTCGAACCTCATTGGGCTTATATTAGTAGCAGCAGCAACAGTGTTTAATCACTATCTACATGTATTCTGTTAAAAACAGCACAAAAAATAAAAGCAAATGAATTGAAAAACAATAAAAAGAGACATTATCATCCGGCAAGGAAAGCTTGTCAGAACATAAATGTCTCCACTTGTCTCTCTCACTTCCTCCCCTTGTGCTTTATCATATGCTAAAATAATATGCATAATATTAGCATGTTAAATGATCCAGAGCTATGACTACTTACCTAATATAAAAACTCTATTTCACCTGAAAACATGCAGTGAAAAAAAGAGCAAATCCATCCTTTTACCTGTTCAGTAGTCATATGATTGTGCTATCCTATGACTACAACAATGATGCATAATACTGAAATCTACAGAAAGCTACAGCTATCAGTACAATGTGATAGCAATACTCCAATACAGGCAATTTTTCATGTATAGTTGGGGGATTCTGAGAACTTATGCTTGTCATGATTTTGGATGCATTTGCTTACAAGTGCTTATTAATTGCTTATCTTGCTACAGCTAGTTTCCTCACTCACACCCTTTCCACTTCGCTATTGTTGATATACTGAGATATATTGATTTATTCCATTTAAGTAATGGAATAGTATGAGGGGCTCTGTACACGATTGAACCTACAAATTTAGATCAGGGTGATGATGAATGTTTCTCATTTTCTCCACACCCAAGTAACCAACCACAGTGTGCTGTTTATCCTTTAGCAAATAAACACTCCTCAAATGAGATTTTTTTCCTAAAAGTGCACTATCTTCTCCCCCCCCCCCCCGAGGAACACACCCGGAATTTACCGCATGATGAAACATTTGGTCAGTTATTTGTTCAGTTTGTGTGCTTTGGATGGTGTATGCTGTCCTCTAAAATGTTCCATTAAACAGTCGGTTATATTATTGAGCTGATATTCTGATATCACAGCATTCTGTTGCCTGTGCTGGTTCCAGTACTCAATGCAAGGAAGTAAACAAAACCAACTAGAAGATGAGATGGAAGCTAAGGTCACAGTTCACTACATTTCTGCACCACTTTATGATTTGTTTTTATTTTGTAAAAGTCCTCCTGAAAAATTGCCAGCATGTTAGCATCCATTTCTCTCAATGTACACATTTTTGCAACCAGTTTCCCCCAACAGAATGCATTTTCGTTTGTTACTTTTATTCATGGGTAGGCAAACTAAGGCCCATGGGCTGGATCGGGCCCAAGTGCCTTCTGGATCCGGCCCACTGGCAGTCCAGGAATCTCTGTGTGGATTGCCAGTGTGCACATTCTTTCCCTCTTCCTCACACGGCGGCAGTGGCGGCGGCGCCTCCTCCCTGGAGAAGCTCCTCCTGGCTTCTCCCCACCCTGCCTAGAGGAGGAAGGGGGCTGGGCTTTGTTGGTGCCAGCAGCAGTAGCGCTCAAGCAGCCGCCATTTTAAGCAGCCCCTCTCTGGAGACCTTTCGCGCTCCACTCGTTGTCCCTCCACCACCACCTGCCCCTGCCGCTTGCGAGACACAGGTAAGCAGCCACTGGGGTTCTTGGTACTCTTGCATCATCCCCTCCCCCCAAAAAAATATAGTCTGCCCCCCCCACCAGGTCTGAGGAACAGTGGACTGGCCCCCTGCTGAAAACATTTGCTGACCCCTGCTTTTATTCATAGGTCCAGTTGTAGGTAAAGGGACCCCTGACCATTAGGTCCAGTTGTGACTGACTCTGGGGTTGCGGTGCTCATCTTGCTTTACTGGCCGAGGGAGCCGGCGTACAGCTTCCGGGTCATGTGGCCAGCATGACTAAGCCGCTTCTGGTGAACCAGAGCAGTGCACGGAAACGCCGTTTACCTTCCTGCTGGAGCAGTACCTATTTATCCACTTGCACTTTGAGGTGCTTTTGAACTGCTAGGTTGGCAGGAGCAGGGACCGAGCAACGGGAGCTCACCCTGTTGTGGGGATTCGAACCGCTGACCTTCTGATCAGCAAGTCCTAGGCTCTGTGGTTTAACTCACAGCGTACCCGCTTTTATTCATACTTCCCCTTAATATAAACCCTTCTGTACATACTTGGTTGGGGTGTGTGTGTTGGACAACAGACTCACAAAATGTGGCATAGTGCAACTTTTGAAGGAGAGTTTCATGCATTGTTTGGGGAAGTGCTGATTAGATAGACAGGAAAAGAAAAGGTGAACTCATCTTATCCCCCACCACAACCTCTGAGTAGCATGCATAAAATTGCATTTTAAGACCCCTCTCTCTCATTCTTCATCACCAGCTTATCAGAGTTCATATTGTTTCCAGAATTTTTCTTTGAAACCTCACTTGCTCACTAACTTTGGAGCCAGCAGTAGTTTGGTAAGCCTATTTTAAAAAAATCTTTAACATCTGTATTTTAGAGGAAACTGCAGAATATTTGATGAAACACACTGTACATTCATTATTCCCCTCCTTGCAGTACAACAATTCTCTCAGGTTTTAATGGCTTTTGATAATAAGGTACAAAATTTAACAGTTAGCCAAATTGCTTTTTCTTTTTTATAGAAAAAACAAATGAAATATACCAGACTTTGCTGGAGAGAATAAATGCTGCCTGAATGTTGCCAAAAGAAAGGTGTTTTCAATTAGTTACTGCAGTGAAAAATAAAATTACTATATTTTACTTATTCTTGCCTTTGTTTGAAAAGCTACATTTCTAAGAAAAAATGGATGTGAAAATATGTGCATCTCCATAGTTTGCTAGAAATCCAGTACACATGGAAAAGGTAAAGATGGATATCAATCCATTGTAGACCAAACAGTTGCATGAGCACTATGATAACTGAGTTTTTTTCCTTTTTTGGCAAAATAGGCATGGCAAGTATGTACACATCTGTAGCCAATATGATGTCATTATCTGCTATCAGGCCCAGTTACCATGGCTGGTGGTCAGGGAAGATGGAACAATAGAGGGAGACATACCTCAAAGTGCTAAGATAGAGCTTATTTGGAAATAATAACTCTAATAATTGTTTAGATGTCTGATGTATTTTGAACAATTGTTTTTCAGAGACAACTGCACAATTGAATATAATTCTGAAAACTGCATTCCATGACTCCTATTCATCCACAAACACCCATTGCTGTCTCCTCCCCCATCTTAACTTTTAGCAGCTCCTGTAGTGGAGGAAAGCAAATAGTGGATAGTACCAAAGCAAATGGTAAATCAAGCCTGACAAAAGCATAATTATTACCAACACATATTGATTTTTTTTTCAATTAAAATTGATCCACAGTTATTCTCATTAGCTTAATTTGACTGTAATTGACATCATTAACCAAAAAACACAAGGACATATCCAGACTTAAGAAGAAATTAATGGATCTTCATTTTTTTACTGGCAATTTACTGGGGTTTTCATTGTGTATTCCCTTTATATTACTGAAAACATTTGCTAGTTATCAACTCAAGGTTTTCTGTTTGAAAAATTAATCACAATGATTTTTATAAAGTTTTTTTAAAAAACAAAAAACCCACACACAACAAAACCGTATGAGCAAGCCAGATTTTCCCACCAGTGATTGAAGAAAGGTTCTATTTATATGAAGTAGTACTTTGTATAAGCATAAACATCAATTTTATTAAATTTGACATACCTAATAAATACGAAAACCTGGCTGAGTTTACTTTCTTAACAAGAAATGATGAAATGTTAATAAAATAAGTGTTTCATTGCTGTTCTCATGTTCTCTATTTTTGTTTCTCAACAGAACACTTAAACCTATGAAAATTCACTAGAAAGAGCTGCATATTTCATTGTTAAATATACACCTTGAAAAATGAGAGTGTTCTGATGAAATGTATACAGAATTCTTTTCTACACATTACAAATGACTTCTATTGACAGTGATTACTTTAAAATCGACTTTCTTCCTTTTACAATGTGAACTCCTGAAGTATAGCTCAGAGATTGTGTCTTTCACATAGGGAAATGTTCCTGCAGGCTCTGAAGGATATAGAATCAATTAATCCATTGCAGCACGGTGCAAGGCAATTTGAAATCCTGGCATATGAATTGCTGGAACCCAGAATACGAAGAGGAGCAGGGAAACCAAAGCAGTTGGGAACAAAGGAAACTACCTTACACCAGGTCAGACAATGTGTCCATCTAACCCTATACTGCATGGGGAGATGTTTTCACTGAGGGCCTCTTTCTCATCACATGCTACCATAACTAGAGATGATGGGAGATTAGATGTGGGACCTTCTGCAATGGAATGTTCATATCACATCAATGTGCTATTGTCCCTCTGCATAGACATAGATTATATAGATAAGTAAATATGGACTTCATGGCAGCTAAAATAATAAGTGCCAGGTGGCATCTGTGTAAGTTCACAGTCTGGCATCAACTATTGAGCTTCCACCACCAGTATTCGGGGGGGGGGGGGGCTGGAGGCTGGTGTGCCTCTCTGAGGGAAGGAGTGCAACAGTTTTCTGGCAGATCTACAACATGCCATATGTCAGGGACAGCCAACACAGTGCCTCCAAGATGTTGTTGAACTACAACTCCCAATGAGGGGAGTTGTAGTTCAACAGTACCATCCACTTGAAAAGTAAGGTAACCACAACAGAAACCCTAGGCCTCACCCAAAAGAATTCTACAAAAGAGTTGTCTCCCTTTTTGTAATTTTTGAATGAAATTTCTTTTCTCGTTAATTTATGGGGAATTGTTGGGGGAAAATGCAGGGTAATTTTGAGCAGAGCACTAATACTTATGTTGGCTCATGATGAGCCACAGTTTGATGCAATGTGCTTCTTTTCCTCTGTGGGGGTGAGGGTGGAGGGGTCTATATTCTCTTAAAGTCAGAATTCCACAACTTCTCAGCCAAAAGATGCTACAGTAGAAGCAGCACAATATCTGCAAGTAATTTATTTTTCTCTGTTATCGTGTCAACTTTTAGTTATTTAATAGGTAGGCATATGATTAACCTCACTACCAATCCTTTAAATCCAAAGCCCAGTCCACAAGAACATAAAATTGCCCCTTTAGCTTTCTTTATGAAGTTTGTGAGACCTGACATTATTTCAAAAGGATTACTAAAGCACAAATCCCAGGATATGTGTTGCTGCCCATTCTTTATCAATTTTGTAAAACACTCCTGGGTAATTGTTTAAAAGGAATTCTGAGTTTAATGGAGCTTTGCATACCCAAGATAATGGCCATGCCTTTGTTTATATTGTTCACATATCCCAAGATGGTACAGAATTGAGTCAAGAGCCCCTAATTATCTTAAGGGCCTTCCTTCTTTACTTTCAATTCATTTTGACCTCTAATTAGCCAATTTACTATGTAAACAAATCAAAGAAGGGAAGTTTGGGTAGTGGGCTTAGGATAAGCGATTAATCAAAACCTCTTGCAGCAATCTAAAACTCATACAAAATTATGCTTGCTTGGTTGGGTTGTTTGGCCTTTTTCAGTTTCATGGCATGCTCTACTGAGGAATTGTTCTTTTATGTACACTATTCTGCTCAAATATTCTGACCCATCACACTGCCTTTTTAGCAGTGGTTTGCCCTCTTCAGGTATTCAAATGAACAAATGTAAGAGTAAGTCTGCCCCTTATCGGGCGAGTGGCTTTGCAGGTGGGCCCCAGACCTTCCTGGTAAACCAGCCTATCACAGGCCGGATCGTCTTCCTATACCCAAATGGTCCAATGGCAGCAGGAGTTAGGGGCTTTCCCCTGAGCACAGGACCAACCAACCAATTACAGCCCGTGGCACCACATCCAGGGGAAGTTTAAATACCAGGCCTACAGGGCCTTTTGGCATCTCTCACTGCGCCGGTTCACCCACCCTCAGATTAGGGTTTTTTCACAGGTGCTACGACCTTGCAATGGACAATGTGAATTGCCTAATTTTCAGGGGCTGGGCAGGAATTGGCACCACCATTTGGGTTTTTGCCTTCCTCACAGCAATCGTCACAACTTTATAAGGCAGATAGGCACAAAATTAAAAGACGCCTGCTTCTTGGGAGAAAAGCAATGACAAACCTAGACAGCATCTTAAAAAGCAGAGACATCACCTTGCCAACAAAGGTCCGTATAGTTAAAGCTATGCTTTCCCCAGCAGTAATGTATGGAAGTGAGAGCTGGACCATAAAGAAGGCTGATCACCAAATAACACTGGGCAACAATTTTTTACTTTTTGAATGTTGTCTAGATTTCTACAACTGATTTAGGGTATGTTTGCACTGCTGAATCAGGAAATGGCATCCGTTTCTCTCCATCAGGTCAGGTTTACTGTAAACTGAATGGTGGGCATTGATAAAGATAAGTACACGTAAATTGCATGTCGCTTCACCATTTTTCAAACTTCAGGGCTTGAACTTCCGTTTCTTGGAACTCCTGGAATGCTCAGCAGCAGGGAGGTCTCTCTTCAGAGTCCAACAGTAGTCAGCCATCATGACTGTGTCCCAGTGACCCTGATATCTGGTCTCCATCTCTTTCATGTCCTGGTGGAATCTCTCCCCCTGCTCGTCACTCATTGAACCCAGGTTCTCAGGAAACCGGTCCATATGTGAAAATAGGTAGTGCTTCTTGACGCTCATGTTGCAGCCCAGGTTTCTGAAAGCAGTCAGCATGTTGTTGACAAGTTCTGCGTAGTTTCTGGCCTTATTGTTGCCAAGAAAGTTCTTCACTACCAGAACAAATGCCTTCCACGCTTCCAGTTCCACTTCGTTCATTGACTTTCTGAATTCTGGATCTCTGATGAGCTGATGGATCTGAGGACCGTCAAAGATGCCAGCTTTCAACTTCTCCATGGTCAATCCTGGAAAAGCCTGGCACAAGTAAGTGAAGCAGTCACCATCCTTGTCCAGAGCCTTGGTGAACTGCTTGATTAAGCTGAGCTTGATGTGCAGCGGTGGGAAGAGTATTCTGTCTCTGTCCACCAGAGGGTCGTTGATGACGTTCCTTTCTTTGCAAGGCACCAATTCCTCCCGCACAGGCCAGTCCTTCTTCGTGTAATGCTGAGCACGGTCCCTACTATCCCACATGCACAGAAAACATGGGTACTTGGTGAAGCCAGACTTGTCCCAACAAAAAGTTCACCATCTTCAGGTCAACACAAATAAACCACTTATGCTGATCACAACCAATTTTCTCCAGCACATACTTCACCGCTTCATAGTTCTCCTTCAGTGTACTCTAATGAGCCAGGGGTATAGAAGCAAACTGGTTGCCGTTGTGTAGCAGAACACATTTCAGTGATCGCTTGCTGCTGTCAATGAACAGTCTCCAATCTTTGGGTTTGTACTGTGGCACTCCAAGCTTGAGCAGAAGCTGCGCAATATCTGCACAATACACCAAGTCCTTCTCTTCCGAGAAAAAACGGAGGTACTCTTGATGCCTGTTGAGGAGGAAGCTGATGCGAGCACTGTCAGAGAGGAGGTTTTTTTCCTTCAATCTGGATGCCAACAGTTCGGCAGAGTCCTTTGACAAGCTGAGGTCGCGAACTAGATCATTCAACTCCTTTTGGGAAAATGGATGTGGAGCATCATCTTCAAGAACCACTTCTTCTTCTTCATGTCTTTCAACACTGGAGGCATCTTCGTCACTAATGTCAGAAAGTTCTCCAAAGATAGGCACTGGAATTTCATCACAATGAGCTACAGGACGACGTGCTGATTGAAGATCAGGATACTTCATGGGGCGGCTGCCCATTAACTTATTTTTGATCCCCCAACTTTATGCTTTGCCGCACCAATTTATGGAAGATTTCGAGGTTTTATGACTTCAAACTGATCCCTTTTTGACACAATCACCCAGAACTATCGGACCTGAATACTTCTTGTCATTAAAATAATCATTTCCAATCAAAACAATTATTCGACATGGCATTTTACCCCCACCAACTTCTTCTAAAATGCTCCACACAAGCGTACATGTGAACAAAAACGTAAAAAAATGACATGTGGCCATAGCTCAAAAACTTGACCTGATTGAGCAAAACCAATGTGATTTTTGGATTCAGCGCATCAGATTCGTCCTAAATCAACTGAAAAAGTGCAGACAACAAATTTGTTGTTGACCAGTGTAATTGATGCTTTTGAATTAAGGTGCTGGAGGAGACTCTTGAGAGTCCCGTGGACTGCAAGAAGATCAAACCCATTCATTCTTAAGGAAATCAGCCCTGAGTGCTCACTGGAAGGAGACATCATGAAGCTGAGGCTCCAGTACTTTGGCCACCTCATGAAAAGAGAAGATTCCCTGGAAAAGACCCTGATGATGGGAAAGATGGAGGGCACAAGGAGAAGGGGACGACAGTGGACGAGATGGTTGGATAGTGTTCTCGATGCTACCATCATGAGTTTGACCAAACTGCGGGAGGCAGTGGAAGACAGGAGTGCCTGGCGTGCTGTGGTCCATGGGGTCACGAAGAGTCAAACACGACTAAACGACTAAACAACAAGTCTTGGTTGGAGGGGAGGTTGTAGTCTCTGCCTGCCCCTCCACAGGTAAGGGTATCCTGTTAAAAGGATCTGGGAGGAGTGGCTCTTGTCCAATGCCCAGACGGGGGCTAGGATCATACCACTCCTCCAATAGGGACCGCTGGGGGGGGGGAGAACGCATCCATAACCAATAAAGTTGTGGCCTTATTTGATCCCAAAACCAATATGCTCCACTTCTGACCTTCGTGCATTCATTGTGGAAGTCTTGGGAAGGGGGATTCTAGCCAGGTTCAGATGAAGACCATTAGAATCCTCTCTGCATTCAGAGTGAAAGGAGGATTCTAAACACATTCAGCTGAACAACTGGAATCTCCTTGCAGACATCAGGAGCTGAGGGGACAGGGCAGTGCACACAGAAACATTGGAGTGGGGGAATTGTGCATGTCCCAAGTTCAACCCTCATGCTTTCTTCTGAATGTCTGAAGACAGCTAAACTTAGAGGGAAAAATAGCACCCGACAGAGTCAGGACCTGCCAAGGCTAAAACAATGAAGAAACCCATGACACTGGCTACCTTCCCCTCTTCAATGGGACCTCATAGAGAGAAGACTAAGAGATGTTGTAGGCACATTTTAAGAAACAACTAACCTTGAGCCAGCAACAACAGCTTAAAAAATCATTGAAATAGTGAGAAATCCCAGGACTCTTGACAGTAGTCTGGGAGAGAGGGAACAGTTCCACTACTGGAGGAAGTGATTCACAAGAGTTGGTGGAGAACTTACAGTACAGATCTTAATCAAAACATGAAGGAGAGGAAAGGAGAATGAGGTATAAAACAGAAATACATAGATAAGGTAAATGTTTGGGTTATTTAAGGCATTTGTGATTCCTCTGGCATTTTGAAGGGAACAGAACTTAGAATTCTAAAACCTCTCCAGTGAAAATTTATAATACTCTGTGTGGCCATATGGCATGTGTAAATATTTCCAGAATGCTGTGGGCTTTGAGATGGGATGAAGAGAGCAAACAGTTTTATTACCATTTTAATGAACACTGATGCTAAAGCTTTAGCTGAAGTTCAGCTACACTTGTGAGTAGACTGCGGGGTCATCCATAAAACATGTCATACTTAAAACCACAGTAGCAGCTCTTTTTACTCCTCCCTTGACCTTCTTGTCACAATTGGTCTCAAACAGATTCTTTTCCAAAAGTATTAAATACTTATTGGGACAACCTTGGTATTTTATTGCCTCTGAACTATCACTCTATTTTTGAGTTGTAAGGAAGCTTCATTAATAGGGAATAATGAACTTGCTCGGTAGAAGCCTCAGCACTGCATGGGGAACAGAAATTCCCAGCTTACCTTTGGGTGCCAGGAGACAGTAGAAGAAGTGGGGGTGCTGATAGCTAAGGGTGTGCAGGGCCCCCAAGATTTACTTTGTCTGCATCTGTGCCTTTAAAAAATTGGTTCTGAGTTGCCCTGTACTTTTTCCATTTCAGTCTGTAGTTATGGGTCCAAACGGTTCTGTATAAAATTAGGATTTGTTTTCTTCATTCACTATATAATGGGGAATCCAAAAATGTCTATAGAATTTCCCCACTTTGGGCCAAAATTTACAGGCACAAGGGCAGCTCCATGTGGATTAAGCCTACCGAATAGGTCCAGAGGCTTTATGTGGAAGAAGTTGAAAGGGGTTTCTTTCCTCCATAAGAGATTTGCTTCTTGTTCTTTCTTAAAAAGGTAAAGGACCCCTGACAGTTAAGTCCAGTCGCAGATGACTCTGGGGGTGTGATGCTCATCTCGCTTTACAGGCCGAGGGAGCCTTTCTTATCTTGTAACAATTAAGAGGTTGGCAAATGATGTAAATTATCGCTTGCATATTTTTAAAAAGACATTTCAAGCTTCACACCAGTTCTCTTTGCGTCCTCCACAAAGTTAGGTTGTCCAGAATGCTTTCTGTAGAGCTCTTGATGTTTTTATTCTCTGTCTGTTCTTTTTAATGCAGATCAATATAGGGTTTCTGTTTGTTTTGTACATGAAACTTTTGAGTTAAAAAACCCCACGACAACTCTCTGCTGCTGTACTTTATCAATCTATCTATCAAGAACTCTTCAGTGCTCCGCAGGTAATATTTTGGACAACCTCAAATATATATATATATTTGGTAATACTGCACAAGAATGTGTATTTAGGAGAAATGCACATTAAAATGTGTATGTGGGGGGAACTGTAATTTAAGATAGGAAAAATGAGAAACTGAGAGAAACCTACATTGACAGATCCCTCTGTTCCTACACAAAATATCCCTCAGGCTCACATGAACCACTGAATGGAAGAAGGTGACTATCCCAGGGGCAAAGACCTCAAGCCAGTTTTAACATCTTTTAATACTATTTAAATATTAGTCACTGCCACATAATGCTGAATGGGTGGTTTTAGCTCGAGTGAGGTGGTTTTAGTTCCGAGTGCCTCTGTGTGTATTAAGTCTCTTGTTTACTGTGTCCAACATTTACTTTTTATTATTCTTTGATCTTGGTGTTGGATTAAATGTTGAATCAACTGTAATTTATTGCATTTTTAACCTTGATTTACATGTGGTTTTCTGTACATCACCTGTAGAAATTATTTTATGAGGTGACTTACAAATGTAAATAAATACAAGCAACGCCCTCGTCTTCTGCTGCAGAGCTGCAGCTTTCCTCATGACACTGCATTCGGCCCCATCCTACGCCTGCTCCTTCCTTGTCATGAAGCTTCACCTTCATATGAAGGCTTTGGCACCATCAGCATTTCTCCTCAGTCTCTCTCACAGTGATGTAAGAGCTTTCTTATTTGGGCTGCATTGGGGCTTAGCAATTTAGTTATTCATCTGATTCTAATAGGATTGTAATGGTAACTTTGGCATCTGTTTTACACATTGATTGTTTCCTCCTCTAGGACTTAAAAATGAACACCCCCAAAACTGGGGACGCAGATAATCTTCTATGGACCTGCTACAGGTCTTCTCTATTCAGAAAGCGACATTTACCACCTGTAAGGGATATGGACTTATCGGTGGTTGCCTTCATTTTTACGAGGCAACTACACAAGAGCTGGGTTCACATTCTCCCTCCTGAACATACAGGGACCTATCTCAAGCCCATTTGTTTTTAGGTTGATTGTATTCTTGCACTTGTATGTGTTATTACTTTATACTTGTTTTGTATATATGCTTTCAAATAATGTGAGCAATCATGGGAAGGTGGAATAAAACATTTTTCTAAAAAAGAAACAGATAAAAATAGGTGAGTGGATGATTCAATGAAAACAGATGGGACATATATCCTATAGCAAGGGTCTGTGGAACAAAACAAAATGTAGATGTTAAGAAGGGGACAGAAGTTCAAAGAACTGGAAGAGAGCGCAACCTCATTCTTGCTAATTACAAACTATGCAGGACTTGCATAGTTACTGCAGAAGGCCTGATGTCGTGTGCTTTTATATTGACAAATTGAATTCAGTGCTTTAATATATTGTACAGATGTGAAATATTGTTCAAAAGAGCCATGCCAGAATACAATTTTGCAATCACTTAATGTGCACGTCAATATTTTATAGGCAATTTTATTTAACATCTTGTACATTTATTTAACATCACTGTAGATTTTCAACAGTGAAACTGGAGGTCCTTAAGAGTAATTGTTCTAAAACAATAAGTGCCCCCCCCCCCATTTTTGTCTGATGGAGAAACAGCCATCATTTATATTTTTGAAAAGCGGTGGTTTAAAACGTTTCATTGTATCAATCAAGGTCAACTTAATCCTAGGCAATCTTAGGGCAGTCAAGTTCAAGTGCACAGAAGATGCAGGTAAAGTTGCAAGAAGAATTCCACTAAAATATGATTAGATAAAATGACTAGGTGAAGTGTGCATCTCTCACTCTGAGGCTGCATAGTGTGCATTATCATGCCTACCATGTAGCACTGCAAGCAGTGAAGAAAGCGCATGTTGCAGCCTGCATTGCATCTTCAAACAACTTACTGGTGGAGTTTCTACAAGTTCTCCAGAGGCTGCTGATTCCCACTATGGGGTGGGACTGTTGGAGCCCTTGAAGACTGACTGTGACCAGTTGACTGCACATTTTGGGTGGCCACTTATGTCTCTGAGATTCAGTCAACCTTCACCAGGGACCAAGCCGTTAGGGCAGGCATAGGCAAACTCAGCCTTCCAGATGTTTTGGGACTACAGTTCCCATTATCCCCGACCACTGGTCCTGCTAGCTAGGGATCATGGGAGTTGCAGGCCAAAAACATCTGGAGGGCCGAGTTTGCCTATGCCTGATTTAGGGAACTCTTTGCCAACTGAAGTTCAGCAGGAGTCATCCCTGTTTTCTTTTAAATGTCTTTTAAAAACTGTACATTGGAACCCAGTTTTCCTTTTTTACTATTTTATTGATTTTTTTACTCTGTTTTGATGTTTCTCTGTTCTGCACCTTCGTTATATTTTCTACCAAAGGGTAGTTTATAAATATTTAAATAACCACCAAATCAAAGTTGCTCGACTTTGGAGAGGTCTTGATTCTGCAGTTGCAGTCCTGACTAAAGTGTCCAATGTCATAGCATGTGAAATGGTGTAGGATTACGCTTGAGTTTATACAGTCTGATAAAATGCTTGCCATGCTATGGCCAACCATGTGCTCTCTTGACTTCTGTCCCTCTTGGCTTATTAAATGAAGCAGAGAAAGTTTGACTGGTTAGGTCAAGAATCTGGTTAAGATTTCATTGCATGAGGCGGTGGTCCCTGCCACCTTGAAAATGGCAGTGGTACAACCATTCCTATAAAAGCTGAACTTGGATCAATTACCTTGGACTAACTAGTTACAAACACTGGTAGTGGAGAGGATCATTGCAGGGTGGGGATGCTGGCATTCTTAGATGATACTGATTATTTAGCCCCAATCCAAACTGAATTTAGGCCTGGTCATGGAACAAGTTCAAATGCAGTGACTTTTTATGGAACCTGTAATTCATGTGTTTCCACACTGTCAACCCCAGTGTCTTTAAAACAATAAAAAAATAAAAACTTAATAGAATGGTTGTGATGCCACAAACCATCAAGAATAGAGTTGGGGTTCCTCAAGCTATGTGCCTGTGTGTGTTAGCTCAGTGGGAAAACTTTTCAGGACTGCATCCCTACTAACAATTATTGACTGCATCCTTATTGATTATTATTATTTTATTTTATTTTATCACTTGCTTCAAACAGTTAAGTACTTTAAGCAATTATGGCTGTAATCTTTTATGAAAAGAAGGGGCTATTTGATATTCTTCTAAGAGCATGGTGAAAAAATCTACATATTTTCTCACCATTATGGAGTTCTGGAAAAATAGTAGGATTTCTACTTTTTATCGCAATGGATATACTATTCATAAATAAATGAATTTATGAAGGACCTGTTGTGTGCAGAAGAACATTATCACCATTGTAGGCAAGACCATCTAGCTACGTTATGCTGACTCATTCAAGTTTATTTTAATATAAACTTTTAAATGTATTTTTTCCCCAGAATGTGTCATCAAAAATCCGTAGGTAAGTGGTGATTGAAGGCTGTCTTTGTATTACATTGATAAAGGTGACAATTTGTTTAACTTCGCTAAAATACTCACTAATTTCATTGCTCAATTCTCCATGTATAAAAAGTATTGTATTGTTTGAATGACAAAGTGATACTTTAAACAAAGGATGAATTGTGTAGATGAACAGAAATCACTTAAGTGCTTTTTAGGATCCAGATCCCAGCTTTGGGGCGGGGGGAAATCCCTTCGTTTATTATCAGGAAGGTATTTGCTTTCTTGAAGTTCAGATGCTGAAAGTTGCACTGTGGAAGTTATCCTACACATCCTTCTCTTTGTCTGCTTCAGTGTGTTACTTACTTAATGAGCCACAATGGGATTCAAAAAAGCCTCACAGGTGCACTTACTTGCTCAGGATGGCTATGTCTTCCTCTTGCCTTGTCCTTTCCAGATTCCCCTGCCTGCATTTTGACTGATCTTTAGAGCAGCTTTTGAATGCCTTGCCTTCAGAGGTTTTGACCTCCTGCAGCAGTAAACATCAGCCCCATTGAGCTTTTCTACCGTTGTTTCTTCTTCACCTTTGCTTTGCCCTAAGTCATCTATATAAATCCTGATCCTGCATTTTTGTAGTGTTCGTGCAAGCCAGTTTTGCAAAGATAGACCTACACCAAATTGTTTTTCTTTCACTGCTGTTTTTTTATTATTTATTATTTCTTGATAAACTGCAACCCCAGTGAAACCAAGCTAAGGTACATTTAGCATTACATATGATGATAGCAATTCTTATGACTATTCGTTATGGCTTATTTAAGGCTTACTCAAACCAAGTCAGACCATCGTTCAACCTATTTCATCACTGTCTTTGCTAGTCCTCCAATTTCTCAAAAGTCATCTTCTCCCACCCAATTGCCTCCTGTTTTTCTGTTTTATTTGCAGGGAACTTCAGAATTTGTTTAGAATTTTGGTGGGTGCAAGGTGAAGTTCATCTTATCGCTGTGAGATGTGTGGTTTGTGTTTTCCTTTCTATAAAAAAAATCACCGACACCTGCCTGCCCTACTGGGTGTGCAAAAGAGCCCATGGAAGGAGTTACCTCATAATGTCTTCCACTGAGCTTTAATTGAAACAGCTTTCCATGTTTCAATTAAAGCTCAGTGGAAGACATTATGAAGTAGCTCTTCCATAGCATGTTTTGCAGACCAGGAAGTTCCAGTAGTTCAGGAGACTCATCCAACATTGTATTCTGCTGTAAATGCTCCAATGCCAAAATTAGCTTGAGAAATTCTCCTATTTAAACCAGACTTTGAGGCACAGCAAAACCAAAGAACGATAAACAAATCGAAGTGGGAAATTGTCTCATTCCTCAGAAGGCCCCTATGTAGGTGGGGGGGGGTTTTTTAGGACAAAGTTGTATAATAAACTTTCACTGGCAGGTTTCAACGGACATTTGGACAATAGATCTAATAATGTGGGAACATGACAAATTATAGTTCTCATTCAACACAAGACAATAGTTTATTGATTTCCTACACCATTTTCATAGATTTATCTTGTAATAGAAAATGTTCACATTCTTTCTAAATACTTATTGATTATGTGAATTCCCAAATAATTGCCTCATCAGTAGATTAATCTTTCTGGTACTCTAGTTTAATGTACAGTTAATTTCTTTACCATTATCAATTACACAGCTGATTTTGTTTTGCCCAATTAACAAAAATACTCCAGGAAACACATGTGCAGATATTTACCAAGGTCATTTTAACTGAAAGAAGACCAACCGGACATTTGTAGAAGCACTTAATAGTAAAAAAAACCTGACAAATATTGACACATATAAGCATACTAGTAAGAGATGAATTCATTCTTAATGCATGCTTGTAAATGTCACTGCAGGCAGATAACATTGTATCATGAAATCAATTATGATATTTTATAGAAGATTGATTTATACCAGCAGATGAGGCATCAGATCTCTTTTAATGTTGCTTAAATCTTAAATGCTTAGTTTCTTAGTTTCTAATTACAGTGCTACAGCATATTTTCTGCACTGTTTTCTAAAGTAAATTATGGCTTGGATGATTATTCAGTTTACAACCACATAGGAAGAGCTCAGCTACTATGCATATTAATTAAGATCACAAATATATGGAATTCTGCCATTAAACCTTCTCCAGGGGTATAGATTTCTGCAGAATATCTGCAAGCGCCATTAGATTTCAGCTGCTTCCATTTATGCTGCCACAGTTGCTATTTTTGATATTATGAAGGCCCTGAATATTTCCATGTAGATGTACTTTGATCACCGTAACACTAAATCATGGATTTTGTAGTCCACAGTAGTCTCAAAATGCATAATAAATACTGCGCAGAGACTGAAGCATGAATGTGAATAAAAATATTGGAGGTTTGCATAGTGTAGCTAGCATTTGTTTAATGCATTAAACAAATCATGAAACTTGTTTATTATCACAGTGGTGCCTCACAAGACGAAATTCATTCGTTCCGCGAATTTTTCCGTCTAGCGAATTTTTCGTCTTGCGAAGCACGAAATCCCATAGGAATGCATTGAAAATCAATTAATGCGTTCCTATGGTCAAAAAAAGTCCAAACAAAGCCAAATTTGGTACAACAAGAGTTTATTAAGTGCTCTTTAAAGTCACACATACTGTAAAGAGCATTTCAAAATTCAAACCCAGAATTTTTTTAAAAAAACAGCAGAGTTGCCCAATGGTCACAGAGAATCATAAAAATGCAGGAAAAAAACACACACGCTTCCAGATTCTTGCAAACCCCTCCCCAACTGTTCCCCCAGCCACCCAGCACACAGAAATTCAAATCCGGAATTTTTTTTAAAAAACAGCAGAGTGCCCCAATGGTCACAGAAAATCATAAAAATGCAGAAAAAAACACACACAAGCTTCCAGATTCTTGCAAACCCCTCCCCAACACCAAGTCCTTGAATTCCAAACACCCCAACCCAAAATCCAAAACCCCCCAAAAAAGTTTTAAAAGCTTAACTTACCAAATGGCTGCAAAAGAAGTTTTGGAAAAGCTTCAAAAATCACCAAAGTCTTCAAAAACCTCAAAAAAGGCTACTATGTACACTGCGTTCTATGAGTTGCTCCTCAAAGTCAAGTCGCAACTGTATTAACGATGTTAAGAAAAAGGAAACAAACTTGCAAGACATTTTCGTCTTGCGAAGCAGCTCAAAAAATGGAAAAGCCTTTCGTCTAGCGAGTTTTTTGTCTTGCGAGGCATTCGTCTTGCGGGGCACCACTGTATTATTATTATTTATGTCAATCAAAGTCTGTACTGGTCTGGTCACAACAGATGCCTACAAATCAAGCCACTCTTTTGAAATCAGTCTGCAAAAGTCTGTGTTCACAAAATATAGCACTTTGAGAGGATTTTAGGGCGCAGTTTTATGGTCCTTGGGAAAGGGTACCAGAAGCCATTGGACATGTAAGCAACCTCCATCAATGAATACGGGAGTTACATCATCCGAGAGGTAGCTTTGACACCAGAACCTCAATCTTTAACTGCACCAAAGCCCAATGTGAGCTGGGCTAAAAAGGGGACATTGCAGAAGTATAGGAAGTGGCTGTGATTTAAATGATCCTAAGGTCTCCTTTCCTCTGTCCTACCCCACACTAGGACAGAATTTAGAAATATATTTATGAGGATGGAAAATATCACAGTAAATCTAAAATTATCAACCTGCTTCTGTCCCTCTTGCCAGTTCCGAATCTCTCTCTTTGGCGATCACTCGTAGCTGAGTAAGATTGTCTTCCATGAACGTGGTCTTAGCAGTGAGTCTGTAAGTGACTGTGGAAGCCAATTCTGGATCCACATGTCCACAGTAGGGACATAGGTTTCTGAGCAGGAGTTGATCATGGTGAGGGTTTGCTAAGTGTGCCGTCTGCTTAGGTTTTAAAAGTATGTCAGATCTGAATTTCATGCTTTCTTCATAACTTGATTTGACTGCAAATTGTGGTATATGCTTCTTATATATTTGAACTAAGGTGTTTGTCTCTTTTAGTTAGTGGATTGTAAAAATAAAATAAAGCTGGGTGGTATTCAGCTACTCAGAGAACACCCACTGAAATTAATAGACCTAACTTAGAAATGTTGATTAATTTAAATGTGTCTACTCTGCGTAAAATTTAGTTGATACCATCCATTTAATTTACAATGCATTGATTGCAAAAAATAGAAAGAAAAAGGAAAAGAAAAACTACTTTTATGAAACACCAGCACCACTGATCTGCACTTTAGCCATCAAGTAAATGGCTCTCTACATAGTGCTTTCAGCTGTATGGCCATGCAAAATGCAGATATGTTCCAATCCTTATTTTCAAGAAAACAGAAATAATCATTCCAAGATAGCTGCAGAAACAATATTCTATGGCCATGTTTCCATATCATATCAAAACAAAACTTTTAGGAAAATTAAAACAAAATGTCAGGTCCAAATCACCATAACCAGTGAATGTCTTACATGCTAATAAGACATCAAGATTACCCTCTCATTAATACCAACCTTTGTCACAATGGCCTGATGGAACCCCAATACAGATTTGGATCAGCTCTAATATCTCAGTCACAGACTAGTTGTTGTGATATGGTCTCCATCAGAGTGCCATGAGGCACTTGGCACTCAATGCAATCCAGCCCTGATCCCTCAGCTGCAGAGTTCTATACAGCAGATGGAGGGACCACTGTGAAGTCTGTGCAGGAAGGAAGGCCAGTTCAGCTGAAGACATTGATATTATAAGTACCTATTTTCAGGAAAGAGGGATTTCTCCTAGACTCCTGATTTGGCGGTAGAATGTCAAACCTGGAGCATGAGAAATGAAGCAGACCTTAATAAAGTAATGCAACATACTGAATTAAGCCAATAAATATTGACTTTCCATCAGATTTGCTTAATACAGGGAATGCCTACCAAATGTCTAGCGCCATGTTGTACCACAAATAGCCTTTGACACACCATTTAGAGGAAACATCAGCTGTCTCTTCCAAAGCCCCATGAGTGATATTTCTCCATTGACTTTTTTCCAAAAAGACAATTTGGTCTATAGCCCCATCACTTTTATGACAGAATATGCTGTGCTATGGCATGAACGATGGAACCAACCTTCCTCTCCTGTGTTATTACTCTAGAATTATTATTTAGCTGGCTTTGAGCCTGTCTGTTTTTAAGCTACTACATCATCGATCATGTGGGTCAAGCTGTTACAGAAATGGCAGGAGAGATCTGCAGTAAATGATCATCCTAGAGGTTATACACAGTCTTTTACATGACTGCAGGGGATGCTGAGAATTATTAAAAGGCTACAGCTGTCACATTAGCCCACCAAATGCACTCTTATCCTAGAAGCCACAGCCAACCCAAGGACTAATGACTGGTTGTACGATTTGACTGAGGCCTTTTCTATTATATTGACATCATACGTCCTGTATCATAAAAGCCAATCTCATGGACTTCATCATATTTTAGTGTCACATTCTAGAATGTACAAGAAATGAGAATTATGCAGCTAGAAAAAGGCTGGACTGAAAATGAAAGAAAATATGGGATGGGTGAATGACATCCAGCAAGGTTGTTAAAGGATGGCTAAAGTCTGCTTCGTCAAAGAAACTAGAGTCATGAAGGATGGTGGGCAAGTTTATTCTCTACTCAAGCAGTAACTCTGAAAACATCCCTTTATTTTTACATATTAGATGTAAAATGCTATTATTCATTGCTATTGGGAAAGCTAAAGAATTACACTTCCTGGCACTACCACAATATTGGGTAAACTTTCCCCTGAAACTGGGTGGACAAGCCTATCCCTTACCTCACACAATGTTTCATCCAAATCAGTCATAGTGTATGAGGTATGGCACCACCACTGAAGTGCCCTCCCAACTCCTGTACATACTCTGTGCCTATTGCCACTGCCAATTCCAATGCTTCCCTTGCCCTCGTTGCTGCCCTGCCCCATTCCAGTCCCAGAAAGAAGCAGTGTTGCCACAGCTGGGAAAGTGACAATTCAGTAGTGGTGTACCACTTTGGGTAGAACTACTGATTCAACTGATTCAAATACCTTTTAATTTTTCTGTGGTTTTATTTAAGAACCACTATCCCACTTAAAGAGGTAGGTTTCATAATCCGATCTCTCCTCAGTCCTCTCCACAATTAAATCTCCATCTCCTTGCAAAGCCCAATCAGGTCTGGGTGGTGTTCAACACCAACACAAGCAGCCAGGTTTATTATTATTATTATTGGTGCTGCTGCTACTCTTACTACTTATTACTAAAATGGTTTCTAAGTGGTTTACAGATATAACACCTGTTACAAAAATACGACCACACCTAATTGAAATACAGTATTAGGCCACTTCGACAAAGCATTAAAACAAAAACCAATAATTCAAACGTACAATAAACAAGCCCATTAAAACAACATAAAAAATAAAACAGTTAAAACAGGAAGCTAATAGAAGGCAGACACAGGTACCAATGCACATGCATAGCTGTACCAATGCTATGGGATTTGAGTGTTTACCATATTCTATTTATGACCCATTCCATAAACACTTATTACACCAAAATCAGGTCAGGGCCCATGGATTCTATTAATTTATCTATTTTGCGATATTTTTCAGAGTCCAGAAATTCCAGGTGTTTGCATTTTTCCTTAGAATTTATTTGCAGTGTTTGCCATCCATATTAATACCATCCATACTAATAATTATGCCTATAATTTGTTTTGTTTGAATATTATTGTAGGCATCAATCTGAGGAGCTGATAGAGACATAATAACTCTCTCTCTCTCTCTCTCTCTCTCTCTCTCTCTCTCTCTCTCTCTCACACACACACACACACTTTAAAATCTCCTAAAATAATCTTCCTGCTTTCAGCACCGACACATTTTTTTTAATACACAGACATCAAACCTCAAGTTGACTATTTGCTAATCAACAGGTTCCAACATTGCACAACTGTATTGTTAAAGGTTCATTATTATTAGACTTTGTTTTCACAGTCTCCTTATTATGTTCCTGAAAGACCTATAGTTTGGACATGGTTTAATGGTTTATAAAATGGTACATCAAACAGATGACTCAACCTTTTGAAGATAATATTTTTCAGGACAGGTTTGCCTCATAGAGTTTGTTTCATCCATGAGAACAGAACAGTGTGGTCAGATCAAGGTGGTAATAAAGAGAAAGCAAAGATAGGTGCCCTTATGAAATTGGCTTGCATGAAACAAAATAAAAAGTTACAACAGCTTTAAAAGAAAAATACTCTGCTCAAATAAAAAAGTCCCGCTAAGTTTTCATCAAGTTTCATACTACAGCTACATATGCTTTAACTGTCTCAATTGTTTAAGCTTAGAATTAAAACAAAAAGCAAAACCCTAATATAGTTATAAAGTTAGATATAATTCATGTTTGGAGTTGTTTTCTACTTTTCACATCATGCTCATTCCTCATAAATAGGTTTGGGCTTGAAAACAGGAGGGAAAGACAGAAGCAGTGGTTGATGTTGCTCACAGGATGGAGCCCTGCTCACCCTGTTCATGAGCATTTAATCAGGCGATTAACTTTTGCTTGTCAGAATATCCCTAGCTTGGGGTGGGGGGGCTCATTTCTGAGTTAGTATGGGTTGACAGAATGGGAAAATACACTGTTTAATAAATTTCGTCAATCAAATTATGCACATTTTTAGCCTTTCACCGTGCAGTCCCAGTGTGCGTTTCATATAGTTAGAGATATTGGAGAATTCCAATGAAAACAGGAAACAAAACCTGGACTGAAAAAGCTTGAGTATACCTGCCACCGCCATCTTGAGCATCTTGCCTAAGAAGGGAGAGGAACTAGCTAATATATGTTTTAAAACTACAGAGTTCAGGGAGACAGTGCACAGCCACCTCTTTAAGGGTCAATGGTACCAGTTCCCTCCCACAACAAGACATTTACAACTCACTAGACTCAACCAGTTGACCCCTTCCGGCTCACTCTTGAGACCCACTGTGAGCAAGGTTCAAGAGGACAAGTGGTTAGCTGGATCCCTTCAAGCAGTTTGTCCACATCAATAGGCCTTAACAATTAGAATCCCCATTATATATTTTAATTTGTTTCCCGCACGTTATGTAGACACTAAAACCACTGGCCAAAGCACAGGGCCCACAAAGCCCTTTAGTTGCATGTGCTGAATCCCTCACACATGGAAAAATCTCCTTTCCTTATATGAGAGAGGTAAACATTTTGTACATGCACAGGCATTTCCCAGTAGATATATTATGTGTTTCCCTTGTGTAGAAGATAATGGGAAATTCTTTTGTGTATAAGATTCATTGGCTGTGATCCAGGGGCTTTAAATGCATGCAATGATTCTGGCGCCCACAATAATTTCCTATTATCTTCTACACAAGGGAAACACATAGTGTATACAAAGGGAAATGACTGCGCAAGTGTACAATATTTCCCATTGGTGCTCACCTTGCCCTCCCTAAATGGTGCCTCTGGGTGTTTTTGGAAAAGGTTGCTAAGACTCCTATTATCAACAGGCATGCACAATTGAATTGATTAGCTAAAGATGAAATAAATTATTTAAGGGCTCTGTGATCCAGTGGCCTCTATGAACAGAAAGTCCTTAACTAAATTACTCTACATTTACTATAAAATTTCAATTTCCTGTGTCTGTTAGTGGTTGATAATAGGAATCTGATCACTCTCCTTCAAAGATGCCCAGAGGCACCATTTAGGGAGGGCAAGGTGGGTAACAATGTTATTATTCCTAAATAGCACTTACATTTCTTTCCAAATTACTGGTATTCTACACTTGGTAAATATAAAACAATACAGTGGTATTTGTACTGGCTTTGTTCAGAAACAAGGCACAATTCCATTTACTTCAAAGGGGGTGACTGATTATCTCATATAGTTATAATTAGACATTAAAAAATACCCAGCTAATGATTTAAAAATGAATCACACACTTTCAAAACTAAATATTGAATATATTCAGGACTGGATTTCTAAACCTTTCTATAAATCTTCTCACAAAATTCCATTATTGGTATCTGCTAGAATTGGGAGGGAAGTCATTTTTGCTCAAATTTTAATGAGAAACCACCTTATTTACATGCTGTGACCAATACGTGCACCTATATACAGCTATCCTTCAAAATCCATACTTCTTTGAATCTTGCGATGCTGTCCTTTAGCCAATGCTGACATAAATGTGCCATGTGCACACACATGCGCACATGCGAAAATAACACAAGAAGATGCATATGAATGCTGACAAATATATGTAATTATCCATATATTTCAAATTGCTGTAGAAATGTGAAGAACTGATTTTAAGATTGGAAAGATGATAAAGAGAGAAACTGCAATCAGAGGTGGTCCCAGCCTAGGGGGCACTGCAAGGCATCGCAACTATGACATAGTATACTGACTTGAGCAGAATTGAAGATGAGGTGGAGCGAGGCACCAAATTTGGGCCTCTCACAAGGTGTTGCTAAAATTAGAAAATCTAAAGTCTGCCCTTGCTGCAACTGGGAGTTGTGTCCTTAGTTATAGTAACCTAAATATGTGATAACTGTATCTATCCTGCTAGGTAAGTATGTCTGTGCAAGAATCACATGAAATTTTTTTTGGATGCAAGACGTGGGTGGCGCTGTGGGTTAAACCACAGAGCCTAGGACTTGCTGATCAGAAGGTTGGCAGTTTGAATCCCCGCAACAGGGTGAGCTCCCGTTGCTCGGTCCCTGCTCCTGCTAACCTAGCAGTTCAAAAGCACGTCAAAGTGCAAGTAGATAAATAGGTACCGCTCTGGCGGGAAGGTAAATGGCGTTTCCATGCGCTGCTCTGGTTCGCCAGAAGCGGCTTAGTCATGCTGGCCACATGACCCGGAAGCTGTACGCCGGCTCCCTCAGCCAATAAAGCGAGATGAGCGCCGCAACCCCAGAATCATCTGCGACTGGACTTAATGGTCAGGGGTCCCTTTACCTTTACTCTGGAGTTTGATCACAAAGCTACATATAAAAATATTCAAGATTGGTGTGAAAAAATAAAAGTGATTGTAAAAAAGAAAAAGTCTCAAAAACACTTTCCTTGAAAAGGGATAACACTTTCAAGCATCTAAAAAAAGAAGTACAAGGCGGTCTCCTAACATCTGTTTCTATATAGTTAATTGGGGGGGGGGGAAACAGAGATCAACTCAATACTGGTTTTAAAACTTCATTCTCAAGGACACAGATGCCAGATTTCACTGAGCTAGATACTTCTCATACATAAAATAAATCCACATGCACAGTTCCCCGATACACCAAAAAAAGCAACAACCAAACATGCTGATACTAAATTTTGAGTTCTGGTATTATATAGTACTACAGTTACCAATATTTCTTCTAACCCTGGATGAGTCAGTTGTACATCACTAATATAGTAACAGAGCAGCATATATCCCAAACCACTTTTATGGGTCTTATATTCAAACAAAAACCTTTAAGACTGAAATGCATCAGTGCTGCCAGAATATCACAATATGTGAAACCATTTCTTTGCTTATACACAATGCTAGGTTTTCTGCTAACACTTATTAGATATTGGGTATTGTGGACAGAAATGCATCAAGGTAATTCCATCTGGCGTCATGCCTAAGTCTTGCAAATTTAGTGATGCAAATAAAGTGAAAATACCACTGGCAAAAGTTTCCTCTCACCTTACACCACTTCAAGTGCATGAACATATGAAACTGTTTTATAACAAGCTGGACTGTTGGACTGTGTAGCCTGTCTGAAAGGAACTCTCCAAGGATCAAACATGGGACTTTCTAACCCCACAAGCTGAGATCCTTTCATGGGGAGCAACAGAAAACTGAGGCTTGGGACCTCTTAGATGCAATGTATTGAGCTATGGTCCTTCCCCCAAAGGCAATGGTTTTTGGTAGTCATATTCAGATGCAGGTATTAATTTGGGTTGTGCTCTAGCTAAAGTTAGTTGTAACTGAGTCCTAATGAAATCGGAGGATTTCTATCTTGTCCAACAGCTTCAGTACATCACCTGACTTTAGCTGGGTTAGGCCAAGATCATAATTCCTCCCAGTAGCTTTGTACCATCTGCTGTTGGTAGCTGATCCCAGTATAATGGCTGACTCAACCTGTTTCAGTAGAATGGCTTCCAAGGTCATAATCCCAGCATAATGCTACAGGTCATAGCTTTTGATTAGCATTCAGTACACCCCACTGCACATGTCTTAGGGTAGATATTTAACTTTATAATTGTGTATCCACAGCATTGTTTAATGCTAATGTGACATTTTGCCATGAAATATTGAGCAACTATATAGATCTATTAAATAGAATACTTGGAGAACATATATTGACATTTACAAAATCTACATTTTGGGAGAAATAGTAAGAATAGGAAAGTATATAGGAGCAGAAAGACTAAGAAATCATTCAGGCTAAACAAAATATATTAGGAGCAAATATGTTCTGTCCATATGTTCCAGCAATTTGTCTACTGTGAATTTTGCCATCAAATGACGGTGTAGTGTATTCTATATGGCATGTATCTGCATTAAGGAAATCTTATTCCTTTTTGAGTTAGGAACCTCATGTGCCTTCTTTCCTGGAGTCCCAGTCCCCAAAACATTTTGTTGCCAGCCAGTTAAGGGACATTCTATTTCTATTGGATGGACATGAATTATGTTTAGGGTCTCCGGTTTGCTCACCTCCTATGAAGGCAGAGGCAAACAGATGGACTCAGTTATGTGACTGGCAAAGGTACATCTTCTTGAGAGTACAAGAAGGTCAGATAATAAATAATCATTGAACTAGACTGTTGACATTTGATTTGTGTAGATCAGATTGGAACTGGATTTTTGAAAAATGATACAGAAGCAATATTGTGTGTACTGCATACATTTTAAAATCTTGTTGTCAAGCAGTATCTTACCAGGCAATTAGACAGGTTGTTAAATCCAACTGCTTCAAGGTTTGTTTTGTATGTGCAGCTTTGCTTTCCATTAGAGGCTGAAGGAGGAGAAAAGGAAGAGAAAAGTGAGCTGTTAATAACGGTAATGGCAATAACACCAGCCATTTTATATTGCTTCACACCAGGCTTATGAGGTACATTAAGAGCAGCTGTACCAGAAAAATACTTACAAACCACAAATGTGGAGAGAACATGCTGTTACCATATTCATTAGACATAATTCTATTCTACAAGAGTACACACAGGCAACAGGGCAACAGAAGCTGTGGAAGGCTTTGAATGCATTGTTTCAACTGAGAAGCCAATATAGCCCCACATTACTTATGAACCAGGAGAACCAGCACAACGTAAAAGATTTCAGACTATCCAAAATGCTGAAGTAAATCATGGTTTGTTCTGAAAAACAGAACGTAAATATAAATTGAACATTAGAATAACCTTAGACAGGCAAGGCTGGAGGAGACGCCTAACATCATCAGTGAAACTTTGTCAGTAAAACAGGGGGGAAATTGGCAGATTGTGTGATGTGCTCTGTTTCCACAATTTGCTGCCCTGCTTTGCTGGAGGAGGCCTTGTAAACCAGTCCAAACCCTCAGGTTGGTTAAGGTTGTTGGGTTTCTTCCGACTCATTGTCTTTAATTGTTTTAATTGGTGGAGGAGGGGGGAGGGTGAAGAGCGCTAACACACAAATTGGGTCCAAGTTTTTCAGTGAGCCAGGAATGCTCACTCCACCCCTGGGGCAGGTAAATAAAAGCTGTTTTCCCAAGCCATTCAAAACAACCTCCTCATTAGCCCCTCAGTCACCAAACAAACTCCCCCTTTACTTACTGATCCAGTAGTAATGGGGCTAGAAGCAGTGTGAAATTAGAGAAGAAATTTGCTCCTGAACAGCAAACCAGGAGAAAAGAACTAATGGTTCTTAGGACTTGTAGCCCTTGGTAAGTCTACCAGTCCCAAGGGCCACAACATTTCTCCCCCTTTAGAATGTCCAAACAAAGGAGAGATGGCCATTATTTTCCCCTTCCCTGCTCCATCCTGGTAAGTAAACAGAAGAAGGCAAGGCATTTTAGGAGAAATGGTGGGAGGGATAAAGTAGTAGTTTTAATTTACAGAAGATAGGCAGAAGTAGCTCTGTTGTGGTTTAAGTGCAGCATTGGTGGAACTTTGGCAGCAGTGTTATTTTGTACCTACAGGTGTAGGCACAAGCCAAGAAGTGAGCCTAGGGACTGATCTACATGTAACAGCCACCACGTGATGGCTTTAAGGGTAGGTTTTTATGCAGAGGTTGGATGGCCATCTGTTATGGATGCTTTAGTTGAGTTCCTGCATTTGGACTAGATGACTCTTGGGTCCCTTTCAACTCTGCGATTCCATGATTCTACTTCATAGGATTGCTGTGACTATGTAGTTAGAAGTCACCACAGGCAATGTCTTATTGTGTGCATAGAAGAAATTCCACAACCACATTTCTTTCAAGTGGGGAAAATTGTCAAACGAGGCTCCGGGAGTTCTGAATGAGCTTTTTGTCCATGCTCATTTGTGCCTGACCAGTCCCAGATTAAAATGTGCATCTGTAGACATTTAATTTTGGCTGTATTTCTTACATGTGCGTATATACTAATTGTGTTTCAACACTCTCCAGGTGGCATACCTTTTCATGCATACTGAAGAGATGGGGTTTACAAAATTCAGATAAAGGGAAGTGGATTATACTCTAACAGATGAATAAATAATGAGCTTAATGCATAGGAACCATTTGCTTCAAAGTTTTCCATCTTCTTTCATTAAGTGGAAACATAGTTTTAGTTCATGCATACTAAAGTAGAGGCAGAAACATTTCTCTGCAGGACAAAGGCACATAACAATCAAAGCTAACCAAAGGGCTAAACACTAATTATGCCACAGAGCTAGCAGCTGAGTGTTAGGAATTATTTAAACAAATAGTATTTTAAATAACAAATGGAAGCAATTTTTTAAAAGTTGTTTTGGGGGGGAAATGCAGAAGTGATTGCTTTGCTAGGAAATAAGTGTCAGATAATCAGGAGCTTATCATCTCCAGGGAACAGAATATACTGTGAAGAATCTGACTTGAATTTACCCTTTATTGGTTGTTTGATAGGAATTGAAAATTGGAAATAAATAAACTCAGTCCATCCCTAGTTAAAGTTAATTATATTTAGTACAAATCACAGCAGAAATAAAAGAAATGCTCATTGCCCCAGAAAACAGCCAGTCAGGCTACACCACGTTATACTTACTGTTTTCATAGTTTAGGGACGCGGGTGGCGCTGCGGGTTAAACCACAGAGGCTAGGCCAGGGGTCTGCAACCTTTAAGACAAAAAGATCCACTTGGACCCGTTTCCGAAGAAAAAAAAACTGGGAGCCGCAAAACTCGTCATTATAAAAATAACTTTTTTGTCACTTTTTATTATTATTTCTTTGTTTGACCCCTCAGAATTACTCCTCCTCATAGAAATAAACGTTAAATTAACAAGTTACCATTTTGTGTGTGTGTGTTCTTCACTCCCCTTTCAATGCAGTGACCAGCGTACATGCCCCCTTTCAATGCAGTGACCAGCGTACATGCCCCTTACAATGTAGCGGGCGGGCAGGCGGGAAGGTGACGTGGGGACGGTGCGTGACTAACGCACGCACCACCCCCATGCGATGTCACAGCCAGTACAGCGCCCGCCACAGTGGGGAGTGTCGGGGCGCACAATGCACCTCCTCCCCTCGCTAGTATCCGCCCCGGAGCCGCGGCAAAGGTGTAAAAGAGCCACGTGCGGCTCCGGAGCCGCGGGTTGCTGACCTCTGGCCTAGGATTTGCCGATCAGAAGGTCGGCGGTTTGAATCCCCGAGGCGAGGTGAGCTCCCACTGTTCGGTCCCTGCTTCTGCCAACCTAGCAGTTTGAAAGCACGTTAAAGTGCAAGTAGATAAATAGGTACCGCTCAGGCGGGAAGGTAAATGGCATTTCTGTGCGCTGCTCTGGTTCGCCAGAAGCGGCTTAGTCATGCTGGCCACATGACCCAGAAGCTGTCTGTGGACAAACGCCGGCACCCTCGGCCTATAGAGCGAGATGAGCGCGCAACCCCAGAGTCGGTCATGACTGGACCTAATGGTCAGGGGTCCCCTTTACCCCTTTTTTATCCTTCAAGGGCTGGTACACCTTGAAAGATAGTGCTTTTTTTAAATAAAAAAAATCCCACACAAATAAATCAAATCACAGGATAAAATAATAGAATTGTAGAAAGGGACCCCAAGGATCATCTAGTTCAAATCCCTGCAATAGAGGGATGGCACTGCTTCAGTGCTGAACAGCTCTTACAGTCAGAAAGTTCTTCCTAATGTTTAACCAGAATCGCCTTTCTTGTAAATTGAATCCATTCTGGGTAGCACAGTTGGTTAGGGCATGATGCTGGTAACACCAAGGTTGCAGGTTTGATCCCCATATGGAACAGCTGCATATTCCTGCATTGCAGGGGGTTGGACTGAAGATGATGCTCAGGGTCCCTTCCAACTCTGCAATTCTATGATTCTATGAGTCTGACCCTCAGAGAACTCATAGAATGAATAACAGAATGATGCAATGCCAGTGTTCCTAGAGATAGCATCTTTTTTTACCTAAACAGGTTTAACAATGCCAGGACTGATGCCAGGTTTTAGGGAGGCCTGGCAAAGTACCGTCTGTGAGGCCCCCAAGTTGCTGTGACCTTGGTGGATTTACTGGGAGATGGATGACAAAAAAAAAAAAAAAAACCAGGAGCAGCGCAGAGCACACAGAAAGGAGCACCATATCACTGTAGTGAGGTAGGCATTTTTGCTATCCCATTGATATCCCTGATTCAACCAGGGCAAGCTTTCTTCCAGATGCTGTTGAATTACAAAAGGCATAGGCAAACTCGACCCTCCAGATGTTTTGAGACTACAATTCCCATCATCCCTGACCACTAGTCCTGTTAGCTAGGGGTGATGGGAGTTGTAGTCCCAAAACAGCTGGAGAGCCGAGTTTGCCTATGCTTGAACAATAACATTCATAATCTCTTACCACTGACCATACTGGCAGGGGCTGATGAAAATTGCCGCCCATCATCTGGAGGGTACCACATTGGTTATCCCTGGATTAAACAAACAGATTCTTTGCTTTGTAGTCATTTGGCACTGGGGAAAAAGCAATCTTAAAAGGACCTATCTAGCTGAGTACAATTGCCCTTTTTGGGTCAGATGGGCTCCTTTAAATAGGTTCAGGTAGGTAGAGTTGATGGACTTCCATTTCATGCGGCTCAGTGTGGTACCTTCCATGGTTCTAGATTCAGGTATGCTAATCATATGCATACTATCCCTTGCTTTTTCCTGTAGGACTAATTGCAGTCGTTAACAGTCGCCAACAGGTTTACCTTGCCCATTGAGTCAATCACCCATCTCCTACTACTCTACTGAGAAAAACCTCACCCCACCCTCCCATTTTATATAAGGGTCTGGTGACTTCTGTTTCAGTGTATCTGAAGAAGTGTGCATGCACACGAAAGCTTACACCAAGAACAAACTTAGTTGGTCTCTAAGGTGCTACTGGACAATTTTTTCATTCCCTTTAAATAGGGTTTCCCTTTCTACATCAGCCTTATGAAGACCTCTGAAAGGACACAGCAAACAGGAGAGCCATCTTCTTATTCCCAAGACTGCATTAAACAGTGAGCTTGGTTTCCACATCATTGCCAGGGTAAGGAGATACAAAAGCTAGAAGAGAAAGTGATGTCAGGTGTTTCTTACAAAGCCACAAGATCAAGTCAAGGCCAAGTGCTACCAGAGGCTGAGATGGGTCAATATGAGGTTGCAAAAATGCTTGGCCAGGACCCAGGTGAGAGGTCACTTGCCACTTGTCCGTGGAAAGATACTAAGCTGTTATCATAGTCTTATTTTGATAACAGAATGAAGTAGCACTTACTGTGAAGCATGGGACTTGCAAGTTTCAACAATAAATTTGCTTATGCTCAGAGTTGGTGTGAAACATTTCAAAGAGTGATTTTGAACAGGGCATTGAGGAAACTATTTTAGATACGTAGAATGGAAGTGGATGTCTCAGCAGACATTTGGGCTGGCATGCCAGGATATGAATATTGGGGAAGTTAACTCAATTTCATACCCTCTGCAGAAGCCAGGCTATGTAATCTGAGATGAGTTTGTGAGAGAGTTTCTAAATGATATCATAGATATGGATTTTTCAGTTGAAACCCCCACAAGTTTGGGATAATAGATAGCACTTTGAGAGTAGGTCTAAGTCAATTTTTCAAGTATAAAAGCAGGTGTTTGATACCTCACATTTTAAAAATAATTGCTGAATATCCCTTGATCATCCAATGACTAAAATACATTGAATTAACTTTATAAAGATACTTAAACTGTTTTTCCAGAATGTCTCAATTAAGGAAAATTAGGATATATTTCAATATTTCATGAAGACTGCTGTTACATTCCAATGGAATAATAATGTAAGATATGAAGCAGCTTTCAAATTTTGGTCTTTTTTTTTGTTTGTATTTCTTATATAAACAACCCCAAACAGCATCATTATCATCATCATCATCATATCTTCCAGGTTAAGCATAACAATGGCTCTCAAAGTGAACCATTCACAGTGCGACCAGGCGTTACACAGGGATGTGTTATCACCCGAACTCTATTATCTTCATAGTCACAATCCTATACATTGTCAAAGGGAAACTCCCCACCGGTGTAGAAATCATATATTGAACAGACGGAAAGCTCTTTAATCTAAGTAGGCTGAAAGCAAAGAGTAAGGTCATCATAACTCCGTCATAGAGCTTCAGTATGCTGATTACAATGTAGTGTGTGCACACTCAGAGGATGACTGCCAAACATCCTAAATATCTTCGCAGAAGCTTACAGAAAGCTTGGCTTATCGCTCAATATCCAAAAAATCATGGAAGACAACTTACTTGGCTATGAGTGATTGCCAAAGATTATATAGACAACCCCCAGACATCAGCATCAGCATCAGCATCAGCATCATCATATCTTCCAGGTTATGAAATAGTTCCAGTACTTATGCAGAAATGCTGTACAGTGGACCCTCCAGATACGAACTTAAATTGTCCTGGGGGTCTGTACTTACCCCAAAAAGTCCATTATCCAGAGGTGCCGCTTCTGTGCACGCACACGGCGAAACCCAGAAGTATATACTTCTGGGTTTGCCATGTTTGCAACCCGAAATTATGTTACCCAAAGGTAACGTAACCCGAGGTACCACTGTATAATGTTCCTGAATATAATATATTATTAATATTTTTAAATAGCAATGCAACTTTTACAAAATGAATAAATAGGTAACCCAAATCTTTGGCATGATATGAAAGACTTGATACTTTCAAGAAAT
The DNA here is from genome assembly GCF_964106645.2 of Podarcis pityusensis. Classification (NCBI taxonomy): domain Eukaryota; kingdom Metazoa; phylum Chordata; class Lepidosauria; order Squamata; family Lacertidae; genus Podarcis; species Podarcis pityusensis. The sequence goes on along the minus strand of NC_138027.1, from coordinate 63,235,153 downwards.
CAATACAGAAAATCTTTCATGAAATTTAAAGTTTTTGTTTCCTCTGTGAAGTTGTGAAGCAGCATTAATACCCATGGAGAAAAGAGGCTCTGTAAAAGCCATGTGAAGATTTAAGATATTGGAGATTAGTTTACCCAATTCAATTCAGTTAATATGGGACCTTTTACTCTAACATCTTTTCAAGCTTGGGATAAGCTGAGGGCGACTGATAGGTTTTATAAATATTTCTTTTCAGAGGTACAGCTGAAAGGCAAATTAAACATTTGTCTGTGGTGCCTGAATGAAAAAAAGTCAAACAGAATGATTTGATTTCTATATTACTAATGCTTTTTGAACCAATCGATTGGAATTGTAGCATGAACAAAATGTAGTAGAAAGCTTGAAATATGATGCAGGGGTTTGCTTTAAATCTTGCATATTTTCGTGTAGGAGTAGCAACTGAAAGCTTATATAAGGTCCAAGATTTATATAAAATTTTGGCTTTGAAATAAACCATTTGCTTCCAATCTTTGTACCTTAAAACGTGAATATATCAGAGTTTGCTAAACTGGGCCTACACAAGATGGAAAGAAAATGCTAAACTCTCCACCTCTCTTCTTCTCATGCACCAGAGTGAGGTGCTTTGGGGTATAGGGGCTGGCAGGGCAAAAATTATTCTCCTAAACAGAATAATTTGGGGGCTTATGGAATCAAGGTTTTTACATACCTCTGCAGTTAAGAGCCTAAAGTTTGATTCTGTTTCTAAGGAAGAGATGTCTTTGATAGAATCATAGAATTGTAGAGTTGGAAAGGACCATAAGGACCATCTCTCCAACTCCTTGCAAGACAGGAGTCTTTTGCCCAATGTGGGGCTCAAACTCAGGACCCACAGATAAGAGTCTCATGCTCTACTGACTGAGCAATCTCATATGACTTTGCTTCTATTCCTGCTGAAACAGTATGGGAAATGTAAACATTTTTCTCCCCACCCAACTTACTAAAAATACTTCAGACTAATTTACAGTTTCTTAACAGAGTACCAATATAGCTTTTTTATATATATAAAAAGAAAGGAAGGAATGCGTATGGATATTGGAGACTGTCGTTTTCAACCATCTCTTGTCTTTCCATTGCAATTCAACAGACGTACTCTGGAGGCAAGGAGGGAACAGGAGAAGGAAGTCTTCTGTTTAATTACTGCTCTCAAACACAGATGGTGCCTGAAGCTTTCTATATGAATCCAAACAAGAGTATATATCAATTGTACTGTCCGCTCAGCTTCCACCGAAGCAAGCCCTCAGAGGATCCTGTTTGTAAACTGTGGCTGAATGCACGTAACAGAGACAAGAGGTTCAACTCTTAAAAACCGAGCTCCTCATTTCTCTTTAATCCCCTTGGGAAGCCCAGTTAATTAAAGCTGTTTATTACAACTTGATCAAAAAGTCTGAATTCTATGTGTCCTACATCTAGCTACTACAATATTCTCTGTCATTGAGCCTCACGAGGCCCCGAAGACTCTGACTTGGTAATTCAGCCATCAAAGAGAGAGGCTAACTAACTCTTTAGTTGAAGCTGTTTGTTCCAAGGTGCAGTGCAAAATACGCTCCAGGCTTTCCAAAGCTGCAGTCTGTGTGTGTCTCTCCCCCCCCCCCCGCGCCCCTCGCCTCCTGTCTTTACTTTAATCTAAAACCTCCTTGCCATACTTAATTTAACATTGGAATCAAATTAATTATTTTGTAACTAAATTGGTGTGAAGGATGTAAATTTCATATTTATCATGGCACATTAATTGATGCAGCAGAGTGTCCTCTGTGAGCAGCTGCAGTTAGTTTTCATATGAATAACGAACACATCTTACACACAAGGCATACTTGGAAGGGGGGGGCGCGTCCATAAGAAGGGCCTTTTGCAACTCACCCATTTACCATTTCCTTCATTTTATAACATTTCCCCACAATTTAAACAATAACCTGTCCTTCACTTGTTCTTGCTGTCATGACCTTAATGTACAAAAATGTGACTTTTAACAGGAAAAAACTGCACCACAAGTGTACACTAGTGTACACTGCTCCCAACACTTACCCCAACACCTAAATATCCTCTAACATTTCTCCGATGAATTTAGGTAAAAAGGTAAAGGATCCTTAACAATTAAGTCCAGTTGTGAACGGCTCTGGGGTTTCGGCGCTCATCTCGCTTTACTGGCCGAGGGAGCCGATGTTTGTCTGCAGACAGTTTTTCTGGCCAGCATGACTAAGCTGCTTCTGGTGAAACCAGAGCAGCGCATGGAAACTCCATTTACCTTCCCGCTGGAGCAGTACCTATTTATCTACTTGCATTTTGACGTGCTTTCTAACTGCTAGGTTGGCAGGAGCTGGGACCGAACAATGGGAGCTCACCCCGTTGCGGAGATTTGAACTGCCGACCTTCCGATCGGCAAGCCCTAGGCTAAGTAGTTTAGACCACAGCGCCACCCACTTCCCCTGATGAATTTAGGGATGTCCTATTCCATAACAACAACAACTATAATAATTTTACTATTTATACCCCGCCCATCTGACTGGGTTGCTCCCAACAAATTTAAAAACAAAATAAAACATTATACATTTATGCCAATAAACTTTTATTTTTTTATTTTAAAAAACCCTTATACGGGGCTGCCTTCAGACAGTTCAGGGGTCAGAAAACTCCATACCCTCCAATATTTCTCAGAAGAAAATAGGGATGTCCTAAGGAAAAGTGGGACATTCCAAGATCAAATCAGAAACTGGGACAGCGTCTGTAAATCTGGGACAGTCCCTGGAGAATAGGGACAGTTGGAGGGTCTGCAACTACCCTCTAGAAGGTAAGATCAGGTGGGCCATCTATTTTGTAAACAAGAACTACCGTATTTTTCGCTCTATAACACGCACCCGACCATAACACGCACGTAGTTTTTAGAGGAGGAAAACAAGGAGAAAAAAAAATTCTAAACGAAATAGTGGATATATGATTTTTGTGGTTCATGCTGTAGCCACAGACATGTGATCTGACAGTGGGTTTGGATTAGCCCAATGCAAAAATCTTGAGGATCCATGTGGATCCATGCTTTGTAACCACGGAGGAGGGAAGGAAGGGGAACCATGGATCCTCTGCTCACGACTGCAGCAGATCCCCCCCCCCCCCGCCACCCGCAGGCATTCGCTCCATAACACGCACAGACATTTCCCCTTACTTTCTAGGAGGAAAAAAGTGAGTGTTATGGTGCAAAAAATACGGTAATTGTTGGGTGGTGACAGATGAAAGATGTCGACTATTCATTCAGCATTAGCACTTCCTGGATTTTGCCTGTATAATGCAAGGCATTCTACCAGACAATTCTTAAATGTCAATTGCTGCCATTTTACATTAAAGATAAAGCTTGCAAATGAAGTCTTAATGACTTTGTTGTTGACAGCTACTGAAAAAAGCTGAATGATTTAAGCCACCTTAAATATCTCTCATAACCATTTTCCCTCTGCAAAGGTAAATGGATTTAATGTCCCCATCATCAGAATAGCCTGACACTGCCTTGCTTACATGGGCCACTTCTTGATCATTATGCTTAATTATTTTTCAGAAACACAGGCAACAGTGTATTTGAATGCAGGTGAGCTGGGCCACATATCCTTAATATGGGGAAGGACCATTGGTCAGCAGCAGAACATCTGTGTTGCCCACAGAAGATTGAATCTCTGGCATTTCTAGGTAGGACTTGGAATGTTCCCTGAGCTGGAGAAGAACTGGACCATATTCTTGTCTCCTCTACTAAATCACTTACCAGTTGGCTACAGCCATCCATCATCACTGGACAAAGTATACAGTAACTGCAAATGAGCTGCCACATGGAAAGGAAGCATCAGACTAGGGTGGAGGTGGCACAGCACATATTAATGGGGAAGCAAAACCGTATGGTCAAAAGAAGAGACATAAATGAAGGACTAGGCCCAGAACAAGGGGCCATGAACAGTAGAAGAGAGGCTTCAGCGTGCAAAAAAATGACAAGCCATTAGGAGGGCTTAAGAGAGAAGAAGGGGGCAGGATAGAGACCTGATATGTAGTGGAGGTTTCAACATAAGGTCCCTTTAATGTTAATATATACTTAAATAAAGAGGGACGTGGGTGGCGCTGTGGGTTAAACCACAGAGCCTAGGACTTGCCGATCAGAAGGTCGGCGGTTTCAATCCCCGCGACGGGGTGAGCTCCCGTTGCTTGGTCCCTGCTCCTGCCAACCTAGCAGTTTGAAAGCACATCAAAGTGCAAGTAGATAAATAGGTACCACTCTGGCGGGAAGATAAACGGCATTTCCATGTGCTGCTCTGGTTCGCCAGAAGCGGCTTAGTCATGCTGGCCACATGACCCAGAAACTGTACACCAGCTCCCTCAGCCAATAAAGCGAGATGAGCGCCACAACCCCAGAGCCGGTCATGACTGGACCTAATGGTCAGGGGTCCCTTTACCTTTATACTTAAATAAAAAGGATTTGTCTGCATTTAACTGGAGACTCCTAATTTATCAAGCTTGTGGAGTCCTTTGTTTTACTTTCTCAGTCTTCACAAATCAATATAACATCCTCATCCTGAAGCTGAGCAATACAGTGGTACCTCAGGTTACAAATGCTTTGGGTTACGTGTTTTCAGGTTGTGGACTGCGGGAAACCTGGAAGTACCGGAAAGGGTTACTTCTGGGTTTCACCGCTTGCGCATGCGCAGAAGCGCCAAATCGCAACAGACATGGCACTGCAGGTTACAAATGCTGCAGGTTGTGGACTTACCTCTGTCATGGATTACGTCTGCAACCCGAGGTTCTACTGTACAAAGCAAAGCCTAGAAATTACAAACGTCAGTGGTTTAGGGCTGTGCTTGCAGAGGTAGATTTAGGGCAGCATGACCGATTCCCTCACACTGTGCCCTGAGCCAAGGGGGACACTGCAGAAAAGTCACAACTATGAAGTAGTGCATGTACAAAATAGAAGGCAAGTGGTGGGGTGCCGAATTTTGGGCTCATGCAGGCATTGCTAAAATTGGAAATACCAAAGTCCACCCCTGGTGCACTAACTCCTTCATTCAATTTGGGCCCCAGTCCCACTAGAGATAATCCAGGGCTGACCTGACCTGGATCTGGGCTCTGAAATCAATTAGGGGTACACAGTTTAATTAGGAGTTAAAAACCTAATTGAGCATATGGTCAGTGGGGAAAGGAGACTGCAGGCATCTCCTTCTCTCCACCCCACCCCGCCCATGCTCAGTCAGGGGTTAACACATGTGACTGGAGATGGGCAAGAAGCAGTTGTGGTCAGCATAGTGGCACTGATGAGGAAACGTGGATTGGAGGTGGAGAGGAAAACAGAGAGAAACCAGAACTGACAAATTTGCTCATCCCTAGCTGTGAGTGGAAAATATAGACACAGTACCCGGACTTACATATTTTTGCCTCTGTGGTTAATAGTGAGGTAAATTATATCAGGAAATCAGCTCGGGAAAAGAGCTAAAGCTCTCTCCTTTACCGTCAAAATTTCAATCCAAATTATAATGACTCACTGGATGACGTCTGCAAAATAAATCATCCTCCTCTACACATTAATTACATGAAAGGGGCTCAGTCCAAAGACTGGGGAGAAGTTTCATATCATTGCCCCTGTGTTTGGGTTTTTACATATTGATCTATGCATGTGAGAAGTTGCTTGCATGCAAGTTCCATTCCTGTGGACATCTGTGCCAATTCATGGAGAGTTCCCTTTCTGCAATCAACACAAGAGGGCTAAAGACATTGGGCAAATCAATTACTAATCTCCCATGTCACATGCAATTGTGCCCTTATCATCATCATTCGAAAGATTTGCTGGCAAAGCTAAAACAATAGGCAGGAGGCTGTTAGGATGATTTTGAAAAGACAACATCACCCGATTAATCTCAGTGGCATGCAAAGCTAATAGAAAGTCAAACCTCTGGAGTAAATTATTTTGCTTGGTTTTGTCATTAATTGCAAGAGGGTTTGCACTTCAAATGATGGTCCAAGTCAGCTTCTAAAACTCAAACCATCCAACCCAGTGGACCACACTAAGTTATGCATAGGAGGATATAGGACAACAATTTGATGGTGAAGAATATATCTTTAGTCAGGCAGGCAACCCATTTTCTCCATCCTGTTTTCTTGTATAAGTATTGGAGGCTGGACATAGAAACAAATCTGCTACCTCAGCATTTGGCTCAGAGCTCCATAATTCGGCTGTCTAGAATTATGGACTTCACTTGCTAAGGCACACTAAGTTTCCCACAGATCTCTTTCCTCAAGACAGCTACTGTGATTTGTGTCCAATGTGACTTTCCCACCACTTTCTCAATTTATTATGTTTCCCAGCAGGGCCCTCCTGGCATGTTTCACCTGAGTTGATGTGGCATCATTCTGTACAAGTGCATAAAAATAACCCTTCAGACCTATGAGAGAGATTGGAAGGGGGGAGCAGTGGCTGGAGTGAATGATAACAAAGGCACTCTAATTTATGGAGGTCCCTAGATGAGCTCAAACCTATGCTGGGAAAGTCTAGCATTTGTGTCAGGTAAAGCATAGTATTTATTCCTAAATAATCTAAGAATACACTTATTACATAAGTAGCTAAATGTTTTAATTACGGTACTTCTTTTGTTTGTTTTTTAGGAATGGTACCAGTCTGATGCCTTGAAATCTCTAAATATCCAGCACAAAAAGCCTAAAGCAAAATTACAGAAATGAAGGGATGCTTTTTCTCCGGCAAAGTTCAGGCTGTTCTGACATTTGACACCTGTCTGGCTACATCTCCAAGTTAGAACTATGCCTTCCAGCATTTTACTGGACATGTTGTATCCAGTCTGGGGTCTGTTCCCTTAGACCTGGCTCTAACATTCTCCACATCAGTAAATATATAAGTGATGTGCTGTTACTCCCTAAAGCTTTTCTTTTCTTTTTTGATGAAAGAAATGAGGATTTCCCTACCCAATTCTAGCTGTGTAGACTTTATTGAAAGAAAGAAGTATTTTCTATTATTCTTCATGCCATGCAGTACGACTACCTAGCAGCAAAGAGGAAAGCCCAAAACTCTCCCATCCTCTGCAAATATAAACACACACACACACACACACACACACACACACACACACACACAGTGTTTACCTCTGGCATTTGTGGACAATGCATAGAAGGCAAGGAGTAAATATGAATATCATCCATGCAAATTACAAGGCGAAGGACTAAGAGAGAATGCAGTGTTATGACTTAGATGTCAAAAATTGGGGTGGCTGGCCCTTTTCAGTCTGAAGGCTACATTAACTCAAATTCAACTGTCCAGGGGCCACATTTCAAAATGGCTATGGCTGAAATGCTAAAGTCAGTTTGGGACCCAGATGTGATAAAAAGCAGGATATAATTTTGTCTAACAAACAAGCAAGCAAGCAAGCAAAGTGTAAAACATCACACCAGAGGACCCAGTTTTTATTTTAAAAAACTTATGCCTTTGAGAGGCTTTACACAAAGAAAGCTTTTGGGGCATTACAGTACCATAGCTGGGTACCTATGGGTGTAAGTAGCATTTTAAATAGATAGATAGATGGTGATAGATAGATGATAGATAGATAGATGATAGATAGATATAGATAGTAGATAGAAGATGATAGATAGATAGATATAGATAGAGATAGATAGATAGATAGATAGATAGATAGATAGATAGATAGATAGACAGATCGGAGCAGCAACCATCGGAGCAGCTACATAGGCAAAACTTCCTGTTCACATACTGAGGGTCTTATGATGACATAAGCATTGTTCTGCCAGCATATGTTGATTTTCATTGGCAGAGCAGCTCTTGCACTGCCAATGCCTTTCAGCCACCTTAATTTAATGTAGGACTGCACCCTTAATCATTTAAAGATGATTAAATGATTAAATCATTTAAAGATATACTTATATGGGTGCTTTTTCTTTGGAGAAATTTAATTAAATGTGAGATGGCATTATTTAATAAATGAACATTATTGCTGGTTCAGTTTTGTTTATCAATTCAAATATCACATGCGTCACGACTTGTGATGGCCAAACCATGATTTAGAGCTACTAGTACCCTTGTGTTCAGTCTGCCCAGCACTTCTTCTGGCTGCATCAAGGAGACATTGCACCAAACCATCTATCTGCATGATGTCTGAATTAAGTCATAAGAACATAAGAGTCTGCTGGATCAGAACAATGACCCATCTAGTCCAGCACCCAGTTCTCATAGCGGCCAACCAGATGCCTGTGAAACAAGCAGGACCTTTCATGTTTCCCTCCTGCAGTTTCCAGCAACTGGTATTCAGAAACATTACTGCCTCCATTTATGGGGGCAGAGTATAGCCGTCAGGGCTAGCAGCCTCTTCAAAAGTCTCTTGCAGCAGCATCCACAGGTAAAGGCTTTATCCTTTCAGCAGCAGCAGGAAAAAAAGAAATCTTTATTTTAAACCATCCATCTGTTTTACCAATTAAAGACAAGGTACCCTTAAATAAATGTGTTCTTTTAACTCTCTGTCTCACCAATTGATCAAGTGGAGCTACCAGCTAAACTGCGGCCTTAGAAGGAATGAGCTATCTTGGAAATTCATCAAAAAAGAATCCGATCTCTCTCACCTCCAGCCACCTACCAACTGATAGGGCTACATCAAGAACTAAGCCTTTTTGGAAATTCTAGCATTTGCAATATTTAAACATTCCCCACCCCATCATGCTCTCTTTTTAAGGGAGAAAAAGCAATGTATTTTTCAGCATCCCTGCTTTGAAAACTCATAGTGCCTTATTGGAATCACAACAGGTAGTAACGCTAGTTTTGAAGGAACCCCATTTGTTGCTAGGTATACCTTGACCCATCTCTGGATTACAAAGGAACAGTTATTTTAGTTAAAATTCAGAAACTTATTTCTTTCTGGCTCAGTATGTTTGAAGAATAAAACATGAGATGATGTTGCTAGCTACAAAAACTGCTATCTGTGGTAAATAATTGACAAGATACAAGGAGGACACTGTTCAGATGCCTTCTGGATCCTCCACTCCTATGCAAGTGCTGCTGACCCCATTTTCCTGTCCATGGTCCTCCTTCAAGAAGAGAACTAATTGGCTCCTTCTGTGACATTTTGATTTCACAGTGGCTTTAGGCTAAGCTAAGTTTTATCTCCCCCACCTCCAGGCTCCCATCTCTGTTATATATCATATTGCGAATAATATAAATAAATTATATTTATAGTTTATAAATACTATAAATATTTGAAGGTTGAATATAAATATAAATATAATAAATAAAGGCGTACCTTGGTTCTCGAACAGAATGCATTCTGGGAGCCCGTTCGACTCCCGGAACTGTTCAAAAACCAAGGCGCGGCTTCTGATTGGCTGCAGGAGTGTCCTGCAGCCAATTGGAAGTCACGGAAGCCACGCTGGACATTCAGCTTCCGAAAATAGTTTGAAAACCGGAACACTCACTTCTGGGTTTCAATCATTCGGGAGCCGATTTGTTCGGGAGCCAAGGTGTTTGAGATCCAAGGTACGACTATGTAAGAGGATGCTTTATACTGGGCCAGATCATTGGTCCATCTAGCTCAGGACTGTCTACCCTCACTGGGAGCAGCGCTCTGAGATTTCAGGCAATGATTTCTTTTGCCACACTACCTGGAGATGCCAGGGGTTGAACCCAAAACCTTCTACATGCAAAGCAGATGCTCCTCCACTGAGCTATGGTCCTTCCCTGTAGCTTTTCATTTTTATGTTGTGGTGTTTTGATAGGATATTTTTAATGTTATATCAATGTAATGCCTGCTACCTCTCTTGGAGCCTAATTTTGGCCTAAATGTGGGGTGTGAATTCTTAGGTACATAAATAAACTGAGTCTGCATGGGGCTAAGGCCCAAAGGAATCGGGCCCTTAGTGTTACAGTCATCAATAAGGAAAATGAAGGCAAAGCATAAAATGACATTCAAGACACAATCATGTAGTGCAATAGTGTTTAGGTAGCAGTGCTATGCTGGGTGCTTCAAAATATGTCTAAAAATAATTAGACATGCATATGTTAGTTCATAAAATAAATAATAATAATAAACTCCTTTCATTTCCTTTAGGCTTTGTATTTTGGAAATACTGATAGCCAAAACCTATTTAAATAGCCGCATGAAAATGGGATGTGCATCCTTTCAATACTGTACACAACTGTCTCCAGCCTCTTTGTATTTGGAAATCTCACTATACATATCAATTCATTTGCTGTGGGGAAAGCTATCAGCCATACCATCTCTCAGTGCAATAAATCTGCAAGTGAAATAAGGGAAGCTCTCATCTGGAAAGACATATCACATTTTGGGCTGCCTTTCTCTTTGTTATTGCTTTTCATGACAGGAAAAAATTGCTTTTCCTGATACAAATGCTTGTCTGCGGCTGTAGGTGGCATAGCTGCACAATTCACACTACACAGCCTCATGCTGTATAACACTCTAACACTCATTGACTTCGGTTTGCTTTAAAAAAAACCCAAACCCAAAAAAACCACAGATACCCAAGATTGAAGCATTTAAACATGCAATCGCTGAATCTGTCTCCACAAGCCTTGGACTCTGCTAACACAGGGTTCAGCTAAACACATCATTCTGGGAGCAGCCACTATACTTTATTTAGAATATGAGTCCCTGGAGAATCTGCACAATCTTAGCAGCAGCATGAAAGGAGAAGATGCTTTCTTTCCTTCCACAGTGCCTTCATATACATTCATGAAAAGCTTGAGATAAAATTGAAACGCTTGGATTAAACCTGGATCTGAAAGCAGCCTGGCATTCCAGTTCAGAATGTACTTGGCAAATAAGTCCAGTTGGCTTCAACAGATCCCTCTGGGTGTCTGGTAACACAGGCTTAGTTCACATTGGCATGATATAAAACTGCAGAACTGTGGGACAAAAGCACAAACTATTGGTTGGTCCTGTGAGGTGTCGTAACATTGCCTATCAACTCCATTATGCAGGGGTCATGAGCAAAGAGCCTGCAGGTGTGCATATGTCGAGAGAGGTCACCCCTGATGTTTATGGGGTCCCCTCACCACCTCCCACTGAAATTGGCCTTAAAACAAGCAGGCCATTGTAGCCAACAGAATAGGTTGCAGGGTGTGCTTGTTTCTATGTGTCTATGGGCCCAAAAAGTCTCACAAGTTTGGCTTTAATTAGTTAGTTCTGCTATGTCCTTCATGTGTCAGATTCTGAACTGTTCAGTCATGTTCCTTCCAATGCTGTATTTAGTAATTATACAAGGGAGGTTCCCCATGAGATGGAACATATTCAAATTCTTATACAATGATAAAGTTGGATGAAAAAAGGAGTGGAATCTCAGATTACAGTGATATGGGACTAGAGCCTATATACCAACAAGCTGGACAATACTAAGATGCCAGTAACAGTCTTCAAAGACTGGAAAGCAGTGCAGTGCTATGCATACTTTGAAGTAAGTCCCATAAAGTTGAATAAGACATATTCCTGGGTAAGCCTTGCAGTGGTTCTCAAAGGGTGTGGCAGCAGAGAATGGCAAGTATGTTGGGAAGATTCAAGGACAATCAAAAAAACATTTAAACATTTCAGTGTAGAATAGCATAGTATGTATAAAAAAATAGATATTTTTTTTTCAAAATAAGAGCAAGAGCATCAAGTGATATTGAGGACAATCCTAGCTGTGATTTAGAAGACTCATTTATATATTTTTGGAATGATTCATGTTCTTATGTAGCTACATTGTTTTATACTTTCTGCATGTCGCATGATCATATTTATAAAGTAGTTATGGTCTGTGTTATAATCAAGTGTATTTCTTATCAATTAAAAAAATTAGTGCAGAGTGAGCAAATTTTTATAAGAGGTTTATACAGTACTGTAGTCTAGTTTCCTTTAAAAAACAACAACCATGAAGATACTTTGCAAGAAAAGTAGGATGGTAAAATCTGAAAGGGCTGTTGCCAAGCTAGACTTTGAGTTTCTGCAAGATCCTTTACATTAGGAGAGAGCTGGCTAATCTGGGACTCCACAGGAAATTTGGAGCTTCTTCCCTTCTGAGAGATATTTTACTTCTGCCATAGTTATAATATGGAGGCTTGGAGATGGGGGGGGGGGGTCCAGCAGTTTGACAGCTACCTGTTCTTTCCTTCTTATCTAGCTATCTACCTAGGTCTGTGAGGCAGGTTAGTACATTTTTGGTAATTAAACACGTTAGACAACCACCATAGATGAGATCTGAGCTTGGCTTCCATTTAAAAGTGGCAGTGCCTCCCACCCACTGCTGAAATGCCTGAGAGAGAGAGTGGTGAGCAGCAGCCCATGGACGTTATCTTGTTGTGGGGATAGGGTGGGGTGTTGGTGTAGCCAAGAGGGATGGAGCATAGGCAGCTGTACAAGGGGCAGAGCATAAATGGCACTGTAATGAGGTCCCTTGAAGCCTGACACTTCTGCCTCAAAATTTATCAGATATATACACATTCTCACTTAAAAGTGATCTGAGAAAACATGGGTTATATTCATGAAAGTCATGCTCAGAGTAGACCATTTGAAATCAGAGAATACAGCGGTCCTTGGTTTAAGAACAGTTTAGTTTATGAACAACTTGGATTAAGAACGCTGCAAACCTAGAAGTAGGTGTTTTGGTTTGTGAACTTTGCCTTGGAAGCAGAACATGTTCCGTTTCTGTTGATTGTGTTCCATTTGTAAACTGAGTCTCCCGCTGCTATGGGAAAGCACGCCTTAGTTTAAGAACGCTTTGGTTTAAGAATGGACTTCCAGAACAGATTAAGTTTGTAAACTAAGGTACCACCGTAAAGCAAAAATCATTCTGCATGTTTTAGGACAATCAGTGTCATAAAGCAATCTGGAAACTTAGGAAGTCCCTGTCCGACTTGAGCTGACTTACTTATTCATGGTTCCATTCAACTCAGAAGCATACAAATCTTCCCTGAATCACCCTGATTCATTGCATAATTCAGGCCTCACATAGAGCCAATGAACACCTTAATAAATACCATGTACATTGATGTCACTGCCTAACAAGTGTTTATGTTGCTTTTATTAATTCCTGTAAACTGCCAAAGAATTAAATAATTTAGATAAAACCCACCAGAAACTCTGAACCACTCCGGGAAACCACTCACTTTCCCGGAAAGCCTGGATTGTTTGATTGAAACGTGACATTCAGGAAGTGTGCTTTCAGTATCAACTAGAAAACGGAGAAGGCACATAGGAATCCTTCAGCAACAATTTCTTCCTTGTAAGGCTAGAGTGACATGATCTTTGTTTGCTTTTAGATGCAAATGTGTGTTTAACAAGGCAGATCTAAGGAAATGCAAAGAACAAAAGCATCACTGCCTATGTGTTATATTAAGATAATAGCCCACATTCTTTAGCTCTGTCATTCATGCTTTGGCTTGCATAAGTTGTGCATTTTCCAAAACTGAATGCATCCTGTGAGGCAGGGATAGCCCTTCAAATGTTGAACTGCAACTTCCACTACCCCTGACCATTGGCCATGTTGGATGGGGCAGATGGGAGTAGGGGCAGATGGGAGCCATAGGTTAGCCATCCTTGCTGTAAAGAATATTTGAAGCTGGATTATGTAATTCTCCATGTATTTCACCAAACAAAGCAACATATGCAGATTTGTCACATGAATGACAGAGGTGTACCTAGAGGTTCCAGAGCTTCCCAGATCTAAATTCCTAAGCAAATTTCTAAATTCTGAGACATTCTGCTCCAGCAAACAGAAACATCTGTAGTAAGTCATTTGAATGTTTTATGAATGCACTGCAATGAATTAAATATGATCATGAATAATGAATGAGTGCAGAGGCTCATGTTATTTATTTGGATAAAATAAAAGTTCAAAGTATTCGTCAATGTCCGTTCATTCGTGGTTTTATATACAAATACATTTTAAAATTTACCAACTCATTATGATTGCTATCAAGTGCAATCCATGCATCAGTTATGAGAGAATGCTTGAATTAGTCCTGATTTAGTTGACTTCAATGCAACTAAGCCAAATTAAATTCCAAGTCCTCTCTTTAAGCTAGTGATCGGCTGAAAAAAGATTCCAGCATTTACCCCCGCACAACCATTTTCCATCAATTTATGGGAAAAGATATTGCATTCAAAAATGCTGAAAAGGAGACGTTTAGCGAAATTCTCATGGGTAGGTGAAAGGATTTTGTTGTGCTTATTTTACTTTCAAGGTACTGTAGCTAAGAAGCATTTTGTGAATGCCCTTAGTCTCATTCTGCAAATGATCTCTCCAGTAGTCTGCACTTTGCAATATCCTTGAGTGCTCACATTTCCAGAAAAAACTCTGATATGCTTAACTGGTCTTTCCAGTAAGCTTGGGAATGTATGGGGGCTACCTGTTCTTTGGCCACTGTTCTTTGTCAACTTTTATGAAGTCTTTTTACTTTCAAAGAAATCAGTGAGGATTATTTTAAAAAATAATAATAATAAGAGGAACAACTTCCTTAAAAATAAGATTTGCGATCAAAAAGATAAGAATAACTTCCATAAAATAAAATTTGTGGTCACACTGATATCATGCACTCTGTAGCCAACCGACCTCCTTGGTTTTCCATGCTTCAAAGAAAGCTCAGAGGTAGATGTCATGTGGTAATCCATGCGAATTTTTCTTTTTCTTTTAATATATATTTTTATTGAACAATTTTAGCAAACAAATTATCAATCAGTATAACCATTTACATTCCCCCCCTCTTTTTTTTCTCTCCCTCCCTCCCCTCCCTTCCTCTCCCCCCACCCCAAGGACTTCCCTCAGCTCACCTCTCTGGTTTCTTTGCACATATTGTTCTCTGCACCATGAGACTTTTTCAAATCATGAAGCATAAACAGATTATTGTAGAAATGTTTAATGGAAAAATATACACACATGCAACTCACCCCTACCATCACACAATAATAAAGTAAGCTCAACCTTGATGACCCATAGCTTGAGGCTTGTGGGTACTTGTGGGTGCAATTAGGGTCTGGTCCGAGTGAATGCTAGACAGCAGGGCCTAGATGCACAGGTTGAGCTTCATTTACCCCAGGGGTCGGCAACCTGCGGCCCACGGGGGTTGTTTAAACGGCCCCCGAGCCGCCCCCGAACTGAGCCGCCCGCTTGGCAAGTCCCCGCCCGCTGCGCTAAACTGGCACAGCACGGAGTGGGGACTCACTTCCACAGCACCGGAAATCACATCTACACATGCGCAGACACCGGAAATCGCATCTGCGCAGACGCGACCCGGCCCATGGAGCGATCTCCACGGGAGTGAACCGGCCCAGGCGAGGTAAACCTTGCCGACCCCTGATTTTACCCAATGCTCATTTAGCTAGGAGGGAGACTTTTCTTCCAGTCCTTGGCTAAGCCGCCTTACATGCCCATGCGTGTGAGGGGGATGCTTCTCTCTTTAGTAACAATTGATTCTCCCTGTAGATAATTATAAGTTGTCCTGAGTCTTCTTTCGGGTGTGGAGGCAAAAGATTCAGCATAGTACTGCCATTATACAGGGTTCCATAGGAAAGAATGTAAGAAGAGGTTCAAATTTGTTGCTGTCTGATAAGATTTGTTTTTTGCTGGCTGTTTCAGATAAATATATGACTTCTGTAAGTGCAATGTTTGCAGTAGCTGCTGGGGGAAATCTGCAAGAGCTAAGTACTGCCTATTGCTGCACTGCATTGGATTAATCAGCTTATAGAAGTATATGATGCTTGACACTTCTGCTGATGTGGTAGATGTCTTGTACCAGTAATTGGACCCTTTATGTTGTAAATTTTATATGTGCTGACCTTTGGTTTTAAGGAAATAAATGACAGAGAAATGCACACATGCTGCATGCAGTCTAGCATCCTTTGGTAAGAAATGTTACAGCAGTTCAGATAGTGCAGCTTCTAGATATATCTCAATATTTCTAGGTAAACTAATGTAACTCCGCCGGCCACAGCAGATTGCTGTACAGCTAAGTTGCTTTTATAACTCCAATTGCCAGTAATTTATAATTTATTTATTTATTTTAAAAAAATTGAAACTATCAACAAATAAGTAGGCAGCTGTTAGATGTTTGGACTAATAAATTGTATTGATGAAGTCTCATCAAAGACTATGGAATAAACTGAAAGTTTACTTCAATAAGGTGGAAACATACAAAATAAATAAATAATGATATCCCACGCCCCCACAAGAATAACTGAATTCACATATAATGCTAAACCAAACTACGACTTAGTGTTACGCTTGGTTACAGGTTATGGGTAAAGAGGAGAGAGATGAACTATTATGGTTATGAAAACTTGGGTTTGGATGGCACACTAAACTAAAACTTGACTTAGCTGCTGCACCATCCTGAGAGAAATGTGCATCTGAGAAAAACGTACAAGAATGCCAACAATGCTAGCAAAATTTGTTAGGGATGGCATTACTGTGGAAATCATAAGTAACGGTGACCACCCAGCTGCCAATCCAAGGTTGAAAAGAATACCTTCCACGAACTGGATTAAGTTCATAGAACCGAATAAAAGAGTTGCCAGAAGTTTTCACCTTGAGCAAAATATGAAAATTTATTTAGAAGAGGTAGCTGTGGAAGTTTTGTAGGAAATAAAGAATATTTTATGTAGGATTGTCAACATTTGTGAAGATGATTCTGCACCTCTCTAAGGCTACGGTCCTACGTGTGCATACTGGGGAGTAAGCCTTATTCAACACAGTGGGTCATTTGATCATGCATAGGATTGCATTCAAGTAAACTTCATTGAAGCAGAGAGTTTCAACAAGTGTTTCTCATATTTACAGAGCATTCACAGTGTAGACTTGATTCAAATGATAACCTTGTGATATGACAGCATGGACCTGTAAACACTCCAGTAGGGAAGCGCCATGTGGGCACCAGGCCTAGCCTGATTACATCCTGCACTACCTGTTTGAATCAATGCTTATCTGCCAGCTGGTCAACAATGAAACTATAAGAAATACCTGATACTGCTAAGAAAAGAGATTCAGCACTTTCATGACTGTGTCCATTTTATTTTCATTTCAGGCCGTGCTCAGGTCACACTGTTCTGTTGCTACAATCTATATATATCATTACTACTTCCATTAAATTTGTAGATATATACAGTGGTACCTTGGGTTACATACGCTTCAGGTAACATAGGCTTCAGGTTACAGACTCTGCTAACCCAGAAATAGAGCTTCAGGTTAAGAACTTTGCTTCAGGATGAGAACAGAAATCGTGCTCCGGCGGCGCGGCAGCAGCGGGAGGCCCCATTAGCTAAAGTGGTGCTTCAGGTTAAGAGCAGTTTCAGGTTAAAAACGGACCTCTGGAACGAATTAAGTACTTAACCTGAGGTACCACTGTAGTGCCTCAAATTAATGAGAATTAACAACAAGGCACAGGACTTTTTATGTTGTTGAAATGCTGTGGAATGCCTACCCCTCACCCCCCCAGAAGTTGACCAAGCCCCAATCTGAATACTTTTCATATGCACACACACACACACACACACACGTTTCCTCCTGTTTCATTTGTGGTATTTCTTCCCCAGTTTGCATATATTGAATGTTGCTTTCTGGATTAAAACAGCTGTTTTATTATGCTGCTGTTAAAAATAAACTGGTTTACTATTGTTTTGTGGTAGGTATGATTAGTTGTTTCCATCTGGTTTCTATTAAAGAAGAGCATGGTGTTACTTTTTTAATAAATAATTTTCAGCATTAAAAAAAGAGAATTGCACAGGGAAACCCGAAACTCAAAATCCCCATTTTAAATTCCAAAGGCTTTCTTAGTTATTGAATATATGCAAAACTGTTTTTAGCCTTCCTCCCCACATGCAAACTGTGAACAGCAGCGTCTGCATACAACTCTTTCCCCTTCACTCGTCTTTCTTCACAGGAAATAATAGATGATATGTCTCCTAGAAATGATGCCCCCCTCCCCCCTCCCTCCCTCTCCCTTTCTAAGACTAAAAAATATATCTTCTTATATCCTTGCTCTCTGAAATGAACAAATCTTCCTACGATTGCCCCCTGGGGATCAACACAATATGCAGTAATTGAACTACACAGTAAAATCAGTAAAAGAACACAACAATTCAATTAAAGAAACTTCTAAAAAGTGGTTACATGCTGTAACTAAAGAGTTCAAATGGGTACAGGGGAAAATTGTCCATTTCCTCCGTTACACATAGACATCAATAATTTATGCAGCCTGCTTCCTTTGTAATGCAATATAAATGGTGCTCGCTGAATTGAGCAGCTCTTCATAAACTAAGCCTAACCATTTCATCAGTACAAATCTGTGGTAAGGACCAGGATTAATACTGGGAAACAGCATGCCAATTTAGAGTTATCATTTTATGTTCACCTTGATCAGTGAGGCATGTTTTTATCCTTTATCCAGTGCAGTGTGGTACATTAGAGTGAATGGGCAGGCTCAAGTTGCCACAGCCAGACTCCCCTTCCTATCCCCAACCAGTGACAATGACCCTCAGTTATTCTCTCCCTATAGAGACTGGCAGGCAAATGAAAACGTACTTGGAAGGGCACTTCATGGGCAGCAGTTACCCTAGTTCATGAAGAAGCAATGAAGGAGGAGCAACATGGGGAGGAAGGAAAGAGCGACAGGCCTAGATGAGGGATTCTGGTCTAATTCATTGACGATTGGTGAACTCTCAAGAGTGGCAGGGTGTTTGCATTGGCCAGTGATAGCTCATGCTCATGCCAATCAGAGCACATGATAGCTAGCATGGGGGTGTCTCTGCTGGGTTGGTTGGTGTGGGTTAGCTTTGTTGAAAGCAGAACAACAATGTTTGTAATAAGTTACCTGAACCAGTGAGGGGTTGTGACAGACAGAAAGGCCAGAGCAGCCACGGACACAGCAACTATGATTTAAAGTGGAGTGCGAGAGGTGGAGGGGCACTGAATTTTTGCATCACAAAGGAAACTGCTGGAATTTGAGATGCCAATCTGTTCTCTCTCCCCTCCCCTGCCTCTCTGGTATAAGGTACGTGGTTGGTGCTGTGGGTTAAACCACAGAACCTAGGACTTGCCGATCAGAAGGTCGGCGGTTCGAATCCCCGCGGTGGGGTGAGCTCCCGTTGCTCGGTCCCTGCTCCTGCCAACCTAGCAGTTTGAAAGCACGTCAAAGTGCAAGTAGATCAATACGTACCGCTACAGCGGGAAGGTAAACGGCGTTTCCGTGCGCTGCTCTGGTTCGCCAGAAGCGGCTTAGTCATGCTGGCCACATGACCTGGAAGCTGTACACCGGCTTCCTCGGCCAATAAAGCGAGATGAGCGCCACAACCCCAGAGTCAGTCATGACTGGACCTAATAGTCAGGGGTCCCGTTACCTTTACACAGGTAAAGGTATGCAGAAGCAGTTTAGCTGCTTCTGGCCACATGACCCAGAAAGCTGTCTGTGGACAAAGTTTTTGGGGGGAGGGGATGTCCATTTTAAACTTTGATTCAGATCGCCATCGGCCTTCCATATGTCCATGTCACCTTTTTATCAATGTTTAGCAGTGTTCCATAGAAACATCCACACTGGATAGATAAGTAGCATCTTCTGGCATATAACATATGTTCAATGTATTTTCAGCTCCTTTTTTTAGTTTCCCTAAAGAGCTGTACTTTCTTTTGACTTTCATTTGTTACTGATTTTTTTTAACAGTTCTGGTAGCTTATATCTAGACACCCTCCTATTAGCTGCACATCAAAAGAAGATGGTACATTAGACATTAAATAAAGGAAAGTTGTACTTATCTTCTAATATTAAGTAGGAAATCTGATTTGTTTCATCACTGTACAGTTTTCTACATTTCTAGTGCTACAGTGGTACCTCGATTTAAGAACAGTCCAGTTAAAGAACGATTTGGTTTACAAACTCCGCAAAACTGGAAATAGTGTATTGGTTTGAGAACTTTATCTTGGTCTGAGAACGGAATCTGAACGGTGGAAGAGGGGTGAACACCAGTCAATATACAGTCATACCTCAGGTTACAAACACTTTGGGTTGTGCGAATTCAGGTTGTGCACTGCACCAAACCCGGAAGTACCGGAACGCGCCTCAGTTTAAGAACAGTTTTGGTTTAAGAACGGACTTCCAGAACGGATTAAGTTTGTAAACCGAGGTACAACTGTATTTGAAATTTGTGGTATCCGTAGAAACCTAGTTCTGGATGTTGTAGGATACTATAAGAAAAACTACTGACACTTACATTTGTATATCAGTATTGTTCAGAATATAAAACACTGGCTCTCTCGCCTGAAAAGCGAGATGAGCACCGCACCCCATAGTCGCCTTTGACTGGACTTAACCGTCCAGGGGTCCTTTACCTTTTAGAAAGTATGCTTTGAGGAGGAGAGTGCTGTGTGATCTGAACAAACAGATGCCCATGCCACTATGTCCCAAACAAAACCTAATATTTTTCAACCTGTTGTGGGCGCTATGAATGGAGGATAGGAGTGGCTGCTTTCCCAGCAGAGTGTAGCCAGCAGTGGCACAGAAAAGTCTTGAAGCAAGGTAAAAGGCTATTTTAAAATTCAATTAGACATTGAGAATTTGTATTGAAGTAGTTAAGTGTTCTTCATATCTCTGCAATTGAAAATAAGGGGACAAAATCAGAATTGATTTTTTCCACCTGCCAGTAGATCTCACTCTGCCTACCATTGGCTTTTGCTAAATCACCATTGGCTGTTGTGCCCTAACCCATTGCAATGGGCACCAGTTACTACTGTGTTTTTCTCTTCCATCCACAACTTCACTTCCTTATGTTATTCCCCCCCCCCACTTTGTCATTATGTCTTTTCCCTAGACCCTTTCTCTCCTTTCTTCCCTTTATTTCTTGCTTGCATTTCTTCTTTTTAATTTTTGTATCTTTTCCCTCTTAGTGTATACTCTCAACTTAATCCCATTCCTTAACTCTTATCTCCTGCTCTTATCGCCTTTATCCATCCAGCTTTGTGTAAATAAACATCCCCTCTCACACCGTACCTGTCTAATTGTTTTACTCCATAATGAGATGGAATTTCCCTTCTGGCTACAAAAAATAATGGTGAATAATAATTAATGTAATTTTACATTAAATATATAAAGATGGGTTCTAATCTGACATTATGTCCTTTTAATAGGCCAATCCAGATGTGTTATTAGCAAATACAGCTGATGTGAAACATTTGCACTTCTGCATCTTTACTAATCAACTTACATCAAAATGATTTTATCAATAAAATTGTTATACTATGAATAATACAGATCAAGAGCACAATCTAAGGAAGGCTAAGTGTAATTAAAAATTAATTAAAAATTATGGGCTAGATTCAACTACATGGATGCATTAGTGGAAACCAGCGGAACAACTCTTGCTAGTGCAAAAATGACTCCCCAGCCTCTTCCCGCTGTGCCTCTCCCCAAATCTGCTCTGGAAGGGTGGGAGATCCTCCAGAGGGCCAGCAGAAATGCTTGCACTGATGGAACAATCTCCTAAATGCTACATTGAATTCCACTGAATGAGTTCTAAGGTTTTTTTTCGGGGGGGGGGGCGGGGTCCACTTTAAACTTTGATTCAGATCTCTATATACCTCCCATATGCCCATGAAGATTATGTCACCTTTTTATCAATGATTAGCAGTGTTTCATAGAAACATCCACACTGGATAGATAAGTAACATCTTCTGGTGCCATAAATGGAGTGCAGGAAGCTGTGTATGCATACTTAAGTGAATGTTCTGGGCAGAATGTCTGCTATTTTAGCACCGCAAATTTGAACACATATCTGGATTTGTAGGATACTATAAGAAAAACTACTGAAACTTACATTTGTATATCAGTATTGGTCAGAATATAAAACACTATTTGTTTTGGGGCCAATAGTGAGAATGTTCATAAGCTGCTGTTGCACTTGTGATGTAGCTTATTGAAAACTAATTATTTGTGGTTCGAGGACCCGACCCCCGCGAAGTAAAATGAAGACACAGGGACACGTGATATAAGGTTAATGGGCTAGAAAAGGCCACAACTTTATTGATTACAGCAATGAAAAGGTATTGGCTTAGGCATTGGATCGCAAAACAAGTGGGTTTATTCACCAGGGGGTCAACACCTGTTGATGCTAATCCAACTATAGGCTCACCCCTGATGTCACCGAGGGTCGTGCCATGGCCTCCCGCCAAGCAGGCTTCGGACGGAATACACGACCGCCAGATTCCTTTAACGGAATACCCCTATAAATTGAAGGCATAGGCGATGGCCACACCTAGCACTTCGACACACCACAACACATTATTCCAATGCCTAACCTACCCACCAATACCACCAGAAAGTTGTGACGATTGCTATGAGGTAGGCGAAAAAACCAAAAAGCCTAATGCCAAATGGAAAAACTCCTACCAGGCCCCCCGGGCAACCGGGGCGACCAACCTAAGGTCCATAGCAAGGCCAATGACCTAAGCCCTAACTCAAAGGGAGTGGAGGGTGGGTGACTCACTCAGGACGACAAAGAGAAATGAGGCCGGGGAGAGGCTGGCACTGCAGCATAAAGGCTGCTGGACACGCCCCCCCCATGGCACCTGGTTGGGCGGCCACCGGGGGGGGGCGTGAGTGCCAGCCAGGTGAGCTGGAGGCAGGGGGCAACGCCCCCTGCTAGGAGCGGTGTTCGGGCTCCTGCCCACAACCACTCCCCTCTCTTTCAGGGAGGAGAGTCTTTCTAGGACAATGTTGAATTCAAAATATGGAATCAGACAACTTATTTCTGACACAATCATTTCCAGTGGCTAGATAGTTTGGCATTGCAGGATACCATAATGGAGAGATTCGTCTATTTTGGGAGGTGATGAGAAGTTGAGGAGTGATATTTATCACTATTAACTACCTTGAGAATTGCTCTTTTCAATTTACTCAAAGAATTGCTCTCAAAAGAATTGCCTGGTAAATGCATGAAGCCAACTGAAAAGGAACAACCAGAGTAACAGCAGTGGTGGCTTACCTGACCTCCCTCCAGACAAGTCACTGATGCATAATGTAAGGTTACCAGACATCCCCGTTTCCTGGGGACAGTCCCCAGATTAAAAATCTGGTAACTTTAGCATAATGGGACAGAGAGGGAGGGGGGAGGTTGAATCACCTGAAATTATTTGGCATCTGGTGACTATTGGGTGGCCTTGCCTGCTTATCAAAGTGGCCCATGATGGAGTTCTGAGTCTGATTCCTGGCTGGATCCAGAGCTGGATTTAGGGGAGTGCTACTAGTTTGTCTACACTGGGTGCCAAGCTGAGAGGGCCCTGAAGGGACCTCTGGAACAATGATGGGCAATGAAGTGGTGGGGTGTTCTTGAGATCTGAGGGCAGCTTTCTCCCAATTGAAGCACAGAGTGTTTGAGGACTAGGACATTCACAGGGAAACCAAAATGCTTGTTTACAAAGCTATTGTACTACCAACTTTACTGTAGTCTTGTGAAACACGGACCACTTATTTATAAACACTATCTCCAACTCCTTGAAAGATTCCATCAACGGTGTTTCCAGAAAGAATTACAAATCACTTGGGGAGACAGGCAAACTAATGTCAGTGTATTAGAAGCAGCAAAGGTCACCAGTGTTGAAGCAATGATTCTTTGTTGGACTGGTCATGTTGTTCGGATGCCAGATTATCATCTTCCAAAGCAACTACTCTATTCCCAATTTAAGAATGGAAAGTGAAATGTCGAGGGACAACAAAAGAGGTTTAAAGACACTCTTAAGGCAAATCTTAAAAAATGCAGTTTAAGTATGGATTATTAGGAAACACTGGGCTGCGAGCACTCCAGTTGGAGAACTAGACTTTACCAAAGGTGTCATGGACTTTGAAGAAGCATGAACTCAGGACAAAAGGGAGAAACGAGCTAAGAGGCACATATGGCAAATCCTCACTGTGATCAACTCCTGCCCAGAAACCCATTTTCCCACTGTGGGAAGGACATGTGGATCCAGAATTGGTCTCCACAGTGACTTATGGACACACCATTAAGACCATATTGATGGAAGACAATCTTATTCTACTACAAGTGAGAAGAAGAAGAAGAAGAAGAAGAAGAAGAAGAAGAAGAAGAAGAAGAAGGTGTGTTGTATAGATAAAGTGTGTGATAGATGCCTATTGCTGTATCTGTAATACTGAATGGGTGTATATGCTGCCTAAAATTTAGAAATGCACCTAGAAGTGTGCCTGCAATTCCCAGAATCACATAATCTGCACTCGAATTTGATTGACTTCAAATGGTGGGGAAATCCCTAATATGAATTGTGGAAACATCCCTAAGTGGAGCCATTTTCACAGCAAAGGATCAAAGTGGGTTTCTCTTCAAACTCTCTACATCCATTCTCCACAAGAAGTAATCACTCAAAAGTGTTCATACTCTTTCACTAAGAGTATATACAGAAAAAAACACCTCTCTATGCTAACAAATTGAAGTGAGAGAATTATTGTTGAATTGTTACATAAGTTGCTAACACCTTTCATACAAGTATAAAGACATCCATCTCCAAAGGGCGATCTATTCTAACTATTCATAATTTAAACATCATCAGCACTATTGGCTATGAAAACAGACAACATTATTAAAGGTGCTGATCAATAACTTGTTTTTTTCCTATTTAGATGCTGACACAGTAATCTTTTTAAAAAAATCATACCAACAAGAATTGCATTGTAATTACTTTTTCTGGCAATCAAATGCTATTTTTGTCACCATTACAGCTTCTGCAATCACTAGCACCAGTCTTTCTTACTGCAATATCATACATCTTGGTTTATTGCTAATATTAATAACCTATTAGAATTCATACACTGAACCATAATAAAATCATGTTCGTAGATGCAAGACAAGAAGAAATGTACTTCTGCCCTATTTGTGATTGATTACGTAGCACACAGTGTTACCATCTTTTATTTGCACAATGCATTTCCAATCCATAACAACAGTGTCAATTTCAACCAGTGACATTTGCTTGGTGGCTCTCAGCGCATATGAGATGATTCTGCTCTATTATAAACCATTGAGGAGAGGGAAACATTCTTATTGTTTGATGATTCAATAAAATGATATGAAAATTTACAGGATCCATGGTACAAGGTTATCCTTTAAATGACACTTTAAAGAGGAAATGATCCAATCTTAATTTTTCAAGAGGGTGCTAGGACTTACACCTCCTTAGAAGTGTAGAGTGGAAAAATCACAGTAGCAAGTACCAAGACAAACAACTGGAGAATGCACATTGCTCATCCATTACAGAAAAGGCCACCCTGTTTGTATTTGTCGTTGCCATGTGGTGTGCCTGCTTTCTTCAAAGCAAACTTCCAGCTTGAAGCAATTAACTTCTGTTTGGATGGAAGTGAGAACATGAACTTAAAGTGAACACATTCAGGCATCAGATAAGTGCTGTGCCAAAAATTTCTCCCCTGTTTTTTCAACCATTCTTCATCAATCAATGTGAAAAGAAATTGCAATAAAAAATTATCAGTGGGGAGGTGAAATTCCCATGGGAGCTTGGGGCATCTGTTGTGCTTTTGAGGAGCACTATTAAATGCCATTACATTGTACAAGTCATTTTTCAGTGGTCTGAACTTTGCAATTTTCCTGAGAGCCCACACTTCCTGAAACCCTCATGGCACCTTTGTCTAGCCTTTCCTGTATGCACAGGGAAATTGGAGAAGCTTTCTACTATATAACTTGGCAGCTGTTCATTGTAAAGTGAAGTTGGGTTGGTTTTTTAATGAAGAAACACAGTAATATTTTGGCTTTTTAGAGATGATATAATGACTTTTCTTGAAAACAAAACCAGTGAGGACACTTAGTTGCCAGCCTTCTTAGCTTACTAGAGTTCAACAAATGCCCTGAAGAAGATGTCAAGAGGAAACACCTCCATGGGACTTTTTCATATCAGGAAGTGTGGGCAGCCAAAGCAACGGATAAGGTTTAATGAATGGGAAAACACACACACCTTGAAATGATAAGGTAAGCTCAACTCTACACCCACTGAAATTCTAATGCACCCTCCAAATGAGACAGAAAAATCAAATACTTTTATTTTCAGGGGGTTGTGAACCATCCATCTCTAACAGAGATTACTTATTTTGGAGTAGGTGGTTCACATCTTAGTGTTTGTTTTATCTACTTTAGACTAAAACTTTTTACTTAGTTATCTAAGCATTTTACTGCTTGCCACCAAATATCTAAATGCAAAGTCAATTATATACCTCGTTTTTTCCACCAGTAGCTAGGGGTAGAGATGTGACATTTCTGGAAATTTTAAAGCCATCTAGGAATGGGGGGCAGAAAAAGAACGAAAAATTGTAGGATACTTGAAATAATGCAATACTATTTTTCAAAATTACTCTTCTCATATTAAAAATCACTTTGTTGTTTTAGGAACATAAAATGGATTATCTATAAATTGGTTTACCATATAATTATCATAGTTTATTCAGACCATAATAAAAAAAATGAATTTATTTTTATTTATTTGCTAGAAATGGAGCGGCAAGTTGCCGAACTGGAAGGATCCTTGCATCTCTTTGATTTGCCAAGTTTATGAGGAGAAGGCAAAAAACAGTTAAGAAAGAAATCATTGTATTAAAATAACTTAGTATTTATTCTGAAAAAAATATTATGCCTTCTCTAGTCTGGCACAGTTTCAAGCATACATAAAAAGAGCAAAGAGAGAAAAGTGGGGGGGGGAGACAAAGCTCAGTGAACTAATGAAATTTAATGAGTCTCTTTCTAAGCTATCACTATCAATTTCTTTTTCTCCATATTTGTCGGCATATTTATCATGAACTTCTAAAAATGTTGCCCAGATTGAAACAAGCTTCTACCCTTCAAAATGCCAGTTTATTTCTTGATTTGGTGTACTTCCAAACATAAACCAGGTTATTTCACATACTGAAGATGGAGGAATCTGAAGCAGGTAAGAAGCAAGAGGAGGAGGAATTGGGTGCCTTGCCAGCATGTTGCAGGAGGGAAATGCTTCGCAAAATCTTAGGCTGCATACCTTTGCCAAGTATCTGAAAGATGTACTTGTACTCGGCACCATTTGAAAGTATCTTTCCAACATCAAGCCATAAGAGTACTGCTTATTCTGTAATCCAGTCAGATGCAGAAGTTCTAGCATCACTTACATTGCTGCCTTTGTACCTTAGATCCAACAGATTTGCAACAGCATGAATTGGATAGTAAAAAATTATGTTGCTCTATAGTTTCTCCCACTCCCAGTCCTTTGAGGCCTAGTCATGAAGACATCCAACAAAAGTAAAGCCGCAAGAAAAAGAAATCTCAGACAGTGATGCTACGGTCCTGTGCATGTCTACTCAATTGTAAGCCCCGTTAAGTTCAACAAGACTCACTGTGTGTGGATAAGATAGGATGTTGGCTATGAAATTACATACATTGGTCACATTTTGCATACAAAAATGGCACATGTATAAGAATAGACTTTTAAAGACCTTTAAATGCATTATTGAAAATATAGCCACCATTAACAATGATTTAAATGCATTTTACAACTGTTTGGATAGTAAGAAAAGCTCAAAACACAAAACACCAACCACCTGTGGGGCACGGGGGAATTTTAGTTTTAGCAAGGAATGAGAATTACAGGCTTACTTCCACACCCCTAAATTTTAATCTTGATACACATAGTCCAATATATCCATAGATTAATGTCTGTGTGTAAGGCTCCCTAGTGAATTTTACTCCTAAATTTTAAATTCATATAAATAAGCAATTCACTTACCTTTAAATAACATACTTAAGCAAATCTGTTTTCTTCAAGTTGACTGTATAGTTAATCAATGTTGTACTTAATGAAACTGTTTAATTTGAAAACCCAACAAAGAAATAGATTTACTGTTTACCAGGGCTATGCAATTTAAGAGGTCTCGGCTGTATTCACCAACCCTTCAGCATAATTTTAATACAAACTGCATTTCTCTGTTCCCTTCCAAGCATTTACTAATTAACTCGGAACATAGTAACTGACACAAACTTCAGAAGAGAATATTAAGAAGCACCTACTTTTATGAAATGGTGCAAAGTTTTAAAATTGTTGTTGCCATCCATCTGTCTCAAGAGATAATGGGGTGCGCCTCAAGGGGAGAAGTCAAACCACTGCGTAAGCTGCACTAAAGTGAACTCTCTGGGGCAAAAGTCTGGGATGTTTGCATGGAGGTCCTGGGCTTCCCAGATGACAAGACCCCGCCCCCTGGCCTTGCTTATGTGGTCCAAAGGAAAACAGAGCAATACATTTGGCACCAGCTTGGCTGCTAGAATTGCTGGAAGGAGGCATATAAGAGGCCATCCAACTGCTTTAGGGACTCCACTCTGGATTTGTGTAGGGTTTCCTCCTTAGTCTTTTATTCCCCCAAAGATATTCTGCAAGAAAGAGGAGGTTTAAGATCAGTTTTCCTTCTCCTACCTTCCCAGGTTGAGGAGCCCCATCTGACCTTCAGTTCCCTCTATAGTATGTACAGAAACCGCCTTCTTGACTATTGGGCCCACTATTGGTCCCATGTGCTCACAGCCTGTCTTCTCCCATTGGCTACCTGCACCTGGTTTAGCCAGTCAGTCAAAACTGTTCCCAGAGTGTGGTCACTGTCACATGCTGACAGCTTCTAGGAGCCACAGGTGAGAACTGAGTGAAGGGTGAAGAGCAAAGGTGGACAAGGCTATCCCAAAAGGAGCATGATATGTCCCCACCCCCACCAGAGGTACTTTTCCTAACACCCCATACACTCAAAGTTTTAAGATATATCACCAATATCATTACAGACCACATCAACACCAGCAGAATTCCTCAATGCAGTTGATGCAGAAAAAGTAAGTTTTACACTTCAAAATTTCTGAAAACTTTGCTTTTAAAGCAGAAAATGAGGGCAATTACTTTTCATACATATAACATTTCAGGAGCAGATTGAAATACATGTGACCCAGTATTAAAACGTTAGGAACCCCTGCATTAGATGCAACACATTTCAGGAGCTCATCTACATCCTCAGGCATGCATGCATGAAGGGGCATAAAAATGACCTACCACCAACCTCTCTTTTTGTCAAAATCTTCTGCAGTGCCTATCTGGAAACTCCTCATAATTAAACCACAGCAAGGATCTCAGTTGGGCTGCAGCCCTGCAGAGTGTTATAGGATAATGGCTGATCTTGTCTTGGAGGATGTGATTGTAAACCTGTGTGATAAGGTACCTACAATTATCTGAAAGTCTGCATAGCTTTCCCCCCCTTAAGCACTTTATTCCTGGTTGTTCAAATAATTCAAAGCAGAAGTTGTAAATTTGTTAATGTATTTGCTTATAGCTTTACAAAGTAATAACTAGGCTGTTTAATGCATTTTTGGGGACCATTACTATGCAGGCATTCAGGTTTCTAGTTCTGGTGTTTTCTAGTTTGTTTGTTTTTACTAGATATAGGAAGCAATGCTATGCTCAAAAAATTGGTGTTAAGCAAGTTGGGTCTAAGTTCAGCCAGTGTAAAGTACACCAGATCCCAATTCCACTCAGGAGAAGAGCCACTGGTGGCTGAGCTTACTTGTGAGTAGACATGTATACAATTTTTCTGTAAATATAATAGGATACAATGTATTTTGTCAATATTCCTATCATATAGGGTTGCCGTTTTTCAAAAAGTGAAAATTCGAACACAAGAGTTGAGCTTTTTTTTTGTATGTTTGCAAAATCTAAATAATAAAAAAAGAACTTTTGCAGGTAATTTTAAGGAAATTCGCCAAAAAGCTACACTTCTGACGTGGGTTGCCATATATCTGGATTTTCCTGGATATTTCAGTGATTTCTGCCCAGACGCTTTTCCCGATGGCTGAATCCCAGTTATGTCCTGGAAATTCCAGACATATGACAATCCTATTCCTATATGACTCATTTGTTAGAATTGTGAAGTATTTGTTCTAGGAGCAGACAACGGAGCTCAAGATATTTGACTTCATTCATAAACACAAAGACATGAGAATACATGAATGAGTCACTACTCTGAGTAACGGATGTTGTTGAAACAGAAGTAGTCCCCTGTGCCTCACTCCATAGTGTCTAAGTATTTAAAAGTGTTGGGGGGGGGGGAGGAGAGGAATAGAACTGATAGATAAATGTTGAAAGTCAGAATTTTCTGTGAAAAAAGGCACAGAACCACTCACTGAGGCTTAATGAGTGGGTGAGGATGGTATTATTTCCTTCCGTCCTTGATCTTAGGTTTTTTTTTTTTTAATGTTCTGTATACATTAACAATAATTTAGCCTTCACAATTATTTATTTTGGAGTGGTGTATCCTGATGCTTAGTTTCAGAGAGCATTGCTGGTCAGTATAAAGTTGGAGTTAACTACTGTATGAGCAAAAATTTCCACAGACTTGGCTGAGTGTCAGGCCTAATGAGCACAGCAGCTCATTCCCAGTGGATCTTACTCCATGAAATCAGTTGTTGAAACTACAGGTCCTTACCTCCCCATAGCAAGCAAAGTCCCCTTCTCTCTAGTGCTTTTTTCAAGAAATCTGAGACTGCGACAGCATGCATCTAATTTCCCCTCCACCCTCTTCATACCTCTCCTGGTTCTAGGGGATGGGGGAGGGGAGAGAGCTTGTCACAGATTGGCATTTGCTCTGATTCAGCACTAAAAAGTGGGTTTTCCTGGAAAAAGCAAAATGGCAAACAGAAAACCACCCAGACCCAGGACAAGTGTGCTTAGAAAGTGTGGGACACAGGACAAGCCTTTAGTTCCATTGCAGATAATTTGTCTTAATAAAGTTGTGGTCCTGCTTTATTTAAAATACTGCCTCTTGTCTTAATTTGAGAACCAGCATGACTGGCTCTCTGGGATTTGTCTCCACAGAGATGCCATACCTCTAGAAATAGCTTGGAAATGTGACTTAATTAAAGAAATGCAAATCTTTATATAAGCACACACACACACGCGCGCCTGGATTTGACATGCACCGGTTTGATTTACAGGCAATTTTACAGGTGAAAGCAGCATTTATATAAATTATGTTTACACCAATAAAAGACAATGTACTCACACAGTCACAAACTTTGGTAAACAAATGTCAGCTTAAAATCAAAGCTTTTGTTAAAACAAAGCACGTTTCTATATGCAGACCAAGCCAAAGCTCTCAAAAAAAAAAAAACATGACAAGATTTGACATTGGATAATAACACAGGGAGAAGGTTGTGGGTGGATCACACTATTTGATGAGACACGATAGAGTGGAGGGGAGAAAGGGAGGGAGAGAGAGAAAAGGCAGAAGCAAACAGTAAGGCCAAAAATCTGAGCTAGCATACTAATTTTTTCATAAGAGATCTTGATTTGAATGATAATCACAACTGCCTGCTTTGCTAACGTCTGAAAAGTGCTTTCTGAAATTAATTCTTTTGTTAAGCATAAGATGCAGCTTATAAATGAGAAGAAGAAGAAGAAAAACACATATTTGAGACAAAGGAACTGATTTCTTATTTGAAGTGCTTGTGTGTGGGGGAGAGTAAGAAGGAGCTGGGAGGGAAACATTCTCAATATGTTCATTCTGTGATATGGGTAACAGAATTGCAAAGGGGCTTTAGAAAGCCATGCATATGAAACATTATCAGTTCAGTCAGTTTCTAATCATTACATTTTCCAATCTCAAAATAAAAAAAATCCTTCCAGTAGCACCTTTAAGACCAACTAAGTTAGTTCTTGGTATGAGCTTTCGTGTGCAAGCATACCAAGAACTAACTTAGTTGGTCTTAAAGGTGCTACTGGAAGGATTTTTTTTATTTTGACTATGGCAGACCAACACGGCTACCTATCTGTAACATTTTCCAATCTGAGGGTGTTGTTGTTTTTAACTCACACACTTTGTGTTCCAGTACCAATCTGCTATTGGGATCCAGTGGACTTAAAGTCCTAGCTGGAATAGTTAAAGGTTAATTTCAAAATGACATTTTAAAATATATGTTAATGGCAAGGTAAAAAGGTAAAGGGGACGCGGGTGGCGCTGTGGGTAAAAGCCTCAGCGCCTAGGGCTTGCCGATCGAAAGGTCGGCGGTTCGAATCCCCGCGGCGGGGTGCGCTCCCGTTGCGGTCCCAGCGTCTGCCAACCTAGCAGTTCGAAAGCACCACCGGGTGCAAGTAGATAAATAGGGACCGCTTACTGGCGGGAAGGTAAACGGCGTTTCTGTGTGCTGCGCTGGCTCGCCAGATGCAGCTTTGTCATGCTGGCCACATGACCCGGAAGTGTCTCCGGACAGCGCTGGCCCCCGGCCTCTTAAGTGAGATGGGTGCACAACCCTAGAGTCTGTCAAGACTGGCCCGTACGGGCAGGGGTACCTTTACCTTTAAA
This sequence comes from Podarcis pityusensis, assembly GCF_964106645.2. NCBI lineage: Eukaryota > Metazoa > Chordata > Lepidosauria > Squamata > Lacertidae > Podarcis > Podarcis pityusensis. The sequence continues at coordinate 63,202,761 of NC_138027.1, read as the reverse complement.
AAGGTAAAGGACCCCTGGACAGTTAAGTCCAGTCAAAGGAGACTATGGGGTTGCGGTGCTCATTTCGCTTTCAGGCTGAGTGATCCGGTGTTTGTCCACAGACAGGTTGTGGCCAGCATGACTAAACAGCTTCTGGCGCAACAGAGCACCGTGACAGAAACCAGAGCACACGGAAATGCTGCTTACCTTCCTGCCACAGTGGTACCTATTTATCTACTTGCACCGGCGTGCTTTTGAACTGCTAGGTTGTCAGCTGGGACAGAGCAACGGTAGCTCACCCCATTGCAGGGATTCGAACTGCCAACCTTCTGATCGGCAAGCCCAAAAGGCTCAGTGGTTTAGACTACAGCGCCACCCGCATCCCTATGTTATTGGTATCCCATTCCAAAACCATAATCTAACACAAAATCTATTGCAGTACACTGGACCTCACAATGTTGACTTAAATCCCTCATTTGGCTACCAGGAAGCCCTGGAAGAGAAAAATGAGGGGAATACTGAGCTCATAGCAGAAAACAAACCAAAACAGATTCCCCACCCCCTCACAGAAGCTAACTAAAATACTGGACTCATATTAAACAACAGAAGGGGGTCCAATGTATCAAAATATCCTAATGAGTGCATCCCCCTTCCCAAAAAACATTACAAGTAAGAAATCAGTATTGCTAATTTTCACTATGAGAATGTCAAATCCTGTGTCAAGAGTAAAGACAACTTGGAGCAAGATTAAGCCACTAGGGTAAAATTTACTCCTGAGGTCCAGTAGACACATGTAGTGCTTTATAATGCTGTTGGTAGTGGTGCATATTTTATACAGAGAGACATGTACAGGGATATAACAGAAACAGAATAGGTTTGCTCCAGTGCTCTTAAATGATCCATTTCCTTCATTTCTTTTTCTTTTCATTTGACAATCCCTTCCCTGAATGAAATTAAGCAAATGTGGAAACTGAAATACACCCTTCAGTTTGCATGATACAGGTGCACCTAAAGCTGCATTGTTTATCAATATCTGCTAGTTAGGCTAAAATTTACCCATGAAAAATAATAATTTGCTACAAATAGCCAACAGGAAACCAATAGATCACAACAAATTGATAGCTCAGAAGAATAAAATAACTAATAGGAACTGGGTGTGTGAAAAGTTCATCCTGTCTAGAAAATGTAGCCAATCAAAGTTCTTTTGCTCAAAGTATAGAGAGCTCTGAAATTAGGGGTAGCTGTATGTGATGACCCACATGAGGCTCTTGTTCCCATTATTTTTAATGCCAAGCTCCATTCTAAAAAGCAAAACTTTAAGATATGTGGATTGTTTGCCTGATGAAACAACAATAAAAGCTTGCCTCACCTCCCTTTTTATCCACTACTCAGTTAGGCTTGTGAACTACTTTGAACTGCTCTAAAGTAATGCCAGAACACCTGGCCAGGCTGCCTGACCCAGAAGTGTTTATTAATTCATCCTCCATTGGTGTGAAGATGTAGGAGTGGGCAAGTCAGTCAATTTTTGGTTTATCTCAGATTCTTATTTTTCAAGTTCTGTTTGCCACATTATTGCAATTTTGTTCTGCAAATTTGCCAACATCTTAGCACACATTCCTCTTAATATACACATTTATGCATGCAATTCTGTTTCATATGCATTTTAAAATATTACTTTCCCTAATATGTGCATTTTCATGCACACTTTTCCTAGTATGCACCCTTTTTTTTTACACATTCTTTGACTGGAGAAATGCATCACAAAATTTGGAAAGTGTGAATTTTGAAAGATAGCTATGTTTCAGTATGCATATTGAACCATGAAATGCAAATTGCGCGAGTTTGCATTCAAATGTGGACCAAACTAAATTCTTCCCAATCCCTAATGGAAAGTGAGAAATAGGAACATAAGCTTCTTAAATTAACTTTTCACAAGCCCTGCCTCTGAAAGATTGATTGATCCACCTCATTCAAGATACCCCATTTTCTTAAATCCTGAAAGCTTAAAGTTTGCAATGAGGCAGGGCAGGGTTGTCACTTTCCATCATTCAGCTCCTTTTCTTCTCGTTGTTTCCTCACACCTGCAGGAGTCATGCTAGGGTGATAATGCAACATCTAAGATTATCTGAAAACTGGACTTTCCATTGTTTATAAATCTTGTATGGAGTGTTGGGCTGTGCAACAGATTAGGCCAAATCCCAAACAAAATTTATCTGAATCAGGGGAATCCAGACTTTGGGCAAGTCAGGTGGTGACAGCCCAGAGCAATCCAGGCCTGTCAGGGGCAGGGTATTGGGCAAGAAGAAGTGGCAAGCAGTGCCAGCATGTTCCCCTAAAGAAAAACACTAAGGAAGAACACCCTAGCAGGATTGGATCCTGCTGGGTGTAGGGGTTGCTTTGACACAGTGTTCCCCATAGGGCTGTCATGGCCAAACTTGGCCCCTTAGCTGTTTTGGGACTACAATTCCCATCATCCCTGACCACTGGTCCTGTTAGCCAGGGATGATGGGAGTTGTAGTCCAAAAACAGCCGGAGGGCCAAGTTTGGCCATGCCTGCCATAGGGAATGTACTTGTGAAGCAGTAGGCAGCAGTATTTCCATCTAAGCCACACGAAGAAAGACAACCCACCTAAATAACTTTGAGTTGGCCATTTGTTTGTTTTTGTTCTCTCTCTCTCTCTCTCTCTCTCTCTCTCTCTCTCACACACACACACACACACGCACACACACACACAGAGAGAGAGATTTATACTGCTGAGAGTCTCATTCAACAAGCCTATAATTCTTCCTAGTTAATTTGGCTTTACCAAAAGGGCTGCATAGAGTGTGGGTGGGGTGGGGGTAGTGTCACAGTCTCATTGCTGAATAACAACATGCAGAGCTCATTGGAGTGGGAGGCCAGAAGGGTCTCTGAGGTGTACTTGCCTGGGCGCAGAGTCAGCAGCTGAAGTCAGGTCCAGCAATCTGCATGCTCAGACTGTCCAGCAAATCCAATGATAATGGGGTCCAGAAGAGCAGGAAGCACCAAGGTAGGGCCAGGAACTACAAATGTTGTTATCAGCATCTGACTTCTGCTGGAAGCTCTGCTTAAGAAGGCTGAAGCCAGCTGGTTCTCATCAGTGCCTTCTCCTCTGTGTCCTTAAAGGCTGATTAGCTGCAGGTGGAGTCACTTTGCCTTCTCCCTCTTCATGCTGCTGTTCAGCAGAGAAAGCTAATTCCTGGCCCATGGCAGGTAGGAAGTATCCTTACCTACCCTCCTCTTGATCAAAGTATCAGGGTGCCCCAGCAAAGGGGTCCAAGGGGGTAGATTCTGTTTGTCTGCCCAGACAAATGCTAACAAGCCATAATTGGACTTCCCAATTGAGCTCCTGGAGGGGCACCCATATTAGATGTGCATTAAATGGGAGTCCTTAACCCAAGACTGATCCTAGTGAAGTTATCAGCCAACAACCAGATTGGCTGATCCAGGATACATACACAGTGCCTAAGCCTAAACCTAAGCCTAAACCTTCTTGCATCTGTAATCAATAAAGTGGTGGCCGTTTCCATCCCAAAAAGGATATCACATCAATTATTGCATCCTATGCCCCTACCCCAGTGACCTTAGGCCAGGCATGGCCAAACTTGGCCCTCCAGATATTTTGGGACTACAATTCCCATCATCCCTGACCACTGGTTCTGTTAGCTAGGGATGATGGGAGTTGTAGTCCCAAAACATCTGGAGGGCCAAGTTTAGCCATGCCTGCCTTAGGCTTACTGTGGCTGTGACTCTACATAAATGCAATGGAGACATAAAAGTAGATAACTCTGGAGATAACTTGAACACATTGATGTGCTGGAAATATCTGTGCAGAAATTTAATGTGGCACAGTAGTCATAGATTATTTGCAGTTTGACCTGCTCAACCATCATTTGTCATGAAAACAGTTATGTGATGGGAGTGGGCTGAATGATGGCATGATAAATAGAATCTGCAGTTTTAGCCTGAGAAGCCAATGAGATTTAACAGTGTGATCCTCTATGTCCAATCAGAAGTTGTTTTCAGTGGGAAATTGAGTTTAGTTCAACAGGTAAATGTAGGGTTGCCATATTTCAAACAGTGAAAATCCAGACAGAAAAGTTTTTTTGGGTTTTTTTGGCCAAAGTTGTTGAACTCTTTTTAGTTTTACCCAAGGTTGTCGAGGGATTTTTTTTTTTTGGGGGGGGGAATATATGGACTACCATGCATCTGGATTTTCCTGGATATTTGCCTGATTTGCGCCCAGACACTGCTGCCAATTTTTGGCAACCCTGGGTAAATGTGTATGAAAGTTCAGTGGAATTTACTATCAATTGATTACAGATTTAGGATGCAATCCTAAACCCATTTATCTGAGAGGATGTATTTTTGAATTCAATAGGATTTGCATTATGTTGTTAGTCACTGATAAGCTGTTCAGAGCTGTGCTGAGCTTCAAACTGGGCATAGGATTGGGGGTTTGAACCCAGAATTTAAGATACCTTCATTCCTAAGGTCCATTTAAGATCAAACTTCTGAGGTGACTGTATCTTTGAAGTTTCATGAAGCAGTGACTCAGCAGAATATCACTCTAATCAGTTCCTACTTAAGAGCAATAGTTTCCACATCTACTCCTAACAAGTAGTCGAACTGTAAAGAGAATATGATGCACAGAAATGAGCCAGAAATAGCTTAATGAATTGTGACTCTACAGAAATTAAAAACATCCTTTTTTTTAAAACAAACTACATAAAGTAAAGGTAGCATGGAATAGGTTGTGGCACATATAATAGAAAACCACAATTCCTATGTGGCCTTTTAAAAAAACCCAGCGTGTTGGCAGTTATTGCTGCAGGAATAAGTGCCTCTGCTGTGCTAACTCCTGATCAGTTTCCCTGTGGTGTATGAAAATGGAAATGATGCAGTGCAGGTCTACGGGGAATGATTCAGCTCTGGATAAGATCTGCAGAATGTGTCATTTTGTTCCTCATCCACACATCTGTTTTTTCCTCCTGGATTAGAATTGTTGTACGCTGCCAGTGAAAAGGGAAGGGTACTCCTTAATCCTTAATCAGAGTATGATTTCCATTTCCCTAAATGATATCTAGTTAAAGAGAGCATACAGGGATCAGTTAGCTATCCTCCAATAAAATGGATTTTAGCATATTGGCAATTTTGGGACACAAAACTGGTGGCATTGTATAAAATTCTATTAGCTGGCTACCCCCCTGCCCCTCTTTAAAGCAGAGAGAACTTTGCTATAACCATCTTCTTGAAAGACCCTTTTTGATAATATCAATGGCTGTAAACTTCGAAAATAAAATTAACAGGGATGGGGTCAAGACAGCCTTCAAATTTGCCTTCAAATGTGTGCTCAGGTGTCCAGAAAGCCTTTTCACATTTTGAATTTATACCAGAGTCAGACACTTTTGAGTTTTATTTTAGTACCTAGCCAGACACTGACTACCAGTCCCACCCCCTCCTCAGCAAATAAACATTATCTTTATGAAGAAGGAAACCCTAATGGGCAGGAGTGGTTCACTAGACAGAGGAAAGGCCTGGCTAGCATGACCAATCTCAGCATGTTCATGAGCATGCTCTGGCAGCACAGAATTGTAGTTTTCTTCCTATCTGGATTCTGAGCATTAAAAGCTGCATGACTGCTAGCAGGAAGTAAGTACCATTTCCAGTGAATGAGAGGCTCTTTAAGGTCTCCTCATTTGTCTACTAAGCCCTCTCCACTGCTGTTTACCTGTAGTGTCTATTTCACCACACAGAGGAGTTATTTGGAAGGGTGGGAGGCAGCAGAGGAAATGGCAGAGAAATATACATTTTATTCTTAGATACAGATGCTCTGTGCTGTCACATGTAGTTGTGCTATTTAAAAGATTATGTTAGCACATTCTGTACGTACTGCTTTCTAAAGCATGGTGAACCAAATCTCAACAGACAACTCCACTCCTGACTAGCTGGCACTTTGCCCACGTTTATACATGCAGAACAAGTGTAAATGAGAGAGTGGGCTGTCATGCTTTGGACTAAAGGTGGGTGATACTCATCCACATATAATTTCACCTAAAGCAATACATTTGCACATGAATCTGCTTCCCCTTGTCCTGTCCTCTTCCAACAAAGGGATGGCCACCCAGAGGTCTTCTTTTATCAAGATATGAGTACCAGTACCTCGCTTTTCACAAAAAGCACTGCATGTTCATTTTAACTTTTATAAGAGAACTATCCTCCTTCATAGATTGCTGCCTTGTCATGGCAAAGGGGCTTGAATAACTCAGAGAAGCTATGAGCTATGTCATGCAGGGCCACCCAAGATGGACAGGTCATAGTGGAGAGTTTTGACCAAACGTGATCCAGCTGGAGCAGGAACCGGCAAGCCGCTCCAGTATCCCTGCCAAGAAAACTCCATGGACAAACACACACATGCACACCCACTTCGTTTATTTAGCTCATGTGTTTACACTCTACATTTTTCAAATATATATTTATCTATATCTAAGTGGCTTATAGCACATCTTAAATTGTGAAATACAACATTCCAAAATATCAGACTAGAACATTAAAAATGAAAATCAAATACAGAAATGCAATAAAGTTCCCCATTGCAAATATATGTTTCCTTCAGTTTATAAAACAAGCAAAATATGTTGGGCTGCTGAAAAATGAAAGGGGAGGCAATGGTGTTTTATTATATAGCAGGATACTAACAAGGTTGAAACTTTTCAGTGGATTCCCACTGTAAACGCTTGAGACTAGTATTTTGTTCTAACATTTGATTGCCCCTTATTTATTTTCCCACCCCCTTTTTATGAATCATGGGGATAGGCTTGGATAAAATAACTATTAACTTATTGAGACAATTTCCTGGTACATGAACTTCTCTCTTCCCATTTGAAATAGGTCAGCAAAATAAACCTCTACTGGCAGCTGGCTACATGCACTCTCTCTTTTCAAATTGCTTTTTGCGACAACACAGGTAATTTGGAGAGCTGGGAGTTTTCCTCTAAGTCTATACATCTAATTGTGTCATAATTTCATTTCAATAACTTTGGTAAATGGGGGTTCCATTATACTGAAGCACACCGGCACTTACTTCCGAGTCAAATCCTTTGCTGCCTTACATTGGGACAAATCACTGGATGTTAAATGAACAGCACTTGCATTAAAAAGGAGCAGAATGCATTCCTATATCACCAACTCACAGATTAGGGATACAATAAACCTATGAAGAATTCTTTTTCCCAGCATCAATAAGAAAATTACAGTGTCTGAACTGCTCTAAAAAGAGATTCATTGCTCTTTGCAGAGCTGGATCAGCGGTGCTTGTGTTTTCAAGCAATCTCTGCGAGGGGGAAGGAAAAGAAACCTTAATGTGACAAAATAAGTTTTCCTTCCCATAAAGCAAACTGCACCCCAAGGGGATTATATTAGTCATTTAATTACCCCAATGAGGAAATTATTTTATGATAATAGTCTCTGCCATTTTTTCCTTTGGAACTAAAAATAAAAATGTTGCTTACAACAGCTTCTGTTCTCCAAACCAATTGCCGGGATCAGAGTACTGTGGCTGGTGTGTTTGAAGTATCTTGAGAGGATTTTTTTTATTTCTCCCCACCCCACCCCCCGCCCAAAGAATAGCAAGACTTGGACACTGAGGATTATTAATATCGGCCTCCTTAAGCATGGTGCACCATGAGACTCCCTAATTCTGTCTTAAAAGAAAACAGAGACGATGGAACAGTTGATGGTGATGGTGATGATGATTTTATTTCAATCCTGTCTCTCTTCCCAAATAAGCCCAGCATGGCAAACAGATCCACGACAAAATTTAAAAAAAAAAAGCATTCTAAAAATGGTTAAAAACATTCTCCCAGCCAGCGATCTAAGAGCTGGCAAGAACAGTAAGTATCCTTCAGCTATCAAATGCCTGAGTAAACAGGAATGTTTTCAAATTCCACTGAAAGTCAATAATGATGGGAACGGGCACCTCTCTGTCTGTCTGTCTGTCTGTCTGATTTGGACATAGAAAAGGTGACTTCAGAAGATGTTCATTTTGTCAAGGAGCTATTTATGGAGAACTCAAAGGGCACTTTTGTCCATTTAGCAGAAACTTATTCAGTGGCTATGGAAAGGGATTGAATATGAATACATCTGTGAAAACTTACAAATCTTAATTAGTGTGAATAACTTCAGTCATGAGAGAGGCAATTTGATTTACCAACAAGAAGTAGGTATTAGTAACCAATGTTTACCCATACTAGGACCAAATTTTGTGGCCATTTCAGACAAACACAGCTACACATCTCAATAATTATAAAAATCTCCAGACAATAAACTTCTCTGTAGCTCTGTATTGTTACTAGTGCAAATCCATCAGCAACAGTGTGATATTCACCCACAAGGCATATTTGTCAGTATTTGGCATCTTTGAGCAGCTGTTGGGACTCCAGCATTTTGGCAGGACTCATGCTGATGTCCTGAGGTAATCCTTTTTTTGTAAAATATCCCGCTTGACATTGCAAGCAGCTGGGTCTAGTTGCCATTGAAATGTTCCACAGAGAGACCATTTAAGGGAATTGTGGGGACTTAAAATGGCAGCTAGACCTAAAAGTGTGCTGCTGCTTGGGACACTGCTATTGCTGTTCTGCTCCACTGCTTTGAGGTTACACAACCAGGGCAGGAAAGGAATGAACCCCACAGAAGACACCATCCACAAAGCCATTGGTGGACCTACATTTGGGGGGCCCTGAAGCTGGAACTGTTATGGAGGCCCCTTCTCAACCGGCAATGAGCTCAGGGTAACCACTGTTGTCTTCTTCAATGGGTTTGTTCCACAACAGATATTGGCCTCTTGGCAAATTGCCCTGCCGTCCAGCCAGCGCTTCCCCTGCGCAGCTCTGCTCGGAAGCCTGAAGCTGACCTAGGCAGGGGGGCAGAGTGCACGCAGCGAGAAACTGTTGCTGTGCGTGTGTGTAAACATAAATCAGGCAGCACGCACGGTGTCTTCCTTATCTTCTAAAAGTCTTTATTCGTGTAGAAAAACAGCTCTTAAATCTCTCCGGGCGACAACGCACACATCTTGCGTCCACTCTCCGCAAAAGCGAAACCAGAACTGAACTCAGGAAACACTCCCCTCAGTATACTCAACCACGCCTCAGAATGTAAGACGTCACACAGAACCTCTTAACCCTGTAGGTTCTGATTCTCTCCACAACAGATCACCACACCTTTACAGCACCTGTGCTACTGACTCTCAAACTTTGGGACTGCTGAAATGTTGTTGTTGTTGATTAGTTGTGTCCGACTCTTTGTGACCCCATGGACCAGAGCACGCCAGGCATGCTCAGATACGTAAAACAAAAAATTAATCAATTATTATTTGAGTCATGTGGGTCTATTAGACCCCAAATTTTAAAGCAATGTGGACTAAAGTCACTTTTGGAGCCCCTCCAGGATTAGGGGCTTGGAGTTTAAGCTTTATTAATTTCATAATCAATCGGCCACTACTCAAGGCCCACTCAAGCCTGGATCTCCCGCCATCCACCACCACTTAGCTCCAGAGTATAACAGCATGTCAAGATGCAGACTCTTCTGTCATCGCTTTAAAAACAACAATGAAACAAAAGCAAATTGTCAATCTAAATGAATTGAAAGGACTATTTCCCCCCATTCACTAGGCATCTAAAAACAAAGACCAAGAAGGGCTGAAGTCGTGACAAAGATGCTACATTTCCTGCATACATACAGAATGTTTATCGTCATGTGAGAAGTGAAAGGTTCTGAGAAAAAGAGATTGGAATTTTGAAAGAAGAAATGTACAGTACAATAAAATAATAGGCAAAGTAGTATGAGCCAATCTGGAAAGCTCCTCTAGTGGATTATAATTAAGCCTTTTGGAGAGTTATATTTAATGCCAATCTTATGTCAAATGTTAGTTGCTGAAGCCTGATTTCCCCTCCATCTAAGGTTCTGGCCAATTAGAAAAAGAGGGACATTAACAAATAGGGGAGTAAAGAATTCTGTTGGTTTTTTTATTCTACACCGATTGGCATTTGCAAAAATTTCACATGTCAGATTGAAAAGCGACTTAGCTCCCTGGCTAGAAAAAGGGGAGGGCTTGATTCTCACTATACTATTGAACAAAATTCTGCCTGCACATTCTATTTATAAGAGCTAATGAGAGCGCCTCCTCTTTGGAGCATGGAGTTGCATCTGCCCTTCCTGAGTAGGGCTAACATTGTTGAGTCAGTCTCGTGACATACTGGTAGTGATATGTCATGTTTTTCCGTGGCTGCTGCCAGCAGACTTTTTTTTTATTATTAATGCATAGCCTGAGATCTAAATTAAAATAATTAAATTAAACCAATGCATCCAAAATCAAGATGTAATGTCCCAGAATTAGTAGGTGCCAGTTTTAAACTGTCTCAGCCATATTATAAATTATACCATTCATTATTATAACTATGCCATTCATTATAATTACTTGACTCTAGTATAGGCATATAAAATAGCCTAGAACTCCACTTGTCAAGGCATAATTCTTTATCAATGGCCTCTGGCCTCTTAATAAACACACTTTATCTGACAACACTAAATGTATTCTAAAGAAAAGGTTTTAGAAACTAGCAATTTTTTTTTAAGTTGCCGTATTTGTCTGGCAGATAATTTGACAGCATTTATTATGGCCCTAATAAAAAGAGGAGGACAGGTTGATCATGAACCAAATTTCAGTCATATCACGGGAAGTTTCGTTAAGTTATTCATGGCTGAATAAGGTGAGCGTGGGCTTTGTCTGTGTACCTTACTCCTGCTTCGTGATCTCTCTTTGGCTTTTGATACCATGGGGCATAGTATCAGCCTGGATCACTCTATAAGATGGGAATGGAGGGCACTATGTTACAGTGGTTCCATTCCTATCTGTTTGGCCAAGTTCAGAGACAGAGCATAAGGAGAGTGTGTCTTGGCCTCTTGGGTGTGGGGTGCTGCAGGGCATTCTTTTATTCCCAATACTATTTAATATCTACACAAAGCCATTGGAAGTAGTCTTTAGGAGATTTGGGGGAACGTCTCACAGGATACTGCAGACTCAGATCTACAGTGGTACCTTGGGTTAAGTACTTAATTCGTTCCGGAGGTCCGTTTTTAACCTGAAACTGTTCTTAACCTGAAGCACCACTTTAGCTAATGGGGCCTCCTGCTGCTGCCGCGCCACCGGAGCACGATTTCTGTTTTAATCCTGAAGCAAAGTTCTTAACCGGAAGCACTATTTCTGGGTTAGCGGAGTCTGTAACCTGAAGCGTATGTAACCTGAAGCATATGTAACCCGAGGTACCACTGTATTTCTGTGTGGACCCTGGATACAGTGGTGGATACAGTACAGTGGTACCTCTGGTTATGGATTTGATTCATTTTGGGGTGCTGTGCCCACCCCGAAAAATCTGTAACTAGAGGCTCCTCTTCTGCACATGGCAAGATAGAGTGCTTCTGCGCATGTGCAAGTGGCAAAACCCAGAAGAATACACTTCTGTGTTGGCTGTGGTCGTAACCCAAAGATTCCGTAACCTGGAGGTTATGCAACACGAGGTACAACTGTAATGGAATGGATGAATTTTGGCAAGATGGAGACACTGTGGATAAGTGGCTCCCATGTCCAATAAATTGGCGAATTCCTTGCCCTGGATGGAGATACACCCTCTTGATCCTTCACGTAAGTGGTCTGGGGATGCTTCTGGATCCAGCTTTGTCACTGGAAGACCAGGTAGGCTAGTAACTAGGAGCGTCCTTTACCAGCCTTGGTTGCTACAACAGCTGTGGCTGTTCCTGGGCTGGGGGAGCTTGAGCTCAGTCATCCAGGCACTGGTGACTTCAAAGTTGGTTTACTGCTGCTAGTGTTGAATGCTGCAGCAAAACTGCTGATAGCAGTGAGACCCTGCCGGCATATTGCACTTCTGCTTAGAGATATGAAATGGCTGCCAATTTTGCTACCGGCCCATGTTCAAGGTGTTACTATTGATATAGAGAGCCCTTAGAAGGATGGGATCAGTTTACTTGAGGGAGGGGTTCCTTAAAGTTACCAATGCCAGGATATCTGTTTTATCAACAGATTGTTTTATCAACAGGCTTGTCAATTGGCAAATTTGTAGCCCTTTTGCTTTCATGTAATTAACTGTCTTTTTAAATTATTTTTTGCAGCCCATTCCCCTCTTAACTTGCTATTCTCTATTCCATTACCCAGTCGTGTGTATATACATCTGCAAACTTGGGATGACACTTCATTGATTTGATTAAGCAGATTTTGGTCCATAAAAAGTTGCACCATAATAAGGTACAACTTTTCAATCTGTACACATTTATGTGGAGGTAAGTCATCTTGCACTGTATATGCTGTAAATTTGTTAGTCTTAAAGTTGCCTCAAGACCTTTTGTTGTTTCTGCTGCAGTGAGCACATGTACCCCAGTGGAAGGTGAGTAGGTGGTTCTTTAAAACACCCTAGCAAAAGAAGATGAGAAACATCAGTACTGTGACATAGTGATCTAGCCAAATACAAATAAAATCCAAGGAAATAATACATATTTTACTCTGTTATGAAAATTATTAATTTGTCACTTTAAAAAGCCCCTATAAAGCAGATTAATCTGTGCTTGTTTACCTATTCCTCCAAACATGCAAGACAAACCGCAGACATAAAAAAGCTTCTTCTATTTTGCATATTCATAATATCTCTGATTTACTAAGAATGGCAGTACTGCTGCCTGAATGTTAATGTAGATCATGCAGCCAAGCTGAAGGGCAAACCTATACTAAAAATAAGCTATATTTTCCCACCAGACTTCATCACTTAGCTTAATTGTGAACTTTTCTGTCACAGACAAATAGATTTTATACTACTGCCTGTCCATTTGTTTCCTCTTTTGAAGACGACAACAACCACCACAACAACTTTATTACATATACCCTGCCCATCTGGCTGGGTTTCCCCAGCCACTCTGGGCAGCTTATAGCACATATTAAAAAAATGGTCAAACATCAAACATTAAAAACTTCCCAATACAGGGCTGCCTTTAGATGTCTTCTAAAAGTCAGAGATAGTTGTTTGTTTCCTTGGTGGCTACTCCCAGTCACCAGTCTAGCTGCCACATTCTAGATAAGTTGTAGTTTTCGAGTCACCTTCAAAGGTAGTCCCACATAGAGCACATTGCAGTAGTCCAATCGGGAGATAACCAGAGCATTCACCACTCTGGCAAGACAGTCTGTGGACAGGTAGGGTCTCAGCCTGCATACCAGATGGATCTGGTAGACAGCTGTCCTGGACACAGAATTGACCTGCACCTCCATGGACAGCTGTGAGTCCAAAATGTTCCCAGGCTGTGCACCTGGTCCTTCAGAGGCACAGTTACCCCATTCAGGACCAGGGAGTCCTCCACACCAGCCTGTCCCCACTCCCCAAACAGTACTTCTGCCTTGTCAGAATTCAACCTCAATCCGTTAACCGCCATCCAACCGCCTCCAGACACTCACATAGTACATTCACTGCCTTCACTAGTTCTTATTTAAAAGAGAAGTAAAGTTGAGTATCATTCGCATATTGATGAACGCCCAGCCCAAACCCCGGGATGACCTCTCCCAGCGGCTTCATATAGATGTTAAAAAGCATGGGGGAGAGGATGGAGCCCTGAGGCACCCCACAAGAGAGAGCAAGACTCATCCCCCAACACCACTTTCTGGACATGGCCCAGAAGGAAGGAGTGGAACCACTGTACAGTGGTGCCTCGCAAGACGAAATTAATCCGTTCCGCGAGTCTCTTCGTCTTGCGGTTTTTTTGTCTTGCGAAGCACGGCTATTAGCGGCTTAGCGGCTATTAACGGCTTAGCGGCTTTAAGAAAAAGGAAACAAACTCGCAAGAACTCGCAAGACGTTTGTTTTGCCATCTCCTCCCCCAGTGCTCCCATTGGGGCTTTGAAGTACTCACGCGTACCAGCCAGCATTCTTCAGTGTGCTTTTAGCTGCTAAGATCCTGCGTGGACTTTATTTAAGCACACTGAAGAATGCTCTGGTGTGTTTTTTGCAGTCTTTCTCTTGCCGCTGCAGATCTCTGCTTTGCTCAGAGCTTTGGAATGTGGACTTTGGAATGCAGAGTCCTGGCCAGCAGAGCTGTGCAGTGGGAAGCGTGCCGGATGTCAGGCTTATCTGAGCAATAAATCAATCTGCTCAACAACGTTTCGTCTTGCGAAGCAAGCCCATAGGGAAATTTGTCTTGCGGAACGACTCAAAAAACGGAAAACTCTTTCGTCTAGCGAGTTTTTCGTCTTGCGAGGCATTCGTCTTGCGGGGCACCACTGTATAACAACTCCTCTAGATGGTCCAGAAGGATGTCATAACTACGGTATCAAAGGTCATTGTTACCTAGATTGTTTTGTGTGCTTTTTTTTTTTAAAAAAAGTCTAATACACATCTCTCAATGGTAGATCCATTGCAGGGACTTATGTACAGTATATGAAGGTCAGCTTATTCTTATTTTTATAATTAATGGTAAATGTGCCACCCATTTTTATAATTAATGGTAAATGTGCCACCCACTTTCACCTGCTAACAGAGACCCTCAAAGCAGCTAATAAAATGGCACTGATACAATAATGTGTGTGGTGGGGTTAATCTTTATATAAATGTATGTTTATGTGTGTGTATTTGGTCTTGCTCATATGTTTTTCTCTATTTCAGACTAAAATTTCATGATGCAAAGTCAAACAAACAAGTAAATATAAACAACAACAAACAATAAAACTCAAACGACACTAAAGACAGACAGACAGAAAACTACTATATCAAATTACATACATCAGTAAAAACGAAGATTTGCTGAAAATGAAAAATCTTGAAACGTCAGCAGAACCCAAGCAAAGAGAGACAGGATCTAACCATGACGATGGGGAGGGGGACCTATTCTGGTGATGCTCCTGTGGGCAAACTGCCAGCAATATGTTCTCCACCTTGTTACTTCTGCCCCCACTTAGGCAGCCTAAGGCAGGGCAGTTTATGGCCTACTTAAACAGGAATTGGGGACAACCAGTTCAGCTCTCTGTCTTTTGCTAGTCAAGCAATCAGCCCAATTTCCTCTCTTTATGTCTCATCAATGTAAACTCTGAAGCATAACTCAACTTGTTTAGACAGTGTGCAGTCTGTCCATGGGTGGTATAGGAATCTCATCAAGCCCAAATTCTGAATCAATCAGGTTTTATAAAGGGAAAATTGGAGAAAAGCAGTGAGTATGCATGATAAGTAAAGACAACAGCTTCGTTATCTTCTTGAACAGTTCAGCTTAGTAAGCAGACTTACATAGAGAGCCAGAGTCATTTTGATGGTCTTGGAGCCCTTTAGATCAAGGGTGGTCCACTTGGTAATCTCCGTATGTTGGACTGTAACTCCTATCATCCATGACCTGCCTGGGACTGATGGAAGTTGGAGTCCAGTAATAACTAGAGAGCACCACATTGGCTACTTCTGCCTTAGATGATCAGAAAATGACAGAAGCATAGGAGACCATATTCCATATGGTTTAGATGGTGTTATCTAAACAGTAAAGGTATGAGAGAATCATGAGAATGAGGTGGACTTCCTGGAGAGAGGTGTGGTGTGTGTGTGTGTGTGTGTGTGTGTGTGTGTAGGCAAGTGCATCTGAGGAAAGGAGCTATTAATGTCGGAATTGCTCTGAGAATGTGAGATGTCAATATGGTTAAGCATGTAGACAAGCATGTAAATCTAAAAGAGGCTTGTTAATATGTGCTATGGAGGGTTTCATAACATACCTTCAAGTTATTCTGGGCAGCATATATGGGATTCCTCAAAAGACAAACCTTCTGGGCATATCACATTAACCTCTTTGTGCAGAGAGTTGCACAAACAAGCTGCTGCCACCTAGAAGGCCCTCCTGTGTTGAGTCCATGGGCACATCAGAAGGCAATGGCCACATTTATCAGCTGATCTTGAAGGAAACAGTCCTTCAAGTAGCTTGGCCCTAGGCTGCTCAGGGCTTTAAAAGGTAATAAACAGGATCTTCGGGAACATAAGCTATTGTGGCCACATGGGTGAGACAAAAGCTTGGATCAACTCAGCCACATTTATTAATTTAACAACAACAGATCTGCAGTGTGAAACAATGGAGTGGAATACAAACTGCTCACAGCAAACTGTGGGTGAGCCATCCCTGCTAATGGTAATGGCTAGCATTTCATCTGCAATTTCCCTTAGACGGCATACTTTCAATGTTTCACTGTTATGTTGATTGATGACTCATCCTTGGGAGTGTGGGTCTCTCTCAAAAGCTGTCAGTATATTAAGGATGCAACTTGCATATCTGAATCTCTCTGGGACCAAAGAGAGACTATACTATGTTAACAAGTAATAGCAAAGACTGGGCTGCATTGCTAGCTGTTTAAGAGCAATGTGTTGATTTGTATTTGCAATATTTTGTAAGAAGTTTGAAGACAGTTTGCAGTAAAACAATGGAATTATCTTCTTGGTGTGGAAAGCCTATTGATTCATACTCTGCACAAGGTATCAGGTATCAGGGAATTCCACTCACATAACTCTGACAGGCCATTCTTCTTCACCTCCTCCTGGGCCCCACAATTCTGAGTGGGTGTTGAGGTTGGTCTCTGAAGTCCCCTTTAGCATGACAGTGAGTCTTACAGCCCTGAAGGCGACTCTTCACCCTTAAATAATAATAATAATAATAAATTTTATTTATATCCCGCCCTCCCCAGCCGAAGCTGGGCTCAGGGCGGCTAACAACAATAAAACAGTACAAAAGTACAGCATAAACAACAGTCTAAAATCATTCGTTATAAAATTAATTAATTCAAGCCACTGGCAACTATTGGGCCAGAGCTCCGCGAAGATTGCCGAGGGAGGGAGTCAGGCTGTGCCCTGGCCAAAGGCCTGGTGGAACAGCTCTGTCTTGCAGGCCCTGCGGAAAGATGTCAAGTCCCGCAGGGCCCTGGTCTCTTGTGACAGAGTGTTCCACCAGATCGGAGCCACAGCCGAAAAAGCCCTGGCTCTAGTTGAGGCCAGCCTAACTTCTCTGTGGCCTGGGACCTTCAAGATGTTTTTATTCGAAGACCGTAAGTTTCTCTGTGGGGCATACCAGGAGAGGCGGTCCCGTAGGTACGAGGGTCCTAGGCCGTATAGGGCTTTAAAGGTTAAAACCAGCACCTTAAACCTGATCCTGTACTCCACCGGGAGCCAGTGCAGCTGGTATAGCACCGGATGAATGTGGTCTCGCAGCGAAGACCCCGTAAGGAGTCTCGCTGCAGCATTCTGCACCCGCTGGAGTTTCTGGGTCAGTCTCAAGGGCAGCCCCACGTAGAGCGAGTTACAATAATCCAGTTAAAGATACCTAAATGTACTCACCATATGTTTCCTAACAGAACTACCCACAACTACCTGCAAACATAGACAAACAACCTATTTAACAGCTGCTACTCACTAAGTATACCCACCATGAAATCAATATGGAGGAGAGGTGTTTGTGTATGAACAGCCTGCAAGGCCAATCCTACTCAACATTCAATGGCGACCAGCCATGTCTGTACTGAATGAAGGATAGGGGTTTAGGTGCCAGAAAACGGAAATGGATGAAGGAGAGGAGAGGCATAAATAGCCCAGAGTGAGCCCTGTTATACCAACGTTGGTGCAGGCTGTTTGCCACCACAATCCCTTTGGGCAAGGTGGCAATAGGAAAGTTGCGCAAAATTGTTTTTGCCTTAGGTGTGATCTCAAGGTCAGAGTGATATTTGGGGATTTCTTTGCAAAGGCAAGGATAGGATACATCACAACCAAGAGAGAAGTGTGATAAATGTTGGCAAATACATAGAACAGCATGACAGAGCATTCTCTTTTCAAACTGAACAACAGCGTGACACGTTTCCGATTGGAAATCTCTTAGGTCTCCCAGACAGCACTATAGAAATTTCCCTGCATTTCCTGGCATTTCTCCTTGTCAGAATTATCTGCTGGACAAAGCATTCCCACCAGGCAGCTACTCCTTAAATCAATCACTTCTCTGCAATAGAAATAGCCTGTTCTTAATTCTCTTCAGCAAAAACATTCAGTTTAATCATAATATAAAGCAAACAGATACTCAGGGGAATTTGTTATGAAGAAAGCACAATATACTTAACTGATAAATGTGAACCTTGAAACCATGCTTGCTTTCTTTGTGGTCAGTTATAAACCACATAACCTTTTATCTCTGTCTAAACACTTGTGAAAGCATCTTAACAGTATAGATAAAAATAAATTATTTTTAAAAATTTAAAACTCTGGTATTTTAAATTTTGCAATGGGCACTTTTGGATTTTAATGTTTTTATTATAGTAAGTATCTCTGGGTGCGATCCAATGTTAGATGCAGAGTAGAAACATGGAAATAACAGACTTAAGTAATGATTTATTAAGTATGATGCTAAGTCAGATACCTTCCTATATATCCTTGTTTAAAATGAAAACTGAATATGCTATCTTAAAACTGAATCATTACCACATATCAAACCCATCACCCTTGTTTAGTCCTTAACCAGATCTAAGCTGCATGTCCAGATTTGTATTTAAAACTAAGCTATGCTTAACTAGGTTTTATAAGCCATCAGCAAACCTTGGTTTTAATTTGATATTATAAACCAGCTACAGTGACAGTTTCAAGTGATCAACTTTAACTATGGTTTAGTGTTATACACTAACCAGGGCATCAGTTTAAATGCTAGTTTTCTATGTAAATCTAATAGCTAAACATAATCTAATTTCTAAGCATAAAGATTCTAAATTATGATAACATCACACTCCCCCCGCCCATCTCTAGAAAAGTAAGTCCCATTGAGTTAAGTGGGGCTTACTCACAGGAAAATATTTATGGGATGGCAACCCATAATGACATTATTTAATGGATTGTATTCCATTAAATTATATGCAGAATAGATCCACTGAAATCAACAGATTGAAGTTGGTCCATTGATTTCAAAGCTTTGAGTCTGACTTGTTTGGATACAAACCAAGATATTTTAGCATGATTTTGATGGCAGAATATTATCTTGAAAGACTGTTTTAATACTACTTGTAACGGCTGGTGATGGTTTCCTCCCCCCAAAGACCTTATAAGGTTGTTTAGCTTTCTTTTTATTTTATTATGTTTGTTCTATTTTATTCTTGCGGTGCCATTTGGAGTTTTTATACTGGATCTCTTTATACTATTTGTTACATTTTACTTATAATTGTTGTATGTCGCTTATAGAACATATGTAGTGACTGAAAACTGCTGCCTCTACCACCACCACTAATGATAATAATAATATTGGAGGGGTAAATAACCAATCTCTGCAGGAAGATGTATTTTTAATCAGATTGTTAACCTTTTTTATGCTGAAAAAAACGTTTCCTGGGAAGATGAAAATTTCACATTTGGGAGCTGATCAGCAAAAGGTTAATCACATTAATCTACAGTTTACTTTATTGAATTTGACAAGTCTTAAATGCTGTATCAGCAAGTATATGTGATTGACCACAGTGACTGGCAGGATATTCAACTTGGAGGTATTGCAGCAAAAAGGTCACTGCCCCTGGCAATTAGTTTTGCCTCTGAGTCACGAACTTTCCATTGTCTGTCCCCATACAGTTGGCCAAGATATTGTAGACTGGAAAGAAATCTGCTTCTACCTTTTCAAAGAATCAGAAATTTGAGGATTGTAGAGCGGATCATTTTTCTTTTTGATTGCATGATAGAGAGCATTCTCCCATCACTTCCACCAAAGCTAAATGCCAGTTTACAGGGTTGTGTTTCTGCTGAGACCCACATCCCAGGACTTCTCCTGCTCCTCCTTCCCACCTCTGCTTGCAATGACCTATAATAAACCAGATGTCTCTGTTTCCTAGGGACAGTCCCTGGATTTACACATCAGTCCCCATACAAAATCCATTGAAGTTGAAAAGTGTCCCTGGATTCAATGAAAAAAATTTGGTAACCTTAACCTATAACTATCACCGAAACTACCAAAAGTAATAGTAGCATAACTGCCATTTTGAATAACAGAACCTATCCCTCTACTGACCCACCTAGAATACATTAGATATCCTATCTGTTTGTATCTCTGGTCCTATTAAGACATAGAATGGATAGTAGCAGAAGACAGATGGCATACATAATCTTCCAGCTACTAAACTGGTCCACCCAAGGACAAAATAGATGAAAATTAAAAGGCTGTTGGCTACCAGGATCAGCAGCAAGACAGAGTAAGGAAGAAGAAAAGGCAGTGTGAAATATGAACATGAAATATCCCACGCTGACATTTAATGAAGACAAGTGGTTATACATCATACAAGCGAAGTGAAACACAGGTCTGATAAAATAGCAAGATTCTAGACACAGATTCATTGTCATGTTCTTCTAAATAGTGTAGTGTTTTGGTTAGTTTCCCATAGTACTAAGGGGGGAAAATCATCTACATATTTGGAAAAATAAGCACAAGCCAATAAAATAATGTATTAGATCAGCTTCTGCAATTAGTCAGCTGTGCTTGTTAACTTATTGCTCCACATAGCTAGATACTGAGATGTTGCAAATCACACAGATTTTTAAAAAATAATATTTTCCTGTTAAACTGCAGTAGCTCAGTTCAGAGTGAGTAGCAAACAGACCTGGGAAAGTGATTATGAGCTAGTTTTCAATCAGCAGGTGAGAATAATAATTTTAAGATGCAAGACTTCACTGTTTCTCAGCTTCACAGACAGATTTTTCAGGAAATGAAGTTGTGTGTTTTTCTTTTCATATGGCATAAGAGACACACAGCTGTAGTTTTCACAGAGTAGACCTTCTATGGAGTAGACCTCCTATGGTGAATCAGGCTATGCTGAACCAAATGGTTCAATGCTCATGACTGAAACATTACCAGGATTTCAAAGGTAGAGGTGGAATTGACATCCGGGTGGAATGTTTGAAAGGCTGACATTTTCATGAGGCTAGCTGAGACAACTGGCATATCACCCAGAATGCTTTGCTCTGAGGAAAGATCCCATTTCTAATTTCCTCTGAGTGAGGCAGGGAAGCAGAGGGGCTAACATAGCAGCAAATAATTTTTTTAAAAAAGTGGAAGACATTAATGACAGGCATCACTTGTCTCAGATGACACTATCTCTTACAATGGCCCTGCATGCATTGACTAATCTATGGCTTCCTAATGATAACTTCATAATTTTAAAAAAGGATGGTGATTAAAGAAAATATTCCTTGTGCTTGAATAAACACAAATAGCCACCCAACCAAATTCTTTGGTTATTTCCTAATAGTAATAACACGCAACATCAGCATTTTAACAATATAGGATTGTCACAGAAATCTCTCTTTAAGAAGGAGGGCATTCACACTGCATTTTGTGGCACTGTCACCCTGAATAAAACTGAGATTTCTGAGGTGCATTGTAAAACAGATGTGGGGAACCTTTGTCCCTCCAGATGTTGTTGATCAGCTTCAGGCAGCATGGCCAATGCCTAGGGATTTGGGGAGTTGTAGTACAGCAAGGTCTGAAAAAACAGACATTCTTCATACTTGCTCCAAAATGTACTGCGTTTTTTACAAATCTGCTTATGAATAAAACTTACACGAAAGGGCCTAATGTATTTTTATAACTGGGAGTTTTGATTCTTCCTCATGGCAAGGTTCTGATGATAGGACCAGTTAAATCTTTCTGAAAGCCATAGATTCCTTGGTTTATTTTAACATTTTCTATCTGAGTTTGAATCAAATCTGAGAAAGATCATTGGTTAAAATCTTATACAGTGTTTTTTTTGTTTTGTTTCAAAAGCAAGAATATACACAGGATTACCAAATTTAGCAGAATGAAAAGAGAGCTGTGACTTTATTCCAGAAAAAGTATTTAGCACTATAACCCCCTTCTGTCTGACATTAAGAAAGAAAGAAATTTCTTTTCTGGCTGAAACCCCAACATTTGAGGAGATTAAGCATCCTTAAATTGATAACATTGATTAATGAAGAAATGGACAGTGTGCAATACGGTATACTGACTTCAGCAGAAAGTAAAATGCAGCCACTTTCTATTGAAATCATGATGAAGGTTGAAGGCCTGGTCAACGAAACCTGAAGGACATCAAGATGGAAATCTGTAATGATAATGTAAGACCACAGGCTATAATTATATTAAAGAAAATTATTGCAAAGCAACCTTCCACTTACTGAGCTATTAGGGAGCTTGGATGTATCTGAATACCTCTTTGACATTGGTGATGATACTAGATAAACAAGACATAAGGCAGAATATGCACTTATAACAGCTGAGGTAAACAGATTCATAGCTCACTTTTTTCACCACAGTTTCACAGAGTCTTATCGCAGCTAGAAGATGCAGTGACAAGAGAAAAATGTTTTATATTCCCACAATTAAAATTAAACTATAATGCTTTTGGGAAACAGGTATACCACATACCAAGCTGTTGATGCTGAAATGGTTGAGGGAAAGTCCTTTTGGTGGTACCCCAACCAGTTTGTCATCCGCTCTGCATTGAGATAGGAAAGGTAATGGGGCCAGTAAGGAAACAAAGGGTGTGAAATCTATGCCAGACAGCATGTAGGTGGGGCCCCCTCCCTCAACTCACTGGTAGTTAGAAAGACAAAGGCCAGAGTTGGGAGTGGAGTTATGTGAGCTAGAAGCTAGAAGATTGAAGCAGCAGGCTGGGAAGCCAGAGACAAAGTGATGCTTATCCAAGGCTGTGCCTATGGGAGAAACAAGACTCTCTTGGGGTGTTAATGCTATGAACCCGTCCATCATAGGCTCAGGCTGTATATAGGTGTAAATGATCCATATATCAGAAAGACACTACAGTCTGCACTGTGCTTCATTCCAAAAGGAAACACAAACCCTGGATAAGCCCCTGAAACCCCCGGAAGGTTA
Source organism: Podarcis pityusensis (assembly GCF_964106645.2). Taxonomy (NCBI): domain Eukaryota; kingdom Metazoa; phylum Chordata; class Lepidosauria; order Squamata; family Lacertidae; genus Podarcis; species Podarcis pityusensis. The sequence goes on along the minus strand of NC_138027.1, from coordinate 63,179,822 downwards.
AACCACTCAGAGTGTGTGCAACAGTACTATAACCAAAGAGTCTCGTTTTGGTATTGTACTGCAGGTAGATTTTTTATTTTCTTTAACTGAATTATATTTGAAACTTTCAGCCCAAACACTATCACTCTCTAACCTTCATTTTCCTGCTTACACTTCATTTTTTTTTTTTAGAACAGGTCATAAACAAGCTTCACTGAAATACTTCTTTAAGCTGTTTAATTGTGATTTTGTATGGGTCATTGTGTTTCTAAATCAGCCATGAGTAGAGTTGGTTAAAAAAAATACACTATTGAAAAGAATCTAGTTTTCTCCCCTAATTTAATCAGTGAAAGATCTCAACAGAGAAAGTGGAGGTGTATGTCTCTGAGGAGAAATGACAGACATAAAAATACTTTACTTGGCACAAACATCTCCTACAACTGAGAACACAAGGGACTTGACTTTTGGATCCATTCCCAGTTCATGAAGAAAGGTGACTCTCATTCTAACAGAAATAAGACCTTGAGGTAGACCGATCTAGAATTCAAATAGAACTTTGATGCAGAGTGTGTGTATAACTGTGTTCTTATACAAAAAACCAAACAGTCCCTTGGTACTCTGTAACACATCAAATCTATCAGCAACAATAGATATATTTTAAAGTCTTTAGGTGGAATAAGTGAAGCTTACTCTTTAGAAATAATTGAGTGACAAATGCTTTCAGAACAGGGTTTACTTGTAACTTTGAATCTCCATATCCACACCTCATTGAACTAAACCAATCTTCCTGTCACACAGAGCAATTCTAAGGTGGGGTTGATGGAAGATACTGTGGCAGACAACTTGAACTTGCTAAATCCTGGCAGTAAACAATGTCCATGGTTAAAGGGTGTGGGGAGTAGATTTCCTATTTTTCACCTTTATTTTTAAGCATCTGTCCTACTGGAACTAATAAGTGGAGAAAATACAGTTGGTATCCCCACCCTCTTTGCCTTTATGAAGGCATGTTGCAGCAATGTGGGGGAATTGGACATGGTATATTCAAAGCCTACCCAACATCCTATGGAACACCCTGTCTCACCAAGACATGGTGCCACCCAAGGCAAGGTGTGCTACTGCTGGTCTTTCTCTCTCCCGTCCCCCCCCCCCTTCTTACTTTTCAGGTTCTGCCAGTGCTAATGTGTTGAAGGAATCCCACCTCCTCCTACATGCCTTGCACTGAGGAAGGAATGTGAATCCTTCCTAAGAGTGATATAGTCTGGAAGAGGTGACCCAAAATAATGCCTACACCACCATTACTTTAAACTGTTCTAAAAAGAATACCCAGCTACCCTGGAAAAGTGGTGGCAACGTAGGCATTCTTCTGGGCCACTTGCCTCAGAATGCATCACTCTAGGTAAGGACTCTGTCCCCTTCCTCAGACAGAGGAGGGGGCAGAGGGGGAGATGTGCTGCCACAAAGTTAGTGGTTTCAAAATATTAAAAGAACAAGGGGAAAGAGCAGTGGCAGTAAGGGAAGTGAATGGGAGCCTGGGGCAATAAAATTGCAACACTTGCCCCTGCTGCTCAAAGCAAATGTCTCATTTGCCTAATGGACAGATCAGCACTGCATGGTGTACCTTCAGCTGTACAGTGAAGGCAACAGAATTCCCCACTAATAATAAAGAAGATCCTCAGTACTGGGCCTTCCTCTCCACCATGATCCTCCCTTTCTGCTAGCAGAGGAGAAAATCTAAATCATACAACAGTCCCTCAGCTGACCTTACCAGCAAATGAGGATTGTTCCCATGGAACCAACTGTGTAGGTAATGCAGATATGTTTAAAAAAGGTAAAGGATCCCTGGGTGGTTAAGTTCAGTCAAAGGCAATTATGGGGTGTAGTGCCCGTCTTGCTTCAGGCTAATGGAGCCGGTGTTTGTCCGCAAACAGCTTTCCAGGTCATGCGGCCAGCACGACTAAGCTGCTTCTGGCACAATGGGACACCATGACGAATGTCAGAGCGCACAGAAACACTGTTTACCTTCCCACCTATTTATCTACTCACACTGGTGTGCTTTCGAACTGCTAGGTTGGCAGAAGCTGGGACAGGAGCTCACCCCATTGCAGGGATTTGAGCTGCTGACCTTCCAATCAGCAAGCCCAAGAGGCTGAGTGGTTTAGACCACAGTGCCACCCACTCCTCCCTGCAGATGTGTATATACATCTGAAACATAAATCACCAGGCACTGGTCAATTATGGACACATTAGCTGGTGTGGGTGGGTTGCAGTATATTGGGGCCCCATCTTTTTAATTTCCAATTTTTCCTCATAGGGATGTCACTGCATCCCCTTGATCATTTTGGTTTCCCTTTTATGAACCTTTTCCAACTCTACAATCTCCTGTTTGAAGTAAGGTGACCAGAACTGTACAGTTTTTCAAATGTGGTCATGCCATAGATTTGCATAATGTCATTATGATATTGGCAGTTTTATTTTAAATTTGTTCCTAATGATCCCTAGCATTGAATTGGCTTTTTGAATTGGCTTTTTTGTGCTGCCACACAATTGTAGCTGCTGATATTTTTTTATTGCTAGTGTGGAGTGAAATGTTACGCTATTATTGTAATTTGTACTTTTACATTTTGAATTGCTTTATTTCTGAATGTTTATTTTATTTGTGAATCACTGTGGAGCTTTGCCTATATAAAAGCACTTGCGTAAATAGAAAATGTAGATATATTGATGCTCATTGTCATTCTTAAGACATGTATTTGATTTTGCAAAACTATTGCTCCTAGTTATATTCCCCAACATCTTTCACATCCTGACCACTGTGGTAATACCGCCTGAGGTATAAAACAGAAAAGGGTGTGTGAGGTACACTAAACACCTGCTTTTAAAATTATCAGTGCAGATTAATATTGTGATTTCTGCTTTACACTCATTCTTTTTTGTTTGTTTGGTTCTAGTTACATATAGGCACAAACTGGCTTTCAAAGGGCTGAATCCAATTCTATAATGTATAAATATATTAGTCAAATTAAACTTTCTTTTGTTCAGTAAATTCTTAGAAATGTGCCCAGTTATTCACATGATACTTTGGAATGCTGGCAGTTAAAAGGGTGGCACCACTTAAAAAACAATATTCCATGAGTGGTGCTTAATGAGGAATATCCCGTGTAGCTGTATCCATCCTGCTCTATTTCTTTCTCCTCTTCTCACTGTGTTGATCTGTCTTGGAAATAGGGATTTGAAGAAAAGAAAAAGAAGTAAAGAGCCACAGATTCTTTTTGTTTTGTTTTATCATCAGCTCCAAAGAGCAGGTGTTTGGCAGGCATCCTGATTTTTGCATATCTGTTGATTTCCATGTTTTGTAATTTTTAAAACAACACAATCCATTACTGTGTGGACTCCTCCAAAAGATTTTTGAGGGTGTACTTCTCACCAAAAAAAGTAAAATAAAAATAAAAATGCAAGCTCAACCTACTGAAGGGCTTATCATGTCGCATGATTGAGCTATATTCTGTTACATTTTGTTTTGAGTCCATTAGTGCAGTATGATATGACAGATATGGCAATAAATAACTCCATTTTAAGACAAATATGTTCCAGTGTTCCAAATTATCAGTGGCTAAGGATCAGGAAAAAACAGTTTGCATCATGTAGCTAGAAAAACCTGGCTTTGGCATTTTTTAACGTTGACCGCCAGCTGGATCCTGGATAGATATGAACAGTTGATTGGGTTCATGGGCTTCTTGGCTTATTCTGCTACCACCCACTCCTATGCAATACACTGACTAAACATTTGAATATTCATTCAGTGCCTTATTATGCAGCCTAGTTTTCATCTTAGGGAAGTTAACTTTTATTACTTACTTAAAGATATAGTACTGAGCTTATATCCACAAATAACTCCAAATGCTCTGTGTGTGTGTGTGTGTGTGTGTGTGTTTTATATTGTAAACAGTTCTGTGATCTTCAGATTAAGATTTCTGGCTCACACTCATTTATTAAATAGTAAATAATAAGATAAATGTTGCTACGCAATACCTGCTGGAGTGCATGGTCTGGGCAATCAGCCTTATTCTTGCTTTGCTTGGTTAGAGGTCTTTCACAATGGCACTCTGTATGATGTGTTGGGAGAAGTCAACTAGGTGAGACAAACAGACAGCTCAGGTTAATAATAATCATTAACTATTGCTTCCTCTGGGGAACCAGTCAAGAGAACAGAAAGTTATGGCAGGTGGGAAGGGCTTGGGATGAATGGCAAAGGGGCAGTGGCTCAGTGCAATGGGAATGGCTGGGTAGAACTCAGGCAAACTGGTCCTTGCCCTCCCTCTTCCCCCACGAGAGGTCACTCAGCCTAATAGTACAGCCACCAATCTCAGTGAAATTCTACACCAAGGATACAGAAACTTGCCTAATCTCAGCTTGTTCTATCAGTACATTTTCAAAATAATTTAACAGCATGCCTTTTAACTGCTGCCTTGTTAGAGCAGGGCCTGTGTCAAAGGGCCATTTCATTCACTTCCATGAGTTAGTTATGCACTGTATGGATGAAAAAGTGTGCCATTTTATGTAAGGGGCAGATTTAAGGCTAGATCTGAGAGGCAATTAGGCAAAAACTCAAGTTTGTGTGTGTGATTCTCTAACACAACCACACCTTTTGATTTGAAGAGTGGAGGGGAAATTTTTGGAAAATGTACTCATTATTTCCCAAATTATTATATTCTGGCAAAAGTCTGCTGGGAAAATGTCGCTGCATAACCATTCTGAATTGTGACATTGTTTAATTTTCTGCTAGGAAGATCAGGAAAAGACACTTCTGTTTGCTTCAGCAGTAATCACAGTATAAATGCACTGGGGAACTTGTCTGCAAGAGCTTTAAAAATATTTCAGACTCATCAGCAAACAAAAAAGGAAAGTAATAAGAATGCATCTCACTAGGTCAACACTCCTACAGTGAATAGCAGACAAACACCTAGGTTACCTATTGCCCAGATGCCTCTCCAAAAGCAGTTCAAACAATAAAGAATTATAATATTGATTTAAATAAAAAGGGAAGAATTCAACATCAGACTCTTGCTCCATCAGTCCAAGCATTTCTGCTTCATTGGTCATAGGCTCCCAATGCAGGGTGACAATTTGAAATTGGTTTCATAGAATCATAGAATCATAGAGTTGGAAGAGACCACAAGGGCCATTGAGTCCAACCCCCTGCCAAGCAGGAAACACCATCAGAGCACTCCTGACATATGGTTGTCAAGCCTCTGCTTAAAGACCTCCAAGGAAGGAGACTCCACCACACTACTTGGCAGCAAATTCCACTGTCGAACAGCTCTTACTGTCAGGAAGTTCTTCCTAATGTTTAGGTGGAATCTTCTTTCATTCATACTGAAGACATTCTTAAACACAGTGTGCATACATTTGTCATTAGCAGTGGGGTTCAAAAAGTACATATGAATCCAATCTCCTTGATATTTACAAACTGTCAAACTACCATAGTTTAGAAGTACATAATGCATTTTTAAACCAGCTCCAAACTAAATAATGGTGTTGGGGCTACACTAGACTCTTCTCAACGATAATTTTAACTTGCTGCTGTTTTATTGCTGGTGCGGATTGAAATGTTTTTATTGTTGTGATTTGTATATTTTATCTTTTGAATTCTTTATGATTTTAATTTGCAAACCATCTTGAAAGTATGTTTTGCATTGACAGGCAATAAAAATGTTTTGAGAGATAAGCACCATATTCATGTTCAACAAATTTGTGAATTAATGTACTTGATTTTACAGCTATTTATCCCAGCTATGTTGCATCATGAACTTTGGCGGCGGCAATTCTTTTATTGGGCTTTTATTGTCAGTTCTTTTATTGGGCTTTTATTGACAGATGGGAAGGCATCAGAGAAGAAGAAGAAGAGGAGGAGGAGGAGGAGGAGGAGGAGTTTGGATTTGATATCCCGCTTTATCACTACCCAAAGGAGTCTCAAAGCAGCTAACATTCTCCTTTCCCTTTGTCCAGAGTGCTGGAGAAAGGCACATAAATTGTTAACAAGAAAACACACAGATCCCAGCCACTTCATACCAATAGGAAGTTCCAAAGCCCCTTTCCCCAAAATTCAGAGGATTTTTTTGCCCCTCCCTCAGTAGATCTCTCTCTCTCTCTCTCTCTCTCTCTCTCTCTGTGTGTGTGTGTGTGTGTGTGTGTGTAAGTAGCACTGGTATTTAATTACCTGGTTTACTACACAAATCTTTTCCCAGCCTTTAATGTTCACTTGGCTATGTTACGAATTGACTCCTGCTTTCCCCAGAAGTTCTTCCCTGGCTTGGATCTTAAGTGAGATTCATGTGCATGAAGAATCAGAGTTCAGCAAACTTCTTTCAGTTCTTCGGTCATGTCTTCAATGAACATTCTGTCCACTCCATCTCTGTCCAATCTGTGCATTCTGTGCTGAAAATAAAAATAAAAATGGTGGCACTTAGCATGCCTCATTGTGCTAGGAAGAGAGCTGCTAGCAGTCAGTCATGAAAGGGTGGCTTCCATGTCTGCTGGAACTTTAATCTAATCAGACTACAATTGCCAGGGGCTAAAGTGATTATGCATATGGCACTACCAGCTTACATGTGCCACCATTACAAGCCAGGAGACAGCTCTCTGAGAGCAGAAAGCTTTCTTTGAATGATTGCTGAGAGTGCTCGTAAATACCAAGCTGATTCGGAAGCATGTCAAAGGGAGCTCATTCATCATTCAAACAAGGCAAACAATTGAGATCGAAATGGATTCCTGTGAAGGTACTATGCTGAAGGTACAGGGTAGAAAGGTCATGTTATCTGTAATGCCACTCAGGAATTTAATTGTGAGGTACTGAGAAAGGCAGAAAGTAATCTCACAGTCCCAGTTTTCAAAGGGAAAGGAACATTCCAGACTGTGAAAATGACAGAGACACTGAGCTTGTAAACCAAGTTATGACGTTGAAAGAAACTCTCTCACAACAGTGACTCAGAGAGGAAATGGGATTTAGTCAGCTATTTGTTTTTGATCCAGAAAGAAATCAAACTGATGTCAACTTTTGTAAAGAGGAAATGTCATAAAATAGAAGGCTGCCATTGGTGTTATTTATTTATTTGAATTATTTATAACCCACTCTTCATTGTTCGCACACTCCCGGAGCTAGGAACAATACGGCAGTTCAATAAAGCAACATTTCATTTAAATACAACTTAATATAAAATCAAATATTTCAACAACAATACTACATCAGTCAAGCAAGAGGCACCACTTTCGCCAAATGCTTGGGCCACGTTTTTACCTGGCATTGAAACTCCATTAGTATTGGTGCTGATCACACCTGAGAAGGTAGCAGGGGTGCTAAATATTGGAGGGGGGCAGACAAGCCCCACCCCACAGAATTGATTACAGGATGTGGTATGCACAGAGTATTTGAATGGCAATTCCCACTATCTTTAGGGGTGGGGACGACCCCCTCTAATATTTTATTAGGGGCGGCAAAGGGACCTCAGCCCCTAGAAGTTGGCTTCTATGGAAGGAAAGGCATTCTGTTATTGGCCTTGACAAACCATTAACTATGAAACCAAGAAATATTTTTACAATGCTTTGGTTTTTTCTTCTTTAAAAAATTCAAATTAAAACAAATGTTACTGAACTTTTAAAGGGATATATAGAACCAATGGATACAAATAGCTCAAGAAATACCTGCACTTACCAGCTAAGACAGGGATTTGAAGCTCTACTTTAAGACTTTGAGTGTGTGAAGACACACGAGGCCATTGTCTGGCTGAAGCTAAGGAGGTCTGGGTCTGGTGAGTACCTGGATATAGATTGCATGATGGAAGAAATGTGGGATGTAAATGTAAGAATATAATTTAATAAATAAAGTCCTACCCTTGTGTGAGACTAGTAGTGCTACTACCTGAGACAGAGCCTTTTTCAGTGATAGCACTGATATTGTGGAGTATCCTCTCTGTGCATACATCCCCTCCACTTACTATATTTAAATGTCATTAAAAATATATATAACAACAAGAAAGACATAGAAAGGCACTATGGGTACTTATCTGTTTAGTATGTAATATGGCCACATGATCAGGCATAAATGAATGGTCAATGCTTGTCTTTTCTTTCTCTCTTAAAAATACAAAGTAGAAATAAATGATACATGGAACACACCAAAAGGATAAATCTTTGTGCATGAAATTGGGAATATGAGATAGAGAGAGAGGCTTAGAAATCAAGAATGACAGAGAAGAGTCTACTTGCAAAGCTGCTGGTGCGTGATCATTATAGTGCATTACATATAATGTCACTTCTGATTCTGTGAAAGGGTTTTTAACATGCTATGCTTGACAAAAACTCAAACTCTATCTTTGCCAAACTTCTGGCTAGATAAAGATTAAAGTAGTTTCCTACAAAAGACACCTTGAGACAAAGTATAGGGTATTTTACATATGTATTCCTTTAAAGGCACACATTTAAAAATATTTCTCAAAGATGTATAGTTTTGAATGAAAATGTGAAAAAGTAAAGAATGTTTTGTATCAACCCAAAGGTATGGATTGATGTCATGACTCAATCAAGCAGGACTCAGGATGCTGACAGAAAGAGGCAGTGCTAGTAATAGTGGCACTGGACTCCAGCCCTGATAGTGTGCCGTAACCTGGCAGTCAGACTCTCTTAGAACACAATACCTCTGACTCAGGATTTCCAGGAACAGCTGGACACCACAGAGAACCAGAAGCTTCCCTGCTAGAACCTCAGGTTCCACAGTTTCTGCTCACCAGAATGGGAGCAGATGGAAAAGTTATCTGTGTAAGGCAATCCACTTTTTTGTCTCTGTCTCTCCCACTTGTCAAGTCAGGAAGTATCAGATGCAGTTTGTGCTGAACCTCCATTAGAACAACTGATCACATCCCAATGATCTGTCCAGGGTGCTGAAAACTCAGCTTCTGATAGTCTTGCTTAAGGGCTAGATCCCATACCTTTCTCTGCATTTGTACTCTGGAAGGTTTTTGGATTCTGGCAGTTTGTTCTCAGTCTGTTTAGGAGTTCTTACTGTACCATCTTGAAGGGACGCAGGTGGTGCTGTGGGTTAAACCACAGAGCCTAGGACTTGCCGATCAGAAGGTCGGCGGTTCGAATCCCCGCGATGGGGTGGGCTCCCATTGCTCAGTCCCTGCTCCTGCCAACCTAGCAGTTTGAAAGCACATCAGAGTGCAAGTAGTTAAATAGGTACTGCTCCAGCGGGAAGGTAAATGGTGTTTCCGTGCACTGCTCTGGTTTGCCAGAAGTGGCTTAGTCATGCTGGCCACATGACCCGGAAGCTGTACGCCGGCTCCCTCGGCCAGTAAAGTGAGATGAGCGCCACAACCCCAGAGTCTGCCACAACTGGACCTAACGGTCACGGGTCCCTTTACCTTTACTGTACCATCTGCCTAACATGGCTTTTGCTTCTGCACGATACAATTTGAATTAGCGACAGATGATGCTAAGAACACATTAAGATCCTGCTGGATCAAGCCAGTGGCCCATCTAGTCCAACATCCTAGACTCTCAGTGACTATCCTAATGTCTGTGGGAAAACTAGAAACAGGACCCAAGCACAAGAGCACTCTCCCCCTCCTGTGATTTCCAGCAACTGGTAGTCAGAAGCTTTATTGCCTCCAACTGTGGAGGTAGAACATAGCCTTATACTCCATGAATTTCTCTAATCCTCTTTGAAAGCCATCCTAGTTGGTGAGCATCATTGCCTTCTTTGGGAGTGAGTTCCATGGTTTATGTACTGTGTGAAGAAGTACTTTTATTTTATCTGTCCCAAATCTTCCAATGTGAAGGCAGATGCAAAGAATTTATTCAGCTTCTCTGCTATCTCCTTATAGGCTAATCAACTGAATCAGGCCATCTCAAATATCTGATGCTCTAAGTCATTTAGAATAAGCTTATGTGAACACTCAGAAAAGGCCAGTGGTTTAGTGAAGGTGAGATCAGTCATAGCTACTTGCTGTGACTGAAGTGATCAAATCCAGTAATATGATAGAAGTTTTGTGGGGGGGTGGGTTCTTCCTAGTCTTTTGCCTATGTCATTCTCAAGAGGACAAAAATGAGCAAACTTATATTTTTACATTGCACTGTGGCTGATGTGTACACTTAGGATGTGTATATTTAGTACCTGGTGTGTATGCCTGCCACACGAAACAGACTCTAGCAAAGGTTCATCATCCTACTAATATCAACAGGACTTATATCAATTATGATTAAATTCCATTTCATGCCTTACAATGGGAATTACCATAGTTATAACCATAATGCTTCAGTCAGAACATAACCAGACATTGACAGGCTTCACATGGTTGATGTCTTCTCCACTACATACTGAAACAAATTTGTTCTATCAGCACTTCATGAACAAAATGCACAAAAGTCTGATTTGCATGAGCATTCTTCATCTTTACAAAAGTAAAAGTAAACATGTTTATGGACCTCCACATTAGGCATTTACACTGTGCATGGTGATGCAGCAATTAGTTCACCCTCATGCAAAGGCTATTGCCAGCTGGTCTAAACAGGACTTATTTTTGCTGGGTTGTGCACCAGGTTTCTGTAAATGTCACTATGTATTTCTACTGCTGTGGATTTCTACCTATGTTGCTGTGATCTCGGAGTAAAATTGCAAAAATTCTGCATATTTTTAAAATAAAATTCACACATTTGAAATTATGCTGAGGCTACAGTGCTATACGGAGTCATAGGCTGCAAATGACGTCTGTTTCTATTTTCCAAATATGATCTCCATTTCAAATGGAAGCTGACATATTGTTGAGAAATGGAAATTTACATAACAATTGCTTTTGGAAATTACTGGGACTGTTTTTAGGTTCAAGGATAGCTGAACAGACCGGCTTTTTAGACTCAAGCTATTGTAAGAAAAATCTGAAGGGATTCAGTCCTTCTGTTTCCCCCTTAAATAAAAATCCATCTGGCTGTCTAATATTTTACTGCATCTTTCAGTACCCTGTCATTACCTTTTAAAATAAAATTTACATTCTGCCCAGCAAACTCTTAATTGCTGTCCTATCCCAAAAGCAGCTTTAAAGTGGAAGTTGGAAATCTGCAGGGAGAGTAAACAATAGCTACTTCATCATCATTACTCTATTTCTTCATCATTAATCTATTGAGAAGAATGTGACATGCTCTGAAGTGGGAAGTGGAAGCATCTGTGTAAAGAAAATAGAAGAGGATGAAAATTCCATCATCTGCTTTTCATTTTTTAAATTGACTTCATTAGGCCCACCCACCTGTTTTTCTTAATACCTCTATTAACATATTCTATCTAGCCTGTCCAGTAGCACCACACAACAATATGGTCTGGTTTTCATTGGAAGGAATATTTCAAATGTTCCTCTTCCTCGCTTTCTTTCTAAAGGGAGGTGTCATCATTCTAATTCCAAATTCAGGTGGTCGTGTGTACGTTCTCACTTATGCCAACTAATACAGTCAGTCCCAAGTTGGTCAATTTGAATGCAAACCTGAAGGACCCCTAAATAAGGTAGGGGATTATGCAAGCTTGAAGGACTTTCAAGATATGTAGGAGTACATTCCTATATGAATTAAAGGAAGAAGAAATTGGGTCTGGTTTTTAGCACGAAACCTGAGCTTTTTAGTACAATATAGCACAAGAGGAAAAAGATTTCAAGAGGACGGAAAAGAAAAATATGTGTTTCTTTCCCTTATCCTCTCCTGAAACTTCTCACCTCCTTTAAGCGCCAGTAATATAATGGTCTTTTTTAAGGCTGGTAGAACCCTCAACAGAAGTACTGCTCTTTGAGGCTAGGGTATACCATAACATTTTATTACAGGCTCTCAACTTGTTTCTAGTATTGTTGAGCTAAATGTTCCTATTGTCCTCCAAATGTGTGTGGGTTTGTGGGGGTGTTTGGGTGTGTGTGTGTGTGTGTGTGTGTGTGAGAGAGAGAGAGAGAGAGAGAGAGAGAGAATGTGTGTTTTATGTTGAAAGTGGTTTTGACCCCGAAAGGCCCTCTAACTACTATACGAAGAACATAAAAATATAAGGTGCTATTAAACATATTAGGTAACAAATGGGCAATATAACTTAACTAACATTTAAAGAATGTTGAAAAGGAATGCTATTCACCATATATATCAAAATGTCAATAAGGAGCCAGACTGGCCTCCCAAGGAATGAATTCTTCAGTCTGGCACTACTGCTAAGAAGGCCCTGATTTACATTCCCATCACATACTCCAGGCATGTCCTACCGGTAGACCACTGGACGTCTGTGGTAGATCACTGGCTCCCCTCAAAGAAGTTCAACAAGTCTGGCTCCCCTAAAAAAAAAAGCTCAATGTATTTGCCCTGCACCCCTAAAAAACAAGGCTTTCCTCATACCTAAAAGAAGCTCAACAACTGATTTCTTCCCTCTATTAATTTTTTATTGTTTATATTTTGCTGAACCTGAGAATATTATAATAGAAAAACCTCACATTTTGGAAGTTCCAAACCTGACCTAGTATTCACTATTACACAACTATGTAAGATCCTGAAAAGTGATCAGAATAGAAAAGGTCAAAGAAAACTAACTTAGTCATCACCTTTTGTTAGCCCTTGGCCTACATAAATACATAAATTCAGCCTAATTACTTTGCAGAATCTAAGAAAATGTATTACAGTTAATATGAGTCGTGTAAACAAGACCAAAATCCACACCAACATACTCCATCCAATGTACTTGAATGACTTTTAAAGAGGCAAATTCATGGAGGAAATGGCCCTCAAGAGCTATGCACAGCTGGTGGTGCTAGACGCCACAATAGAGGAGAGTGTTCTTGTTCTTGAATCCTGCTTGCTGGTTTCCCACAGGCATCTGCTTAGCAACTGTGAGAATAGGATGCTGGACTAGATGGGCCATTGGCCTGATCCAGCAGGCTCTTCCTATGTTCTTCAATACATTGTGATTGCATCCACAGATTCTCATTTACACTCAAGTCACATTGCCCCATTCTGGCAGTGTTAAAGTGGCATTAAAGCAGGTGTTGTGTAATTAATTGTATGATCATAATTCTGGCTCTGAGCAATGTAGTGCAGTTACTGCAGTTTGAAAGCTATAACATCTTTTATGTCCTCTGTTGCAATAACAGGTTGAAGATGTTTATATACGGGGTACTGTGGCACTGGGGGAAAAGACCTAGTTGCAGCAGTCTGAAAATATGACTTCTTTTGCACTAAAGCATGGAAGCGTAACCCATAGAGGCTGGCAATTAAATTTTAGACATGTTCTTCCTGGTTCAACTGTACTGGATTCAAAATAGGATAAATTAGTGATAGTGGAGAAAGGAATAGCAAGTGCAAGGATACCCTCCTCCTTTCTAGTCCTTTACGAATGAAGCGCAAACTCCGCTGGAGGTCACACTCTGTTTGTAATAATCTTCCTTTAGTAGCAATCTTCCCATTTCCATTTTAGCTTCCTCCTTCCCTTTCCTTCCTAAGCATGATCACAGTCTCCAGTGTGATGGGGAAGTCTTTGTGGAACCTTTACTAGTCCCTCCAGAACACCCTCTATGTAAGCAACCTAAGATAAAGGGGACACAATGAGACAAAATTATGGAGTGTGTTTTAATGGACAATGAAGGAAGAGGGAGAGGAAGAGGCAGCAACATTCAAAATGCCGACAGGCCCACAAGAGACTGCATCAGTAAACAAAGCAGAGGGTGTTGCCACAGGCTTGAGCTTGCCTTGAGGGCAGCAGGTGACAATGGGCCAACAAAGCTTCCTTATAATAGCGTGTAGACAAGTTAGCAGATTGGTGTTGCTTTCTCAGTATATATGCAAGTTTTTGATTATGATGATGATAATGATGACCAGTACTTTTTTCCTAGGAAAAATAAGTTCTGGTAGTCACCATGAAGTTGTTACAGTAAGTGCCATACTTTTAACAACAAAAAAGAGGTGCCGGTACTGTGTACCCTTGAGTACCCCCTGAAAAGAAAGCGCTGACAACGACAACAACAACAACAACAGCCCTACTATAATTCTGTTTCATTGAGGGGTGGATGATTGAAACTTGCTCTGAAAAGTTTTTGGGCACAAACTGACAGATAAACACTGACCTGAGCAATTTGAGGTCTCTTGTCAAAATCCCCGGACCAAGAAAGAAAAATTGGGAAGCCAGTAAAAGAGAGAGACACAGGAAAGGCCAATTCCTAGAACCATGGGAGTTCCAGAGATGGTTATGAAATTCTCTGTCACCAAATTTGTCTCCTGATTTTTAGGATGTTATAGTAGAACTCATAATGTTTGAATCTGGATTCTTCCAGAGTTGTATTTCTAGACTACCCCAGAATGACATGAAAATGTGTAGTTGAATAGAGGACTGCTTTTTTTCCCCCAAGAAGGGGAATAAGAGGATTTTGTTTTCTTCCCTTTTTCTTTTTTGTGTGTGCATATTTGTCCGTTTACAAGCAATTTCTGTTTCCAGCAAAAGTTTGGTGTATAAGGAAAGCGGATTTCAATTCTTTCCCCCCTCCTTGATTTCAGTTGCGTGTTGAGTCACAGTAGCCCCCCAATAATTCACACTTCACACATCAATTTTTGTTTAAGGTTTTTGGCATAATTTTGGCCACAACTTTATTCAAATACAAAAATGTGAGTGGTTGCTTAGGCATTGGTTATGACTATCTGTCCTTGCCCTCAGGGACAGAGCTGGCCTTCCGGACACCAGCGGAAGCCAGCGTGGGAAACAAGTATTGGGTGAGAAATAGAGCTGGGCACCAGACCATTACTTCTCACCCTCATGTTCCTGTGGGGCTTGCACGGCCCAAGTCCGACTCCGGGGACAAGGACGAAAGAATGGCAAGCCCCTGGATTTCCTTTAACGGAATTCCCATTCGCATCATTTGGAGGGGTAGGCACTTACCCCTCCAAGCACCAATTTAACCAATGCCTAACCGCCATGGAGCCCTCAGCTCACCGCCAAACCACTCACAGCCCCAACCAAGACCTCAGCTTGGTCACCACCGCACCAATCCAAGCCTCATTCCCTGAAGCGGAAAGGTGCATGCCATCAGCTCGGAAAAAGGATGGCCTCTCAAAAAGAATCTCGGGGTGGGAAATTGCATCGCCACCCAGCTCCAAAACTTTTTTGACCACAGCAGAATTGATGCGTTTTCTGGCCCTTTCAGTGGCAGCCGGGCAACGACTGCCCTTCCAAACGCAGCGTTGCAAAAGCTTTGACCAAAAAATTTTCGCTGTCGGCACCATTGCACGCAGCGTCTCCAGGTCACCCAAAATTGCAGCACGTAGTGACAAACAGTCCATGGGCACCAGGTCGTTCTCACCAAGCTGCACCACAATAGCAGGTGGCGGCCCCTCCAAGAGCAACTGCCTCCGGATACTTGGCAGGAACTCCGACCAGCGCATCCCACGTCTGGACAGCCAAGACAAGCGAATATGTGGAGGAAAGCCGAAATCTGGACCCAATCCAGATTGCCGTGCTGCGACGCCAGCCCAATGGACGATACTGTGCCCCACAATCCAAACACGGGTCACCGCTAAACCTGATAAATAAGATAAAACAAGCAAAAATTGTAAGACACCAATAATGTTAGCGAACATAATCTTTGAATGCATTCGATTTCAACGACCTGTATTTTATTTCCACTGCCTTATTAACATGCTTTCCGGCCTTCTTGGTGGTACGTTTGTCTAGGCATTGGTTCCCGACTAGCTGCACCTGACCTCAGCAGGGCAGCACTGACGACTGGGCCCCACCATATCGTCAGTACCAGCAAACATTGTGGGGGAGCAATGAATCCCAAGGCAATCGCATCCCGCCAGGTGTCGTTCCCCATAGGGGAAAGATGCACCCCATCTGCCCTAAAGAGGGCAATAGCCTTGAAGAAAATTAGGAGGGTGCAATATTACAGAACCACCTAAAGCAAAGACCTATTTTATTTTATTTGTTATTTTATTTACTTTATTTATTTTATTCTATTATCCACCGCCTTATTAACATGCTTTCAGGCCTGCTCGGTGGTAGTTTGTCTAGGCATTGGTTCCCGACTAGCTGCACCTGACCTCAGCAGGGCAGCACTGACGACTGGGCCCCACCATATCGTCAGTTCCAGTAAACAGCATGGGGGAGCAATGAACCAGGATCAGACTCAAGCTCACCCCAAATGCTCCCAGGGACTCTTGCATGGCCTTACCCCTCAAAAGGGGTTGACAAAAGCATGGTGAATCCTTGGATTCCCTTAATGGAACATCTTTGCGCATTGGAGGGGACAGGTGCTCCAACCCCCCCTCCAGACCACCTTGAACCAATGCCTTAAATTATTTTGAGTCCAGGGAGAGCTGCCATCAACTCAATCCAAGCCCTCTTGCATGCAGGAATGCAAACTTATGCTGGAGGAAGACAGCAAACATTCTCGCCCAGCTGTACCACCAGCACTGCGGGAGGACCTGCACAGGTCACACTCGACCGCACCAAAGGAAGGATCTCCTCCCAAAGCATTCCCCATCTGGACATCCAGTATATGTGCACATGGGCAGGAAGACTGAGATGGCGCCCCAGTCCAAACTCGTCAACATGCTTGCCAGCCTAGTGTACAATGCTGTGGCTCAAATGTGCACAGCTGCTCCTATGAAAAAAGGAAATAACAGACAAGCATCAGCACAGACATCATTGTGACACTTCCTGATATAACCCTTGTCAGCGTCAGACTTCCAATGACCCGTATTCACAATCCTGTCTACTGACAGGCCCCCAGTGTGCAGCCTTTGCAGCAGCACCTAATCATAAGGAATGAGGAGTGTACAGCGGTAAGCAAGCCGCAGGCTGTAATAACTGGTGCACGACGTAAGCACATTGATGCCGGGCTAACAGGAACCCATTTTCATGCACTGGAGCGGGCCAGCCCCCAGGGAATAAAAAGCCAAATATTCTGTTATCCATAACCGGGCAAGGGCCCTCCTCACCTGTGGCGGGAAGCCTGATTGTGGCACTCCTGCCCACTAAGTCTGTTTTAGAGTTACCAACTCTAATGACAAGCTCCAAAGGATAAGGAAAAGTCCTGAAGCAATAAGCCTCCAGACTTTCAGCCCCGTGCTGGCTCCAACAACCATTTCCCCAACCCTCAGTGCGAAAATGCAATGGACTCCTGAAAGGAGTCTCACCTTGATCTTTAACCCGCAGACAAGTTTTAACTTGTTGCAGATACTGCATAGGTAAAAATTGACCGACTTCCTGCCCACTGTCCTATGAGGTTGGAGCCTATTCCAACCTTCCAAGGCCCTGCGCACTGCAAACTTTATACAAGGGTCTCTGAAAAATAAAGCTTCAATGTAACAGACATTGCAGCGGACTGAATTCGGATAGTTATAACCGCATGCCCAATCTGCAGCAGGTGGACCAAATACTGCAGGATCTGCTCAGAGGATGGGGGCCAATTCTTCTGAATGGCCGAGAACTGCCAGCTTAAGGCTAAGAAATCCATCCAGGCCTTCCCATAAGAGGTAAAAGCAGAAGGGGAAATGGAAGCTGCCGCTCTCTGAAATTACTAATTGTTGTCAAAATGCCACAGGTCTGGAAAAGTCTGGCAATAGCTGAGTCTGGAGCCCAGGATCTGAAGCGCTTCATCTGAAAATCGAATAGTGTCAGCGTAATTTGGAGAGTAGAAAGCACAATATTAAACCTTAAGTGGCGCAGCTCGAAAGCATGAGCGGAGGGGCAGAGACTGTGCTACAGCATGAGGACTGTTTTGCCAAGACGCTCACCACTACCTGGTTATCAGACCAAAAGCAGATCCGATGGTCACTGAACTCCTCGGGCCACGTGAACTGCTACTACAATGGGGAAAACTCAAGAAAAGTTATGTCACATGATTGCCTCACCACACCAGGCTTGAGGCCATAGCTTTGCACACCAGCAGCCCTTGAAATAAAACCAAAGGGCAAAGATCCAGCAGCACCAGCATGAACCTGAAAATCCCTGAGCGGGTTCAAGGTATCCTGCCATGGCGAACTACTATTGCATACATTCAGGAATTGCTACCATCGCCTGATATCTGCCTTCACCACACTTGGTAGGCATACACAAAGGTAAGGGGACCTCTGTCAGCATCGCCCTTGAGCCAGTGCCACCAACTGGACTCATCCACTTCAGCCCCAACTGGGCTAGGCGAGCTGGGTAGCACTTCCAGAGACCACCTTCTGCACAGGAACAGGTCAAAGTGCTGTGGACTCACAGCTTAGAGTTGTGAGCACCGGATTTACTCCAACAAAAGGACAGTCGTCGCACAGCAGAGTACAGCAGAGTACAGCAGAGTATATAAACAACTCGGAGAGCAGCTCTGTAGAATATCTTCTTTATTCTATCTACAACTACACAAACTATATACAGAGCTTAATAGGTCTAAGTATAAATAAATGCTGCACTGCACTGAGTGTCTGCAGCTGCCCTTAGCAGCAACCTTATCTCTACACATGATCTCTAACACTCAGTCTCTCTCCCTCTCCGACACTGACTGACTGACTGACTTGGTGCTGGAGCAGAATAAGTAGAGACCAGAACACGCCTCCTCCTCTCTGGAGAATCAGCAGACTCCTCAGGAGATTCTTGGATATGGGAGGGGTGAAATCTAGGCAGCCTGGCCTAGTGGGAAGATTAGTTAAGTGACCCAGCAAGATCGGATCTGGTGAAGCATCACTTGCTACAGAGGAAGTATTACAAATTAACTTCCTTCAAGGCAGACAGCTTCTCCATAGCCAAGTGGTATGTTTTAGCAACGATATCCAACTGGATCCCTAAAAATGGGAATATGGGCAAAAGGTATTGAGCTATTGCTTGCCAGCTTCCAGCCCCCGCTTGGGCAGGGGGCATCTTGTGCTGCCATCATGATATGTAAATTTACAGGGCCGATGCTGGCCAGAACCCCTAAAGAAGTCCCAACCAAGCTGCCGCCAAGCCAGCTTCCTTTTCAGACACACACTCTGTGCAATGCAAAAAACACACTCCGTGCAGTGCACACACTCTCCATGCAATGCAACTACACACTCCGTGCAATGCAAAAAAGCACGCTCTGTGCAATGCAACTACACACTCCGTGCAATGCACACACAAACCCTCCGTGCAATGCAACTACACACCCCGTGCAATGCAAAACACACTCCCTGCAATGCACACACCCTTCGTGCAATGCAACTACACTCCATGCAATGCAACTACACACTCCGTGCACTGCACACCCTCTGTTCAATGCAACTACATATTCCGTGCAATGCACACACACTCCGTGCAATGCAAAAACAAAACAAAACAACACACTCTGTGCAATACAACTACACCCTCCATGCAATGCAGCTACACACTCCCTGCAATGCACACACCCTTCATGCAATGCAACTACACTCCATGCAATGCAACTACACACTCCGTGCACTGCACACCCTCTGTTCAATGCGACAACAAACTCCGTGCAATGCAACTACACACTCCGTGCAATGCAACTACACACTCCGTGCAATGCACACACACCCTCCATGCAATGCACACACCCTCCGTGCAATGCAACTGCAAATCTCCTAGCAATGCAATGCAATTGCAGCCCGTGCAGCGCCGTGCTCTGCAACGCACGCAAAGGTGCTTTCTCCCAGTTGCATATTGCAAACATGGCGCCCGTTACATCCCTCGCAGTGAGGTAACCACCAAAAGGACTTAAGTGTCCAGGTAGAGCAATGGGGGAGCATGCAGCTGTCCCATACAGGGACCAATCCTGCAACCTAGGCATTACCGGCACTATCCGCTGACCCAGTGAAACCAATGCTTCATGGACCACATGGGGACACTATTGAGGCCGGAAACGCTTCCAGGCCATCGAATTCTAGGGCAAAGCCCTAGGGTCACCTGCTAGGCCAGGCATAAATGTTTCCAGTGAAATAGCAGAGTTGAGGTAGCCCACAGCTTGTCCAGGTACCCCTGCTTGCCCTTTTAGAGGGAAGCACCCCTTCAAGAAACCCAAAGTTCTTTTATCACAAATGGGCCGAACTACCCAGCAACAGAATAGCCCAAAAGGAGCAGTTTGTTTTGTTTTGTTATAACAATGGCTAAGAGGGGTATATGAACCCTGTCTCCCAGGTCCTAGTCCTACACTTTAGCCACTAAGCCACAATGGCTCATCTCTAAAATGGCAGTCGCCACTATCAGGGCAAAACAAACTTAAAGAAAATAAACTTGTTCAGAAACAGCATAGTTCAAGAGCATATACAGAGTGCTCATAGTCCTTGGAGGCACAGGGAGCCATAAAGCCAACCTTCGGGGATACTATAAACGAAAGTGATACCAGCTAAGCTGGGAACAGCCCTGACTAGCCCCACAATTTCAACAAGAGAAATGGGGGAAACCTTTTTGCGAAAGAAAGCCCCTAACGGGGGCTCTCTCCCTATTGGGAAAGGCAAGCCACAGATACAGGGAGAATCTTCCTACGGGGTAGGGTAAGGGGTGGGGTGGGAAATTGAACAGGAAAAGGGGGGAATTAAATTATTTAAGGGACTAGAGAGGATTAAAAAGAAGGGGAAAATAAAGAAATAAAGAAATGTAACCAGACAATGAGAAGATTGTCCAAGTGCTCCATGTGATCCGATGCAAAACGGCCAAGAGGCCGTGCCAACGTCTGGCCCCTGTATATATAGACTCTGACCCCTCCTCCGAATTGGCAACAATCAAAACACCCCAGCAACCCAGTTTAACCATTTAAATGGTCGGGATTCAACTAAATTTGCCTAGTCACTGGAGGGTGGCCTGTTCCCAACCGCAACACGTGCTCTCTGCTAGGGAGAACACGCTTTCTCAATCAAACCCAAGATTTCCTTAGTCAGTTCCTGCAAACCTTTATAGGACTAGATGGTCAATTGGCCTGATCCAGTAGTCTCTTATTATGTTCTTATGTTCACTTCAGTATCAGATCACACTTCAGCATACAATAAAGATGGAAGCTGAGAGCTTTTAACATTAAAACATTGCTCCAAGTGCACATCTGAGCTTCTGGCCATGCAGCAAAACACTGGCATTTCTAGTCGCTTAATTTGGAAAAGTGAGTTGCCCTTAAATGTACAAGCAACAAACGCCTACATTTTAAATGAAGTTTCTTTGAAGCTGTATTTCATCAGCCCTTATCTTGAATTATCACATGCTTGTTGCATTTATTTGTAATGTGTATATTTTATTGAACGAACAACAATGAGTTCTATAGATGAACTACACATCACTTGGGGGGGGGACATCGGTTGTTTCTTTAATTGGTTGCTTCTGGAGATTTACTGGTTAAAAGGGAGGGGTACAGATATTTTATTTGATTCCATTTATGATTCACTTCCCAGAAAATTTATAGAAAATGATTCACAAAAGGAATCAAATGAACAAATCTTTACTCCCTTTCAAATGTCTATGAAACCTGTAGCTAATCTAGTAAAATGTGCAGGTACTTCCTAAAATATCCATTTTTTTAAAGAGTATGGTTGTTTTACACTAGACCCCATTAGTTCTGCTCATTGCTTTTCCATAATCAGCTGAAAATGAAATTAAAACTGAGGCTTCACAAAGCAAGCAATAAAAGGGTAAAACCTGCAAGAAGGATGCTTTGAATTAAGCCAGGAATACTAATCTGTGGTCCCCCATCTCCTTTCAGTCCAGGCCAGCATGGCCAGTGGTCAGGGACAATGGAAGGCCAAGGTTACGCGTCCCTGAATTAAATGACCAGGAGCACTGAAAAGCTTCAATAATGCTTCCTCTGTGCACACTACACAGGATTTCACACATACCATGTTTTAAATTAGAGGGCGGTCTGGGGGGAAATTAGGGAAAAAACACAGAAAATATTGGGGTTCAGTGGAATGTATCCAACGTTTTCTGTCCACTTGTGCAAGATTCCTTGTGCTAGCAGATGGCAGGTTGTACAAAATGGCAGGTTGTAGAAAATGGAAATTCAATGCAACAGCAGAAGCTTATTGCATCACAGCTTATTCTTGTTGTATGCTGCACAGAAATATGTGATAAGGTAGTTGTGTCTTCCCTTATGCAACAAAGTTCTGCCAGCACAAGTATCCCATGAAATGTTTTTTAGATGCTTTAGATGGAAACCAATGATTTGTTAATGGCATTGGATTTTCCATGAAGCATTAACTGTTAATGTGGAAGCAGCTAAGAAGACATAGAACGGTTTTTTTTGCCTACACAGCTAGAAAACCTGGGAGACTAGATATAGTTATATTTATTCAGTACAACTTGAGAATTTCTATCCAATTTAAAGTGCAGGCAGGTTTACAATGTGCATACATGAGGAAAGACATCATGCCTACCAACCGAGGCAAAACTAATGTCATAATACAAGTCAAAGTTTTCCCATGTCCTTTCAAGGCAGCCCTGGCTGTTTGTAGCCTGATTGGTGCATCCCACACTTGCTGTTAAGCATATTTTGTGTGTGTGTGTGTGTGTGTGTGTGTGTGTAACTTACAAGCCCCAAGAAACCAAATAAAGCAGCCTTCCAAGACAGTCAGCAGTGGAAGGAGGCAGAAGAAGTGCCCACACTTGTAAGGCTATGGGATGCTTACCACTGATCAAATCTATTTACCTGCCCATACTAAATGCCAATAATAATAATGCATCTGAGCTGCATTCCTCCTTGGCTGCCCACAGCCCTTCTTCAGCTTCTGCTGAGTCTCTCCTGTCTGCTGGGAGTCAGTGGGAGGAGAAAGTATCCCTGCCCCTCTTTCCAAAGTGACTGAAGTCTAACTTAAGGTTACCAGACATCCCCATTTCCTGAGGACAGTCCCCAGATTTACAAATCAAACCCCTTACAAAATCCATCTATTTAGTAGGAAGTTGAAAAGTGTCCCCGGATTCATTAAAAAAAATCTGGTAATCTTAGTCTAACTATAATGGGGAGAGGCGCCCTCCTCCGACTCAAGTTCCTACCTATCAGCCGATCCCGTTTCTCTGTTGAGGCCTGCTAAATTAAGTTGCCCCCAATGATTCTGAAGGGATTATGGCAGCACCTCCATTAAAAATGGAGGACCCCAGCCCCAGTCCAATGGGTCCATTGAGGCACTGGAAAACATTCTTACCCCACCCTTCAGGAGGAAGCCTCTTGAGACTTTTTCACAAAGGGAAGGGGTGGGGCAAATTTACCACTGCCCAAGAAATGGGAATCACATTACGTTCTCACATTCACATAATTCTACAACACACACACGTACACACAAATAGCCTGTTAAATTACAGTATTTTAGCCATTTCCCTTTTGTGAGGTATCTCCACGTATACAGGTGTTGTTTTTTTAATGGGAGTGAATGATCAAACAGGCAATGCCATTAACTATTATTTGTATGCTATTCCTTCACATTTGAATTTACCCTTACAAACTATTCCTGGGTTAAGACTGAAGCACTACAACATTAGTTTTGTAGCCTGGTCACATGGTCGCATTTACCACAGATAACTTCAACTATCACCTGTCAGCTGGATTGCTTAAATGTCTATGATCAAATAATTACGATAAATTTGTCACACATTAAATCAATGTGTGGTACGTTCAGCCTAGTTTAGTTAGTTACTTGGGATTTTTAGGATTCTTCACAGGTTTAAATATTTTATGAAATTTGCATTGTATTTTTATTGTATGCTCCTCTGAGTGACGGTTTGGCAGAAAATGCAGATTGTAAATAAAATATTGTATTGAGAACAACTACCTTTCTCTTAAGAGGAATATCCTCTCCCCCTGCCCTGACTTATAAAGTATGGAGAGTTGGAGTGGCTTCTTATTATCTTATTTCTCCTTAGCAAGTAGCCTCATAGATAGCTCCTGACTGCAAATGCACAAAGAGTGTCTGGAAGACTGCCATTAAAAACCTCTTTTTCAAAAAATAAAATAGGCAGAGGGAAACCCTGAAAATACAGCAAATATCATTGGACACAATGGTGGGAGAAGATCATCATTCACATTTGCTAATGATATCCTGGGGTCCCCCCCCCCTCCACCAGCTGCAAGTAATCTGTCAGATAGATCAAGTGCACACTTCCTCCTCGTATCTTCTCTTTTTGTATTTAAAGGGGTTTTCAATTATTTTTCCTTGTGCTGTAGAGTACTCAGAAGCATATCACTCTCATGGCATCTCCTCTTTCATATTGCCATACATGTTGCTTGCTGAGATTTGGCCTGCAGGGATTAACATCTGCACCTGGTGCCACGCAAAGATACCTGCAGAGGGTGTTTTGGTCTGTTATCGGGCCAGCAAATCTGTCATTTAATAACATGTTCAGTGGAAGGTCATTAAGAAGGCCAGTGAGCTCTGTTTGAACAGTATCTTTGGCTGTCTAAAACAGGAAAGCAGCAAGGCACTGCAGAAGCAGTTTTATCAAATGGGTCCTGAAAAAATGGACAAAGATATTTGAATGGTGAAACCAGCAAATGGCAGGTATTATTATTAAGCTTGGGGTAGGTGGGTTTTGTATTTCATCTTGCTTGGCAAGTGAAGTGATAGTTGCTTTGTTCGCCACCAATCTTCCTACATGTTCTAAACTGGGAGAGAGCAACTATTTGCACAACTGAATTTGCTGGGCAAGTGGATTCCCCTGTGCACAGAGGTTTGAAACCGGTAAGGGTATCTGTGTGCAAATCCTCATTACTTGATAATTTCTCATTAAAAGCAGGGACAAATATTAGAATGTAACTGTCAGGGAACTGCCATCGGAAGGAAGGGAGGTGAAAGGGCTCACACAGGTTGGGAGAGACTCAGCAGCTGAAGAGGGAACCAGTAGGGGGAGAGGAGCTGAGCTGAGGGAAAGTGAGCTGGAGGGATGGCTCAGAGACACTTCCAGCGAAAACAGTGGGGAGGTTTCAGGACCTCCTGTAGGGACACCCACTCCTCGCCGGAAACTGTCACGCAGAGAGTCCAGAAGACGTGTTTCCGTTAAGGAGCTTTTATGTTGGAAGCGATTCCGAAAGCAACCACTGTCGGAATCTGCCAGCGACTGACGGAGCCATGTTTAAGGGGCTCCGTTACAGACAGAGGTTTGCAAACTTGACCAAACTCTGAGGGACTAGGATTTTACACACAAGCAGCTCATCGTCCCATCACAGCATTCCGACAGTCTTCGTGAGCAGCTTGTGCAGGAGAAGGCATCATGAGCAACCCAGCCGGAACCGGAGAAGCAGGAGCTGGAGCGGGTCCAAGCCTGGAAGAAAGGTACCGGGCGTTGGAAGTCCAGCTAGCGCTGCAGACGGCGAGGCTCGAGGAGAGGAGGGCTCAAGATGCAGAGAAGGGGAAAACCACCCCGCTCGCCAGAAAGTTGCCAGGATTGGTACAGAAGTTTGGGGGGGAGCCCAAGGACTATCATGCCTTTAGGACAGAGATGCAATATGCCCTTAATCTGCAGTTTGATGACTTTCCCGACGAGGAATCGCGGGTGGCTTTTGTGATTGGGCATCTCGAAAAGGGGGCGAAAGACTGGGTGAGGCCCCTGATGGCAACGAATAATGACATCCTGAAGGACACGAGGAAGTTTTTTCGTGCCATGGATCTGATGTTTTCCAGCGATATTGAGCAGGGAGTGGTACGCAGACAGTTAATGGCGTGCAAACAGGGGAGCCGATCTGTTCGTGAGTACTGGACTGAGTTTACCATGTTGATCCATAAATTGGGGTGGGATCTATCGGCGGAACCCATTCAAATGCTCTTTGAAGAAGGGCTTTCTTCGGCTGTGAAAGACGACTTTCCCGGGCGCCCAGGGCGGAGTCTATGGACCAGCTGACCAAATCAGCGCTGACCATAGGAGCGCGCCAAGAGGCGAGAGCCTTGGAGAGGCGGGAAGGGAAGGGGGAACGTTGGAGGGAGCTTCGCATTCCAGAGATTCCAGAGCCACCGTTCCCGCCGGGAGAGCCGATGGAAATTGGAACAGCGCGCGCGCGCACAGTTTCAAAGCCCAGTGAAGAGCGGAAGAAGGAGGGAAAGGGCGCCAAGAAATGTTATCTCTGCCAACAGCCAGGTCATTTTGCCAGAGTCTGCCCCCAAAGAAAGGAATGGCAAGGAATGGCGGGAGCTGTTGGGGAGAGGGAGGAAAAGGTACCGGAGCAAGTAAAAGCCAACGCCTGGCTGCCACCGTCAGGGCACAGCAGCCAGGCCAAAGAGCAGTGAAAGTGCCCACGCCGGAACCTCCTAAACCCTCCCTAGTGATAGAGGTGTTACTAGAGCTGCCTAACGGACACCCACTAAAGATAAAGGCACTATTGGACTCAGGCAGCTCCTGCAATTTCATGAGTAAGGAGTTTGCTGCTGAGCACCAGATACAGACTATCCCTTTAAGTAACCCTTTGCAGGTGACCACGATCGATGGAAGGGAGCTGCTGGGAGGAGAAGTCAGCCAGCAGACCGTCCCAATGATAATGAGGGTAGCAAGACACACTGAGCTAATAGCGTTTAATGTGGCTACCTTGGGAGGAGCTCCCATTATTTTGGGGATGAGCTGGCTAGCGTTACATGATCCGCTAGTGGGCTGGCATCAGAGAGTGGTCTCCTTTGGGTCAGCACATTGTCTAGAACACTGCAAAGAGCGGGAGGCTCAAGGAGGGGCCAGAGCCACTCTAGCAGGGACGGAAGTAACGGAGAAGGGGAAGGTTCCCCAACAATACGCCGACCTGAGCAACGTCTTCAGCGAGAGGGAGGCAGACAAACTACCCCCACATAGACCCTTTGACTGTCAAATCAATTTACTCCCTGGGGCACAGCTCCCTGTAGGCAAGCTGTACGCCATGTCAGACAGAGAGATGCAGGAGCTAAGGGAGTTCATTGACAAGAACCTGAAGAGAGGGTTCATCAGAGAGTCCAGGGCGGTGGGGGGCAGCCCAGTGTTTTTTGTGGATAAAAAAAACACGGACAAACCTAGACTTGTAGTGGACTTCAGGGCCTTAAATGCAGTGTCAGAACCAGTGACTTTCCCGATGCCCAGAATTGATGACATTTTGACAAGGGTCAGGAAGGGAAAGATTTTTACTAAACTGGACCTGAGGGGGGCGTACAACCTGATACGAATAAAGAAGGGGGATGAATGGAAAACCACCATGTTCACCCCTTTGGGGGCATTTGAATATTTAGTTATGCCCTTCGGCTTACAAGCAGGCTCCGCGTGCTTTCAATCGTTTATGAACCACGTCCTGGGGCCTTTGCTTTACAAGAATTGTGTGGCCTTCTTAGATGACGCGTTAGTATATTCAGAGAATGAGGAGCAGCATGTAAAAGACGTCAGGGAAGTGTTGGGCAGACTGCAAGCCAATCAGCTGTGGGTGAAGCTAGAGAAGTGTCAGTTTCATGCCAAGGAGGTGGAATTCCTGGGGTACCGCTTGTCGGACAAGGGATTGGCCATGGATCCTGGCAAGGTCCAAGCGGTACTGGAATGGAAAACACCGAAAACAAGGAAGGATGTGCAAAGATTCCTTGGATTTGGAAACTTCTATCGGAAGTTCATCAGAAATTTTGCCCACTTGACGGCGCCCATTACGGACTGTCTCAGCAGTAAGAGGAAATTCGTTTGGACGGCGGAGGCGGAGCGAGCTTTTGAGGAGCTGAAAAGGGCGTTCGCTTCGGCAGAACAGCTCCTGCATGTGGATTTACAAAAACCGATGCGAGTGGAAACGGACGCATCAGACCGGGCTGTGGGGGCGGTGCTTCTGCAGCCTGGCAAGGAGGAGTCGGAGTAGAGACCGTGTGCCTTTTTTTCGCGAAAGCTGAACAAATCTGAGAGGAACTACACGGTGTATGACCGAGAACTACTAGCCATTCATGAAGCGTTCAGGAGATGGAGGCATTTATTAATTGGGGCACAACATAAGGTGCAAGTGTGCACGGACCACAAGAACTTAGAGTATTGGAGAACGGCACGAGTGCTCAACCAACGGCAAGTGAGATGGGCCCAGGAGTTCTCCAAATTCCACTTTGAAATTTGTTATGTGCCAGGTCCAGAAAATGTTAGGGCGGACGCTCTCTCACGCAAACCTGAATATTTGGAAGGGGAGGGGGCACCCGAAGAGAGACATGTCATCCCAGAGGACCGCTGGGTGTGTGGGGGGGCATTGGTGGGGCAAAGAGAACTGGTAGAGGAAACAGAGAATGATGAATACGCCCAGAATAAGCTCAGAGGTCTTAGGGGTGAGGGAGAGGAACCAGGGGGTTTCGAGGAAAGAAATGGAGCTTTGTATTACAAAGGGGCACTGTATATCCCTGAAGGAGACTTAAGGGGGAGGGTACTCAAGCAGTTGCACGACAGCCCCACGGCGGGGCATTTTGGACAACACAAAACCATGTGGTTGGTCATGTTGGGTTTGGAACTTAACAGGTTAAGAAGTTCCCATGATGCCTCAACATTCTGACGTCAGCTTTAGAAGCTGGGAGGAGTCTGGGAGGAGTTTCGTTTCTGTTCCCCTCTGGTCTCTGAGGGAGGAAAGTCGCAGGTCTGTCATGGCTGCTGTGAGCCCAGGAGATTTCCTGGGGAATGTCGGAATAAAGAACTGAAATGGACAAACCTGGTCTCTGTGTGTTTGTCTGAAGCTAAGTGAAGCTACGTGACAGTTTTCACCGCTGTGTTCAACTCTGCTGAGGCGTGACTGGAGAGCTACTGGAGACGGAGCTGAGTGGCGCAGCTCGGAGGAAGCGCGCCGGGCATAAAGAGCTAATTGTGGATCGTAAATCAATTAGCGGGGGTCACGCCAAACCAATAAATCAATTCCACAGGTTATGGACCCTTAATCACCGATCGTAAAAACTGTCACAGGAACGCTTTGAAGTGCCGGAATGCGTTTGAAGTCTGCGGTCTAAGGCAGAGAAAGCCGGCAGGACGCAGCGGAGATTTTTGCCTGTTGTTAAGAGGCAAAGGAGAGCTGCGGAGCTGAGAGCAGCTGGAAAATCGTTTCCCCACGGATGGGTGCCGGAGGAGCTTGTAATCTGTGAGTACAGCTTGGGGCCCCTTGGGAGAACGGAAGACAATGGCAGGCAGCCAGGTCTTGGAGGACATTGCGTTTGAAATGCAGGAGGCCAGAGCCCCGGAGAAGTATTGAGAAAAGCCTAGAGATGGCTGCAGCCCCTGTTCCTGATGTTTTAGCCTCAAGGAGTGCTAGTGAGCAGATCGGGGGGGCGAAGGATTCCAAAGGCAAGTGTAAAGGCTTGTCCACTGTGCGTGCTGGAGTGGAATGTCAACAAAGCAGGTTCCCAGAAAGCCGCAGTGGGAGCCAGGCCAGAGGGGGCGGAGCTGGCAAGGAGTGCTTTTCCGGAAGAAGGAGAAGGAGGCCAGCTGGGAGGAGCCCCGGGCAGTGTTTTTCCACTGGAGTTCGTCGTTGCTACGTGCTGCCCATGGAGAGCGGAGACAGCTGGGCAGGAAGGTCCCAAGGTCAACCAGCTGAGTTCTCATGGGAATCAGTCTCGGAGAGGAGGCCAGCGTGGGAACGCAAGGGAAAGACGTGGTTCAGACGCTGGGGAGGGTTGTTTTCTTATCACTGCTTCTATGGCAACTGTGAAGAACAACTCCAGCCAGGACACGGTGACACGCTGGGTGTTGAATACTGCTGTTGGTCAGCACCTGCTAAGCGAGCTTGCTGGCGAAATGCGGAACTGCAGGGCTGTTTCAACAGGACACAACTGTGATGTTAGCAGACGGAATGAGAAAGGCGGTTTCTGCTGTGGCTAACATGTTTTTTTCTCCTTTACAGGAGGAGCTAGAGGTCTACGTTGTGCCGGGACTGAATTGTTGTTTGTTATCTGTATCAGCTCTAATGAAGCAGGGGTACAAAAGTTGCTTTGAAAATGACACCTGTTCCATTTTCAGAGGGGGGAAACAAGTGGCCAACGTGAAAAGGGGGCAGAACAATCTCTTTGTTCTGGAGTCACCTCTGGAGGGTGGTGGGAATGCTGGAAAAGCACAGGCGCAGTGTGCTAAGGTTCCCAGTCATGTGCAAAAGCTGCACAGGTGCACAAAAGGGTGTAAACTCCGGAAATGTGGGAGGTCCCTAGGGTGCAGGGCATGCAAGGGTGCACAGGTACATGGTTTTCCCAGGTTTGGGAGGGTAGCCAAAGAGCCCTTTGAGCTCTTTGAGGCAGGTGGTCCAAAGGTTCAGGAAATGATCTTCTGTGGATATGATCCTGCAACCAATGGGTGGAAGTTTGCATACCCAGAGGGTGATCAAACCAAGCTGCTGGTCAGTAAGCAGGCTGAGTTCTGTGAACAGGATGGGTGTTCAAGACTCAGGGATGGTTCTGATTTTCTCTCAGAATGTCTGTCTGATTCTGAGGAGGAAAGGGAGCCAGAGGCTGATCCCGGTGATAGGGACCAGGTCCAGGATCAGGGTTCAGAACCCGGTGATGGGGACCAGGTCCAAGATCAGGGTTCAGGGCAGGTCTGGGCATCTCCAAAGGTTGTGAAAGGAGTGTCCAGGTGTGAGGCTTCATCTCCGGTTAGCGTAATGGAGAAAGCTCACAAACAGGGTGTCAAGTCAGAGGGGGAAGGATCTGACGGAGAAGACACAACTGCTGGCCCAAAAGGGTCAGTAGGGTATCAGGTCACAAGTGCGTGGAAAAGTGTCGCACAGTGTGATTCTGGGAATGTTGAAGGGGTTCAACAGGTGCCTGGGAAAGATGCCGGGAAGGGGCACAAGGCAAAGGGAAAGGTGTTGAACTCAAAAAGGTCTTGTCAGAATGGTTCGGCAAGAGGGGGTGTTGGGTTTGGAACTTAACAGGTTAAGAAGTTCCCATGATGCCTCAACATTCTGACGTCAGCTTTAGAAGCTGGGAGGAGTCTGGGAGGAGTTTCATTTCTGTTCCCCTCTGGTCTCTGAGGGAGGAAAGTCGCAGGTCTGTCATGGCTGCTGTGAGCCCAGGAGATTTCCTGGGGAATGTCGGAATAAAGAACTGAAATGGACAAACCTGGTCTCTGTGTGTTTGTCTGAAGCTAAGTGAAGCTACGTGACAGTTTTCACCGCTGTGTTCAACTCTGCTGAGGCGTGACTGGAGAGCTACTGGAGACGGAGCTGAGTGGCGCAGCTCGGAGGAAGCGCGCCGGGCATAAAGAGCTAATTGTGGATCGTAAATCAATTAGCGGGGGTCACGCCAAACCAATAAATCAATTCAACAGGTCACCAGGGAATTTTGGTGGCCTAAGGTGAGGGAAGATGTACGGGAGTATGTAAGAGGGTGCGAGCAATGCCAGCGAGCCAAAGGGGAGAGGCGGGCGCCGGCGGGGCTATTAGAACCCTTACCAACCCCAGAACGACCTTGGGAGGCAGTGTCGATAGATTTTATGACTGATCTGCCGAAGTCCAAGGGGAAAACAGCCATCATGGTGGTGGTAGACCTACTAACAAAGATGTGCCACTTTGTAGCCTGCTCGCATGCAGTCACGGCGGAAGAGACAGCGAAGTTATTTGTAGAACACATTTTTAGGTTGCACGGGGTACCATTGAGGGTGGTCTCAGACCGAGGAAAACAATTTACTTCCAGGTTCTGGAGGAAGCTCATGAGCTTACTGCAGGTG
The DNA here is from genome assembly GCF_964106645.2 of Podarcis pityusensis. Taxonomy (NCBI): domain Eukaryota; kingdom Metazoa; phylum Chordata; class Lepidosauria; order Squamata; family Lacertidae; genus Podarcis; species Podarcis pityusensis. The sequence continues at coordinate 63,148,267 of NC_138027.1, read as the reverse complement.
GAGGTCAACTTTTCGACTGCCCGGCACCCTGAAACCAACGGGCAGGCGGAAAGAGCAAACGGTGTCCTCCAGCAATACCTGAGGTGTTATGTCAATGACAGAGAGAATGACTGGGTAGAAAAGTTGGCGCTGGCGGAATTTGCCTACAACAATGCCAAGAATGTGTCCACAGGGATGAGCCCCTTCTTGGCTAATTATGGGTGTCATCCCAGGGCTTTCCCAGGGGGAGAAGGGGAGAGATGGAGCGTCCCGGCAGCCGAGCATTTTGCAGAAGAAATGGAAGCAATCCATCGTCAGCTCCAACTCAACTTAGAAAGGGCGAAGGAAGAATACAAGAGGCAGGCAGACAAGAACCGAAGGGAAGGTGAAACCATAAGGGTGGGAGATAGGGTGTGGCTGTCAACCCAAGGGTTGCCGTTCAAAGGAGGTTGTAAGAAATTAAGACCCAGGAGATTGGGTCCCTTTGAGGTCATTCAACAGGTCAACCCAGTGGCTTTCAGGCTCCGGTTACCCAACCACATGAAACTGCACCCAGTATTTCACAGGTCGTTACTGTCACCGTATGAGGGGGGACGAGAAGGGATGGCCACTCGGGGACCGGTCATAGAAGAAAGAGAATGCAGCAGCCATGTGGCAGAAATCCTCGACGCCAGGTGGAAGGGAGATCAGGTGGAGTATTTGGTAGCGTGGGAAGGAGAAGGTTTCCAGGTGGAAAAATCGAAATTAGAAACTGAACTGTTAGAACCAAAAACTAAGGTACTCTCAAAAATGTATAACTTGTTGTTGAAATGGAACACGCAGGATGAAACTGTCAAATCAGCTATGATAAAATGGGCACAGGATATTGGGTACAACATTATGTTTGCTGACTGGGAAAAGTTATGGACCACCGGTGTGAGGTTCACGGCATGTAATGCCTTGAAAGAAAATATTATGAAAATGATATACAGGTGGTACATGACCCCAGTCAAGCTGGCAAAAATATATCACTTGCCTGATAATAAATGTTGGAAATGTAAGGAAACTGAAGGAACATTCTTTCACCTCTGGTGGACGTGCCCAAGGATCAAGGCCTTCTGGGAAGTGATTTACAATGAGTTAAAAAAGGTATTTAAGTATACCTTCCTTAAGAAACCAGAGGCCTTCCTTCTGGGCATTGTGGGCCAAGGGGTGTTAAAGAAAGATCAAACTTTTTTTATGTATGCAACAACAGCAGCAAGAATACTCATCGCAAAGTATTGGAAGACCCAAGATTTACCCACACTGGAAGAATGGCAGATGCAACTGATAGAATACATGGAGCTGGCTGAAATGACCGGCAGGATTCGCGACCTGGGAGAAGAGATGGTGGAAGAGGACGGGAAAAAATTTAAGGACTATCTACAAAAACATTATAAGTTGTATGAATGTTAGGAGAATGCACGATTGAATGAAACATGGCTGCAGTAATCTTATTGTAAGACATACGAAAATAAATGAAAAGGACGTAATTTGGAGTAACACTATTGGAAATTTATATAATAAGAATGGAAATAAGGTAACAAATTGCTGCATGTAACGATAAGATTGAGAACGCAGGGAAGGGAGATGTGAGGAAGTCTGAAGATTATGAAACTATGATTGGTGAACAACATTTACTTTAATCTGTACCTTTTGATCTTTTCTATTTTTTCTTTTCTTTATTCTAACTCTATTTTATATTCTTGTATGTTATATGGTGATGGTAATTTGTATGTTTGGTGTTTCTTAAAAAAAAAAATTCCAATAAATATCTTATAAAAAAAAAAAAAAGAAAGAGAATGCAGCAGCCATGTGGCAGAAATCCTCGACGCCAGGTGGAAGGGGGATCAGGTGGAGTATTTGGTAGCGTGGGAAGGAGAACCGGAGTCAGAAAACACTTGGGTAATGGCAGAAGATATCAATGACGAGGTATTGATAGAAACGTTCCATCAAAGGTTCCCAAGGAAACCTCAGCCTGTGGAGAGGTTCCGGAGGGAATACTTTGGGACCACCGATGAGGAGGAGGAGTTGGAAGGATTCCCGGACTCGGAAGGGGAAGGGGAGATGGACTCTGAGGAGGAGGAGTACTTCGAGACCAGGAACCGCAACAGGTGGAGAGAAGTGTTAGAGACATCGGAAGATGAAGGAAGTTCATTCCGGGGTTTTGCCTCCTCACCGCCCGTAGAGGAGGGGGCGGGAGGGGGTGAAGGGGGCCCTGGAGGGGAGGTGGATGTCAGGGAACTGCCATCGGAAGGAAGGGAGGTGAAAGGGCTCACACAGGTTGGGAGAGACTCAGCAGCTGAAGAGGGAACCAGTAGGGGGAGAGGAGGTGAGCTGAGGGAAAGTGAGCTGGAGGGATGGCTCAGAGACACTTCCAGCGAAAACAGTGGGGAGGTTTCAGGACCTCCTGTAGGGACACCCACTCCTCGCCGGAAACTGTCACGCAGAGAGTCCAGAAGACGTGTTTCCGTTAAGGAGCTTTTATGTTGGAAGCGATTCCGAAAGCAACCACTGTCGGAATCTGCCAGCGACTGACGGAGCCATGTTTAAGGGGCTCCGTTACAGACAGAGGTTTGCAAACTTGACCAAACTCTGAGGGACTTGGATTTTACACACAAGCAGCTCATCGTCCCATCACAGTAACTTAACTGTAAGAGAAAAAGATCAGATACTTGCATATCTTTTTCTGTAGCCTGCTGATATCTTCATCAAATGAAAAAAATATTGACCACTCTTCCACAATTTCAGCTGCCTGGCAGCTTTTATTTCTTCTCAAAATTCATTCACACATAGTTGTATGATTGCAGACCTTTTATAGAATATGTTGATGGGATAAATAAGTTAATGGGAATTTAAACTTGTCACCTATTACTTTCATTGCCTTCTTTTGAACCTATTAATTCAAGGCATTTTACCCCTCTAATCCATTCTCAAACCCTGAGGAGCCACAATCAGATTGTTAAATAATTCCACTTCTGCTCATTTCAGCTGCCCTTTTAATATATATAATGACTTAAGGTTATATTGAATGATAGTTGAAATGAGAGTCATCAGCAGAACCAGAATTCTGTGAACAGGGATAAGGGGGGGGGGGGAGGTTCTTCCATACTTCTCAAAAACAGTTCCTTCAGAAATTGTTTGTTGCTTCTATAAATGTGTTGGAGCTTCTCACATCTCAGACAGATGAACAGCATCAGTGGCTTCCAAGCAAACACAGTATCCCAAGTTGCCCATCAGGCAACCATAGTTCAGAGAGTCACCTTTCATTCCCCATCACCTTTCCTTATCTCCATCTGCTTTCCTGCTCTATTTGAAAGGGAAAGCAAATACTGCAAGGAGATGATGTACCATTATTGTAATGACTCAATTATAATGTGCATTATTAGCCTAATGCTATTCCATCCTATTCCATAACATTTTGTTCATTTCTTAATTTGATTTACTCACTCAAATGAATATTAGCATGTTTCTCACCTTATATTGATTTTTGAATTTGTCTATACACAGTAGTGTTGAAATTATTATTTCAGTCCTGAAGTAATATGAACTAATTATGATTGCATCTAGTGTTTATTAGTTAATGTTATCAGCAGGTAATGTTTAGGAAAGGTTTTTCAAATGAAAATGTGTGAGTATTTCTCTGCTTAATCTACTTGTTTCTCTACTGCCTGGTTACTGACAGGATCTCTGGTTAAAAATAAGAGAATGTAATGATCTCAGGGGCCAAATATAACTTTCAAAGAAACAGGGATGATTGAGGAATTCAGACTTTGCATATTTGGGCATGAATTGTTCTGATCTGCACCTTCTACCAGACTAGTATGTGCAGATTGAAATGTAGCTGTCCATCAGATTTCACATTTCTCCAGTTTATGCAACTGCAGTTCTCTGCTCAAAAATATATCTTGAAGACATTTTTTAAAGATGTGTCAGAGACAATAAGCTAAAAATGTGTATTTAATTATTTTTTAAAATGTGGTTAAATGTGAGCTTTTGTGCATTTCCCCTAAATGCACAAAGGGAAGGGAGACTAGAGAGTGAATACATGCCAATATAAGTGTCAGGAGTCCAGGTTCCCAGCTTGATCATACAGTAAGTGTAGATAATTAAAAAGGAGGATTTATTGCAAAAACAAACAGATAACTCCGGACGGCTCTAACAAAGCCTCCAGCATCATTACTCAAGATGACTCTTCTGAACTCTCCTTCCAGGATCTACAGAAGATATTGAACTTAGGACTCTTACGTCTTTTGTTTTGCTTCCAGTCTAACAGCCCTCCCATTCACCGACTCTTCGGAGAGAGTGGATCAGCCCCACCCTCTCCCTGGTCTGAGAGGCTGTTTGGGGCTTTTTGTGCTTCCTGTGAGCTTTGGCTGTGTTCTAGCCTGCTATCAGCTACTGCCTTATCAGCTTGCCCGTCAAGGTCAGGAAGAGCCGGAGCCCACAGCTGCTGGCTCTCCCCTGCCTGACTAACATCTAAGTCTCCCTGTTACGTCTTTTGTTTTGCTTCCAGTCTAACAGCCCTCCCATTCACCGACTCTTCGGAGAGAGTGGATCAGCCCCACCCTCTCCCTGGTCTGAGAGGCTGTTTGGGGCTTTTTGTGCTTCCTGTGAGCTTTGGCTGTGTTCTAGCCTGCTATCAGCTACTGCCTTATCAGCTTGCCCGTCAAGGTCAGGAAGAGCCGGAGCCCACAGCTGCTGGCTCTCCCCTGCCTGACTAACATCTAAGTCTCCCTGTTCCTGGCTGCTTTCTGCAGTTGGCTGCAAACATTCGCTTGGAGCTGGCTCATTCCTAACAATAAGCAACAGATTTGTCCATCTCTGTCTAGGCTAGAAACATGCTTGTCTTTGTTAGGAAATGAAATTCCTTCTTATCTGTTGTCTAAGGTTGTTAACAGAGAACAACTTAAGGTTTATGTACAGAGGTTGCAATTGGGCTGAACCACAGGTACTACACGGAAAGGGGAAGGATGTTAGGATAGTTCTGTTCCACCTTAAAAGGGTCAGGCATGATGGTTGTGTATCACATGCCTGTTTACTCCCAGCACTGTTCTTGCTGGGAACTTCCATTTTGTATATAGCTTTTGTTCTGGCTGTTTTCCTGGACACGGAGGCAAGCGGTCATGTTTTTCCTTTCTTCTGAACTACATTGAATAAAGCTGTAAATATGCTCTCCTGTCTGAATCTTTCGTTGTAGAGACTCTGTTGAAAGGGTGTGCACGGGTCTTGGAATGTCTCTGAGGCTCATGTCGCTAATTGACTGATGCTGTTCCACGGGAGACCGGTGATCGTCCGGAGATGACTGGGGCCTGCCTGATGCCCTCGTCTCCCTGGCAGTATCCCAACAGTCTTCACTGCACTATTTCCTCTGGAATTTCTTATTTGGTGTTCTTTTTCTAGTTTTCTAAAAGGGTATAGTTCTTATTCCTGTACTTTCAAAATATATTCTAATGTATTCAGCTTATTCTTCAAAAAGGCCATGATCACATGCCCTCCAATATTCAACAGCATTGAAAATACCATCATCGCTTGTATGGATAGCAACAAAAATGAGCCCACCTCCCCACACACTTAACATGAAGGTTGTTTGTGAGCAGGATTTTCAGCAGTGCCACATAGGGAGGCAGCTTCCTTTTCTTCAGTTCTTAAGAAAAAGAAAAAGAAAACAGAACAACTCCCAAGTCTGTTCTTTCAGTGTTTTGACAAATTGTGTGTGGCAAAAGGCTGAAGCACTGTCTTTTCAGTTATCACTTCCCTTGCCAAACCACTCCTGCCTTCTCTACAGCTTCAACCTTCTACTGCTGCTCTAGGAGAAGTGGTGTGAACGAGCAAATAAGAAGAGCATGAATGACCACTTCAGACTTCTAGGAGTAAAGTTCAGACAAGAGGGGGCGGAATAGCATGTGCATTTGCAACAACACATTTTATGTGAATTTATTTGACTGCCTCAGTTGTCTCAGTTACAGCTATGGCATCAGCATAACATGGTGTTTTAAATAAATAAATAAATAAATAAACAAACAAATAAATAAATAAATAATTAAATAATACAGCATTGTTTGTGATGCTTTCATGGGCTTTGGCTGCTCCTGGCATGCATAGTTAAGGCTCGCTGTTGTTTTAATGGAAGCACAAAATAAAAGGAAACATTGCTGCAAGAGCGGAGAGCAAAGATGGGCAGAAGCAGAAGAACTGATGTGGTTCTTGATGTATTCCAGACATTATCAACAAACAGTTCAGAATGAATGCATAGAGGGAGAAACGATGCTCCACAGCATAAAGACGTTATATGAGGCCACAAGATAAGGCAGCATCAAATACTCATATCAGGATCGTGCCATTCAGAAGGTGGGCAGCAGGAGGCTGGGATATACTGGCAGATTTCTGGGTGATTTGCAGTAGATCGCAAGGGGCTTCTGAATCCCAAATTGTCAAAATGGTTTGCTCCCTTCTAAATTAGGGTGCTCAGATGGTGGTGGTTAGAAGTGTACTTTTGTATGACAAGATTGGTTGCTCAGTCCTGGTCCTAAGAACATATTACTGGGCTGTTCCCTATTTTTGCCCTTTCTGCCAAACCACTATTTTGCACCAGCTCCAGACTTCAGGGTGCTCCAAGAGAACAAACTAGATCCCATATGCCTGAAGTCTACCCACCCCTGCTGTAATTTAGAGAGTGTGCCTGCCCAGCACAGAATGATGAAAAACATGCTTTCCCAACTAAAATAGACAGTAGTTGCAGGGAGTGTTAAACAAGGTACAAAACCTCATATGATTTTTACTACAGATTATCTACAATTTACATATAGAGCAATTGTATGATATACTATGCAAAAGAAGTGAGAGAGATGAAAACATTATAGAGGAGCTCAGAGAAACACCTGAGACCTTCCTAGCAAAATGAATACACATTTCTAAGAGTCAAAAAACAATAAATTTGTTTGGGTGAAACTTCTGTGTCTTTCATATTTTCCATGTTTTGGGGCATCTGAAAGCATCTCAGAGCTGTGTGGACAGATGTTTCCTTAGCATGAAAGTACACTTCGGAAACAATATTCGGCTTTTGGAGAGCTATTAATGCACTTGCTTCTTCTGCTCTTGAAAGAGGTAATGAAACTGCAGTTTCCTGGCAGGGAGTGCCATTGAGATCTACAGGCTTCACTCCCAAGGACTGAGATGCAAGGCATCTTTGCATGGACTCATTGTAAAAGAAGATGGCATCAGGTGATATGAAATCCACCAAATGGTCCTTCCTATTTGACTGCTACCTCAATAAAGAGTTAAGCCAAGGAAACTAAAATAAAAATACCATACCTTTTCACTTTATGTTTTGAACTTATTTTCATCTCTTGTGGCTACTGCTAATATAGAAGTTTGGAGTCCATTCATTGAGTAAAAATTACTGGGAAGTCAAAGGGACTGAAAAATTTAGTTAGGAAAAACAAATTACCGTATTATTCCATGTATAACCCCCCCTATTTTGGGGGACTCCAATTTCAGAATAAGGGGTAGATGGCCCAGAGTTGTTGAGCTTTTTTTGGGAGGGGGTGCAAAAAATCACTCACCCGACTGACAAACGCTGCCAATAGCACACAACACCGAAACCCCCAAGTGCCTGCCAGCTTGCAACCAGCAGCTGGCCATCACACACCCAATTGCCACAGCTGCAGCCAATCCATTGCAGCCCTTGCCGCAGCCAACAATCACCAACCCAATTGCCGCCGCCGCAGCAGCCAATCCAAGGCAGCCCTTGCCGCAGCCAACAATCACCCAGCCAATCATCGCTGACAAGCTCCTGCTCACGGGTGCAACCAGTTGCCCAGCCCCACTCCGCACTATCCATGTATAAGACGACCCCCGATTTTGGAGATTATTTTAGAGTAAAAATACACCATCTTATACATGGAAAAGTATGGTACATTGCACATGTGGGAATTGTGTGCATTCCTACCATTGCTTATAATCATATACTCTTGTTTATTTAGGCATTCACATCCCACTAGTGAAGGCAAAGGACTCTAGAAAGTAGCTGACAATATAGCTATGATAGTATAAAAACAATTTTGAAACAATATTGTTTTAAAACTTAAAAAACCATCTATTTAAGAAAAAGCCAAGTCCCTGAGGTTCTCTTATGTTTCAGTGTCCAATATATGGAGAAATAGGTTAGGGTACGGAAGGTCCCAATTCAGAGCAAACATGTTGACTGGATCATTTCTGGGATTGCCTGATGAAGCTGGCCATGGGGTGGTTTGATAATGCCATAGCAGGAAATCAGTGGTATTAGTTGTGACTGGACCCAGGAATTAAGTTGTGAGACACAAGTGATGTGCTAGGCTAGGGCTACATTTTAATTTAACTATATCTGCAGGGTGGTAGGCGTATTGTGTCTGTTGAACTTATACCTATAATACTGCTAGCAAAACGTACAAGAAATCAGTCAGGGATAAATGGTAGTGATTCTGTGGGTCAAGCCGAGTTTGAATAGACCAGGCTTATTGTGGAGTCTATTGTGTTGGTTTTACTGGTTAAAATGCTAATACTTCTGTAACAATTTCTAAAACTCTTTTTACACTTGTGTTAAGGAACTGTAGCTTAAAAATAATAATCAATATACCAACATGCCACGCTAAATTTTAAATGGCAGGAAGGAACTGTATGCTGGTATACCTCCCCAAATTTCATCAACTCCTGCAATTTTCTGAGTTAATGGGCTTTCAAGTTCCCCTCGCCCCGGAAACAATTAACATGGAAATGTGTGCTGGATGTGTTCTAGATTCCACAAGATTTCCAGGAGTGGCTTTTATGTTGTATGAAAGATCACACAAAATGCAACCACGAGCAGGTAAGGAAATGGAATGAAGATTAAATTAAGTGCCATTTGAATGTAGCCCAAGGGTAATATTTGTCTGAAGGTCTCTGGCAAGCAGCTCTAGGAAAATAAACATTCATTTCTACCTGTGATGGTGGGTGGGCAGGTTCCCACATCTATCCACCTGTTATACCAACCTGTGTTGAAACCAGCAAATGTGCAGAACAGAAAATAACCCTGAGCAACTCCTAAACAAATGCTGAAATGGTATTTTAAAATGATATTTATGTACTTTCACTGATCCCAGGAGCTTGGCAGTGTAGGCAATGGAAGAGGATAAGCTGTTTTAGAAAATAAACGATAACACACTTGCCATTACATCTTACACTTCAATTAAATTCATGTAGCCTTCTCCCACTGGCTGAGTTTGTAGTTCAAAACTTCTGAGGGGCTTCGGGTTGGGGGAAGTCTAAGTTAAAGGTCCACAAGCATGCTGGGGTTTTAACACCTCACTTTTCAGAAGAAGGTGTTAATTCCATCACTGGCATCATTTGTCATTGTTATAAAACTGTTTTTACAAGAAGGACCCATTTTGAGCCATATGGTTTGAAGTGTTGTGGGATGTGAACTATCTAATTTCACCGTCATTCATTCACACTTGAAGCCTAGTATTCTGTTGTTGAACTGCAACATATTTTTAGAGAGACTCCCATAATGTTTTAACATTTCAAGCACTGGCATCACACCACTAAAATAAATTGCTTTGTTTTATATATAATTTCAGTGCCTTGGGCTTGGTGTGCCAGCACAAAAGTACTAGGGATATGATGCTCCTATAGCTTTGGGACTGGGAAGTGTAACAACGTGAATATGTTGCTATTTTGGAAAAGCGTAAATTATTTATCTCACCGCCTTCTCCCCATTTCAGCCAATAAAGACTTCCAAGGTACCTTACTAAGATCTATAAGACATTTCATACCCCCCAGACTTACAATCTGAAAGACATGACACAAAAGGAAAATAGTGGGGGAGAAGAAGGAAAAAGCAAACTCAGGCCATAGTTATTGGTTAAAAGCTCTGTATAATGGCCAGGTGGAACAGAAAATCATTAAAGGAAAGGAAGAGCAAGTGCTGATGTCTCAGCTGAGTGACCCTTCTTTGCTTTCTCTGCTGTACAGTGGTACCTCGGGTTACAGACGCTTCAGGTTACAGACTCCGCTAACCCAGAAATAGTACATCAGGTTAAGAACTTTGCTTCAGGATAAGAACAGAAATTGTGCCGCGGTGGCAGCGGGAGGCCCCATTAGCTAAAGTGGTACCTCAGGTTAAGAACAGTTTCAGGTTAAGAACGGACCTCCAGAACGAATTAAGTTCTTAACCCGAGGTACCACTGTATACTTGTTGTATATCATCCTGAGCTCCTTGGGTGAAAGAGTGATTCAAATGAATAGCCATATATATTCTAGGAAATGTTATACTATCCATATAAATTGCTCTAAGGAACTCTCAATTTAAGAGTTTTGCAGGCTGATTCCATGCAGCTTATTTGTGGGGGGGCTGAGTCAATTGAGCTTGATAGGACTTACTCCAAAGAGTTTTACACCCGTCCCTACATTAGGCACTTTTTCTTTCGCTCTTATCTCTTAAGATAACCAGGGCACAGGCCAGTCCCTTTCACTCAATAAGCTTCATACTCAGCTGTTACGTCACAGTCATTTCATAGTAGCATTACAATGTACAGCAATACTGGAATGCCTTTTGATATTTCCAAGAATAAGCCTCACATCTTGCTTACCTGATGTCATTGCAGAAGTTGTTCAGAATTGCAACCTCGCTTACATATGCAGAGGAATGCCAAGGTGTTTCATTTACACAGACTCGGCTCTAGTTCATTGCTCTGGGTCACTGCCAGATCCCTGTGTGATCATACTAAATTCTGAATCCCAGACATCTCTATACACCCACAAGTATTGATTATGTGCTGCTTTCATATCAGGTCCTGTTAGTACTGCTATGGAATTTCTATTCCGCAGTCAGCTAGAAGCTGAATTAAAATGATGGTTCTGCAGGCAATTAATATATATCCAGCAATTCCTTTTCCCATGGCCACAATCCTTATGATGTTTATGCAGAAATCAGTCCTGTTCAGAAATTATCCTCTGAGATTTTAAGTATAAGCTCTTTCTGTGAAAACTCTGCCCCATTCACAGTTCACAGTGACTGGTAAAGTAATCAATACATCACTAGTCACCTTATTAATAAGTCAGTTTCTATTTTCTACCATAATTGCTGATCTTTCTAAGAGGGTTTTCTGCATTTTATTTTGTAGTAAAATAAAGCCAACTTCGCTGTAAAATAAAGAAAGCGAAAAGGGAGGGAAATATAAATTAAGGGCTCTCCTACTTTCTTTCTTTTTAATCATTTTTTTAAAAGGTTTTCAACCTAATATACCATAAAACTCAAACTAAACTAAAGTGAATAATAAAAAACAATATATCAAACAGAAAAACTAAAGATAAAAAGGTAGGAAGATGCATTAATATGATCCTTATATGATCCTCAAAACACAAAATTATAAATATATCTATGAAGTCCTCAAGCACCATTTTATCTTAATCTTCACACATACAGAGAGTTGAATCCTCCCACCTCCCACCTGGGAGAATGGCTCCCCCACTTTCTATTTCATGAGAGAATAGAACAATAGAATCATAAAACTGTAGAGTTGGAAGGGACCCCAAGGGTCATCTGGTCCAACCATCTGGAATGCAGGAATCTCAACTAGATCTGACATAGAAGATGGTCACCCAAACTCTGCCTAAAAAACTCCATGGAAGGAGAGGTCAGGTCAGGTCAGCCACATGGGTGCTACAACTCTCTCTCTCTCTCTCTCTCTCTCTCTCTCTCTCTCACACACACACACACACACACACACACACAGTGCACCTTAGGAGTTGTTGTAAGTGTGTGTGTTTGTCAATAATGAATTAACTATCAGCCAGTTGCCTTCCTTGGCTGGGTGGGCGCAGGCAAATGCTCTCAACAAAATATCTCAGGCACAGATTTAGAAAAACAAGAACTGCAGCTGACAACCTTATCACACTCTGTGAATTTATGAAACTTGCTAGGACTCGCGATGCAAAATTATTTCTCATTTCATCTACCAAAGTGCCAAGCCAACACAGATGTTATGCTCAGACGACTGAGCATGAATGTACTTTCCAAAGAAAAGCTCTAATGTTATTTTTGTCTTAGACAGTGGGAAAGAAACATCTGTCATATCAAATGTTTGTTTCAAGAATATAGGTTGTATTCATTAAGCAGTTGAGAACAGAATGCTGGACTCGATGGGCCTGCGGTCTGATCCAGCAAGGGCACTCTGAAGTTGTTGTGCCAATTTGAGATGCAAAACTGTTACTGGCTGAAGGAAGTACATTGAATATTAACTAAAATGTTAAAGAATACTCCTAGATACCCAGCTACTGTAGATGTAGTTTCTGCCTTATTACAAGTCTTGGTGACCTTATTTAGTGCTCTGTGATCCCTCTGCATTCTGCAGCACTATTCCACCACCATAGTCCACACAAATTATTCCTGCTATTCATACAACAGCAACAGCTTCAGTAAAACAAAGGAACTAACCTACCAATTGCTACTACTGCATGCCTCATCTTAACAGGCCTGTAACTGCATGATAAAATTTGATTGATTGATTTGATTGTACGCCTCATCTACTTCTCAATTCCATTTAAATTAGCTGCACAGGTGTCAAAGTTTGGGGAGAATGTAGTATTTGGAGCCAAGAGGAAAGTTGGTAGACTGGGCAAAGAAGGCCTTTGGTCACTGGAGAAGGACAGCTGAATAATAAAAGAAGAAGCTTGCACTGGGAGGACAGCAAAGAGCTGCTTTGGCATGTGAGAGGCTTTGGCAGTGAAATGTGGAAAAGTGGGAAGTTGTCAGCTGTAGGGGTGAAAGGAATTTGGAAAGCAAGACATGGAAGGATGGTTAACTGGGTTTGTTGATGAGGCATATTTTTAGAAGCTAGGATTTGTTGTTGTGCTGAAAAGGTGTCTCACCAATCCCAAATATTGTGTGCAACTTTTCATTTGTTGCAGTTTTAAATTAGTTTTCGTTAACAAGGACTGAATTTAAAATAAATTAAATACGTTTCTTTTTTTAAAACAACAACAACATCACCCCAAGGGTGGACTTTAACCCTTGGCTGCACTATGATGAATTTTCTGATTGCACAAGCATTTCAGCTTGCCAGACAGAATGCAAACCCTCTCTTGCCCCCCACCCAAATTTTGGGAATTTTCCTGGGCTATGTGTGGGAGGAGACCTTGTTCCAAAATGAGGAGTCTTGGCACAGTGCTTCCTAATTACGTGAAACCCACCCTAAGAGTCAGAAAATGTGCAAGGTTTTTTTTAATATGGGAAATCTGAAAGTAAGTCAGTTTGATTATTTTGACTCAGAACATGTTGAAAAGCAAATCATCCAGTTTCATCAAGTATATTCTGACTGTGTATCCAAGGTGTCCCATCAGCATTTTATTCATGGTGGCAGAGTTTCTGACTTTCCAGTAGCATAGTGGCTCTTCTGCTCTTAATCCTATATCTCCTCAAGCAGCACCTTGAAAATAAATAAATATTTTCTACTTGAATTATGAAAGTCTTTATTCTATCTTCCTATAACTAGTTGTTGTTGTTGCAGTACAGTGGTACCTCTGTTTAAGAACAGCCCTGTTTACAAACGATTCGGTTTACGAACTCCACAAAACTGGAAGTAGTGTCCCGGTTTGCAAACTTTACCTCGGTCTAAGAACAGAATCCGAACGGTCGACGGGCACTGGTGGTGGGAGGCCTCATTTGGGAAAGAGCACCTCGGTTTAAGAACGGTTTCGGTTTAAGGACGGACTTCCGAACGGATTAAGTTCATAAACCGAGGTACCACTTGAAATATACTCAGAGTCGCAAAGTGATTTCATGCTCTTTATTCAGCTCATAGTGGTGAGGAGGAATGAATGAATGTCCCCTCAAAGTATCTGCTTTATATACATTATTTATACAATGGGCTGCACATGATTGGCTAATTCCGGAATTCTACTGTAAGCCAATCAGGTTGTGGATTCACTTCTATCTGGAGCATGATTGGGTGGTTCCTGCCAACCAATCATACTGCTGCATTGTTCTAGGACCAATCAGACTGCTGCATTCTGAATCCTATTGTTCTAGGACCAATCAGACTGCTGCAGTTTGGATCCTATTCATAGAATCATAGAATCATAGAGTTGGAAGAGACCACAAGGGCCATCGAGTCCAACCCCCTGCCAAGCAGGAAACACCATATTCAACTCAGTACATAACACCACTGTAGTTTATTAATGCTTGGGCCATAGGTGATTCACATATAAGATAAATAAGCACAGTACAAAATCTAACAGTATAAAATACTGACTAATATCATGTCATTGCCTAGAATCATGCAGTCTTAATCAGGTCTACTCAGAAGTCCTATTTAATTCAGTGAGGCTAACTTCCAAGTAAATGGGGATAGTGTTGCCGCCCGAGTATGCTGAAGTTCCATACAGAATAATGGCTGATCTCCGCATACAGCTGACAATCATTTAAGCATGGTTTGCACGAACATCTCCTAATAGCATGAAACCTTTCTTTGTGCCATGTTCAAACCATCTGCTGATAGGTTACAGGCCATATGTGCAAATGTTCTTGTTCATGAAACTAAATTTGACTTTGAGGAAAGCTCAGCATAATGGTGAGTTGCTCAAAATTGCTAAACACAAATAAGTGAAAGAAAATTGTATCCTTGTCAATTGCATACTTATCTTAAGATGTAATTAGCTTTAACTGCCACTTTCTATTTGGTGTATTATGCCCCTTCATCCAATGAAGCATAATTGTTTTCGCTTCTGAAAACTGTTTAATTTCTGCTTTATTTTAATTTTTTAACTAAGCGGATATAGAGATTATAAGTACTGAAGGATATACAATTCCCAATTGGACAATGCAATTTATTTTTCCAAACTAAATCTCTAAGATGGTTCGACTTCCTAGCACTTTGTACTGTATTATTGGACTTCAACATCCCATATTAGCAGTAGCCACGAGAGACAGAAATAAATTTACTGGCTAAGAAAGGCCTGTTAATAAGATTCAGTTATTTTAACATCACCTGCCAATAGACCCATGCATGATCCTCCACCCAAATGAGATTGTCTACAGCAGGGTAACTCCCTTACCTGGGTTTATTTGTTTTGTTTTTGGTAACTAAGGAATTTATTTTCAATTAGAGTTGACAAAAGCATGACAATAATCAGATGTACAGGGAACTGATGCATAGTTTCTTATGCGTAAAAAAGAGAGAGCTTCCAATAATCCTATTATAATGAGCCCAAAGACAACATGATCATGTTGTAGAGCAATGATATTCAAATATGTTAGGGGAGAGAGGTGATTTTAGAAATTTAATAGAAAAATAAATGGTCCCCTTCCATGTTCTGGGAAACTAAAGAGTAGGTCTATTAGTATGGAATTTTAATATATGGAAGCATGCACATGTATGCATGTAAAAAATGACACATTGTAAGAGACATAAGGAGTTGCCTCATATCAAAATAGACTGACTGATTGTAAGCGGATCGCCAGGGTTTCTTTTTTAAAAAAAATAATATTTATTAAAGTTTCAAAGTTACAGAAAAAAAGGAAAAATTTAAAAACAACACTACAACACATAAAAAAGAAGAAAGAAAAAACAAAACACAAAAAACCAATGCAACAATACAACAAAAAGATAAAAAAAAGAAAGAACAAAAAAAGACACAAATCCCATATTACATATCTTTAACTTCCATTTGCTTGTTTCATTGACCTCCTCACACCTCCCTTTTTGTATTCTAGTTTGGTTAGTTATTTCAGCAAATTCTTTCCATCTTTCTCAATTTTTATTAAATAATTTATCTTAACAATTTAACCTATTAATTAACTCAACAAATCCTTTCCATCTTTTCCCCATATTCTGTTATTCAAATTACCTTAATTTATTTAACCTTATCCTTACCATAAAATACTTTAGAGCTTAAAGCTTAATACTCGATTATACATAGCTCCTGATATCATTTCTACTAGAGTCATATAGTTTCATTCCAACATTTTCCCTAATATTCATTAATTTTAGGCCAATTCCCTAGAAAAAAAATTTTCTTTATAAATTTTCTTCCAATCTTCATCCAACGTCTCTTCTTCCTGGTCTCGGGTTGTGTCAGTCCTTACTGTCCATTCCATCTAGTCCATCAACCTGGTAATCTTATGTCCGAGGCCCTTAAGTCTCTTCCATGTCCCTTCTGCAGATCTTCTTCTTCTTGTTTATACTTGCCCTTTTCCTTGTCTTTTGTTGGTCTCTTTCTTAATTTCTTTCCTTTCTCATTGAGGAGTAGGTCTCTGGGGGATTCAAACCCAAAATTATCTCCATCTCCCTTCATCAAACCAGCCCATTCCCCACAGTCCCACTCCCCACAGTCATCAATGTAATCCAAAAAATATTTAAAAGCATGTTTCAAGGTCTCTCCAAAGTTAAGAACCTCCTCAGCTCCAGACTCCCCCTGGCCCACTCCAACTTCAATCTTCAAAGGCAGCGGCTTATGCTCCTGTAGGGCCTCGGGTCTCTCCATTTGTATTATTTGAGGTGCAACCGCAACCTCCTCTATTATTTTCTGCACTTGCCCAGCCAGTACAGGTTCCTGAGTTGGTCCCTGAATGGTTTCTGTATCAATATTCCCTGTTTGTCCACAGTTATTAACCACAACAGTCATCAGGTCCATTTTCTCATTCATCAAATCCATCTTCTCATGCATCTGTTCCAACAAGGCATTTGTCTTGCATAAAGCAAGCACCCAAACTTCCTCCCAGCTCATATTTAGTCAAGGTCAAAAAAGACTGGTCCCACGATCTTAATCTCACTGCTGTAGAGTCCTCAAGTAGACTGCAGCAACAATTACAAGCTCCCTCTAGAGGAGACAATTTCTATTTGTATCCATTTTTTTTAAGGCAAGTCCAACAAAGGAAAATTACTTTCATTTTTCAGATATTTTGTTTCTTTAGAATGCAAAAGGCAACATTGGAATCAGTTTATTACTCTTCTTTAGCTATCTGTCAAAGTATTCCATTCACAGTCAATGAACCTCTCCAACAATTTCTGTCTCTGACACCCCGTTCCCAGGTTAGAGACGGTGGAAACTTATCTTTCTTCACTCCCTCTCCTGCAGGGGTTAAACAAAGTCCCTTCCCCTTTTCTCCTGCTTCCAAGGGGGTTTCAGTAGTTATACATGAAGGAAATTTAGACTTTTTTAACGACTTTCCAGGCTTTAGCTTACAAGGTTTTTGCTTTAGTCTATATATAAAAAGCGGAAGGCGGACTTCCTGTTTTGAACCTTCCCGCTTCGGTGCCAAATTAAGATATTTCTTGATCCAATTTTCCATTCCTACTCACAGGTACTTGTTTTAAATCCAATTGTCCACAGGAAAAGGTCAGCACTCTCCGTGAAAGTAGCAATCAGTTCGCAGCACCGCGCCGCTCACCCCACTTCACTCCGGACCCCCGAAATGGGGTTCCCCGTGAGTAGGGGAGGCGCTCCTGGTGCCCTGCCGAACCCCACGTTCCCAGGCTTCCTCTGCCTGGGATTTCTAGCGGGTCCCCACCTTCGCCGCGGCGGGAAGACCCAGTTTCCACGGAGCCAGTTCCTCCGGTCGGAGGAACTCCGCCGTTCGCCGATGGCGCTAACCCGGAAGTCCGGATCGCCAGGGTTTCACCTTCCCCACTCTGCCTGGAGATGCTAAGAATTGAACATGGCACCTTCTGCATGCAAAGCATACCTTCTATCACTGACCCATTGGCTGTATCTCTCTTCCAGCATCAATACTGGTGGCTCCTGACAGCAGCGGAGGAAGCCACTCAGGTGCCTGGGGTGCAGCACCCAGGGCAGAGCAAGCCGCCATGGGGCGGGGCGCACTGCGGGGCCTCCAGAGTCTGCCTGACTCCTCCCACTCAGCCACTCTATAGCTGGGGGGGGGAGGCAGTGGGCGGACCGTTTGGGCAGCATGGAACCTGCGTGCGCCCAAGCCACCGCGTCTCTCCCAGGAGAGATGCATGGCTTGGGCGCGCTGCAGGCCCCGTAGTGAGTGCCGCCTAGCATTTTGTCACCCCCCCCAGTAGTGACACCCGGGGTGGACCACACCCACCACACACCCCTTCCTCCGCCCTGACTCCTATACCTTGTGCATACCACGCAACAGATTATATGCCTCATCTTTGTCCCCAACAAATATTTGGAATAGGGACCACTGAAGATGCTAACCATTCATTTGCAGACCATATCCTAAAGTGCAGTGCACTGCCCATTGCTCCACTGAAGTATTTCTGGATGTGCATCGTTTCAGTTTTTGTTTGAATGCAGAAGCACAAATAGTGATGTGAAGCAGTCTTTATATTTGACAAGTTATACTGAAGCTGCAGGCTTACGCACACTAACTTGGGGTAAGAACAAATGGGGGTTTACTTCTGAGTAAATATGCATGAGACTGTGCTGCCAAACTTCTAAAATACCTATACAGTGGTACCTCGGGCTACATACGCTTCAGGTTACATACACTTCAGGTTACAGACTCCGCTAACCCAGAAATAGTGCTTCAGGTTAAGAACTTTGCTTCAGGATGAGAACAGAAATCGTGCTTCGGCGGCGCAGCAGCAACAGGAGGCCCCATTAGCTAAAGTGGTGCTTCAGGTTAAGAACAGTTTCGGGTTAAGAACGGACCTCCAGAACGAATTAAGTTCTTAACCCAAGGTACCACTGTATCTGTTGTGTTGCAATAGGGCAGGCAGAAAAAGGCTCCATGTCTGGTTCCTTTTAGGGAAGGGGAAATGATTGTAATTACCCTTGGACATATAAACATTGATATGAGAGGGAAAGCATATCAGCATCGTCAAACAACACTAAGCTTCCTTGTTTGACATTATAGGATACTGCACACAAATACAAGTGTTTAAGACTATGGGCCAATCTAGATCTGATATACTTGCCCTAGTGTGACATTACGTAGCTGATTTTTCTTTAACAAATAGCCTGTGAGAGAGAGGGATTGAGCTGATTAGGGTTGTGACAATGGGGCAAGCAAACCTCAACCCTTTGCTCCCACCATGGACCTTTCCCATTAATTGTGAACAGCAGGTAGAGGGGGCAAAGGGTTAAACGCTGCACCCCAATTCCAAGGTCCCTTGCACCAGCCATTCTGTTAATGTAAAATCAGCGACACAGAGGCAGTCTAGTCCCTCCAGCCAGCAATTTATATACCACTTATAATAAACACAACAGCACCTCTGGGAAGCCATCAGCCAGAAACCTCCATTTGGCTTGTATTAAATTCTGGAATGTGCGGACGCGGGTGGCGCTGTGGGTAAAACCTCAGCGCCTAGGACTTGCCGATCGCATGGTCGGCGGTTCGAATCCCCGCGGCGGGGTGCACTCCCGTCGTTCGGTCCCAGCGCCTGCCAACCTAGCAGTTCGAAAGCACCTCCGGGTGCAAGTAGATAAATAGGGACCGCTTACCAGCGGGAAGGTAAATGGCATTCCGTGTGCTGCGCTGGCTCGCCAGATGCAGCTTGTCACGCTGGCCACGTGACCCGGAAGTGTCTGCGGACAGCGCTGGCTCCCGGCCTATAGAGTGAGATGAGCGCACAACCCTAGAGTCTGGCAAGACTGGCCCGTACGGGCAGAGGTACCTTTACCTTTACCTTTAGATTCTGGAATATCCAAGTCACACAAACTACCTTAATCTTCTTCAACCATTTCCTCCCCACTGTGGTCTCAGCTGGAACACTTTCCGTACACCAGTTAAAGTTTGAGATAATTACTGATTTATTTTTTTTACCTTCCAAATACCTTATTGCATGATTGCAAAAAAAAGATCAGCATTCTTACAGGGAAATTTCTATTTGACAGTGAAGATCTTTATCAGCGTGTTACCATGTACTGGCAAGTTTACAATGAAATCCGATTCAGTGTCTTTCCCCAGAGTGCAGTGCTCAATGGAAATAGCTCTGTTTGAAGCAATGTTTAGAAACAGATGAAAATGAACCACAACATGATACATGCCACAAAATAGTTTTTGTTTTTGTTTTGTTGTTTTTTAAAAAAATGAGTTTCTTTTATTTGCTTTTCTTGATTTTCCTGCTGTGATTTTCTCTATGACTTGACAGTTCACCCTCTTTCTTAACAGTGCAAACTTATGTATGACTTCTCAGAATTAAATCTCACTGAATTCAATGGCACTTAGTCCAAAGTAGATATGGGTAGATCTATTTATTTCCAATATATATCAGTTTTGAATATATACAGTCACAGAGCTGGTTCAAGACTTTTTGCTGCCTGAGGCAAAGGACAATATGGCACCTTCCTCCAAGGCACATACAGAAGCTGGTTAGATTGGCAGTTGAATCTTACTCCAATGCTGGTAAAGGACAGTCTCTTCCAGTGCACTTGAAGGCAGCCAGCTAGCATAGGGGATACAGGGCAGGCCACGTGGCGCTCACAGCTCTGTCTCCCCCTCACCTGCCTCACTCTGCCTCACCATAGGGTCCTGTACCTTCATAAATTCACTCTGTTTCTGCATTTCAGAAAGGTGAGAAACCTGATGGATAATTATGTTAGATTAGTCCCAAGGGTGTGGGTTGAGTCAGTTTACATGAGAATCCACAGGGATTGTTTTCCTACAGCTTTCCTGTTCTAAATTAAGTGTGTGAAATCTAAATTACTTCATCCAGGGAACAAACTCTGATCTTGCAAACATTTTCAATATAAGTAATATAAGTAATGACATCTGCCATGTCATTTTAAGCCACCATTTTGATCATGCTAAACTATGTGGCATTTGGTGCTGAAAGAAATATTTGCACATGGTTGAAATGTAATCATTTCCCCCAAAGTTATTCTTCACATTTTAAAATTAGAAATATCTAATCAAGATAATGAATGTCTACACAAAATTGTAGTGCAATACTTTTTTGGGGGTGGGGGTGGGGAGGAAACTTCAAATGCCTTGGACTAGGTTGGCATTGTTGTAATTTTGGCATGCTTGAAATATCTTATTTCAATTTCCAATCCTGGTTGTTAGCCAAAATAGTGTTACATAATAATAACTATGAATGTTATCAAACAAAAGCAATTAAATAATAAAAACATTACATGTGAACTATCAAATAACTGCCTAATATTGTGGTCAAACAGTGCCAAACATAATATACCAGTAGCTTTCCATCTCTTTCCAGGGAATCTTTGGTTCATCAAGCGTTTCTCAACAAAATTAACAGCTGGAAGGCAACTTCCTCATCAAAACTGATCTTCTTAAAGTATAGCGTCAAATTTTGTTTTTTAAAAAAAACACTTTTGGGGGGGCACACTCTCCATTCACAAAAAAATTGAAATGAAGCCCAACAGTGCATCAACTGAATATTGAGTCTAGAACTTACCTCAGCATCCCATGATTTGTTTAGGAATTTTTTTGACAGACAGACTGAAGTTCCATGGCAGACATTAATGTGAAAAATCCCCAAATATGCATTCCCCTTTCCCCGTTGTTATATATATTAACCTTTTTTTTCAATTGTTTTTCAGACTACTTCCAATGATAAGCGTTCAATAGTTGTTTAAAACTTACAACCCTGTCCTAATAATTCTCAGCTGTAAATTGGTTATACTGAAATATTTGCTTCTGTACCAGCATATATAAGATGGAAATGTTAGTACCATTTAGCAGAGATGCTAATCCTCACCGCAATCTCCCTTTACATAAGTGATGCCAAGGAGGAAGGGAAAGGATAAGATTTTGGCCCTAGTGATTCAACTCACCAGCCAACTCAACTTATGCCAAGTAGAAGCCTAAGTTACATCTACTCTTCAAATAAATAGCAAGATAGAAACCAGAAATGTTCTGCCTAGGGTGAACAGATGAAGTAGGCAATGGGAGCCATGAATCTCCTTTAATAGCTGTATACATAAGGAATTTCAGGAGGGTCAATTTGTGCTATATCCAAGGGAAGAAAGAATGAGAAATAAAGTCTCTGCCAAAACTGTCATAGACAAGCCTCTTCCTTTGCTTCTGCTACCCCCTTTCCGAGTTCTGTTCTTTGCTTACAATTCATGACAAATCCTTGATTTAGCCCACAATCATTAGCTGTTGTTGCATCTACAGAAGGCGTGTGTGTGTGTGTGTGTGTGTGTGTGGTATCCCCGCAAAGAGGCTAGCAGATGTTCTATTACTCTGAAATCACATAATTAATGCAGTTTTTTCCCTTTCTTAAAAATCATTTAATTAGGCACTGTTTTGGATTTGTGCAGTATATTAAATATTTTGTCACTCCACAAAAATTAATTCTTCATCAGAATGACTTATTAACTCATTTTCCCAACTACAAGCTGTTAAGAAATGTAAGCATTTAGAGGATAAAAGGAGAGATTAACTATTAATGTAATGTGCCTCCAACATTTGACACCCTACTTAGCATGACCATTATCTACCACAGCCTACACAATTTATTCCTCATGCTCCCACTGTATTGCTGGAACACCATATGGCCATGCTTGTTTTTCTTCAAATAATTTTCACATAAACAGCTGGTGAACTGTTTTCATTGTAACACAGCACATATTTTCTCAGACAGTTAGGAAGGATTGATGCAGCTCTGGATGCTGTCATGCGTCTCATATCAATATTGTAAGGAAATGCAAATATACAATTTCAGAGCTTCCAGATCATTTCTGCTTTGCCTTTTTGCAAAAGGAAAAAAAACATCCTTCTAAACTCTCTCTTACACACCGCTTTAAATGTGTACAGGTGAACCCTTCAACATGGGAGCCAATAGCCACAATGCTTGCTGAAGCAGAAGGTATTTTAGTTAGTTAGTTAGATTGATTATTTAATTTCTATACCACTTAATATATTAAAAATATCTCTAAGCAGTGTACAAAAAACTGAAGCAACAGCAGACAACTTAAACAGAATATTACAAAAATACAGTTACATATAAAAATATTACATTAATACAAAGTTACACACACACACACACTCTCACACACACATAGGTGTCACTGAATTTACCTTCTGACACGCTCTCCCTCTCATCCTCCAGGTTTTCACCCAGGGTCCAAACAAACTCTCAGCTCAACCACAACTAGATTTCCTGGAAACAGCTGACATCACCCTATTTTATCACTCTAAACTTGCTTTTTATGGGCAGGCCCAAGTTAGATGGTACTTCCTCAGGCTGCCCACAGCTTTGTCCCATTCAGCTGTACCTGGTTCCAGAGGCAGCAGGTTTGCCGAGTTCCCCAGGGAGTCCAGAGGATGGGGAAATGGCCACTTCACTCACAGCTCTTTCTTCACCCCCTGTCCTCTCCTGCTCCTCTTCCTCCAGTAGAGTTTAAGATGCTAGTATCCAATTCCTATAGTTATCTGTGAAAAGGAAAAAAGTGGTTACATCATAGGATCCATGACACACTGATTAATTAAGGTCACATTTCTCCCAACCTTTCCATATTGGCAATCATCGTTTTTCCATGTTGCCATGTGGGCTTCAAAAGGAAGTAGCTATGCCAACAGAAACTCTCCTAAGGACTATGAGGAATCTGTATTAAAAAAACACTGGGGCCTCATTATGTTACTTTGTTAGTTTTCTTTATTATTAAAGTTTAGTTTACATTTATGTGAGCCAGTTATTTTTCTCAAAGAAAAAGAGACTCTGCTGAGGAAATTGTGAAATGTCCTAAACTGCGTGAGTGAGGGGATATTCCCAGTTTGCCAGGAAGATTGATTTTGTTAATCACCCCTCAGCTCCACAACAGAATCTACCAGATACCATAAACCCATGAAGATGGAAACCATTGCTGTGGGCAGGGTAAGCTCATTCCAAATATGGTGGCATTTGGATTGATTCAGAAAGAGCTTGAACAGGGATGAAATAAGTAGACTCCATTTCAAAGCCTTTCAAAGCACCATTACTATTTATAAACTGGTTATGCTGTTACTAACTGCATAGTATCACTGATACTGGATTGCCTTGCAAAATAGCCACAAGCTGATTTCTTGGGTCTTTTCCACAAGATTGTTGGTCTTCCTCCTGGCTGGGTAGGAAAGACTCATGTGATCGTCTCTACCCACTTGGTGGCCCGTTGTATCTAAGTGGTGCATATACTTTGTATTCAAAAGATCCAAATTCAATTTCTGACATCTCTAAGTAGGGCTGGGAAACCTTTGGCAAAGTCAGTTGGCATAGTCTGAGCCAGGTGGATCAATGGTCTGACTTGGGATAAGTTCCTACTATTCACACACACCCCTAAGCCACACGGGAGAGCAACACGAAGAAATCCTATTATTCCTAATATTCACCAAATTATTTTTTCTACCTGTTAGGCCATCATTAATTCAGGTGGAACATAATATCATGCTATTCAGTATACAGCTGGAATATCCAATGAAGCTCTTCAGGCAGGCAATGGTGAAGAGGAGGAACAAAAACATGGTATTTTCTTTGAAGTTTATCAGCAGCTCCTACTGCAGAAGAGCCAAGTCACTTTTTAAACTGGCTTGTAACTTCAAAAGTGGGAGCTGCTGTAAAAAATGGGGGCGAAATATGTAAACTCATATTTCAAGGTCCCCTTCTGATATTCAGCATCTTCACTAGTTATCAGCTTGCTATGGCATTACTAACTGGATCTTGCATTGTTCCGTTTGCATATGCAGTCCCCCACCTCTGCTCCTGATCAGCTGCCTAAGAAAGGACTCACAGTTGTATATATTGATGGATAAAATTTAGATGAAATAAAGATGGCATAGGATCAATGTGGAAGTTTAGCAACCACTATATTTGCAGAATGACAAATACCACATCTGGGGGCAGCTGCTCTCTCCAGCTATTCTAACGGCTCTTTTGATGTTCTGTGCCCTTCAAGTGTTGCCATGTTGAAGGAAAATTTTTACGACTGTATGGTGGATAAGAGCTTACTCAAATAAAAACATGAGGAAGAAATAAAAAGAACAGCTATGTGAATTATAGAACAGACGTGCTTACATAAGCCCTTCAGTTCTGAGCGGAGTGATATGTACAGAAAGAATTATTTGTGAAAGTTTACTTTTAGTATTTCCCTCTTACTCACTGACACAAGACCATTCTGGGTTGCTGTTGTTTTAATGAAACTTAAATTAGCCGGCATGCATACTTATTCAGAAAATGGATTAATGGGTGTTGTGCCAAAGATTTAGCATCTCAACAGCCTACCAGGGAGAGGCTGACACAATAATTGTCAAATAGTATCATGCTCCCTTTTAATTTCAGAACCATGAAGGAAAATCTCTCTTTAAGTTGTGATCTTAAGCACACTTACCAGGAAGTCCCATTAATTACAGTAGGACTCATGTAAATATATTTAATTAGGACCGGAAAGTCACTGTGAATGTTGAGTAACAACCTCTTAAGACAGGTTATTTTCATTTTAGCTCAGTACAATTATTGGAGATGGATCTTGGCAGAAGACCAGCAGATCTGGCCAACTGTAAAAAGGTGGGACCATTTTCCTCTTCATAGTATAACAAACCCAGATCACTGTGTGCCATGTAACTAGTATGCCAGAATTCCAGACAATCCAAACGACCAGAGTTAGTACTGAGTTGCAGTTTTACTTGCAGAAAATTGGTTCTTGAGCCCCCATTGTTATGCATAACAACTCAAATATATGCTCATTCCACAGTGTTGGAAATGTGAAGTCAATATGGTTTTAAGAAATAAAACCTTGTCCTATTACAAGGAAGCATGTATTTAAAAAGGGAGCACTTGAAACAACTAATCAGTGAATGCATATCATGGCATAAGATGACATTTCTTTCAAAAAACAATTGTAAGCTTATGTATTTGTTATCTGCAAGGCTGGTGGTTCTTCTAAAGCAAAACAAAACAATCAAGAAACTCATATTAAAATGAGAAAAAGTAGTTATAGCATGTCTTTTCTAAAAGAACATCATATTCAATTATTTTGATTCATCTTTAAGCCTAATCAATACATTTGGTTTTTTTTTTTAAAGTTAGATAGGCTAACAAAGTGTGCCTTTCTTTCCTTTCAATTTGTGTTTGTTTTACTTTCAACATATGCCTTGTATGTGAAAGATACTCAAATCTCAACCAAAGCTGCTATAGGGGATTAAATTCGAGCGTTTTATTTGTCAGCACAAATCTGGGTTTTACAAACTGTTTTAAAAGCTAAATTTCAAAGGTGCATTACCCACTTTATAAATTCAAATAGGCATTTCAATATAATAAACTAACAATGATGGTCAATGCTTAGTTTCTCTTTGATACTGGCCTAACTCTCTGTCCCATAGCATTATTATATGCCTCATGGCACTAATTGTAACACACCACCCAATCTATTTTTAAAAAATCTTTTTTTTTATTGAGTTTATTTATAACACATACACACACACTTGTCAAACTGAACATGGAAACAGAAATTCAGAATCAAAAGAGAAACAAACAACAAGACATAAAACAAAAAAGTACAAATAAAACATGATAACGTACAAAAACTTCTACAAAACAAATAGTCAATAATATATATTTATTTCAGTTCTTCTCTTCCAATTAACTTCCTTCATCCTCAACACGGTTCTTTTATCGTTTTTGGTAAACTGTCTCCTTTTTAATTATTCCCCCTTTTTCTTTCTGTTTTTAACTTAAGTACCATAAATTATTTTGCAGAAGTTAATCAAAACAAGTCCAAGTATTAATTTGCTTTTAAGATATTCTCTGTATTTTTCCCATTCTTTTTGGAATTTTTGCTTGGTTTGACCCAGCACCACCCAATCTAAGTGGTGTTAGTGTTGGTGAAAAAAAAAGCTTTTCTCTTGTTGCCAATGGATAAAACCAGTCCTTCTCAATAGATGTGTGACCCACTGGCTGCTATCCAGACTGGGTGGCTACTGAAACAACTGGACAAAGAGGATCAGATGCAGGTGACATTGGCTTTTTAAGGCTCCTTGCTCTGCCCCTATTCAGCATTAGTAGATGTTGTGTGCAGATGCAAGCATGTGTATATGTCCTGTCTCTGAGTGAGGCTAACTAAGACAGTGCTTCCTCACTTGAACCTGTTTGGGTCAGCAAGTCCAATCGGGATTCTTGGTTACGGTTCCTGTAGTTGTTGAACACCCTCCCCAAAGACATGTGCCTTTGACTGCTCTGATCACTTAGATCCCAGGTAAAATGTATTTTATTTTCCCTCATCTTTCCGTTTGCTGCTGCTTACTTTGGCCTGGGTTTCTCTGCTGTTGATAGTCTTTCTGTTTTGCTTTATGGTGTCTGAGGTTGCCTTAACCTTTTTTGAACTACTTTTTAATGTTGGGACACAGGTGGTGCTGTGGGTTAAACCACAGAGCCTAGGACTTGCCGATCAGAAGGTCAGCAGTTCGAATCCCCGCGATGGGGTGAGCTCCCGTTGCTCGGTCTCTGCTCCTGCCAACCTAGCAGTTCGAAAGCACGTCAAAGTGCAAGTAGATAAATAGGTACCACTCCAGCAGGAAAGTAAACGGCATTTCCGTGCGCCGCTCTGGTTCGCCAGAAGTGACTTAGTCATGCTGGCCACATGACCTGGAAGCTGTACGCCGGCTCCTTCAGCCAATAAAGCGAGATGAGTGCTGCAACCCCAGAGTCGGTCACGACTGGACCCTTTACCTTTACCTTTACTTTTTAATGTAGGACACCCTGGACAATTAATATGAAAGGCATGATATAAATATGGTACATAAATAAATACAATGCATTGGGGGATGAAATTACATTTCTTCCATTATAATTTGTGTACCAAAAATTATTTGGGAGAAACATATACCGTAGTTTACAAACTAAAGAAGCCTCTTCAAGTTTCTAGCCTGAAATTGCCATAATAAATTTTGGAACCTAGGGTAACTCCACAGTCCCCTAGACTCCTCTACTACAAAAGCTAAAGTTCAAGAGATTGCATACTTGGGTCTTTATGAAAGACTACAGAATTTAGAAGGCAGTCAGTTTCTGCAGGTATCTTCCCAACACCGTTGTTTGAGAAAAGACATGCAAAAAAGTGCTACAGTTCTCCTGAAATAGCTGCTTTCCTTTTATCTTTATATTGTCCACTGTGCCTAATTTATGCCACATAAACCCAACTGAAATGTATGAGATTTAAGTGGGTAGCTGAGCATTGAGCTGACTGGTTTCAATAGGAAACAAATTTTAGGTACACTGGTTTTCTTTAGATTGTTCCCGTTGCAGGTCTTTCTGATTTAAAGGCTGTTTAGAAGAGGATTTTCCAGCCATTTTGTAATCCCAAAATATATTGAAGAAAACAATTATGGGAGTAAGCAACGAAAATATACTGCAAGATTGGGGAATCAACTTAAGGTAGACTTTGAGTTAGGGTTGCCGTGGGTGGTTGGGGAAGATTGCTTCAAACTACACAATATGCAGAAGAGATGCCTGCAATATAAGATTACATGAAATGACAGGAAAGAAACCAAAGATGGATTAGAAAATGCAGGTGGGAGGGATGCCCAAAAGGAGAGAGTAATTTGCTGTATATATGAGTCAGGCTGAAAAATGTCCATGAGCAGTTTATAAAGAGGGAGAGTTACTGCTTGATGGCATTTGAAACAATACTTCAGGAGCAAACCTATAAATGATTTTGCATTGTCTTTCTCTTGCTGAATGGGGAATGAAGTTTAGTGCCTATAATTACAGTGGGCGGTAAAGACTTAAACAGTTCTTGTAATTATAATATGAAAAAGGGAGCATGCAGAAATGATCCATCTTTCCTTGTCCCTGGCAATATTCTCCAAGGATCCATTGACTAAGTTGCTTTCTAGCGTTGATTCATGTGATGCCATGTGCAGATTAGGCATTCTGGAGTTTACAGATAGGACTGACTTGAGCACAAAGCATGTGCAAAAAAGAGCACAATTTCAACTTTAAAAAGAAGAAGTTTACCATCTAGAATGTTAATGATACCATTTTTTAAATTTATGTATTCAGGGTGTAATTTATGTAGTGATGCATAGTTCATGAACACAGGCTGTCAGTCAATAAACACTTCACCTGTCACCCATTGTTTCTGGAACAATAAGCAAGTTGAATAATGGCGTTTATATACACACAACCAACTTTAGTCATCCTACAAAGCAATCTGTGTTGCATATTGTCAGAGCTGCTTCCAGATCCTAGCTCACAGAGGATCACGCTAGCCAGCGATCATTAAATAAAAGTCTTTATTGAGTTACAGTTTCCATTCTCAAGCTGCTGCGTGCAACTCTACGTCTCATGGTTAGATCGGCGAAGCTCCATCTGAGTCTCCGCCCCTTGTACACCAACTTAATATCCTAGCCTTGCTCCACCTTTTCCGCCTGACTGTTCTTCTCTGGGTCCCTCTGCCCCCCGGGGTCTCTTCCTTCCGGGATTCCTCTGACGCTGACGCTGACCCCCCTGACTCTTCTCCCTCCTTTCGGCGGGCTTTAGGACCTGGCTCCCTTTCCGGGCTGCCTACTGCGCCACCTTCCTGTGCATTTGAACTTGGCACGCGCGCCAAACCTTCCACCTTCCGTCTGACCGTTTCTTCGCTCCCCGATGGAGGTGTGGCCACTCCTGACTCGTGCCCTCCCCCCTGTTGTGAGCTGCCAGCGCTTGATCCCTGGCGCCCTTCCTCTTCCCTGCTCTCTGGCGGTGACGCTGGTCCTGATTTCCAACTGCTCCCCTCTGAGTCCCCTCTGGCTCTATCTTCCTGGGGTGTCCCCCTAGGCTCCCCCCTTGCCCTGGCCACTGGTGCTCCTTTCTGTGAATCTTCTGATTCACTGGAAAGACTCGGAGATCTCGGGTCGTCGTCATCACTCATCTTTTCTTCTGCCTCCTCTCCCTCGCTCTCTGTTTCCTCCCTTGCCCTTGCCTCTGCTCCTGAACCCCTGACATCCATCCCCCCCTCGAAGCCCCCTCTTCCCCCCTCCCCTCCTTCCGGTGCGGGATCTGGGTGCTGCCGTGTCAGGGGGACGAATGTCGGATACAGTTCGCTTCCCGTGGCGGGCCGCCATCCGAAGTCTTCCGGTTCTTCCTCCCTGCTCTCGTTGACGACGGTCACCTCCGCTTCCATCTCTGTGCCGCCGTGCTCGAAACCCGGGTCGTCCCCGAAAACGTCCATGTCCGTCTCTCCTTCGTTGCCTTCAGGAGACGTTGCTCGTCCTGGACCCTCCAGCCACCTTCTGCGGAACTGCTCCTCTGGTCGATCATCCCACCAATACGAGGGTTCTGAAGCAGATCCCGAGGGTGACCCCTCTGGGGAACGGGCGTCTCGTGTCGGTTCCTCGTCCGAGTCGAACCCCCGGAACGTGCTGGCTGAAAGCGTGGGCGTGAAAAGCCAGTCGTCGAAAAAGTCTGCTGGCATTGGCCTATGTGGGAAGAGGGCATGAAACTCTTCTTTGAGCGGAGGTTCGTCTAAAGCGTAGCCCGGCACCCAGCTGTTGGCACTGGCTGGGGTGCCCTCCTTGGCGAGAAGGTATTCTACCCCCTCTTCCCCCCATCTGGAGTCCAAAATCTCCGTGACTTCGTTGATGCGCTCCTCCTGTGCCACTCCCCCTTGCCCGGTTCTCTCTCGGAGCGGACCCGGTGCCGTTCCTGGTTCCTGAAACCTGTGAGGTGCCTTGTAGGGAGTGAGCACCGATCTGTGGAACACCGGATGCATTCTGGAACCCTCCGGAAGAGCCAGCCTGAAAGCCACCGGGTTGACCTGTTCGTCGACTTGGTAGGGCCCCAGTTGTTTATGCCCTAGTTTCTTCTTCGCCAACGACCTGGCCGGCACTGCGTGGGCTGCTAACCAGACCCAGTCTCCCACATGGATCTCTTCGCCAACCCTTCTGTGTTTGTCCGCTTGTACCTTGTATGCGTGTTTAGCCAGCTCCAGGTGCCGCCGCAGCTGATCGTGGACCTCCTGCAACTCCGACGCGAACGCATCTGCTGTCTGCGGCTCCCCCTCCCCCATTCTTTCCAGTCCCGGGAAGGTTCTAGGGTGCCTCCCGTTGTTGGCGAAGAACGGCGTGACCCCCGTGGACACGTGCTTCGTGTTGTTGTAGGCGAACTCGGCGAGAGGCAGGTAATCCACCCACGTCGCAGGCTGCTGATTCGCATAACATCTCAGGTACTGCTGCATGATGGCATTGACCCGCTCCGCTTGCCCGTTGGTCTGCGGGTGTCTAGCCGACGCCAGGTTGATCTTGACGTTCAGGAAGCCCATCAGCCTCTGCCAGAAGTTCGAGATGAACTGTCGCCCTCGGTCGGACAGAATAGACCGCGGCAGACCGTGAACCTTGAACACGTGGTCTATGAACAGTTTGGCGGTTTGTTCCGCCGTGGCCACCTTCGCACACGGAATGAAATGTGCCATCTTGGAGAACAAATCCACCACCACCAGCACAGCCGTCTTGCCCCTCGAGCTGGGCAGATCCGTGACAAAGTCCAGGGCCACTCTCTCCCATGGCTCGAACGGAGTTTGCAGCGGTTCCAGCAGTCCGGCCGGCGGTCTGTGCACTGGTTTGGACCTCTGGCAGGTGTCACACCTCGCCACGTAGTCCGCGACTTCCCCTCTCATTCCGGGCCACCAGAAGTCTCTGGCTACTAATTCCACCGTCTTCTCCTTGCCAAAGTGCCCGGCAGTGGGCGCGTCGTGCAGCTGCTGCAGTACCTTGGCGCGAAGTTCGTCTCCCGGCACGTAGATGGCCCCTTTACGGATGAGCAAACCATCTCGCAGCTGGAACTCGTCGGTCGCTGCCGTGCCCCTGTGCACCTCTGCCATCTTTGCTTGCGCGAAGGAGTCATCCTGCAACGCTCGTCGCACCGCATCCAGGTCAACTGTTGCCGCCGCGCACGCCCACACTGTCGGTGCGAAGATGTGCATGGCGGCCGCTGGCGTTGCCTCCTCCAGATACTGTGGCTTACGGGAGAGAGCATCCGCCATGATGTTGGTGTCCCCCGGGACATACTCTATTCGGAAGTCGAAATTCGCAAAGAACTCAGCCCAACGTATCTGCCTCTGGTTCAGGAACTGTGCCGTGCGCCAGTGCTCTAGATTCTTGTGGTCCGTGCAGACCTGCACCGTGTGCTTGGCGCCGATCAGGAAGTGCCTCCACGCTTTGAACGCTGCATGAATGGCCAGCAACTCCCTGTCCCAGATGGTGTAGTTCTGTTCGGACTTGCTGAGCTTCCTTGAGTAAAACGCTCCCGGCCTCCAAACCCCCTGCGGGTCTTTCTGCAGCAGGACTGCTCCCACGGCTCTGTCCGAAGCGTCTGTCTCCACCCTCATCGGCCTGCTGGGGTTGACATGAAGCAGCTGCTCTTCCGACGCGAAGAGACGCTTGAGTGCCTGAAAGGACTGCTCCGCCTGCTCTGTCCAGATGAACTTCTTTTTCTTGGAGCTGAGCGTGTCCGTGATGGCCGCTGTCTGCATCGCAAAGCCTTTGATAAACTTGCGATAGAAGTTCGCGAAGCCGACAAACCGTTGGACCTCCTTCCGGTTGCGTGGGCTTTTCCAATCCAACACTGCTCGGACCTTGGCGCTGTCCATGGCGAGCCCTTTATCAGACAACTTGTAGCCCAGGAAATCCACCTCGGTCACGTCGAATTGGCACTTCTCCAGCTTGGCGTAAAGCCTATGTTGCTGTAGCCTGCTCAGCACTTCCTTGACGTGTCTGTCATGCTCCTGCTGCGATTCCGAAAAGATCAGGATGTCATCCAAGAAACAGACGCACGTCTTGTAGAGGAGCCCCGCCAACACGTGATGCATGAAAGCTTGAAAAACGTGGGAGCCATTTTGCAATCCAAAAGGCATAACTCTATATTCGTAGGTGCCCAGGGGCGTGAACATGGCTGTCTTCCACTCATCTCCCTCCCGCATGCGAATGAGGTTGTATGCCCCTCGCAGGTCCAACTTGGTGAACACTCTGCCCTTCCGTACCTTTGCGAGGAGGTCGTCGATTCGGGGCATGGGGAAGTCCGATGGCTTGGTCACACTGTTCAAGATGCGAAAGTCCACTACAAGTCTTTTTTGGGGCGTGTCCCGCTTCTTAACAAAGAATACCGGACTGCCCCCCGCTGCCTTGGACTCTCGGATGAAACCGCGCTCCAAATTATGATCTATGAACTCTTTGAGTTCCTGCAGTTCGTCCTCAGACATGGAATACAGCTTCCCTTTGGGTAGCGCCGCCCCCGGCAGCAGGTCAATTTTGCAGTCATATGGTCTGTGGGGGGGTAGCCTGTCTGCCTCTTTCTCGCAGAAAACCTCCAAAAATTCTGCGTACTTGTGGGGGACCGCTTGCAGCGTGCCTAGCTGCAGCTGTGACTCCTCTTCCCCTCCTTCCTGCCTGGGCACGATGCAGTGTTCAGCGCAAAAGGAAGAGCCGAAGGTCAGCCGCCTCTGGTACCAAGCCAGCGTCGGGCTGTGCTTGTCCAGCCAACTCATGCCCAATACAATGGGCGTGTCCGATAGTTGAGTGACATTGAAGCTGATGATTTCCCTGTGATTCCCAAGTCGCATCACCATTGGTGGCGTCTGCTTCACCACTTGCCCCCCTAGCAGCTCCCTGCCATCCACCGTGACAACCTGCAGGGGCAGCGTGGCAGGCAGCAACTGTATAGCGTGCCGGTCGACAAAGTCCTGCCCTATAAAGTCCGCATTGCTTCCGGAGTCAATGGTGATTGGCACGTCCATGGTGATTCCATTGGGCAGCTGGAGCGGCGCGGTGAGCTTCACTACCGGTTTGGGCGGGAGGGGGTCCATGGGCTGTAAAATCTCTGGGGACTGCTTCACTGACACGTCTGGTTGGGCCCCAGTGCCTCTTCCTCCAACCAGACTCCTTCGTTTCCCTGCTGTGGTTGTCCTTGCTGCGTTGCTGCAGTTACCATTGCTGAGGCTGCAGTGTGCTTGTGGAGCCTCTGGGGACACTCTTTCGCCATATGCTGTGGATCATCGCAGATGTAACACTTCCTGTTCCCTCTAGGAGGCTTCGCTTTCACTGCTGCCGGTGCTAGGGCTCTGGCTGCTGACTGAGCCCTTGCACCTCCAACCTCCATAGGTTCCGCTCCTCCTCCTGGCGGAGGCGTGGATTGCGCACGCGCTGCTTCTCTGGGAAGGAAGGAGGAGCCCCTGGCTGGTTCGCGCCCTCCACGCCCTTCGTCCCTGCTCCACGGACGTCCTTCCAGCCGCACCCCCACCGCCAGCGCCCTCTGAACGATCTCCTGCGTGGTCCGGGGTCTCTCCCCCCTCGCAATTTCATCTTTAACCGAGCCGTGCAATCCCTCCCAAAACAGGTCTCTTACAGGAGCCGAATCTCTGTCCCATTCCAGGGCACTGACCAAAGCGAAAAAGCGGGCATGGTACTGCCTTACGCTGGCCCTCCCTTGCTTCAGTCCATGTATCTCCTGCCGAGCAAGATCCACGTCAATGCTTGATAAAAAGCACCCATCCATCGCTTTAATAAAGGCATCCGCATTTTGGAGCGCTGGATCATTATCTCTCCACAAATTGCGCAGCCATGCTTTAGCATCTCCATGCAAATGGGACATGATGAATCCCACCTTCTCTTGCTCATCTCTAAAGTCTTTGTTCAGCAGTTGCAGTGCACACATTACATCTGCTCTAAAGTTGGGGTACTGTTGCAAATTCCCATCGAAGTGAGAGACCAGACCGCCTGTTCGTCTCCCCAACCCAATCCCCTCCGGTTTGGGTGTCAGTTGCCCTTGCTTCGTAAGCACTTCCAACCTGACCTGGAGATCCCTGTAGGCGGCAGCTGCGTCCTCCTCTCTCTTCCTGGATGCAAGAGCCTCGGCATTCAGTCGTGTCACTGCTTCTCTGAGTTCCACTATCTGCTGTTCGGCCGTCATGTTGTCTGCCGTTCGTGAGCTCGCTAGTAGGCACCCGCTTTCTCTCCTCTCCTCGAGGACGTAGATGCCCACAATCTTGGGATGGGGCTTACTGTCAGAGCTGCTTCCAGATCCTAGCTCACAGAGGATCACGCTAGCCAGCGATCATTAAATAAAAGTCTTTATTGAGTTACAGTTTCCATTCTCAAGCTGCTGCGTGCAACTCTACGTCTCATGGTTAGATCGGCGAAGCTCCATCTGAGTCTCCGCCCCTTGTACACCAACTTAATATCCTAGCCTTGCTCCACCTTTTCCGCCTGACTGTTCTTCTCTGGGTCCCTCTGCCCCCCGGGGTCTCTTCCTTCCGGGATTCCTCTGACGCTGACCCCCCTGACTCTTCTCCCTCCTTTCGGCGGGCTTTAGGACCTGGCTCCCTTTCCGGGCTGCCTACTGCGCCACCTTCCTGTGCATTTGAACTTGGCACGCGCGCCAAACCTTCCACCTTCCGTCTGACCGTTTCTTCGCTCCCCGATGGAGGTGTGGCCACTCCTGACTCGTGCCCTCCCCCCTGTTGTGAGCTGCCAGCGCTTGATCCCTGGCGCCCTTCCTCTTCCCTGCTCTCTGGCGGTGACGCTGGTCCTGATTTCCAACTGCTCCCCTCTGAGTCCCCTCTGGCTCTATCTTCCTGGGGTGTCCCCCTAGGCTCCCCCCTTGCCCTGGCCACTGGTGCTCCTTTCTGTGAATCTTCTGATTCACTGGAAAGACTCGGAGATCTCGGGTCGTCGTCATCACTCATCTTTTCTTCTGCCTCCTCTCCCTCGCTCTCTGTTTCCTCCCTTGCCCTTGCCTCTGCTCCTGAACCCCTGACACATATGAATGATCTATATGTCTGGTGATCATATCGATCCCTGACCCTATGGATCCATTTAAACCACAATGCCAAAAAAGGGTTATTTGTGACATTACAGATGAAACATGCAATGCTTAACTATCCA
Source organism: Podarcis pityusensis (assembly GCF_964106645.2). Taxonomy (NCBI): domain Eukaryota; kingdom Metazoa; phylum Chordata; class Lepidosauria; order Squamata; family Lacertidae; genus Podarcis; species Podarcis pityusensis. Next base: position 63,112,488 of record NC_138027.1, on the reverse strand, counting down.
GTATATTAGAAATGTCCAACAGACATTTGAATTGGCTGCATTCCTTCAACAGTATGAAAACCACTACATAGTTAAAGGTATTTCCTGCTGTAGTCTCAAGAAAGGTCCCACTGCCTGTTATTTCAGTGGGACCTCTCTCCTGTAGATAGTTTTGCTACACTCTGGTGGTTACTACTAATGCTTTTCTTTTCTTTATAAAAATGTTTAGGGCTACTCTCATTTTCCTACTCATATTGAAATACTGCCCCTCAGTGAGGCCAAACTTGGATTCACGTAATATTTATGTTATGCGTACCCCCAGAGAAAAAGCACTGGTTGCTACACATTATACCTCTTGCACAAATGCCCACTGGAATCTCTCTCCACGTGGTAATTGCTACATGCAGTAGTTACAACTTAGAGCAGTAGTGGTGAGTTCAGACCACACTGGCATGCTGCATATGTTGGAACCACCGTATAGAGCAGGGCTAGCCAAAATGCTACCATCCAGAAGTTTCAACTATGACTCCCATTAGCACCTGCCCACCTGCCCACCTGCCCAATGGTTAGGAACAATGGGAGTTGTAGTCCAAAACTTCTGGAGAGCACCACACTGAGGTGGACTGATGGGAAGATCTCAACTCTTCCTTCTCCTGAGCCAGCTGCCAGCTGCATGCTGTGACCATGCAGCAAGGCCCAAGGAAATTCCTCCTCCCCCTCACTGTGTGCTCCTTGGGTGAGGGGGGTTTCCTTGTATTTATTTACAAAGCCATGAACAACTTAGGTCCAGGGTACCTCAGGGATCACCTGAACCCTTCTATCCCAGCTTGATCACAAATATCAACTTCAGGAGTCTCTCTGGTCATTGCCAAGCTCATTTGACAACAATGAAAAAAATGAACATTTGGTGCCATCGGCCCAATCCTGTGAAATATTCTGCCAATAGACATTCAGTGGGTGCCATCTGTGTCAATTTCTAAATGCCTGCTGAAAACTTTTCTATTCTATTCTTCTAGGCCTATGCAGGCAACTACGAGTACCCCCCCCCACACAATTGGTTACTGATCTTTATTCTTAAGTTTTTTTGGTGGGGGTGCTTTCATTGTATGATTTTTTATTGTAATGTTACTGTGGTAAACCACTTTAATATGTTATATATACAATCCAGCCTAAAATCCTGGATACTCACTGGGCTAGATGGAGCGATAATCGGACTGGATATAAGGAAGTTGCCTATGCTGGTAAAACCTGTCCCTTACTAGATCAGGGTGATTGTGTTGCCTTTGCAAACAATTTCACCAGCTGTTTACAAGAATATCGCTGGTCTTTATCTCTTTCCCTCTTTGAAACTTGCCCCTCTTCATTCTGCAGTAATAATTCCCAGTTGTGATATGGTTTGTAAAAAATGGATTTAAAAAGACCACCCCTCTCCCCCCCACACAACTGAGATTGCCAAATGATCCTTTTTAGCCATTTACAAAAACAAAATCACCATTGCACAAGAAGTCAGCACTCTGGTGAATTTTAAATTGAAGTATTTGTTCCTCAATAGAACATTATGCCCTTAACTTGACAATTCAGCTGAGGAGGCCTCTTTGCAGTTCATCCATGTAATCACAGCATAGCAGGTGAGCATTAGCAGATCAAAGTTGAAATGCTCAGGAATGTACAAGCAATCTTTGGAGAAAAATAAGAGGGGAAATGCCTAGCTGAACACCAAATAAGTAATCTACTTTTTCATGATCCTGCTTGGTAAATAGAATAAACTTTAAATACCCAGTAATCTAATCTCTATTGGTGATGGTTTAATTTCAAGGTATGGAAATATAGGCAAATATAAAGAGGTCGGTGTCAGAGCATATGTTCTGCCTGCAGAAAGCCACAAGATCAAACCCTAGAGTTTTCAGATAGGACTGGAAATTCTGCAGAACTGCTTCCAATCAGTATTGATAGTACTGAACCAAAGAGACCAATGATCTGACATGATAAAAGGGAACTTCCGGTGTGTACATAAGATGATCCACGCATAATATTCAGCATGTGATGGTAGATTTGCAGACATAAAACAAGAAGCAGCAGCAGCAGCTGTCCCAATACAATGGAGATTGGTATGTGTGTAAAGTTATGATGGAGAAATTATTACTTCCTAAGCATTCCAGGACAGGGACATGGGTCGTGCTGTAGTCTAAACCACTGAGCCTAGGGATTGCCGACTGGAAAGTCAGTGGTTCGAATCCCCACGACGGGGTGAGCTCCCGTTGCTCAGTCCTATCTCCTGCCAATTTAGTAGTTCAAAAGCACATCAAAGTGCAAGTAGATAAATAGGTACCACTCCGGCGGGAAGGGAAATGGCTTTTCCGTGTGCTGCTCTGGTTTTGCCAGAAGTGGCTTAGTAATGCTGGCCCCATGACCAGGAAAAACTGTCTGTGGACAAACGTCAGCTCCCTTGGCCAGTAATGCGAGATGAGCACCGCAACCCCAGAGTCATTCACGACTGGACTTAACTGTCAGGGGTCCTTTACCTTTTAAGCACTCCAGGACTCATATATAAATCAGGGCAGAAGGTGGGTGTGATTCTTTCTCCGTCTCTTTGTTGGGCTTCTTTTTATTTTTATTCACCTCTCATTGGTTTCAATCAGATTTAACATAACTATGCAAGCTGCTAGGCTGGCATATTTTGTCTCCTTTGCTGGTGTTGGGAAAATGGCTCCAAAGGTCTCCCAAAACACAATCCTGTTCAGCCCCTACCACTGCCAGAGTGATAGCAGCAGAGTTTTCCTTCCCTGTGAAAGGGAGGCTGTGAAAGACTGGGAAAAATTATGAAAAGTTGATTCAAAATGTACCACTTTGAAAGAGAATTATATGAAAATGATGTACCAATGGTATTTAACTCCTGTCAAACTGGCAAAAATGTACAGAACAAGTGCTATTAAGTGCAGGAAGTGTAAAGAGAAAGAAGGTACGTTTTGTGTGTCGAGGTCCCCTAGCCACCCCAAATAGCACACACTTCACACAGCAATTTTGTTTAAGGTTTTTGGCATAATTTTGGCCACAACTTTATTAAAATACAAAAATGTGAGTGGTTATTTAGGCATTGGTTGTGACTATCTGCCCCCCCCCATGGGGGACAGACTGACATTCCGCACGCCCGTGGAAGTCAGAAAGGAAATTACATTTTGGGGATAGCGACAGAGCAGGGAACCTGCCCTCAGCCCTCCCCAAATGCACCCAGGGGCTCTTGCGTGGCCCTAGCCCCTTGACAGGGTTCGGACAAAAACAATGGTGAACCCCTGTATTCCTTTAACGGAATACCCTTGCAGCAGCAGCATTAGAGGGGCAGGCACAGCCAATCCATGCCCCTCAACCAACCAAACCAAAAACCAATGCCAATGCCTAACCGCAACCTTACAAGTTGTGACGATTTGCTACGCAGTAGGCAAAAACCAAATGGCATCAGCCAATCAGCCAAATGGACAAAATTCCTACCGGGCCCCTGCCCCAAAAGCAGACGACCCCATGACAGGCATAGCAAGGTCAACACGAACAGCCATAAATATAGGGAGGGAGGGCAGGCAATCCGATGCACGCAGCGAAAAGAGGAAGCTCTACGCTGTGTGCAGGGTTTTAATGATTCTGGCTGTCAATCACAAAATGACAACATTAACTTCTCTCCAACAACAAGGGAAGCCCAAGCACAACAGTGGCCAACAATTAATTAGCCCACTGCATAAGTATGGGTGTCTTGCCAGCCCCCACTGCAACACGTGCTCTCCATGAAGGAGAACACACTTTACCACATGTGGTGGAATTGTAAATTAATTAAAAGTTATTGGGAAATGATATATAATGAAATGAAAAAGATGTTTAAAATAACATTTGTTAAAAGCCAGAAGCTGTTCTGATGGGTATAATAGGACAGGAACTACCAAAAGAGCAGAAGAAGTTTACGTATGCTACAATGTTTACGTATGCGGCTCAGATTCTACTAGCCCAAAAATGGAAGGATGACAAAATACCAGCGAAAGAACACTGACAAGTCAAGCTTATGGAATATGCAGAAATGGCAAAACTGATGGAAAGAATCAGAGACAATGATAATGAAGAAATTAAAAAAGTCTGGGAACCTTTTATGTTGTGTTTACAGAAATACTGTAAAGATATGAACTCACTAACAGGGTTTGATTAAACACCTACAAGTAAAAAAATAAGATCAAAGGTTAAGTAAGGACAACATGGAATGAAATTAACTGTAAGATGTAATCATGAAGGAAAATTTGGTATAAAACTGATAAGAAAATAAAAGTATTAAGGAATAAGATTATAAAAATAATATAATAATTAAGCAGAAGTAGTAAATATTTAAAGAACCGGAAGGGGAAGTTGAGGGAAGTCACAGGAATGGGGGGGGGGGGGGAGTCTTTTTCTTTTATATGACAAATGTTATATTGTGTTGTTTCATTGAATAGAAAACTGTAAAAATCCAATAAAATCTTTAAAAAACAAACAAAACAAAAACAAGGAATAGGCTGTATGTACATGCCTTGCAAGAGAATTCCATAGTAATGGAGCTGCTACAGCAAAGGTCTTGCTCCAGCGCTATTCTAGCCATTCCACAAGCTGGAATATGAATCAGATCCTTCTCATAGAGGAGAGAATGTTGCTTGAGACAATCATGTTCTAAGCTATTTAGAGAATTAAAGGCAGAAGCCAGTGATTTGAGTTGGAGTCAGACACAAACTGGCAGCCAGCAAAGATGATTCAAAACAAATGATACATGTGCATATCAGGTGAACAGTCAGATTCTGCACTACCTGAATAGTCTAGCCGGGAGGTCACCAATGCCTGACTTCATCATATTGTTTCTAGCCAGTAATGGACCCACAATCCTTCTGCCACAGCAGAAAACAAACCTCACTTAGCACTACAGGTTTGTGGAATAAGAGAGAGAAGATGTCAACATACAGTTCCTTCCAATCTTTTCTATGACAGCTAGGGGATAATCTATTGTAATGATGCTTCCAATTGCCTTTAGGATTGACAACTCATACAGTAGGTGTTTACTCTTGACCAGGTTTTGCAGTGTAATGTAATGGGTAGTTGCAAAAACTTGCATATCTTAGAAATAAGGTTGACTTCTTAAAGGAGATCAGTTTAAATGAAAGTGTGGCCAGGTCTGGCAACTTAATTGCAAAACTGTCCTTAACCAATAAATAAAAATTAACGCAAAAGATAGTTCCTTCCCAATACTGTAAAATGATATGTGGTTGGGGGGGGGGGGATTTCCATCTGCAGAACAGCTCCAGTAAGCTACATCAATAACAAACAGGGACTTAATGTCTTTCATGGCTGAAATCAATTTTTCTTGCTTCCACTGTAATCAGCCTATTGGAATTATAATTAAAGCAGCTCTACTAGTACTGCTGTAGTTAAGGCTCTGTCAGTGCTTCCATTATATGCACCTATTTCATGAGTTTACAGCTAAGCCATCAAAATTTACTTGAGCAAGAAACAGCTTGAACTTTTGTGGTGCATTTAAATGATTTTTAATTTTACGATACTATACAAAGCTTGGCACCTTGGAATCTGGCGATATTTTGAGCCAACTGGTTTGATATTAGTTTTTGTGTAATCGTGCAATGCTCGATGTCCAAATATGCAACTATATTACAAAAAAACAAAAAATGGGAGAGAAAGAAAGGAGGAGGCATTACTTGGTTGTAGAAATATAAATATACATGTTGATGTCGACATTTTGAGATATCAGAGTGGATCTGGAGAAAAACGGAAAATGGTCACTCCATAATTATAACACTAATTACAGTAATGTCCCAGTAGCCCTATTGAAGGAGAAGCACTGGGCAGGCAGAAAAATTGTTTTGTGCTTACCATCCTCCCAGTTTCCCAGAGGTCATAGGAACAAGGGCAGTCCCACAACACCACACATGTGGAACTACAGAGGGTTCCTGTTCCTTTGGGTATTGTTCCATTGTCTGAATGAATTGCCAGAGCAGATTCATGTGAATTGTTGACCATCAGACAAAGGTGCAATAGCAATGTGGCAAGGATAGCTATGTTATCCTAGACTGGCTACAGTTGTTGAAACATATTCACATCATTGCAAATATAAATGAAAGGTGGGGAGCCAGGGTGGCGGGCTATCAGTCCTATACTCTATTATGTAGGGTATAGGACTGCATGTTAGTGGATTTTATTACTTTTAGGCTGAGTTATAAAAGCATACCTAAAAAAAAACAAGAATCAACTTTTCATTTTCCAGTAGCATCTACTGAAATTAATTGCTTTATCTCTGGCATGAGATCCTTCCAGAGAGGACTCTTCATACACTTTTCAAAGTTTAGCTCTCCAAGTTTCCTCAGTACTGTATGCTATCAACCAATCCTCTTCAGTAATATAGAAAGAGGTGTGGAAATGTCAGTAGGGAAAAGTTGGCTGAAGAGCTTATGCATGTGTTTTCTATGTGTGTATTTATACAATGGTACCTCGGGTTAAGAACTTAATTTGTTCTGGAGGTCCGTTCTTAACCTGAAACTGTTCTTAACCTGAAGCACCATTTTAACTAATGGGGCCTCCTGCTGCTGACACACCGCCGGAGCACGATTTCTGTTCTCATCCTAAAGCAAAGTTCTTAACCCGAGGTACTATTTCTGGGTTAGTGGAGTCTGTAACCTGAAGTGTCTGTAACCTGAAGTGTCTGTAACCCGAGGTACCGCTGTATCTCCAATTCTATAATAATAATAATAATAATAATAATAATAATAATAATTTATTATTTATACCCCACCCAAAATACAGAGACTTGCCTTTTCCTGAAATGTGTGAGGAGGAAGACATAAGTACTCATAACCAGTAATGTCTATTGTCCCCTCTAATAAATGCAGTACAAAGAATGCATTTTCAGAAAGCACTAACAAATATTTATGAACTCCTATAAAATGCAGGAAAGTTGCATAAAATACCTCAATTTCCTTCTTACATTCCATAACTGTATTGTTATTAATGGCTTTTTAAAGGAAAAAAACGGGAGAGTTCCTGTATTTGTTCTGAATACCAAATGTTTGGAATACTTAGTAAATTTATCAGGTTTACAAATCAGGACATAACTCCAAGCATTTTGCACTTAGTATGTTCTTGTGCTTTATTATACTACACAACAAACTTACCTTCAGGATTGTTATTTTTTGCAGTATTTGATTCTAACTCTGTAGCAGCAAGTTTGTGTTTGCAGTTTCTATAAACAACCTTTAACTCATAAATGGTATTTCTAATCCCACAGGATCTTTTATGCTGTTGATATGCTGTGAGCATGGATTTTCTTAAAACTACCAGGTGGCTTACTAAAATGGTTTCACCCAGTAGATATAGATAATTGTGTTTATAAAAACTTTGGGGTACAGTGATGAAACAGGATTTGTTTTCTATGGGCAACCAGATGTACACCAGTTCTCTCCTTATGGCACATAATTATATAGAATCATGAGTTGATCTCCTTAGAGCCAGTGGGTTGATGATCAGAAGACTAAACATTATTTTCATCTGTCCCTTCGCAAATCTACAACTGTGATAATCTACACTGACAAAGATGTTAGTTCCATATTCTAGCTATGAACTATGGAAAGAATTCTTAGAATTTTATTCAAACAGAATGGAATGCCAAAGTAGTTATGCTGAATCCATTTTGCCTGTAACAGGTAAAGAGATGTCAGCAAAATTTGTGGTTACCTGATTCAAAACACACAGTAGTGTAGCATGTACTGGTCTGACATATTAGAAACCAAAAGTCATTTATTTCAGACACTCTTTTGCAGTTCACAATTCTGCTTACTTTTACACACACAATCACTATCTAGGTGGGCCAGACTGATTTGTAGCTATATACACAAAATGTTAGTGCTTTATCTTAACAAAAGTTGAGTTAAAGTTGTGAAACTGTATGTTGTACAAAGCCAGCTGCTTTTCTTTGTAGGTACAGAAGAGAATCTTTTTTTAAGCTAGCCTTTTCTCTTTAAAATTTCCATTAAAGCTTTTGTTGATGTCTGTAGCACTACATGAGCTACAAAGCAAGTCGTTCTGTAAACACAGATGCCGGACTCCTTTAATGTTAACTCTTAGATGGCACTTTTGTTGATTGCTGTAAATTATCTGACCAAGCAGCCTTTAGTCTGACAAGTGTCTTCTCTACTTAGGTACATTCACTTAATTATTTCTTGTAATGTCTTGTTTGCTTGCTGTTCCTCATCCAGACTTTTTCTGTATGTTTTTAGTTTCAAAAGGAAGGGGCTCAAATTCCTATGAACTTTTCAGCCATGGTTCTTGTCAGAACTGCAGTTCCTAAGGGGCAATATGAGAAGCCAATTTTATGCTGCACTATTCTCAATTTTTTGGGGACACGGGTGGCGCTGTGGGTTAAACCACAGAGCCTAGGACTTGCCGATCAGAAGGTCGGTGGTTCAAATCCCCATGATGGGGTGAGCTCCTGTTGCTTGGTCCCTGCTCCTGCCAACCTAGCAGTTTGAAAGCATGTCAAAGTGTAAGTAGATAAATAAGTACCGCTCCAGTGGGAAGGTAAACGGCGTTTCCGTGCGCTGCTCTGGTTCACCAGAAGCGGCTTAGTCATGCTGGCCACATGACCCAGAAGCTGTATGCCGGTTCCCTTGGCCAATAAAGCGAGATGAGCACCGCAACCCGAGTCAGCCATGATTGGACCTAATGGTCAGGGGTCCCTTTACCTTTTATTCTCAATTTAACATGATACCCTAGGGGTAGACCAACATAGTGTCCTCAAAATGTTATGGGCTACAACTCTCAACATCCCGAACTGTAGCACAGACTGGTTGGGGCTGATGTCAATTGTAGCCCAACAACATGTAGGGGGTACTATATTGTCTGTGATATGCCAATTTGCCTTAACTGTCAAACTGGGCATCAGCCACCCCCTCCAATAATTGTGTTTTTAAAAAATTATGACAGTTTTCCTTTCCCCACAATTCCCTCTTCCAATATGTGGTTGTCTTTCCCATCAGGCTTCCTGTTTTTCTATATTCAGATAAATTCATATTTAATTACGTTTTCTTGCTAGCATTATGCATACAGATTACAAATACACAGACAATTGCCTCAGGGAGCTCAAATCAAGCCAAGACAGACAAACATCATTGTACATGTGTGGCACTGAGACACCACAAGAGAGTCATTTCATCATACAGTCTGGAAAGGAAACTGATGTTGAAGTACTCCATTGTGGCAAGTTCCATTGAAGTGAATGGGGCTCTAGCCAGAAATTCTGGGCTTAAAATTGGATTTACAAACTTAATTTGATGGCATGTGCTCTTTAGGGAATAGGTGCAGACAGCTCAACAATTAGGATGCCGTAAAGGAGAAATTGATCCACAACTAAGATGGCATGGAAGAGGCTACAAAAATTGCTTAGCATTTCATCCTAAATAGTGCAAGTGTTTGCATTTGAGAGATTAATGTGAGGACATTTTATGATCTTAAAATCTATTATGACTATAAGCCTACAGAATGAAATATGTTCTGTTCCTTGCCATTGATGGGGAAATGGATTAATGCCAGCTTCTGAAATAAAACAGTGAAAATGAATTCATGCCATATTAAATTACAGATGTGTTCATGGAGAACACCTCCTGCATTAAATGAATGCATGGGGGCAGTCATACTGTCATGCTGCAGAGCCCACACCCATTCCTGACAGACTACCAACTACATTCCCTGCCAGCCACCCATTTAGCTACAAGAAGCATATGTGCAAAGATCTGTACATTGAGCGGGAATCCTGGACCAACCAGGAGAACCCCTCCACACACATGGTGGAGTCCTAATTGTTTACTCTGGTACATATGTACAGTTGTCCGTGTGCATTGGTATGGACAATTAGTTATATAGGTATGAGCATACATCAGTACGCTGAAGTTGAGACTGGAGGAGTAGGGCTGGCAGATCTATTTGCACAGGTGTGCAAACTGTGGTATGGTGGCTCTGTAGTCCAACTGCATCACAAAACTTGGAGAAGTACAACTCTGCTTACGTTCACCTCTGGTTACATACGTACGCGACAAACCCGGAAGTATTTCCCCGGGTTTCGCCATGCGCACATGCGCAGAAGTAGTCCCTACAGTTGCGGAAGCCTCAGGATCCGACCAGAGCTCTGGAACGGATCCCATCCGCAACTGGAGGTACCACTGCACACAGCCTTTTGTGTGTTTAGAGAGTACAAAATTAGTTAAAAGTACCAAGATGTTTCAGTATTTGCAGTAATGCAGATAATTAGGCAATTGGAAGTGTTAAAAATGAACAAACTCATCAATTGTGAGAACAGGATTCTGGACTAGATGGGCAATTGGCCTCATCTAGCAGGTTAGTCTTATGTAATCTCTTTGGTTTTGTGAAATTGTCAAAAGCTTAAATATCAGGGCAACTTGGATTTCTGAAAACTCTGAAAGCTTCTCAACATACTTAATTCCCTTTAGGAACTATAGTGAATAACTTAATAGCTGTTCAGGGACCTGAACAGTCTATCTACTTGAAACATACCACATTTATCTTGTTTAATTGAATATTGACTCATTGAGGTCCTATTATAATTCATTACATCATGTGCCAGTCCAAAAGTCTTAACCATGCAGTCAGTCTACGTAATGAGAAGGTGCTGCTAAAAGGTATTTATTGCATGCAGAACAGCTAATCTTTGAAATTAAAATGTGATAAACTTAAAACAAAAAACACACAAAAATATGTATGTGTGTGTGTGTGTGTGTGTGTGTGTGTATAATGCTTGTGTACATCTATAGAAAATAAAAAAAATCATACAAAAATATGTATATATGTTTGTACATCTATATCAAAAAAATTGTTAGACACCAGTAAATTCTATAATTTAAAAACAATATGAACACTATTAATCCATAAGCAATTATCACCAATCCATTTGCACCAACTGACCTTGGAGCAAAATATTATCTCCACCTAAAAAGGTAAAAGTAAAGGACCCCTGGAGGGTTAAAGTCCAGTCAAAGGTGACTATGGAATGCAGTGCTCATCTTGCTTTCAGACCGAGCCAGCGTTTGTCCACAGACAACTTTCCGGGTCATGCAGCCAGCATGACTAAGCCGTTTCTGGCACAACGGGACACCGTGACGGAAGCCAGAGTGTTTGGAAATGCTTTTTACCATCCTGCCACAACGGTACCTATTTAACTATTTAACTCACACTGGCATGCTTTCAAACTGCTAGGTTGGCAGAACCTGGGACAGAACAATGAGAGCTCATCCCATCTTGCGGATTCAAACCACTGACCTTCTGATTGACAAGCCCAAGAGGCTCAGTGGTTTAGACCACAGCACTAGCCACGCAACTTGGATCACCATTGATTCAATCACTGATTCTATTTCAGTTTCACTCCCTCTTCTATAGAGACAGTTAATAAATTTTTATTAGTTGGAGTGAAATGGGTTTATATAAGCTGTGGGATCTGTGTGATAGCCAACAACCATTAACAGGTAAAAAATTGGCAGTCAAACTGGACAATAGGTGTATGAACTGGCTTCAACTCCATCAAGTGGAACTTTTTATAAATAGCTCACTGGGACCAAGCAACACATAATCTGACACCTTTGGACAGCCACCTCTACAAATACGTTTTCAATAATGTGCAGAATACTTTCTGATTCTTGGACTTGGAGCAATGTGGACTAAAAAGCCACTTCAATCTGTATCTGATTGAGTTGGGGGGGGGGGAAACACATTGAAAATGGTACGCAGGTGGTATTTGACACCCGCCCCCAAGAATGTATTCAGATCATTGCTCAAGCATCTTCACTGTGCTGGAGGGGTTATGAATGTATTGGGACGGAGTACCATAAATGGTGGATACGTACCACTGTTAATACATTTTGGACTGCAGTCTTACACGAAACAAGCTTGATCACAAAACACTCTGCTCAATGTATGCAACAATTGGCTTTATTTTAAAAAATTAATGGTAGCCAGAAGGACCTTCCACACAAAGAACTGATCACATTATCTGTGGTTGGTTGTGCTCATCTACCAGTTGCTCAGAATTGGATAATTTGCAGTTGTCTGCTTGGAAACAAAAGGTTTGGACTCTGGCTCTCATGGAAAAAACGACTAAACAGTTAAGAGCATTGAAGGAAAGGGGGTTGTTTTTATTGCATGGGGGAGTTGTGTTGTTATATTGAAAAAATATAGAAAAACATTTTTTAAATGGATTGGTTCTATTTCTGTCTGAAGCATGAGGCTAAATTTCAAGCATCAGCAAGAGATGAATAATGAACACAATCTCATTTATAGGAGCAGTTACATGACTTTTGCAAGACCAACAAGCCTCAGAGTGTAATAATATCTGCAGACATAATGTATTAGTGAACACAGTTTGAGATATCATCACAATTAAGTTGAAAATATGATATTCACTCAATGAATTCCAGGGAGAACTAATCAGAGTATATCACTGAGCATAGTATAAGCTCAGTATGATTCACAGAAATAAAAACAAAACCTGGTCCCAAATTATAAGTAGTTTTGGACAACACTGTCCATCCAGGCTTTCTAAATCAGAAATTTAATCTTATATCTGTTGAAACTGAAAGGTATTATTTTAAATATCTGTACTGGTATTTAAGATATGGAGTTATAGATCTATAGTTAAGTATTTAACCTATATTCGTTATTTCACAGCAGTAATACTGATACAGGGTTGCCATATGTCTGGAATTTCCTGGACATATCTGGAATGCGGCAGCTGGAAATTGGCAAAACATCTGGGAAGTTCCCATGTCAGCAGTGTCGACACGTTTGTGTCCGGATTTTCACTTTTTGAAATATAGCAAACCTATACTAATATATAACATATTTATGTTTACATCCTTTAACTGAATATATATTTAAAACAATTGAGTTTGGAAAAGTAAAGTGATTTTTTCAGATCTAGTAGAAAGCAAACAGTCTATGGAGGATCAATGGTCCATTGCAAAGAAATGGTTACTTCTTCAGGAAAGCATAAGTCTCCATTGTGCACCTGATCTTACTATTCTAAAACTTCCTTATTCATCCCTTTTAAACTCTTTAATTATTGGAAGGTGGGTGTTGAAAGAGGATATTCCTCACTACTTTTGAAAGAAGGATGGGGGGAAAGGATAGGAAATAGGGCTCCCCCTTATTTTGCCCCAAAGGATAGTCTATCAGCTGCCCCCTGATGCAGCAGTATCAATGTACCTAAAAGTTGGGCCTTGACCAAATGACCTGATTTGATTCCATGTGCATCTCAACTTTCTTTATGGCCTAAAATAAATGATGTATTTCTCTTTTTTAGAGTAAGTGAATGGTTTCTTGAGCAATAATAATGCCTCTTTTGTCCTAAAGGTGAACAAAATGAGACCCAAGACCAACCATTACAAGGCCTTTCTTTTGTCAGTTATCTAAAATTATATTTCAGTATACCTTGAGCTGTCTAGCAGTGAAAAGTCTCCCAGCCAGAAAAAGTGTTCAAATCATTCTGTTGCAGTTCGGAAGAAGGGAAAAAGCCAAAATCTACGAAATGACAAAGTGCAACTGTTTCATATTGCAAAATGAAAAGAGAGGGCAGCTATTGAGTTTTTATTTTTCATAAATATAGCCTCCAAATAAAAGAAAACTGTCTATATCCATCAATGAAAGTGCTTTTAACATTTGCCCAATAAATAACCTTCATTGTAGGCATCACTGTTAAGGATTTCTGAGATCATTGCACTACTCCATAAATCCCCTAACTTGCTTAGCTGAAACAGTACATCAGAAATCAGTACAGGTGTATTATGTTTCTCTACTTACAATGATTTTTTTTTTCTCTTAGATTGTCAGGAACAAAATAGTATGGCCAGAAAAAATAGTGCTTTCCGATGTAGTATATGTGAAAAAGAACATTTATCAAGCCTATAAACAGATGCGTAGATTCTCCTGAAGTCCTTGGGATCATTTCAGACCTTAATGCACCTGTTTATAGCTTGCTAAGATAGCAGTAACTTCAGAGTATTGTTAGAGCTTTATATAAATCATCTCAGTAAATAACACAATAATCCAGTAAGACCAAGAAAGGGTACAGATGAAACTACATTGAGAATTTAGAATTCAAATATTGCAACAGTTGCAACAACATTGAATATTTTATTATGTGAACTGCTTTGAACCTATTGAAAAGCTGCGTGCGTGTATTAGGTTTGGAGGTGCTTCAATAGTCAGCTTTTCCACTTGCTCAAGTGTATTATCCTATTTGTGAAACATTCCTCACAAATAGCTAATGATTTTCATCACCATTCAAACATTATATTTCTAAAATTCCCTAAGCTGCTTTTTTAATTTCTGAACTAGTGCCATAGTCTATAAAGTTTAACTAATGAGTACTCAGTTTGCACTCATTTGTAAGCTGAACCAGGTCACTGCAAACACCAGCACCATAATTAATGTGAGCATCTTTCCACATAGTTCTGATGATTTTCACCACTTGATCAGAAAATAAAAGAAGTTACTTGGTAAATGTCTGCTTAACTTTATGGACGCAGACAACTATTCTCCATTTGGCTATTAAAGTCTAGGTAGACAGCTAACTGACTAGCTGTGGTGAACAAACATTGTCTCCAGGTGAATAGTTATGTTTTCAAAATCCTGGTTTATTTTTATTTGCTTCAAATGACTGGTATAGGTATGTATGGGAAGACAGGCCTATTGCAAACACCAGATATGAAATGTTTTTCTCATCATTAGAAGCCACAAATATTTATCCTGGCTTTCCAAAACCTTCATCCTTGCAAATTTACTTTGTTGTTGTTGCTGTTTAGTCGTTTAGTCGTGTCCGACTCTTCGTGACCCCATGGACCAGAGCACGCCAGGCACTCCTGTCTTCCACTGCCTCCTGAAGTTTGGTCAAACTCATGTGCAAACATACTTAGCGGGATGTTTTTACTGATGCCTGCAAGTTTTTCTTCTTGAGTTTTTATCATGTGAACTGCTCAGTTTTTCATATGTAAATGAAAGTATAGAACCCCCCACTACATACATATGTACAATTGTGTTCTATTGACTTTTTTGCATGGCTGGGCTATAGAGCATCCTGCATTTAAATTGGCTTGAATGTGCTTCATGCCTATATGAATCTCTCCAAAGAATGGGGTTAGGAAGGAATATTTTCCATTACATCAATGCTAAGAAAAAGTTTTGCCCCCTTTTTCTTTTATTCTGCTGGGATTAATAAGTAATGGGGGGAAATATTTTAATGAATATTTAACTGCAACTCTGTAAAGATAAGAATAACAAGAGAACTAATACTGATAGTTGTCTCCAGATTACTATGTGGATATAAATATGCGGATCTATATATATCATATGGATAAAAATATAAAAAGGGTAAGGCTTATAGTAATATAAGTAATATAAATCTATGAAAAGGATAACTCTTGTAGTAAGCCTCAACACAAATCCCAACTAAAAAATCTCCAGTAAATCTAAAGAGGTCACTGGAGATCTTAATGAGCTGTAGATGAGCATCTCCTTTTCTCTAGACCAAACTGAATTGCACAGATTAATTCAGGTGGGACTTACCTTGTGCCTGCATATTTCATTACTTACAAAAGAATAGCTAAGAGAGCAAACCTACATTCCTGGTTACCCTAATTGACCTTTACATTAGTAGAAAGATGACAGGCTCAAACAATGCGCTGAATTACTAAAGCAGCAGCTGAGGTTCACCTGCTCGCTTCTGTGGTTGTCTGATTTGAGCAAGCTTTCAACTATCAACCTTTCCCTCTTAATGATAAATTAACCATCATTCAGACTGTTTTATATGCATTCATGTGCTATAATCAAATCTAACACAATAATGGTGATGAACTTTGATTAGTTTATAAATTAGTTTCCCTCCTTAACCTCACATATTAGAATGGACTTCCTAAGAAACTAATTTTAATTCTTATAATAGTCATAATAGATGCTTCTTTTTTTTCCTAAATAACCTACCTTTCCTGGGTCTCTGCTGCATTATCTCTTTAGCTGTCCTGATACTGCAACACCATCTATTCTGATAGTTGCAGGAAGTGTAATTAATATGTTTGTCCTTCATTTTCTTTATTGTTAAGAATGTTAAACTTGACGTTTCTAAACAAAGGTCTGTACAGTGACAGCCTGATGCACACCACCCAATTACTTAAAGTATGCTGTATATCATTACGCTTTTCTCAGCCCATCAATCAATTCTATTCATTTCAACAGGCCTTATATTCTTTGAAATCGTAAGAAACTGGGGGGACTACAAAGAAATATGGAAGAATCTGCTTTATTAAGAGTTTGATGTTGTCCAGGAAACATATCCTCTGCTTATTTTAAAAATAACAATGATCACGCATCTTAAATTATTTCCCACATTTTGAGCTCTTTTCATTCATGCGTGTCTATTGCAGGCCAGATTGCTCAGTGCTTGATTAGAAAGCAGCACAAAATCATATACAGCTCTCCCTCAATTCAAGCGAGTGCTTTTTGAAGATTCAAGGATCGAGCCCTTTGTGAGAGCACAGCTCTCATCCAAATGGGGTCCAGTTCTCTCAGGAATATTCCAGGGTCCATGTTTTACTGTTCAGCTTTTCTTTTCTTTTTTTTAATAGTATCTACCTCTATGTAAAGGTGAAAAAATATGCTCTTTTCTTTTTCCTTTTCCTTTTTTAAAGAACAAACTCCAATCATTAATGAGAAAAGAAATGGCATTCAAAATGTACAAAGAGTAGTGCAGGGTTTTGTCATGCATACCTTAGTTATGAGGTACTTTCCTTCCACAAATCATCTCACCTGTGATCTACACTTTGCAGTACTCCTGGGCACCAGTATTTCAATTAAAAACAGGAGAAAATATCATGAGTTGACTTCTGCCTTGGGGCATTTTCAGATCCAAGAGCTCCAGGGACGATTGCAGAACATTAGATGAATATTTTCTGGAAACGAAACAAACAAACCCCTCACCCTAGGCCACCTCAAAATAACAAGCTCCCACACCTATAGAACTTTTTAAAAAACACTGAAGTGCCCTGAGAATAAAACAGAAAACTGGAATCCTCTAGAGGAATCTGTCAATTTTAGTTTCTCTTAATCATTTTTCTATTTTTAAATTCAGTGCACATTTCCAAAGAAATCTGTGATTTTGAAATAAAAATAAACATCCTCATGAAAATTCAACAGCAGTGTGAATTTCTCCCTTTTTGGAGATTTGTAAGCCATTTCCCATAAGATAATGTATTTGTACATATTATTTTCAGTAATGCATGCATTTGTTGCTTGGAGAACTGCCTCACAAAATTCAGAGAAGTGTGAACTTTGAATGATAACTTGAACACATTGGTTCAAGAATTGCATTTGGAAATTGTTCATTAAAATACAAAATAACAACAAGCAAATTTCCTATCCCAAAGGAAAATAACCTTTTAAGAAATTAATGAACGAATACTTCAATTTAGACATTTTGGACTACTAGTGCTTAGATTGTGTTGCTTCTGATTGAATTTTGATTCCCCCCACCCACACTCACAATAAAATGCGTGGCTATGGGTTTTCTTGTCACAAATGTATTTGGATTCCCCGTATCATGAACTATTGCCATCATTTTCCGATGCCTTCTATTTTTTGCCTCCATCTCCATCAATAAATAATATAAAAATCTGCAGTTGGACCTGTGAGCATTCCCCCTGAAATGAGATAGGAATTAGACAGAATTTCCATCACACCCTTGTAAAAATAAAATAAAATAGCACAGTATATGTTTTTGTGAATTGAAATATCCAAGGAACTCAATGCTTGTACCAACCTACTCAGATAAATGGGGTTTTTACTCAGGGGTTTTTTTTTATTAAAAAATGATAATGTCACAGTGTATTATTATGTAAATCATTTATTTTATTATTATTCAATTAAAAGTGAAATAAATGCACTGAACAACTAAATCCATTGTAAAATGCCTGATGCAAAGATCCGTTTTTGTAATGGCACTGTTACTGAATCTTCAAGGACAGTATTTTACTTTTCTCAGTTCTTTTCCTGATAATCCTAGTAACAGTAGCCAGTCACAATCATCTGGAAATACATCTTTTAAAAAGATTTTTAAAATCCCAGACCCATAAGCACATAGCTACATATGTTTTTATTTGTTGTAACCTTGAGCAATAACAGTTCACAAGCTTTTTGTTAACAGGAGCCTGAGAGGCCCAGTGAACAAAAATTTATTTGTTGAGCTTTATTTATAACCAGCCCTTCACCAAACAGTCTCTGGGGTGAGACTATTTAGAACTATTTATGAACAGTATCAATAAGGCTAAATCATCCACAGAATAAGTATTGCAGCAGATTAAAAAAGAAGATGATGACATTTCAGGACATCAAAAGGCCCAAGTGAAAAGATATTCATTCACCTGTTGGCAAAATGCCAACCGGGTTGCTGCACAATTCAGCTCAGAAGGAAGGCAATTCCACAGGCAGAGGGCCATCACAGAAAAGACCCTCTCATAGATTCCCATCCCATGGACTTCACTCCATGGCAGGACCACATGCAGGTCTTGCTAACCTTAATCCACGGGCCCTAAGTTATTCATGGTTTTATATGTTATCCTAAGCTAAGCAGGCTAACCTATAGCTTTCCAGATGCTGTTAGATTCCAACTCCAATGGTTGGGAGTTGAACAATCTGGAGGGCCACAGATTAGCCATCACTGGCAAGTTGACTTTCTCAGGGCAATATTCTAAATCAGTGGTTCCCAATTAGGTGTCCGGGGACCCCTGGGGGTTTGTGGCCCCATCCCTTGCCTCCCCCCCAACTATTTCTTTTGTAATTTTTGCATGGTGATATCACAAATTTTATGGTCTGTTTTAGTGCTGTGTGATTTTGCAATATATTTGACAAAATCTTTTCGGAAATCATATTGCAATAGCGATTTTGACCTGGCAATACGCAGGAATATATCGCTCCTCGCGCAAGGGAAAGCAGGGCAGCTGATTTTAAGGCACCACCAGTATTGCACAATGATCTCAGCTGTTCGTGCTGCTTATGTAAAAAATAGGGGATCCTCAGTGATTAGCTAATTGGGAACCACTCTTCTAAATGATCAAATCCACACTTATTTCTAGGGCACATAGGCTTTGTGAGGAGAATAGGGTGGTCTCTTACACTTCACACAAAAAGAGGGAACATGGTACCAAAAAGGGGAATAAAGCAGGACATCAATTTGCATAAAATATTCACATGTTAATTTATGTGTATAGATGCAAATTTTAAAATTAGCATAGTTTGAACAGAAATACATCTCACTATAGAGGGGTAGACTGTGACTAAATGACCTGTCAGACAATTCAGCCTGATGTCCAATGATGACAATGGGCATCTTCAAGGCCTCTGATCTCCCTTCTTATGCTTCATTCTTTTTAAACCAGTTAAGCTGCACACTGTCCTCTGTAAAGTAGGACATTTGGCAAGCCAAAAGAGTGGTGGTGTTGATTATAGATATGATACATTGCATTTTTAATTTATTATTGAATACCTACTTGTGTATTACTGAGCACAATGAAGTCAATGGAGGCCTCAGATATTGGCAGCTTGTAGCTGATATGGGCTGACACAAGTCATTTTACTCCTTGTGAGCTTTAAAACCACCCAACACAGATGTCTTCCTTGGCAAATGAGCTTTTCTATTAGATCTTGTTTTTACACACACACAGGTTTTCCCACTAAAAAATAATAATGACTTGGTTGTGTAGCACATATGAGATGAAGCAGAACACACACATCATTATACAATAGGAATCTTATGTCGTCTTCCGTTTATGATGAAACAGCGCAATTGAAACAAAATGGATTCTTTGCTTCTTCTGCAGCTCCTGTTTATTATTCCCCCAAAGTAACATCATAGCTGATCTTTATTGCAGAACCTACTCACATGTAGACAATCTCTCTCTTTTTTTAAAAATGATATTTATTGAAAAATTTAGAATTACAAAAGAAAACAAAAAAGAAAGAGAGAAAACAAAGAAAAAACAAACCACAATCAAACAATACAAATTAATAGAAATCAAAATCAAAAAATAGCACAACACGGTCAAAAAACAAAAATATACCACAAACATTTAAAAACAAATCCAACATTCTTAAATCCTTAACTGTCATTACCTTCTTTCTTTGACCTCCTCCTCCCTTTTTTTTGTATCCTAGTTGTTAACTGTCACAGCAAATCCTTTCCATATTTCATAATATTCTGTCATTACATTACCTTAATCTATTTTAATCTTATCTTACTATAAAAAACCTTAAAGCTTAAAACTTAGATCTTATTTTTACCAATTTCTCATAACCATAATAATCTTACATAATTCTTTAAACATTTTTGCTAAAGCCAAATAATATCGTTCCAACATTTTTCTAACATTCATCAATTTTATAAAACAGTCCTAATAAAAAAATAAAAAACAATCCAATCTTCATCCAGCGTCTCTTCCTCCTGGTCTCGGGTTTTGTCAGTCCTTTCTATCCCATCAATCTAGCGCATTAACCTGGTAATCTTATGTCCGAGGCCCTTAAGTCCCTTCCGCGGCTCTTCTTCATATTTATAGCTGTATTTTCCTTTGTCTCCTGCTCCTTTCACTCGTGGGAACTCCAGCTTGACAATGTTTTTGACCCTTCTCGACAAATCAGCCCCTTTTCCATAGTCCACACTAAACTCCATGTGGTATTTAAGAACATGTTTCAAAGTCCCTCCAAAATTAAGAGCCCCCACAACCCCAAGCATCTCACGGCCCATTGCCAGACTTGAAAAGTCCAAACATCCCTGCATAGGGGGGTCTATCCAACCCCCCATTTCCAAACCAAACCAAACTTTATCTTTCCAAATCTGGCTTTTTCCAAGTTCATTTGTCAAATCCAAGAACTCATGTTCCTGCTGGGCCACAGCTCCCTCCATCTCTGGCGCCCAAGATTCAGCAACATCCTCTTCCCTCATCTGTTCTGTCAGGGCACACTCCTGATTTGATTCCTGGGTGGGCTCTATATAATTTCCCACTGCCTGTCCAAAATTTCTGATCGCATCAGTCATCGAGTCAGTCTTCTCATGTAGCTGTTCCAGTAGGGCACTTGTTTTACAGAAAGCACACAGCAGAGCTTCTGAATACATTGTCCTGCAAGGTCAGAGGTCTATTCCCACGATCGTAATCTGTAGCAGCTGCAAGCTCCCCGATTCAGAATTGGTTACAGTTTCACAGGCTCCCTCTAGGGGAAAAACTTCTATTTGTTCTTTTCTTTTAAAGACAAATCTAACAACAAAGTTTCCTTTTTCAGATATTTTGTCAATATTTGTTCCTTTAAAGTGCGAAAGGGAACAATGGAATCACTATGTTTCTCTTCTTTTAGCTATCTGTCAAAAACGTTTGTCTCTGGTCAACGAGCTTCAAAAAATGTCAGTCCTGACACCCCGCTCCAGGATCAAGACGGTGGAAAATTACTTTGCTTTACTCTCACTTCTGCAGGTTTAAACAGTCCAGAAAAAAAAAACCCTCTTCTCCTGCTTCCGAAGGGGGTTCAACAATTTTAAACGATGAAATTTAATCCTTTACAAGCGATTTTCTGAACTCTAGTTTGCCATGTCTTTGCTTTAATCTATCTACAAAGAAACGGAAGGCTGACTTCCTGTTTAGACCTTCCCGTTTCAGTGCCAAATTGAAGTAAACTTTTAAGTCCAATTTTCCTTTCTACTCGCAAATCCTTATTTAGAGTCCAATTGTCCGAAATTTAAGTACTCACGGGTGATTGTTTTAAAAGCCAAATTGTCCCAGGAAAAAGGCAGCGCTCTCCGGCAACGGCTGTGCGGCTTTGCTCCACGGAAGAAGCAATTGACTCTCAGCACCGCGCCACTTCCCCCTCTTCGCTCCGGAGCCCGTTAGTGGGTTCCTTTGCGGGTTGGGGGGGGCGCTAAAGGTGCCCACCGAGTCCCATGGTCACAGGCTTCATCCGCCTGTGATTTTTGAAAGGGTCCCCGCTTCGCCGTAGCGGAAAAGACCCGTTTCCCATGGAGCTGGTCCCTCCAGATCAGAGGAAGTCCGCCATTACCGATGGCGCCACCCCGGAAGTCCCACACGTAGACAATATCTCTATGGTGTTAGGACTTGGAAGGAAGGAACCTGTTTTCCTGGCTTCTCCAACATCATTCCTTCTCCAGGAATGCAATGGAATGGAAAAGAATGCCAGGACTAGCTGCTGTGTCGAGGTTTAAAGCACAGTTTATGCATGCCTCCAGGAACTGGAAGATGTATCTACGAACAAGAATGAGCCAAAAAGCTTCTTCCCAGAGGCTCTTGTATATATGAGTGTTTTGCCACAGCAATGTGCAGCACATATTGTGTTCAAAAGACTATGTCAACGATTCATTTTCCTTATCTTTAAAAGAAAAAGGTAATGTGCAGTAAATCTTTCCTAAATGACACCAGAAATCCTGAAAATATCCCTTACTACTCTGTATAAAAATAGAACAATCTCCTACAGCATATAAAAGGAAGCCAAGGAATCTAAAGTCAAGTAATGGAACCTTTGGGGTTTCATTCCGCTCTGTAAGTACAATTCTGTTTTAACAATGAGCAACCCTTTCTACTCAACAGGAGTAGAAAAACATGATTTGGCTGACTGTTTCTTTCTATAACTTTATCTGAAGCAGCCAATACTGACCACTATCAAAGTCAGGATACTGCGCTAGATGGATTAACGGCCTGACCAAATGTGACAGTTTGCTCTATTCTTATAAGCAGGAGGATTAGTATGTAACTCATGTGCAAAATAATTTGTCAGACTGTCATAGGGGGTTTACATTGCCCCAAAGACGCACGTTGCATGAGTGACTGATATGAATTTTCTACTTACATATGAAGGTTAATGCTTAGGGCAGTCAGTATTTTCGGACACATACAAACACACAATTCCTTCCTGAAATATCAGGATATTGTGTCTTTCCATACTACAATGCACAGACTACCAGTGTCATTTTTCCCCCCAGTGTGGGAAGAAGCATAGGAAAAAAGTGGTTTTGTATAGAAAACTTCCACCATGCATATTGAAGGAATAAATGTTAAGTACCAATAACATATGCAATCTGTCCATTCTTTAGAAAGTGATGTTTTATTAGAGTAAAAAATGAACTCTATAGTGTCTTTTCAGGATGCCTTAATTGTTTCCCATTTTATGTGTTGCATTCATATTTTCAAATCTGCTGTTAAATATTCAGGTTCTGACACAATCCTGTAATTTAATGTTCCACAGTAAATGTACCATTCTTTGAATGACATGAAGTTCCATTCAAGTATTTTGTTGTGAGACAAGGTCACTATGTATTTCACTTGATACATGTGGCTACATTTAGAAATTAGGCAAAAACATGGTCTAGGGGAGAGTCTCAAGGGCCAGATAGAGAAGACTGGAAGACCCCATTCAGTCTTCAGTCCTGAGATTCCCATGCCAGTACCAGTGCCTTAAACTTAGCCTGGTAGCTAAGTGGTAGCCAATGCTGTTATTTCAGCACAGACGTAACATGGTGCTGATATTTTGCCCAAGTGAGCAGTCAAGATGCTGCATTGGGCAGTAGCTGCAGCTTCTGAGCCAACTTCAGGGGCAGCACTGTATGGAGTGCATTGCAGAACGTGGGAAACAACTATGTGTCCTCAGGAGGAGACTTACAAAATGGGGCACCATCACAGAGAAGGTCCAGCACATATCCCCACACAATGAGCCACACCCGTTAGCAGCGTCCTGGAAAGGGCTACTGATCTCCAGGTTTGGCTCAGTAGATCTCAAGAGAGACACTTATTCAGGTATTTGGGTTCTAAGTTGTTTACGGTTTCATAAACCAAAGTTTACACCTTATATTGGGCCCAATAACAAACCAACAGTCAGCACAGACTCCACAGAACTAGTGCTATAACCCTCATTCTTGCAATATAGCCCAGAATGCTTACAGTTGCATTCTGCACCAGTTGTAGCCCCAAATAGAACACATTTCAATCGTCTAAATAGAACTTTAACAGACATGAATTATCACTGTCAAGTTAAAAAAAACAACAAAAAAGGTAAAGGACCCCAGGAAGTCCAGTCAAAGGTGACTATGGGGTTGTGGTGCTCATCTTGCTTTCAGGCTGAGGGACCCTGTGTTTGTCCACAGACAGCTTTCCGGGTCATGTGGCCAGCATGATTAAACTGCTTCTGGCACAAAAGAACACTAACGGAAACCAGAGCGCACAGAAACACTTTTTACCTTTCCGCCGCAGTGGTACCTATTTATCTACTCACACTGGCATGCTTTTGAACTGCTAGGTTGGCAGAAGCTGGGACAGAGCAATGGGACCTCACCCCTTCATGGGGATTCGAACGCTGACCTTCTGATCGGCAAGCCCAAGAGGCTCAGTGGTTTAGACCACAGCGCCACCCACGTCGAGTATCACTGTTCAGAAAAGACTAACTGGTAAACCAGCTGGAACTGGGCATAAAGACTCCTAGTCACTGGAGCTACCAAGGCCTCTGGTAACAATGTTGGATCAAGGTGCCCTTCATCAAAAAAATACATACTTATGCACATCACCCCAATTTCTGAGAGGTGCAATATTCCAGTGATTTCAGGTACTTACCCAGGGTTTATGTTTCATTTGGAATGAGGCACAGTAGATACTCTGGTGTCTTTATAATACATCATTTATTTACACATATATACAACCTGAGCCTACGATGGAGGGGTTCCCAGCATTAGCACCCAAAAAGGCTCATGCTTCTCTCAAAGCCACAGTCTTGGAATGAAGCAGAAATCAGGAATGGCTCTCTCTGGCTACTGCTGTAGCTTTGCTTTTACTTTCTCACTCACGTAACTCAACTCCCAACTCTGGACTTTGACTACCAATGAGTTGAGGGAGGGGGCCACCCATCTGCCCTCTGGCACAGAACCACGTCCTTACCCGAATGACCATATTAAGGGCATTACATCCTCAGGAAGCTAGTCTGGCTTTTCCAGGAATCTGAATCCTGGCTTAGATTGAAACATTTTCTGGATCCATGAGTTGGAAGGAAATTGTCATATAGCTTACCCACACACCCTTCAGGTAAATGCAGTTCCATCTAGAACAGTCTACCCAATTCCCATCCTGGGCATGAGAACCATCCACAAACAGTAGTTCTCTCTTAACAGAATGTAATTATTATGAGTTCTTACATTAAGAAAAAATCTGGTACATCACTGGACATTTAGTTTTTTCCACCCTTACCATGGAAAGAGAAAGCACTTCTATCCGTAACAATCCTTCCCCATTCTTCTCAGCTGCTTCTTTTGAAATAGTACCATATTTACCATCTTTTCAAATGCGCTTCTCACATAAAAAGAGTCTCTTGCAATGTTGCGACTGAAGTCTTTACCCATGAAGCAGATTCTGTCAGTTTCTCTCAGTTTCTTCCCACCCCCAAATCCTAATTTCTATCTTTCATATTTCCACAACGGTGTGTGATTTTTTTAAAAGGTACTCGTGAAAATTCATCAGCAGTTTAGTTTAGTTTAAACTTCTCCTAATATGCAAATCTTTGTATGCAGTTTTGCCATATATATATATATATATATATATATATTTGGAAATAACTTTTCTCTAATGGTATACACATTATTGCCACTAATATTACCACAGTAAATGCATTTTTGCACATGTTACTTTGCTAGATAATAGCACTGAAAAATTCAGAGAAGCATAAATTTCCATGCATGGCTGTGTTTAACTTCAAGTACTTTGAAAAAGTGCAGGTTATGTTTTGAAGGGGAGATTTACATTTAATTTGAAATTGCCTTTATATAGAAAAGTGTTCTAATTGTTTTTATATGTGAAATTGTTTTTAATTGTTTTTATAGATGTATTTGTGCCATTATTTTTATTGCTGATGTATTTATTATGAAATTACTTTGATATATTTTATGGGAAACAATTCATAAATGGGGAAAAATAAGCTACAGAGTATATAAAAATAATGTAAATGCACCTTTTGCACACCAAGTATGCATTACACCAATTATTTTAAAGGTGGTATTATTTTGGGGAAACAAATGTAGCTACTACCAGTGCAGATCTATATAGAGGTGAATGTGGCTGGTACCTATATAGAATGAGCATATGTGTGAGAATTAATCCGTCCTGTGTCCAAGTGTCCTCCTGATCCACATTGCTTTGGGGAAATTGTAAAGCCATCATCTAACTGCTTTACTGCCCCTATTCAGTCAGACAAATTATGAGTCTCACGGTCAAACTGCCAGTTACGTTAATGGTAAGACTAGAAACCACATTAGGATTTTTAAACACTGTAATCCTAGGCATGAGAGACTTTTCTTCAGGACTAGAAATCATTGTGGGATGGCGATATTTAAGCCTTCCATTTCCAGCTGTGCTCTCAGTAAAAAAACAAAAACCCCTACACAGCAAGGAGAGTAAGGGCAGAGGGGACATTTCACTGGCATCAATGAGAGGTTCCTCCCGCTCAACTAATGCTAATTGCCACATGGGGGAAATTTTAGAGATTGCAGCTGGAGAGGGAAAGTTTGAACATGCCCTCCCCATGTGCTGTTTTGCTGATCACAATTACCCTATTAGCATAATGTGTAGTTAGGCCCTCTGATGCCCTAAGGGTCAGAGTGTGAGAGCTTATGAAGAGGCTGTGCTAATTCCTCTATTTCATTGCTGCGTAATGTATTTAAGCTGGAGGTCTGCCAATGCCATAACCCAAATCTTTCCAGGATGTAAAATGCATCTCTCTCACATACACACCACCATACAGAGTAGAGCTTATTTAAAAAGGAATGTGGTCATTTTTAAAATGTAGATTTATTTAACATGTTAAGTGATCTGAGCATTAGAAGTGAGATGCACTATAGATGTAAATTCAAAATGTACAGAATAAAAGGTCAAATATGCATACACAGTGTTCTTTTCTCATGTCTGTTCAAAGGTAGCACATAGCAGGTAGAATTAAAGACCCCTGGGATTGTTATCTCAGATGTAATACTGCAGTTTCAAATTATTAAATTAGAGTGACAAGCTAATAAAATGCTGTTTTTAAAATATTTTACATTTGATAAGATTCTTCCTCAGTTCGCTTGGGAAGAAGAATTTGATCAACTATATGCCTTGTACTATAATTTGTACACTTTTAGATATCATTTTAACTGGGAGTGAGTAATTAGAACTTATTTAGGAATTATACTTCAAGTGGGAGTTAGAATGAGTTTTAATTTAAAAGGAACTTTGCGAGTAAAGTGGTAATTTCCCACAGAGTCCATTTTATCATGTTTTCCTTTATCAGCCAAGCATCTCTGCTTCATTGTGCCTCCTTATAACAAACAGGTCAGGAAGGTGCCCTTATCTCAGACCTCCTGCTTGTCCCATCCCCTGTCAGCCATAGGATGTTGGAGAACCTGCCGCTGCCAGAAATGCAACCTTGCAAACATTTAGGCCTGATCTTCCTTTTCTTTTTCCTTAGCTGTCCTCTCCCTGATGACCTGTTCACACTCCAGCACTGGCTGCAGCCTTTGCCAGATCATAGTCCCAGTCATAATCTTCAACTCAGTCCTATGCTTTATATGCATGTTAGCCATGCACATAAAAATAGGAGTGTATGGGATGTTAGGGGAGGGGTAATATTCTGGTGGAGGACATGTTGTGCTACTTCTGAGGTCATTTGTTAACCTTTGGTCCCCACCTTGCATCCAGTTCCCACCTGTGGCTCCTAGAAGCTATCAACATGCAACAGCGGCCACACTCCAGGAAACTGCTATGACTAGCCAACAAAAACAGGTAAGGTAGCCGGTGGGTCTCAAATCCTTGGTGAGTTAGGGACTTCCCCTGCATGTAAAGTTAGGCACCAGCAAATTGAGCAAACAAGACCAATAGTGGGTCCAGTGATCAAGAAGGCAATTACTGAAAGTGCTGTGGAGGGGAAAATCCATACTCACTGTCTTGCAGGACATCTTCAGAAGAAAAGGCTAAGGAGTCAACCCTACACAAATCTGAAGTGGAGTCCCTAAGACAGTTGGATGGCATCTTGTAAGCCTCCGTCCAGCAACTCCTGCAGCCAAGATGGTGCCAAATTTATTGTTCTGCTTTCCTTTGGACCTTATCAGCGAGGCTGAGAGGGCGGCCTTGCCATTTGGGCAGCCCAGGATTGCCATACACACTGCCCAGGCTTGCACCCTGGAGAGGTCACTTTGGTGCTGCTAACACAGCAAAAGCAATGCGGGAGGCAGCATTTATGCGTTACCAGCCTCTTCAACCATAGCAGGTGTAGTGATTCTCCAGCAGTTTGACTTCATCCCAGAGACACAGTCCGTTGTCTGTCAAGATAGATGCCAACAACAACATAATAGCCATCTCTTGCAGCCTAGTGACCAGTACACTGAATATCTTTGGTTCAATGTGATGACTATTGACAAAACAATGCTCTTCTACCTTTATCATCCATGTATAAAATGCCCATTGCATTTCACTACTCATCTGGATACTTCTGGATATCAGATTTTAGAGAAAAGGCAAGGTGAACACAGGCATAACCTTTTCCTTTTAATAAAGCAAGCAGGGCATGCAATGTGTTATCTGGGCCAATATATTAGCCTTTATTCATTGTATGCCTCATTTTAATCAGAGCTTCCATCAAAAATGAATGGATGACTTGGGTGATCTCCTGTGCACCAAATACTATGGGATACACAAAAAAGCTCACACAATTTCACATTCATTATCCTGAATGACTGCATCTGTTCAAAAGAGACTTATGAAATGAATAGCGAGTTAATCACTGTGGTTATGTCACTTGCTAGCCAAACATTATAAGCCAATTCCACAGCTGGTATACATCAACATAGTTTTACTGAAATCAATAAAGCTGTTCTTTTCTACACCTGTGCAGGATCTGCTCTCATGCAGGGAAGTGCTTTCTCATTGTTAAATGTCTGAATAGTTAATGTTAATAAGAAGAGTCACAAACAGCTGTGGTAGGTAGTTCTGAAAATAGCTGTCAGATGATTAACAGGCCAACATAGCATAAAATGCTGGCACTGCTTTAATGGGGAAGTGCAGACAGAAATGTGACGATACAGAGCTATTCTCTGTGATTATACAGAGAAATCAATTATATGAGGTCAGAGCTAACTGCCTGTTAAACTGTCATGTGCCAGATACATTTGTCCAAATGTCACACTGTTTGATCCCCCAGCACCATCTGAATTTCCTACAAACTAGAAAGTTTTTCTTCCTTCATCTTTCATGACACACACATAAAACAAAAAAAGTCTTGCTTGCCACCAGAGGAGTTGAATTAGTTTGCAACTAAGAACTCAACTTAAGGAGTAAGGAATCTACAGCAACTGCAAAGAAGTCTCTTCAAGCCAGCCTGTTGTGGTAACTTCAGTATTTGTGGCAGATCACCATTAAAGCGGCAGGGTAGGAGACCGTGTCATGGACAAAAAATAAAATGTTAGCTAGGTAGTTAGGTCTTGCCGGTTCAAGATACTTTCTTAGTATTATATCGTATAGGCTCCAGATTAATTTTTGTGCAATCTCCAAAACCCACCGTAGTAGAATAAAGCCATACCTCATGTTACGTTTGCTTCATGTTACATTTTTTCAGGTTGTGTCCTACAAACAGGATCCTAGTACAAGAGCACTCACCTCTCCTGCAATTTTGAACAACTGGCCTTAAGATGGCCTCCATCCACATCAAACACCATATGAAACCAACAACTGAGGTAATCTCTCATACATGATTTTTTAAAAAACAACAACAACAGTTAACTTAGTTTCACTCCATTTGTTACAGTGAAGATAATATTCCATCAGGTGGATTTCTCTCAAATTAGGTACCAATGGATTTCCCCCCAAATAAAAAATAGGCTTTAAAGGAGGGTTTTTCCGCAGGGATGGGAAGACATGGATTTGTTAAACACCTGCTGCAAATCCCATAATTATCAACTCACTTGCTGATGATATCTGCTTTTTTTAAAAAAACTGCACCATAACTGCAAAGAAACACAAACAAATTTTTGTTTGACCTTGAACTACCTCACAAATTTGAGTTTAATTAGACCTTCAGGTTTTCTGCAGCATTTCCTCATTTTTTTTAGATACACAAGTAAGCTGAAAGAAGAAGCAAATAGTATTAAATTGTTTGAAACCAGTGTTGTATTTTTCATTTGTTATATTGATGTTTCTATGGTTTTTCGAGTGAAGAGATAAACAAATTCATTCTGTTACCTGCAGGGTCATATCTACCATTTATTTTGCCTGTGGGCTTCCAAAGTTTGCCTAGAGAAATTGGTGATTATTTGGGCTTACTCAGCAAGATGACAGGGCTTTAAAATAATAATAAAGTGAGAGAAGAGGATGTTGCTGAATTTTGGGCGCCAGAGATGGAGGGAGCTGTGGCCCTGCAGGAACATGAGCTTTTGGACTTGACAAATGAACTTGGAAAAAGCCAGATTTGGAAAGATAAAGTTTGGACTGGTTTGGAAATGGGGGGTTGGATAGACCCCCCCCATGCAGGGATGTTTGGACTTTCCAAGTCTGGTAATGGGCCGTGAGATGTTTGGGGCTGTGGGGGCTCTTAATTTTGGAGGGATTCTGAAACATGTTTTCAAATACCACATGGAGTTTAGTCTGGTCTTTGGAAAAGGGGCTGATTTGTTGAAAAGGGTCAAAAACATTACCAAGATGGAGTTCCCACGAGTGAAAGGAGAATATGAAGAAGAGCCGCGGAAGGGTTAGGGCCTCGGATATAAGGTTACCAGGTTAATGCGCTAGATCAATGGGATAAAAAGGACTGACAAAACCCGGGACCAGGAGGAAAGGACGCTGGATGAAGATTGGATTGTTTTTATTTCTTTTTTTTATTATTAGGATTGTTTTATAAAATTGATGAATGTTAGAAAAATGTTGGAACGAAATTACATGGCTCTAGCAAAAATGTTTAAAGAATTAGGTAAGAATATTATGGTTATGAGAAGTTGGTAAAAATAAGATTTAAGTTTTAAGTTTTAAGGTTTTCTATTAGATAAGATGAAAATAGATTAAGGTAATGTAATGACAGAATATTATGAAATATGGAAAGGATTTGCTGCGATAATTAATAACTAGGATTCAAAAAAAGGGAGGAGGAGGAGGTCAAAGAAAGAAGGTAATGAAAGTTGAGGATTCGACAATGATGGATTTGTTTTTATTTGTTTGTGGTGTATTTTTGTTTTTTGAATCTGCATTGTTTGATGTGGTTTGTTTTCTTTTTGTTTTCTCTTTTTTCTTTTTCTGCTGTGTTTTTTTCTGTAGTTTTAAAATTTTTCAATAAATATCATTTTAAAAAAATAAAATAATAAAATAATAATAAAGTGGTCTATGTTCATAATTAAATATTGGGGTTAGATTTGTATTGACAATATTTCAGTTATAAGCCTTCGGGAACCATCTGTTTTACTTTTAGTTTGTATACACTGTCTAATGATTTAGGTGCAAACAATCATCTACCCAGTCCATGCATTGTAAGAAACAACAAAAACAAGGTTTTGCAATTTCATGGAAATTCATGCTTTGGAGTAGGCATATTATAGCTGGGATACCTCAGTTGTCAGAGCCTGGGATTTTTAATCTCAGGTCATGAGTTTGAGCCTCACATGGGGGGGGGAGATTCCTGCATTCCGGGGGTTGGACTAGATGACCCTCGTGGTCCCTTCCAACTCCACAGTTCTATGATTTTATGATTCTATATGCCACCTGACTCATTTCCTCATGCAGGGAAGTTTCACAGTTCATTATATTGGTCAGCTGTTTGATCTGATTGTAGTGATAGTTAGGCTTGCCATAAAGCAGAGGATAGTAGACACCTCAAGCAGTGGGCTGGAGCCCTGGAGCCTTATAAGCCAGCATAAGCCAGCCTGCTGCTTACAGATGCAATGGAAGATGCTCAACAACTTTTGTGTCTGGATTTTCACTTTTTGAAATATGGCAGCCCTATCATAGTGCTTTACATGTATAGTGTGAATGTGGCCCTTATGAAGCTGTCAAGGTATCAGTAGTTGTCTTGCAAGGTTCTCCTGAACTCTGCCTACAAATGCTTCACATTGCTACTAATGCAGGCTGACTCAGTTAAAATCACTGGGGAGGAACAAAATCTCCACAATATAGGCATTCCCATCTCTTCCCACTGCCCAACCCTGACTCTGTTCTGTTCCTGCATTGATTTGTGACTTTTTCCTTTTTGTTCTTAAAACAATCATTACAAAAGACACATTTATAAAACATATTTAAAGTATACACACACACACACATATATTTGTGTTTCCGCTCAAATACATAAGTACATCTTTTGCTATATTTAAACTGCAAAGAGCTTGCAACATTTGGAGAAGTGTGAAGATCTGGTGGATAACTAAATTCTAACTACACATTAATTTGAAAGATAAAAACCATGCCATTCTGAACAGGAATGAACAAAGAGTTAGGCTACAATCCTAACCTTTCCCCCAGTTGGGCTGTATGGAGTGGCAGGTTCACCAGGTCTGAAAGTGGTTAGGCAGGCTGATGGCTATGCCTGCCTCAACCTCGCACAGCAATCAGGCTTGATGCAAGCTCAAGATCTAAACAGATCTTGGGGCAGTTCAGCCTTACCCCTTCCCTGATTCAGGAATTCCTTGTTTCCAGGCTTTCTGCAGTTGGTGGGCCTCCTGCCTGCTGACACAGTTGGTGAGGAGAGGGGAAAGGTTAATGATGATGGGAAACCAGCTTAGGCCAGGCAACTAAGCACAGGGACAACTGCAGTCATTCCAGCCCCACCCTCTGCCCAGCATAAGATGTGCTTTGCTCTTTAAATTGCTCAAGCAGACCTACCACAAAGGATCATCTTACAAAAACATCATTTGCTACCAGTTCTCCCCTATGCAACTTTACCCTCCGCGCTGGTCATCGGACCGAGACGGCTCTGGTTGCCCTAACAGATGATCTTCGTAGACAGCTGGATCGAGGCGGGTCAAGGCTGCTGATTCTTCTAGATCTGTCAGCACCTTTCGACATGGTCGATCACGAACTCCTGGACCACCGCCTTGCCGACGTGGGGATCCAGGGCACAGTCCTTCAATGGCTGCACTCGTTTCTCTCTGGTCGGGGACAGAGGGCGGCGCTTGGGGGGGAATTGTCATCGCGCCACTCCTTAGTGTGTGGAGTACCTCAGGGTGCGATACTCTCCCCGATGCTTTTCAACATCTTTATGCGCCCTCGCCCAGCTTGTCCGGAGTTTTGGGCTGGGCTGCCATCAGTATGCTGATGACACCCAACTCTATCTGTTGAAGGATGGCCATCCTGACTCGGCCCCAGACACACTGACCAGATGTTTGGAAGTTGTGGCTGGATGGTTACGTGGGAGCCGGTTGAAGCTAAATCCTTCGAAGACAGAGGTCCTGTGGCTGGGACGGGACGATATGGGATTGGGGGGGCAACTCCCATCTCTTGTGGGGGCGCAATTAGTGCCAGCACTGTCCGTTAAGAGTTTGGGTGTAATCTTTGACACCTCCCTTTCCATGGAGGCGCAGATTGCAGCTATAACAAAGGCGGCATTTTTCCATCTCCGCCAAGCTAAGCAGTTGGCTCCTTACCTCTCTTGCCCTGACCTAGCCACTGTGATCCACGCGACGGTTACCTCCAGACTGGATTATTGTAACTCTACATGGGGCTGCCCTTGAGACTGACCCAGAAACTCCAGCAGGTGTAGAATGCTGCAGCGAGACTCCTTACGGGGTCCTCGCTGCGAGATCACATTCACCCGGTGCTATACCAGCTGCACTGGCTCCCGGTGGAGTACAGGATCAGGTTTAAGGTGCTGGCTTTAACCTTTAAAGCCCTATACGGCCTAGGACCCTCATACCTACGGGACCGCCTCTCTTGGTATGTCCCACAGAGAAACTTACAGTCTTCAAATAAAAACATCTTGAAGGTCCCAGGCCACAGAGAGGTTAGGCTGGCCTCAACTAGAGCCAGGGCTTTTTCGGCTGTGGCTCCGATCTGGTGGAACACTCTGTCACAAGAGACTAGGGCCCTGCGGGACTTGACATCTTTCCTCAGGGCCTGCAAGACAGAGTTGTTCCACCAGGCCTTTGGCCAGGGCACAGCCTGACTCCCTCCTTCGGCAATCTTCGCGGAGCTCTGGCCCAATGGTTGCCATTGGTTTGATTTGAATTAATTTTATAATGAATGATTTTAGAGTGTTGTGTTCTGTTGTACTGTAGTACTGTTTTATTGTTGTTAGCCGCCATGAGCCCGGCTTCGGCTGGGGAGGGCGGGATATAAATAAAATTTATTATTATTATTATTATTATTATTATTATTATTATTATTAATTTCCACAATTGGGAGGCATTGTGGCTGGCACTAGAAAGCTATCATTTGACATCCTAGGATCTGGGAGGCTTGCATGTGGGGGAAAAGTGTAAATAAATCAGATAATTTAAAAGTAGCTATAAACCAGTGATTTTCTCAATAATAATATTCATCTGTATCCAATGTTCTTTTCCTTTGTGATAGATTCACCATAAATTGAACAATGTACCTGTTCCTTTCTAACATTTCAAACACTTTGGGCCATAATTGTTATTCATCTAATATAATTTGTTGGGTGTCACATACCATCTAGTCATCATCAGTTTCTCTATCAGATTTTACATAAAGAGAGAAAATTATTAGCATGTTTCAAAATGTATTCCCAAGTGCCAAAAGTAATTACTTCTCCAATATCTTGTGCCCATTATATCATGTAGAATTTAACCTATTCAGAATCACATTCAACTGATGGAGTGACTCCCCTATGAGGAAAGGTTATAGCATTTGAGGCTTTTTAGCTTAGAAAAAAAAGTTGAGTGTGAAGACATAATAGAAATATATAGAATTATACATAGTCTGGAGGAAGTAGAAAAAGAAAGTTTTTCTCTTTTAAAAACCCTAGAAAATGGGGTCATCCAATGAAGCTGAATGGTGAGAGATTCAGGACAGGCAAAAAGAATGACTATTAGCTAAAATATGGCATTCCTGAAGACGAAGGCTATCGATGGTCATTAAGACTGATAGGGCAGAAGGTAGGGAGGAGGCCAACAGTAGGTGGTGCCAGAGCCCAAAGAGAGGCAGATCCAACTAATTCAGGCTTTGCTCCCATTCTCCTCCTTACTGAATTCTATAGTAGAACACCGGAATGGAGGAAGAGGAGCAATCTGGCCGCCAGTGCCACACCCTGGACTGGATTTAAGTAAGAAGGCAGGCAGCTGGCTAAGGGCAGGCTGCAGCTGGTGGGCCAATGCTCCATTCACCCTAACAGAGCAGCCTCCACTGCTCATTCCCCCTCTTTTTGGTCTCCATCAGCCCCATTCAACGGGGACCAAGGAGTCACCTTGTCCTGCGCAGACTCTGAGGAAGGCCCATTCTGTCTCCACCAGTACTGAGCAGCATTCAGCCAGTTGTTCCCTGTGGAGTTGACAGCCCATTTGTACCAATCATACTCTTGTACCCTAGTAAGCTTCATGACACTTTGTTTTTCCATTTTCCCTCCTACTGAAATAGGTGGCATGAGGGTGCAGGCCTGAAGCTACTGTAAGTATGCTTCTCTCTGTCCTGCCCTTGTCCTGTGCACAACTCCATCCCTTGTTCACTAATTGTTATCATAACTTCTGGTGGTGGTGCTGCTGGCCTATTTTTTGTGGTGTTATTTTAGCCAGCATGTCAAAAGCATAGCAGGACTACCACCAAATCCTATTGCCCCTCAGCTGTGCATCATTGGTACAGGATTTTATCCTAAATGTACAGGATTTTATTATTTGAATGTGACACTAAACAAGTTGAATTCTAAATAAAAAAAAATGAGCACAAGGCATATATAAAACCATGTGTCTTTTTTTTCCTCTAGCAAGCAATCCTCTTTTTGGATTTTTGCAAAAAATTGTTTAAGGCTGCAATCCTAACTCCACCACTGAAATCAATAGTGCTTCCTTCTAAACGGACATGGTTTGGATTGTGCTATAAGTCTCGGATAATTCAGTTATGTATTTGCTGTAAATACATGGAGGAATTAAGTGACCATTCTAACACTAAATTCATTTAACGTGAATTCAGGATGGTTGTTCAACAGTTTCATGTATTTAGCTTGTATGAATTTCAGTCAAAGCTTACAAGATTGAAAATTCTCCTGTGGGTTGAAATTGCTGTCATAAATGAATACTGCGGGGGTGGGGTGGGAATTTACAGATATGCCCATTTAGCTGTGTATCAGGTAGTCTTTATCATCATGCGATTAATGGGACTTCAGCTGCTTTTATACACACACACACACACACACACACACACACACACAAACATATATATCTGTGGCTTTCACCATCCTTAGGAGCTATTCAGGTATCTTCTTTTGTCTATCACAGTATTCAGCTGAGAATATTCTCCAAAATAAAACACTTTCTTATTGCTGTCCTATATTAATTCCAAACCCTTTCTAGTAGTTTCAGAAGATTTGTGTTTTTAGGTTAAACAAACCCTGAAGGCATGGTAGTTGTTTGATGTAGTTTCCTTGTTTATAAGTAAGTTTGATTTTTTAATGTCACTTTAAATATAGTAGTGATTCACAGTGCAGGGACACAACAATATCTAAGGTATTCTATAAGTACATGATTTACTGCTTGCAAGTCTAATAAACATCTCTACATGTCGGGACTTAGGCAGGCCTTGAAAGAGAGAGCCAATAAATTTGAAGTCCCTTTGGTAGAGGAGAAAACAAAGTTCAACACAATTATGGTGATCTTAGACATTGATTCAAGGAGCAAGTCAGATCTCCCACATGGCTCTTATAGAGTCATTGGCCAGGTAACTGTAGCAAAGAAGATTCATTTGTCTGTGCATTATTATAAAAGCCATTCCTGTTGTTTAATTGCTCCCTTAGTACACTTGTTCTCACAGGACACTCTGAACTTGTTATCATAATTATCACTGAGCACTTAGGTCAGTGTTTCCCAAACTTGGGTCTCTAGCTGGTGTTTTTTTACTACAACTCCCATCATCCCCAGATAGCAGTTTTAAAAGACCTAGAGGAGACCATGCAGTGGATAAGTGGCCAGTAAAAGAGCAAAATGAAAAACAGAACATCCCATCCATCCCCCTTAGATTCACTTGTATTGGAACCTCTGGGAGATATGGTCTCTAATCGTGCCACTTTTAGAGCAAGAAGGGGAGATTCAGCTCAGTTCTTAAGAGCTGAGCTGCCCAACTATGGCTGTCACTGAGTCACAGTCAGAGGCTGGTATGCTTCTGAATACCAGTTGCTGGGAATCACAAGTCGGGACAGTGGGCTGCAGAGCTCATGTCCCACTTGTGGGCTTCCTACAGGCATCTGGTTGACCATTACGAGTACAAGACGATGGGAGACGGGCCTTTGGCCTGAACCAGCTGTAGGGCTGCTCTTCTTATTAGCTGTTTGCAAATTAAGTCCTTTCAGGAAGCACCATCAGTTTCTGGACATGTGAATAAGCATTTCCACAACTGGGCAGGGGAAATTATTCCTATGATGTGAGAGAAAAGAGACTCTGCTCAGATGTTTTTCCTCTTGACACATGGTGCCTCTATTTATATAATCTTGCCATACACCTCCCCCCAAGATGAGGCTATGACTTGATTTTTCAGAAATGGATTGCTAGTAAGAGCATTAGTTGTTAAGTGCAATTGGTCTATTTCCAAAGTAAACAGACAACAGTATTGATCAACTAATGTGTTTCTTTATAGAAGATTTCCTTCAACCGTCAAGAATAACCACACTGGAACAGATGTGATTTCTAGATTTATGGAGGCTTGTCAAAAAGTATTTCAAAGTGCAGTGAAATAGGGGAACACCAAAAAGCTGTTAAGAAGTGTTAAAAGTCTTCCTGTGGCACCACATGTACTGCACAGTTCACTATCAGATCTGTTTATCAAAACGTCATCAATCTGCTAGAAAATGAAGTAGGGGCAAATAAAGTAATACTGTATACGCATAGATTACTTCCCGGTCATGAAAGGCATGACTTGGAAATGAACTACCAGGTGTATGCAGTGCGTCTGTTAAACCTAGTCTAACATCCACCTTCACAAAAGATAATTGAGGTAGACCAGGCATGTCCAAAGTCCGTTTCGGGGGCCTAATCCAGCCTGCCGGTCGATTTAATCTGGCCCCCATGGCAGTATATGTCCTGGGGTAAAATCCTTAAAAAAGCTCAACTTCAAACCCCCCCCCCAAAAAAAGCTCAAGAACTTTGGTCGGCCCTCACGCATGTTCACTTCATCAAATCTGAAAAAAGGCACGCCTGAACTAGACGAACTCTTGTTGATGACAAATGCCTGCCCAATGCATTATACAAGCCACCTCTTCTGTGATTTAGGAGTTTAGGTGATATGTAGATTCTACAGCTAAACACAGAACTCTGATTCAGAATGTTATTGGGCCTCCAGTTCTTATTGGAGTGAGTTAGAATCTGATTGTGGTTGACAATTATACTCAGGAATATCTGAATGGAATCTTAGTTTAGCATGAAGTGATTCCTCCATTGCAGGGAGTTGGATTAGATGGCCCTTCTGGCTATACCATTCTATAACTGATTTATATTTCTCTGAATATGTAGCATCCACAGTGTGCTGTTCATTTCTTCACAAATAAACATGGTTTCAAAACAGCCCAATAGCTTCATATTTCTCCTCTATGGTTTTTCATTCAATCACACACACACACACACACACACACACACACACTACTAAAAAAAAAAGGAACTGTGTTGTGTCAAAAAGTTCTCCATCTTTTCCAACCACTATGCATCAAATAATGAAAAAAACTGGATTCAAAAATTATCAAAGGGGATAGAGAATGTTGGTGAAATCTTCATGTGTGAGTGCAGGGGTTATGTTTTGCTTACATTTATTTTGATATGGCTGAGGCATGTTTGAGAGTGCCCTTTATTTAACTCAACAAATCATCTCACCAGTGGTCTGCATTCTGCAGCCTTCCTGGGTGCCTGCAGGTTAGTTAAAGCTCATGGGAAGACACTGAGGTAATTCCACCCATGAGGCTTTTTTCAGATCAGGAACCATAGGCAGCCAGAGGGACTGCAGAGTGGTGAACAAGTGTCAAACTGAAAGGGTGAAAACATGTCATTCTTGCCCACGTTGGAAACACAGAATAATCTCAAAACCCCACACCCACACAAAGATCTAAAAAAGAAAAAGATCCCAAATGCCCTGAGAATGAAGCAGAAAAATGGAAGCTTCTTTCACAGAGGAAGAAAATGTTCAAGAAAATAGGGGTCAGATTTTGGCACAGTAGTAGGGGAAACCTTATGGCTTTGAATCAGGCAACCTGATTCTTGGCTTATGAGAAACTGAATGTATTTCTTTTCAGGTACCAGGAAGTTATAAACAAATAGAGGCTCTTCTAGTTGTCTGAAGTTAATTTTCTTTGCATTTTTCCCTGGTCTGTATCTGGTAGAATCTATTTCAGAAGGCTACCCCAGAGACGAAAGGAACAAACAAACATGATTTCTAAAAATACAACTTTCTAACAGAGCACTGTGGTGACTATCTCTCACCTGGATAACTAGAGAACAGACTTCCTTCTCCTCCCCTTATTCTCCTCCCACTTCAGCATTGTGTGAGGTCAGAAGTTTTGCCAGGCCCCGGAGCATTTCTCATTTCAAAGAGCATCACATCTGTCTCAGTCAAGCTGGGTTTGTTCAGCTGCTTTTCATCCACATAATTATCTCATCCAGGTTTTGGGACATAAGAATAATCACAGTGCCTGCCTCTGTTTGGTGAGAACAAGATGTATAGCTGAGTATTGCCAAAGCACTGTTGTCACTGAACCAGATAGCATCTTCCTATTTCCATATCGTCTTATAGCATATGTAGAAGATGAGCCCAGGCTGTGATCATCTAGGGAAAGGAAGCAGCTGTACCCTTGACTGAGAGAAATGAGATGAAGCAGTTTATTTTGACACTCCCCTGACTGTTGCAGGAATCACATGTGTAACAGCATCCCAATATGATCACAAAGCTTTTCTATTTGAAAGAAGCATTTTTGTTTCCAAGCAACAGTAGATATAGGTAGTTTGAATTCACCTTTGTCAGACCTTTACTGTGCTAATGTCTGGTAACTTTCCCATATGATTCCTGAACTCCAATTTATGATTTTTAGTAAATAATTATTAGTACCACCTACATGTAAATTTGTAACATCACCGCTACAAATTCTTACCTAATATGGTTTTATTTACATAATTCAATCTCATCCCATTTGTGGTTTCTGAAGTGTGAGGGGAAAATACATGTTTTCTTTCTCTGTCTTCCTTGTGTTTGATGGTGGATGGGATATTGATTTTGACTTATGACAGGAGAAAATACGCTGTCCCAACTACAAATCTCATTATCTCCAACCATTGTCTAGAGTAGCAGCAGTTCCTGGGGCTAGAGAAACAAATGTATGAAGGGCACCAGGTTTTAGTTAACTAAATATTTTAGTTACGTGTGCACTAAAAAGATGTTTTAAAGTTTTTTAAAAAAATAAAAAATCAGCATAAGCAGTAGTTTGGGGATGGTTTATTATTGTTCTTAATGCAGCAGCCTGAGTTCATTTTTTAGTTCAGATGTCGAAAGCAGTTCTAAAGGTCTTCAAATTTTATATTGTGGGCACCAAACTAGGGCAAGCAATCTTCATCTCACTCTCTGCTGACGATATTAGTGAGAGAGTTAGAAAGTTGAAAGTATACATTGTTCTTTAATAATGAGGAAAAGATCAAGGAGACAAACTAGCCATTTTGGACAACATATCAACCCCCCCCCCATACATTGTGTTTATTTAAGGCAGGCATGACCAAACTTGGCCCTCCAGCTGTTTTGGGACTACAACTCCCATCATCCCTAGCTAACAGGACCAGTGGTCAGGGATGATGGGAATTGTAGTCCCAAAAAGAGCTGGAGAGCCAAGTTTGGCCATAGCTGGTTTAAGCTGATGTTGTGAACACAAAAATGCTATATTACTACATCTCCTGTGGGCTGTAGAAAGATTTTCCTCAAATGAGTTACTGTTACTTGCATTGTCAAGGTATTGATAATTCCAATGTTCAACTGCATGAATTTAATAGCTCTGCAATTGTTTCTTTCCATGTTATAAGGTGCTTATCACAATCACCAATGCTAATTTAGTCAAGTATAGAACTGCAAAGTAGTCATCCAATAATATATTAACACTTCTGTTGCATCTACGTGAATAGATGCAAATCATAAATGGCAGTAATCAGTTTTCTCTTTAATAGTACTTTAATATTGGCACTCTTAACAGGACACTGTCGTGGAGAACACCGCTATAAGGTTAATTATTTACAGCAGATAATAACTTCTTTGTATGTATAATTGCCTTGATGCTTTTAAAGTGGTCTTAAGCAGAGAAGCATGTTGAGCAAAAAAAGAGTACCGGGGGTGGGGGTGGGTAAAGGTTTGCTGCTTATTTTAAAATGAGAATTGGATAACTGGTTTGCATCCCAATAAGCAAATTAAGAGGCAGACACATAAGCTGGGGTTGAACTGGGTCACTTTTATATAAACCACATATTATAATCAGCAGAGGAATGACTATGGGCTGGGAGCTAACTTCACTGTATAACTATAGCCATAGGGCGTGCTGCCCTTGCTTAAAGAATTAGGGCATGGCTTCTTAGCCTGCCCTGATTCCCGGGCCACACCCGGAAGGTGAATAGGGAGGCCTTCCTTGTCACCACCCCCTGGGACAGCAGAACCCCAGGTGGATGAGGAAGTTTGGCCTCAAAGGAGGCCCTTATCTCATTCTCTGAACTGCGGAGTCTGAGAAGTGAGCCTCAGGGCTGACCCATCACTTGAAAGGTGCCTGAAGGGCATCACCAGACAAAACCAAACTATTTCGTTTCCCGCACCTAACTGCCAAAAGTGACCAAATCCAGAAGATTAACCTATTTAAACAACACAGCAGTCCATCTAGCACTCTGCCCCGCTATTCAGTATGAAGTAGGCAAAAAACCAATCTGCAGATCCAAAATGGGGATTGGAAAAATTCCTACATGGCTCCCTAGTGGCGACGCCGAAGCACACTGGGAGACAGGGAGGGCAGGCGCTGCTGCAAACGGAGAGGCTGGGGAGAAGTCAGCTTGTCCCTTAAATGGGGATCAAGCCCTGCCCCACTCCTCAGACCACCTTAGGACTGCACCAATCAGTGTAAAGGATTTTCCCGCTCTGCCTCTCCTGCAAATGCACCCAGCCTTCTAGGCACCATCTAAGCCTTTTGGCTGAACGTTCTTAGGTTGCCTTCTCAACAACATGTTGCACACAAAAATCAAAGCCATTTAGGCTGCAATCCTCTATGCACCTGGGACTAAGTAATTTACCATATTGGCCTGAATATAAACTGCACTCCCCCCCCCCCAAATTCCGACCGTGAAAAGTTAGTGCTGCTTAAATTCGCGACCTTACAAAAATTGGCTTTTGTGATATCATTGCTGAAACAGACACACAGTAGAACAGAACAAAGGTTTTTTGCCAATTTGTGAGCTTAAGACTGTTGTGCATTTAATTCTAATGTCATTCATTGCTTTCACTTGTGGGTCCTCTCTAGTACCCATATGATTTTCTTCTACATTTCCCATTTACGGGTGTGAATGCCTGCGGAATTTTAAGGGTGCAGCTTGTATTTGGGCCAATACGGTAATTATTTACCTAACACATTTATAACCTGTTCAGAGGCATGAACTACACGTTTCATTAGGGTGTGCACCTATGGATTTAAAAATATAAATAAAAGAAGGAGGGAGAGTTGGGAGAAGGACAAGACAAAGAAAGACCACAACAAGAGAGGTCAAGAAGCCAAAAGAGGAGATTTTTCCTGCAGACAAAAAGACCCAAGCCAAACTGACCAAAGAGGCAGGGCAGATATGGAGGGCTGAGGGCACAAAACAGATTTCCCACAGATCTCTCTCCACAAAAGGTAGTGAGCAAAGTTCACAGAGCCATGGAACAGAGACAGACAGAGGCAGAAGAAAAAGGCTGCAA
Source organism: Podarcis pityusensis (assembly GCF_964106645.2). Lineage (NCBI taxonomy): Eukaryota > Metazoa > Chordata > Lepidosauria > Squamata > Lacertidae > Podarcis > Podarcis pityusensis. Next base: position 63,069,310 of record NC_138027.1, on the reverse strand, counting down.
TGGATCTGCAGCTTCTGCCTGTATCTGTTCCTGGAAGTAACCTCCTTCCTTGTTATTTAGTTTTATTATTTATTGAATTTCTATACTGCCCTTCATCAGAAGATCACAGGGTGATTTAGAATATAAAACGAATACGTAAATATTTTCAATTGCAAAAATATGAAGAACACTTGGACATTGAGAATTTGTATTGAAGTGGTTAATTGAATTTTAAAATAGCCTCTTACCTTGCTTCAAGACCTTACTAATGCTGAAAACAGCTTTACCTCAGAAGGCTTCCAATTTAACTGCATATCTATAAAAGTTTGCACAAATTCCTTTTGCCAAAACAATGTTAATTTTTATGAGGATTTGTACTTCATACAGCTGTCAGGGGTTCAGGAGCAGAGGCACAGGAAAGGGAGGAAATAGAGAGCGAGGGGGAGGAGTCCGAAGGAAATGTTAGCGATGACAGCGGTCCGAGGTCTCTGAGTCTTTCCAGCGAATCGGAAGATTCACAGAAAGGGGCTCCCATGGTCAGAGCAAGGGGGGTGCCGAGGGGGACACCCCAGGAAGAAGGGGCCAGAGGGGACTCAGAGAGCAGCAGTTGGAAATCAGGACCAGCGTCCACACCAGAGTGCAGTAGGGGGGAGGAGTCCCAGGCATCGGGATCAGGCGGCGCACTGCCAGTGGGAGGACATGAGTCAGGATTGGCCACGCCTCCATCGGGGAGCGAGGAAACGGTCGAGAGGAAGGTTGAAGGCTGGGCGCGCGCGCCAAGTTCAAATGTACAGGAGGGCGGCGCAGTTGGCAGCCCGGATAGGGAGCCAGGTCCCAAAGCCCGCCGAAAAGAGGGGGAGGAGTCAGGGGGGTCAACGTCAGCGTCAGAAGAATCCAGGAAGGAAGGGACCCCGGGGGGTAGCAGGACCCAGAGGAGAAAGGAGAGACGTAAGAGGTGGAGTAAGGCTAGAATCTTAAACTGGTGTACAGGGGGCGGAGACTCAGATGGAGCTTCGCCGATCTAACCCCTAGACGTAGAGCTGGGGCGCTGCGGCTTGAAAATGGAAACTGTACTTCAATAAAGACTTTTGTACATTACTGCCGGCTAGCGTTGGTCCTCTGTGAGCTGGGACCTGGAGCCAGCTCTGACAGTAAGCTCCATCCCAAAAAGTTTTGCACCAAAAACCTCGTAACGTGAGTGGACGCAGCGAGGGAAGAAGATTGGTGCTTCGCGAGCTCACAAAAGTCAGGCAAGATGACTACAGAACAGCAACTAGCAGCCCTGCAAGATGCAGTGACACAACTCAACGCGGAGGTACTCGCATCCAGGAAAAGGGAAGAGGAAGCGGCTGCCGCCTGCAGGGATCTCCAAGCCAGGTTGGAAGTGCTTGCTAAGCAGGGGCAACCGGGACCCAAATCAGAGGGGATTGGGCTGGGGAAAAGAGGAGGCAGCCTGGTATCTCATTTCGATGGGAATTTGCAGCAGTACCCTAACTTCCGAGCAGACGTGCTGTTTGCGCTGGAACTGCTGGATAAAGACTTTAGAGATGAGCAAGAGAAGGTGGGGTTTATCTTGTCCCATTTGCATGGGGAAGCTAAAGCGTGGCTGCGCAATCTGTGGAGAGATAAGGATCCGGCGCTCCAAAATGCGGATGCATTCATTAAAGCGATGGATTCGTGTTTTTTATCAAATATAGACATTGACATCGCCAGAAAAGACATACATGGGCTCAAACAAGGCAGAGCCAGTGTAAGGCAGTACCATTCCCGCTTTTTTGCGTTAGTCCATGCGCTGGGATGGGAGAAGGATTCTGCCCCAGCCAGAGACCTTTTTTGGGAAGGCTTGAATGCAAATGTGAAAGATGAGATTGCAAGGGGGGAGAGACCAAAGAGCACTCAGGAGGTTGTCCGGCGGGCGCTGCAAATTGGGGTGCGTCTGGAAGAACGTCCATGGAACAGAGAAGAAGGACGTTGGGGACGTACGCCAGTGAGAGCACCTCCCCTCTTTCCCAAGGATGCAGCGCGTGCGCAATCCACACCTCCGCAGGGAGGGGGAGAGGAACCGATGGAGATTGGAAGCGCCAGGGCTCAGTCAGCAACCAGAGCCCTAACACCGGGAGCAGTCAAAGCGAAGCCTCCTAGAGGGAACAGGAAGTGCTACATCTGCGACAGTGCTCAGCACATGGCGAAAGAGTGTCCCCAGAGGCTCCACAAGCACACTGCAGCCTCAGCAACAGTAACAGACGCAACTCAGCAGAGAGAACCACAGCAGGGAAACGACAGAGTCTGGTTGGAGGAAGAGGCACTGGGGCCCAGCCAGACAAGTCAATGAAGCCGTCCCCAGAGATTTTGCAGCCCACAGACCCCCTCCCGCCCAAACCAGTGGTGCAGCTCACAGCATCGCTCCAACTACCCAATGGACTCACTATGGAAGTGCCGATTACCATTGACTCTGGTAGTAACGCAGACTTCATAGGACTGGATTTCATTCAAGAGCACAACATAGCACTCCTGCCAGCCACGCTGCCTCTGAAGGTTGTCACGGTGGATGGCAGGGAATTGCTGGGGGGGCAGGTGGTGCAGCAAACGCCTCCGATGGTGATGCAAATTGGGAATCACCGAGAAGTCATCAGCTTCAATGTCACCCAACTGTCGGACACGCCTATAGTATTAGGCATGAGTTGGCTGCACAGGCACAGCCCAGCATTGGCGTGGTACCAGCGACAACTGACCTTCGGCTCCTCATACTGTGCGGAACATTGCATTCTGCCTAGCCCGGAAGGGGAAGAGGATGACCCGCAGCTACAATTAGGCACGCTGCAAGCAGTGCCACTCAAGTACGCAGCGTTTTTGGAGGTTTTCTGCGAGAAGGAAGCGGACAAGCTGCCTCCCCACAGGTCCTATGACTGCAAGATTGACCTCCTGCCAGGGGCGACGCTGCCAACCGGGAAACTGTATTCCATGTCTGAAGACGAGCTGCAGGAACTCAGGGAGTTCATAGACCTCAACTTGAAGCGCGGTTTCATCCAGGAGTCGAAGGCAGTGGGGGGCAGTCCTGTATTCTTTGTGAAGAAGAAGGACACGCCCCAAAAAAGGCTTGTGGTGGACTATAGAATTTTGAACTCGAAAACCAAGCCCACAGCCTTTCCCATGCCCAAGATAGATGACCTGCTCGCAACGGTGAGGAAAGGACGCGTTTTCACAAAGTTGGATCTGCGAGGGGCGTACAACCTGATTCGCATACGGGAGGGCGACGAATGGAAGACTGCCATGTTCACGCCCCTGGGCACCTATGAATACAGAGTTATGCCCTTTGGATTACAAAATGGCTCCCACTGTTTTCAAGCCTTCATGCATCACGTATTGGCGGGTCTCCTCTACAAGAAATGCGTCTGCTTCCTGGACGACATCCTGATATTTTCAGAATCAGAGGAGACCCACGAGGGAGACGTCAAGGAAGTTCTGCAGAGACTGCAGGAGCACAGGCTGTACGCCAAGCTGGAGAAGTGCCAGTTCGACATGAAGGAGGTAGATTTCCTGGGCTACAAGTTGTCGGACAAGGGGCTCGCCATGGACAGCGCCAAGGTTCGCTCAGTGTTGGACTGGAAGAGCCCGCGCAATCGGAAGGAGGTCCAGCGGTTTGTCGGTTTCGCCAACTTTTACCGCAAGTTCATCAAGGGGTTCCCGATGCAGACGGCGGCCATTACCGACACGCTCAGTTCCAAGAAGAAGAAGTTCATCTGGACGGAGCAAGCGGAGCAGTCCTTTCAGAAACTCAAGCGTCTCTTCTCGTCCGAAGAGCAGCTACTGCATGTGAATCCCAGCAGACCGATGAGGGTTGAAACGGACGCCTCAGACAGAGCCGTGGGGGCAGTACTGTTGCAGCAAGACCCGCATGGGGACTGGAGACCGTGTGCCTTCTACTCCAGGAAGCTCAGCAAGTCAGAGCAGAACTACGCCATCTGGGACAGGGAGTTGCTGGCCATTCATGCAGCATTCAAGGCGTGGCGGCACTTCCTCATTGGAGCCAAACACACAGTGCAGGTCCGCACGGACCATAAAAACCTGGAGTACTGGCGCACGGCAAGGTTCCTGAACCAGAGGCACATACGATGGGCGGAGTTCTTTGCGGATTTCGACTTCAGGATAGAGTACATCCCAGGCGACAACAACATCATGGCGGATGCACTGTCCAGAAAGCCGCAATACCTCGAGGAGGCGGCACCAGCAGCGGCCAAGCACATTTTCGCACCGAAAGCGTGGGCGTGCGCTTCAGCAACCGTGGACCTGGATGCTGTACGTCGAGCACTGCAGAAGGACCCCTTCGCACAAGCCAAGATGGAGGAGGTGCAAAGGGGCACGGCGGAGGACGACGAGTTCCAGATACGCGACGGATTGCTCATCCGCAGAGGGGCCCTCTACGTACCGGGAGACGACCTCCGCGCGAAAGTACTGCAGCAGTTGCACGACGCACCCACCGCCGGGCACTTTGGCAAAGAGAAGACGGTAGAATTAGTAGCCAGAGATTTTTGGTGGCCCAAGATGCGGGGGGAAGTCGCAGATTACGTCTCGAGGTGCGACACCTGCCAAAGGGCCAAGTCAGTGCACAAACCGCCGGCGGGACTGCTCGAACCGCTGCAGACACCGCTCGAACCGTGGGAGAGGGTGGCCCTGGACTTTGTCACGGATCTACCCAGCTTGAGGGGCAAGACGGCAGTGCTAGTGGTGGTGGACATGTTCACCAAAATGGCCCACTTCATTCCGTGCGCGAAGGTGGCCACGGCGGAACAGACCGCCAAACTGTTCATAGACCACGTGTTCAGGGTTCACGGTCTGCCACGGTCTATCCTGTCCGACCGGGGGCGACAGTTCATCTCGAACTTCTGGCAGAAGCTGATGGGTTTCCTGAACGTCAAGATCAACCTAGCGTCGGCGAGACACCCGCAGACGAACGGACAAGCGGAGCGAGTCAACGCCATCATGCAGCAGTACCTGCGATGCTACGCAAATCAGCAGCCGGCAACATGGGTGGACTACCTGCCGCTCGCTGAGTTCGCCTACAACAACACGAAGCACGTGTCCACGGGGGTGACACCGTTCTTCGCCAACAACGGGAGGCATCCCAGAACCTTCCCGGGATTAGCGAGAGCAGGGGAGGGGGAGCCACAGGCAGCGGAAGCCTTAGCATCAGAGTTGCAGGAGGTTCACGAACAGCTTCGGAGGCAGTTAGAACTAGCAAAGCACGCATACAAACTGCAGGCTGACAAGCACAGAAGGGTTGGGGAAGACATACAGGTGGGAGACTGGGTTTGGTTAGCAGCCCAGGCAGTGCCGGCCAGATCGTTAGCGAAGAAGAAGCTAGGGCATAAGCAGCTAGGACCCTACCAAGTCGAGGCACAGGTCAATCCAGTGGCCTTCCGGTTGACACTGCCGGAGGGATCCAGAATGCACCCAGTTTTCCATAGATCAGTGCTCACGCCCTACAAAGCACCTCATAGATTTCAGGAGCCAGGCACGGCACCAGACCCGTTCAGGGAAACGCCCACAAGGGGGGGGGGCGCCAAGGCGGGAACCCGTCAACGAAGTCACAGAGATTTTAGACTCGAGATGGGGGGAAGAGGGAGTAGAATATCTTCTCGCCAGAGAAGGTACCCCGGCCAGCGCCAACAGTTGGGTGCCAGACTATGCCTTGGACGAACCTCTTCTCAAGGACGAGTTTCATGCCCTTTTCCCACACAGGCCCATGCCAGCCGAGTATTTCGACGACTGGCTTTTCACACCCACATTTTCAGCTAGCACATTCCAGGGGTTCACCTCGGACGAGGAACCGGCACTAGAAACACGTTCCCCGGAGGGATCACCCTCGGGGTCTGCCTCAGACCGTTCCTATTGGTGGGACAATCGACCAGAGGAGCAGTGGCGCAGGAAGTGGCTGGGGGGTCCTTGGCAGGCAACGTCCCCGGAGGAGACCGGGGGAGAGACGGACATGGACGTGTTGGGGGAGGACCTTGGGTTCGAGCACGGCGGCAAAGAGATGGAAGCAGAGGAAATTGAGGTCGGCGAGAGCACGGAGGACGAGCCGGACTTATCCGGCTGGATGCACGCCACGGGGGACGAACTGTATCCGGCACTCACCCCCACAACGACGGAGCACCCAGTACCCACACCTGAAGGAGGGGAGGGGGGAAGGGGGGGCTTCGAGGGGGGGATGGATGTCAGGGGTTCAGGAGCAGAGGCACAGGAAAGGGAGGAAATAGAGAGCGAGGGGGAGGAGTCCGAAGGAAATGTTAGCGATGACAGCGGTCCGAGGTCTCTGAGTCTTTCCAGCGAATCGGAAGATTCACAGAAAGGGGCTCCCATGGTCAGAGCAAGGGGGGTGCCGAGGGGGACACCCCAGGAAGAAGGGGCCAGAGGGGACTCAGAGAGCAGCAGTTGGAAATCAGGACCAGCGTCCACACCAGAGTGCAGTAGGGGGGAGGAGTCCCAGGCATCGGGATCAGGCGGCGCACTGCCAGTGGGAGGACATGAGTCAGGATTGGCCACGCCTCCATCGGGGAGCGAGGAAACGGTCGAGAGGAAGGTTGAAGGCTGGGCGCGCGCGCCAAGTTCAAATGTACAGGAGGGCGGCGCAGTTGGCAGCCCGGATAGGGAGCCAGGTCCCAAAGCCCGCCGAAAAGAGGGGGAGGAGTCAGGGGGGTCAACGTCAGCGTCAGAAGAATCCAGGAAGGAAGGGACCCCGGGGGGTAGCAGGACCCAGAGGAGAAAGGAGAGACGTAAGAGGTGGAGTAAGGCTAGAATCTTAAACTGGTGTACAGGGGGCGGAGACTCAGATGGAGCTTCGCCGATCTAACCCCTAGACGTAGAGCTGGGGCGCTGCGGCTTGAAAATGGAAACTGTACTTCAATAAAGACTTTTGTACATTACTGCCGGCTAGCGTTGGTCCTCTGTGAGCTGGGACCTGGAGCCAGCTCTGACAACAGCGTTGTGTTTAGTTGTAAGCATGAAAACCAGAGGAGGTGATATGCCAAGAATTATGTCCATTTAGTAATGTTACAGGCAAATAATACAGTGCTAGAGATATATGTACACAGACCAAAATGGTCTAAACCACTGAGCCTCTTGCAGTGGCGGAGCTTCATGCTCTGGCACTGGGGGGCGGAGAGCATGTGGGGCGGGGCTGGCACGTGTCCTGGGGGCAGGGCACGCCACCTGCAGGGGCGTGACACCCAGCGCGGGTGGGGGGCAGCCGCGATGGCACCCTACTGGGATCGCACTGCTGGGGGTGGTGCGCTCCCCCTGCACACCTCTTCCTCTGTCAGTGGCCTCCTGGGCTTGCCAATCAGAAGGTCGGCGGTTTGAATCCCCATGACAGGGTGAGCTCCCGTTGCTCTGTCCCAGCTCCTGCCAACCTAGCAGTTTGAAAGCACACCACTGCAAGTAGATCATTGCAAGTAGATCCCACCACCGCTGTGGTAGGAAGGTAAATGGCATATCCATGCACTCTGGTTTCCATCAGTGTTCCATTGCGCCAAAAGCGGTTTAGTCATGCTGGCCACATGACCCGGAAAGCTGTCTGTGGACAAACACCGCTCCCTTGGCCTGAAAGCAAGATGAGCGTCGCAACCCCAAGTCACCTTTGACTGGACTTAACCATCTAGATGTAGGTTGATATGAAGGAGCCCTAGTTCAATCTGGCTAAGGTGCAGATGCAATGAGCCATGCTTGCTCTTGCACCTCAAGTGAAGAGCCATACTAAATATGTCTGCTCTTAAATGGGAGGCACGAAGAATAGGAGAACAAAGGGAAGTAGGAAGTGAGATTAGCAAACTTCAAAGTATCAGTCTCAACACTGAAGGAAGATCAACACAGGTCAGTGCAAGGAGGACAGTTTAGGAAGTTTGGAGGTTTCTCTCTTTCTCTACCCCTTCTCATGCAGATACAGCCCACAGTACAAACTGAATTACACCCCGACACTTCAGAGCCCATCTGTGTCTACTCAGAAGGGACGCGGGTGGCACTGTGATCTAAACCACTGAGCCTCTTGGGCTTACCAATCAGAAGGTAGGCGGTTCTAATCCACAGGATGGGGTGAGCTCTCATTGCTCTGTCTCAGCTTCTGCCAACCTAGCAGTTTGAAAGAATTCCAGTGCAGGTAGATTAAAATGGTACCGCCGCGGTGGGAAGGTAAACAGCATTTCTGGGTGCTCTGGCTTCCATCATGGTGTTCCATTGCTCCAGTAGCAGTTTAGTTCTGCTGGCCACATGACCTGAAAAGTTGTCTGTGGTCAAACGGCAGCTCCCTCGCCCTGAAGTGAGATGAGCGCCGCACCCCATAGTCACCTTTGGTTGGACTTAAGCATCCAGGAGTCCTTTACCTTTTACCTTTCCTCAGAAGTAAATTATATTGAGTTGTGTGGGACATACTCCTAGATAATACCATATAGGGTTGCAATCTGAGCATGCTACTGTTTTCACACATACATAGAAATAACCCTCATGGGACACACAATGCAAATTAGTTCTGTGCTGTAAGAGTGGAACCAGGTAACTCTCACATCTGTACGTTTCCCCCCTTCTCTGACCTCAAAGTTTTGAAGTTTCTTCACACAAAGGTTTGCCTAATACTTTACCTTCTTAGTTTGTAAACATTAGTGAGTTAGAAAACTGCTTGTACAGAAATGTGTCCAGATTCATTGCAGAAACAGGACACATCCCAAAATCAAATATGTAAATAGTAGAATCCTTTCCCAAAGTGAAAAGGTTATAATGGTGCTTTCCATTTCATAGCTGCTTTGGTAGCTTCATGTTAGACATTATCATACACACACACACACACACACACACACACACACACACATAAAGACAGACTAGGACTGTAACTCAAATAAGACATTATAATTGGTTAATCATATGAGTATTATTCAATTAGTCTGTTGAATTAAATTTGAATGCATTTGCATATACAATTAGTCAATTTGGTTAAATTTTAATACATTTGCATAGGGCAAGGAGGATGTTTTCTTTGTTTTTAGATCATACACAATGGAGAAGGCAGGAACCCACTGCCTTACCTTCCTTTCTTCCTGAGACCCATCCTTCAAGAAACACAGGATCAATGGCTCTTTTAGCAGAGGCATCTATTCTGCATGGTACAGGGTGATGCTTTGCAAGTGGCTTCTCTACAAAGAAGCCGCTTGCAAAGGAGCACTGTGCTGGATTGGCACCTGCACGGAACAGCTGGGCAGGCACTGATCCTGTGCAGTCAGGGTTCTCATTTGCAATTGACTTCCCTGCAGAGAGGCTGATTTCAAAGGACCACCAAGCAAGATCAACCCGCCCCCCGCTCTCAGTCAGAGAGACAATTTCTGCTGCACCATTTAGAGGAATATGAATCGGCAATTGATATTTATTGTGGACATGCATGTTTACCTATATTTATAAGTTTATCTGGATACCAATGGTCTTCAGTTATACTGTCGGCATTCCAAGTAAGTTGAATTCCTCCGAGGTAATCTGAAATGGTATTCAGTGATGATGAAGTGGCATCTTTGCTATTAAAGGTTTAATGGCATTTACCTAGCAACCTCTTAGCAGCAGATATCTGTGATTATGTTCACTGTATTCTAATTTATACAATTAAAGGAAACCCATTTTCTCATTCCCACCTTTTTTCAGTTCCAGCGCACGATTATGAAAAGAATGGCAACTGCGCAAATATTACAAATGAGCAGCGCATACCATTAACATATTAACAAACAGGCAGCTGAAGCAGCCCTGTACCAACTGCCGGAGACGTGAGCAGCTCGCTTGAGACAGAAACCTTTTGAATTTAATCATTTAGGGCCAAACTGAAGGCTTTATGAAGCATGCCTGTGTTGCTGCCCTGGATCTCTTTGTGAGGAAGGGTGGGATAGAAATTTAATAAATAAATGGTGAAATGTATGTAATATGGAATGCAGTGTATGTGCTGAAAAAAGCAGCCCATATCAGGCTTCTCCCTAATGTCATTATGCTATGCATCCCCCCAAGCCATCGTTTTCACACAATGGGCTGCTTTTGACAAAACAACCCTTGTTAGAGAAAGAGGGAAGTTGTGTTGTACACTATGGAGAGCTTAACATGGGGCTAGTTCTGAAGGGCAGAAACCCCAAACCAAATAAATAAAAAATTCACTGCCTTTTCAGAGATATGTCTCCCTCCTCACTCCACCCTTAATATTAGGGTCCCATCTGCACTGTTGTTGGGGTCCGTATACATTCTTAGCCTCATTATAATGCATCAAGTGTCTGATGATTCAGTTATAACATTCTGAAATTTAAATCCTGGATGTCACTTGAAATCTGTTTCATAAAAACAAGTATTTCATTCCCAGTTCTTTCAAATTTTCCCACAGGTAAATGTGTCTCTGATAATTATTTTTCCATGTGGTCTCATAGGCAAATCACTTCATTTCCCTTCAGCTGAAACACAAAATAAATTAAATGTAATGATTTTGTGCTTCGTGCTGCAGCATTGCAACTAAATAGAAACTGTTGTTATAAATTATTGGGGCAGAGGGGTAGAGGTTGTGCGTAAATCTATATTTTAGAGCATTAAAGTGGGAAATATGACTGTGCCCTCTTACCAAAATTGAGAATAAATATGCAGCAATGTTGCGTTCAGCATCTGTGTTTGCATTCTTTTGTATTAGCAAGCTGGAGACAGATGGCAATGGATTCATCTGTCAGTTCCTTGCTCCATTGAAGATTGCACCATATGTATTACTCAGGGTTTCTTCTCCTTCCAGAGTTTTTTTACCCTCAGAATATCATTCATTATATGCTGCTGTATTGTGCTGTAGTACTTTGTGTATCCAATATGCAAAGCTAGAACACACTGGAATAGATGTGGATCAAGTTAACCTATTATACTCCTCTACTGACAATGGTCATCTTGGTTTCAACAGAGTATCAAGAGACAAGGCATCTGGTGGTTCTAGGCCAGGCATAGGCAAACTCAGCCCTCCAGATGTTTTGGAATTGCAACTCCCATCATCCCTGACCACTGCTCCTGTCAGCTAGGGATGATGGGAGTTGTAGTCCCAAAACAATCTGGAGGGCTGAGTTTGCCTATGCCTGTTATAGGCTCTTTTTAAGACATGTCTCTTCTTCGGCTATGTTATTGCTATAACTCTAGCCATAAATGTTTGACAATTCAGTACAGGTAAAAAAGGTAAAGGTAAAGGACCGCAGGACGGTTAAGTCCAGTCAAAGGCAACTATGGGATTGGGGCGCTCATCTCGCTTTCAGACCGAGGGAGCTGGCCTTTGTCCACAGACAGCTTTCAGGGTCAGGTGGCCAGCATGACTAAACCGCTTCTAGCACATTGGAACACCGTGACAGAAACCAGAGCACACACAAACACCGTTTACCTTCCTGCTACAGCGGTACCTATTTATCTACTTGCACTGGCGTGCTTTCGCACTGCTAGGTTGGCGGGAGCTGGGATAGAGCAATGAGAGCTCACCCTGTCACAGGGATTCAAACTGCTGAACTTCTGATCAGCAAGCCCAAGAGCCTCAGTGGTTTAGACCACAGCGCCACCCACATCCCCTCAATACAACTGAGGGTTACATTCTCTGTTTGCGAAAGAGCATGTCTGGTGACTGGATCCCTATGTCCTGTTAAATTAATTGAGAAATCCAGAAAACTAAGTACAAACACATTATCTGTACACTTTTGGGTTGATTGAATATAATTTTACAATATGAAATATATAAGAGTCTCTGCAAAGTAATTAAACTGTGATCATATTATTGGTTTTCTTTACTGAAGCAGTGGGGAACTTGTGACCAGTCAGAGATGCTGCTGGACACCATTTCCCATCAACCCTGGCCAACATAGAAAATGGCCACGATGATGGGACTTGTATTCCAGCATCCGGAGGGCAACATGTTCTCCACTCCTGCAATATTCTTTAGTTGTTGTGGTTACTGATTTTTAAAAAGCTTAAACACACATACATACAACAGCAGGGGAGAATCTTATTACACAATTAAGTATATTCAGTGCTATTTTTTGTTAGAAAAAGAGGTGCCGGAACTCTCCATGAACACCTCCCTTGTTCTCTTATAATGACAATGGTGCCCACCTGTCACGGTCCAGTTCACAGGCGATCGAAGTCCTGGTAGCGGACGTCAGGACCGGGAGCCAGATGGCGGGGTGGGAGCAGGAACAGGGGTCCAGAAGCCAGGGGTCCGAGGATCAAGAAGCAAGGAGCCAAGAAGTCAAGGGTCCGAGGATTAAGAAGCAGGGAGTCAAGAAGCCAAGGAGCAGGAAGCAAGAAGCCAAACGCAGCAAGGCAGGGAGCGTGTTGCTGTGGCAAAGAGCTGAAGGGAAATGCTGACCTTATATCCCTTCCCAGCTCTTGCCACCAGGTGCTGTGAATTACCAATCAGCCTCACCTGTGAGGCTGCACCTTGCCTCTTCATAACAAACTTAGGAAGGCCCCAGTCCTGCAAAGTACTGTTGGTCACAGGGCCTGGCTCCTGCACGCACACTTGACACCACCTGAAAGGTGCTCCAGAGTTCCAGCTGAAAAAAAGCCCTGAGTATATTCTACTTCAGGGGTCAGCAACCTTTTTCAGCCATGGGCCAGTCCGCTGTCCCTTAGACCATGTGGTGGGCCAGACTATATTTTTTTTGGGGGGGGGGAATGAACGAATTCCTGTGCTCCACAAATAACCCAGAGATGCATTTTAAATAAAAACATACATTCCACGGGCCGGATTGAGAAGGTGATTGGGCCACATCAGGCCCCCAGGCCTTAGGTTGCCTACCCCTGTTCTACTTCTTTGTTTACTGTTGTATTTTAATGTATTTGATGACAGTTTGATTTAAAATTGTTGTAAATCTCCCTCAATAGTGTATAAATATATAATATGTAATGTTTCTTGCAAACTGGTTTTGCTTCATATAGCGTGTAAAATTTAAGGAGCATTATAAAGTGGCACTTTTATGTAGAATGGCTTCTTTATTTGGCATGAATCTGATGTCCAAAATAAGTGTGTACACAGTATTTTTGGAGAGCACTGAATGTGAGAAAGAAAATGCCTTCTGGTATCTAAAAACTAACTTTCTGAGTAGGCTGTGTGGTGAAATGCCTTTGTTATAGCAAAAGGATTTAAAATGCCAGAAGAGCAGAACATTGGTTCATATGGACTTTTCTTCTTCCATATGAATTGCCAAAGTGGAAGCAGACCGTTGTAATTCTTTGCACAGCTCCCACACATACACCTACACAGATGATCACTTGACTTTCAAACTAACAATAGATGTGTTTGTAAAGCTATCACCATCTGCAGAATGAAACTGCATTTTTGATGCAGAAGCATTCTTTGGCAAGGAAGGAAGCATTGAAAAATAATAATTATTCTCCACCTGAAACAAAACCTCAGTAAGTGAAGAGTATGCCTTAATGGTGGTTGATTCCCCCTGGGGGCAAGAGCTGTACACTACTATGTTGGTTGATGCTTACGTTGTCATAAAAGATTCATTCTAAAAAAATATTCTTATGAAAAAGGTTTCAAAAGCAGGCTTTGAGGCACATTGTGATTCAAAGATATGAAAATATTACTTGAACAGATTAATTATATTGTCGTGCCAGAGTGTTCTACAATTCATTTAATAACCAATTAATGGCTTCATAATCAATAAATTATAGAAATGAAATTAAGTGAAGATGTTTATCATTCACTGCTCTTCATGGGATCTGACAGTCTTCTAGGTGCTGATTCCACAACCTCCTGCTCTTTCATTTGTTTGTTGGACTTCTCAAAAGAATGCTAAATTTATTTATTGCATAGGATAGACACTGTCCTTATGCAATGTGTTCAACAAATTGGCTACCAGAAATGTGATTGCTGGCATATGATGATTCTTGAAACAATCATATTTAGATGAAAGCATCTATTGGACAGTGGCCATAGAATCAAGATCATCAAGTGAAACCAATAAATATTTGTATATCACCTAGAGAACGAGACTAATAATTAATAGATGCAAATGAAGAACAACAACAACATACTCTCATCCTACCCCACCCTCTTCCATGCAATACATGCATGCATACACACAACCACCATTTAACTTTAAATGGCTGTTTCAAAGGTGAGTCTTCCCTCATAGCTGTTCACATGCATTTGTAACCCATTCAGAATTCCTATTTTCAAACAGAGGTGAGGTAAAAAATAAAGTAAATGACAACACAATCCTACTTGCATTTACTCCCAAGTAGGTAAAAGGTAAAGGTAAAGGAGCCCTGACAGTTAAGTCCAGTCAAAGGCGACTATGGGGTTGCGGCTCTCATCTCGTTTTCAGGCTGAGGGAGCCAGTGTTTGTCTACAGGCAGCTTTCCGGGTCATGTGGTCAGCATGACTAAACCGCTTATGGCGCAATGGAACACTGTGACGGAAACCAGAGCGCACGGAAACACCGTTTACTTTCCCACCACAGCGGTACCTATTTATCTACTTGCACTGGTGTGCTTTTGAACTGCTAGGTTGTCAGGAGATGGGACAGAGCAACGGAGCTCGTCCTGTTGCGGGAATTCAAAGTGGCGACCTTCTGATTGGCAAGCCCAAGAGGCTCAATGGTTTAGACCACAGTGCCACCCGTGTCACTGTCAAAGGGGCTTCCTGTCACCTCTCCAGTTTCTCTTCCTTGGCTCCATCCTCTAAATGCAGAGAGAGAGAAGGCAAAGTTCCTAGCTTATTCTATTACCACTGCTTGATCCTGTCAGGGTAGGCTGGCAGGCAGGCAGGCAGTATCAGGTGATGCTTCTAGTGCCTCCAAAAGAAGTAGGGATGGAAATACAATGTGATATCCTGGCAGCCATCACCCCAAACAAGTTTATTGAATAGTGCCAACTGGCAGTAGCAGGGTGAGAAATGAGAACAGTGATACTGTTGCTACCAGCTTCTCCTCTTAGCTCTTGGTCTTTACTTACTTACTTACTTACTTATTTACTTACTTAAATAGAGTCGCACTGGTATTAGTCATGGTGGGCCATCTCAAACTCTAACACTTGTCTGCCCATGTCATGTGCTTGTTTTGGGCCTGAAAAGATGTATATTGATACCTGTGTCTGCATTTTATACCCATCTACTTCCTGTGAAACAGCTATTTTTTTGCTTAATAACATAACAGGTGCATATAATGATTTGAAATAGAATAAAAAATCTTATTACCAAGCTTCTTTGATTTGACATTTGGACAGTCCTTTTGCATTTCATGTAAAAGTTTCTTGGGTGAAAATCAATGTTCATAAATAATATCTTAATAATGCCAGTAGACAGTATCCCTCTTGTGGTATATTAAAAATAAATTTGCTAAATTGCAAAATATGTCTCTGGTTCTCAACTAGCCAATTCAGTTTCCAATTATGTGTCCAAGCACCGACATCAAGGACAAATTTTCCAGAAGAGCAGGGACTTTTCATAACATTAAAACTATATTTCTCTCCCTCCCCTTGTATTGTTATCCATTAGAAATAATCAGTGCAATTTAATAAAGATGATGCCAGTTTACTGAAAGCTCTGTGTTATTGAAGTAGTGAGCAGAAAGCAAATGCCTAAATCGAGTGAGGAAATAAAAGAATTTATATTTTTGGCTCCCACCGTTTGCTCAAAAAATGCTTAATAAAGAAGATGAAGCCATTATGTATATATTACAGAAGGAACGTTGTATCCCTTTTGTGGTAGTCTTTTATTCACCATCACCTTTCTATTAGGAAAGTTGTCCTTTTGGTAGCCAATTCACAACGATTTGAGAAAACCATCACCATCCTCTATTCATTCCTTTCTGCCAGGCTCCAAAGCTACACAAATTACCTGTAAAAGCTACCTGAAAACCACCTATCATGGTTCCTGGAACTACATTGTTGTGAATTCAATTGCTGAATCACCTGTACTTATCTTAGGGAAACTGTTGCCTTTAAACACACAATGACTGGTGAGACCTATTACTTGAAATAGAATGTCACCTGTCTATCAATGCAAAGTATGCTATAGAATACAACTGCCCTGGGTGTCGCATGAAATATGGGAGAACAATTACAGAATGCCCCATACTCATTTCACGAGGCCATGTTATTGACCATAAAACACATATACAGCACAACCAAGAGTTTCTCTCCAGAAGATCTAAGCGGTCAGGCAAGGTAAGGCATTCCTGAAGGTAATCTAGTCCCCAAGTTGCCAATAGCATTATTTAATCTTTCCCTCAGTTTAACTCTGTTCTGTAAATCTCTCAGCTATGTACACACAAACATATTCCTAGCCTAACCCCCTAGAAATCTAAGGTGGAAGTTCTATATACAAAAATAAATAAATGCTTATACTGCATATAATCACCATATAGCTGATATATTAAAGCCTCAACTCAAATTCCACTGTTGAATTAACCTTAGATGCCAAACACCAGTGTAAATAAAAATATACTGCAGTGATTTTGAAAGCCAAATTGACCTTTAAAATGAAACTATTTCCAAATGTATTTTTAAACAAGGTGAAAAGCCAATTCCCAAAGGGTCTGTGTCCTCTTGGTCCTTCTCGTTGCTGTTACTGACAGTTCACCAGTCATCTTCAAGCACACAGAGAGTTACCAGAGTTAGGATAAAGTGTTTCTGAGGATTGGGATAGGAGGGGAGGCAAGCAAAATGGCAGTAGTGGGTCAACCAGAAAAGAAGACCCAATGAGAACATCTTGCCCAAGGGCCCCTGAAACACTGCAAGGAGTGGGAAGAAAGAACTGTGAAAGCAATGAGCTTTTAGAAATTTTAGACATTTGTATGGGAGGGTCATTGAGAAGTAACAAAGTATAGGCTGGATACTTACTGACAGCATTTTTAAAGGTGTAGGATGGGGACAGGGAATCTGTGGACCTTCAGATACTGTTGAACTCCCATCAGTCCCAAGCTAGTATGGCCCACAATTAGGAATGATAGGCACCGAAGTCTAACACCATCTGGTGGGCCACAAGCTCCCTGTCTTGTATTGTACTTACTGATCCAGGATCCCTGCATTGTACTTACTGTAATCATGAAGTAGAGGTTATAGTTGCAGCACTGTGTAACCCTCTTTAATAGCATCAGGTTCCTGCACTCTGCAAGATGAATATCTAGGCTGCAGCTTCCGCTCTCTAAACCCAAATACAAACCCCCTTCTGTGAACTCTGTGCAATAGGTTTTGTTTTATTATTAAAATATGTGATGAATCAACTAATAATAAAACGGCCACATAGCTCTATTGCTGCAAAACAATTCGTAAAATAGAATCCAGAGTCATTATTATACAGATGGGCTATGTGACATCATGCCAATGCAATTTAAAATTGCAATGAGCCATCCTCTTGGGTGCATGACAATCGCCTACAAGCATTAAAGTATGTATCAAAACATCCTCCTTCATTGCTACTACAGCATTCTCCAACTGCCCATATTTTGTTTTGGTTTTTTTGTAGATTTTCTGTTTATTTATTTATATATTTATAGACTGCACTTTCATAGCTGAAGGCAATGTACAAGATAAAAAGCATAAAGCTACAATGAGATCGATAAACACTGATGGTGCATATCTATTGGGGCGGTTTATAAAAAAAAAACTTTTTTTTAAAAAAAATGCCCACTCCAAAGATCTTACCTTACTACACTAGGGGTTATATAGTTATATCTGAAATTAATATCTTGAAGTTAATATCTTGACCCTGCTCTACTGAATTGAAATTTCAGCCTTCACGACACAGGAAAACGGCCAAGTAAACAGTTATTTTTGTGGAGGAGGGTCAAGATATTACCTGATATGCATGAAATTTCAGATATAGCTATATAATCCCTAATGCAGTAAGATATGACCTTTGGAGCAGGCATTTTTTTAAAAAAAGCTTTTTTATGAACCACCCTACTGAAAACCCAATGCTTTTCAGTGGAGCAGGGTCAAGATATTAACTGATATACATGAAATTTTAGATATAGCTATATGGAGCAGGCATTTTTTTTTTAAAAAAGTTTTTTTATGAACCGCCCTAATATCTATAGAACTGCTCCAATGATAATCAATTCCAATTAAGATCCAAAGGGCGGGACAATCCCCTGCCTCTTTAACCTGCAGGATTCAACCTCCTCTTTAACCTGCACTTATACTATGGTACAAACTGAATGCCACCTGGGAAGGGGCTACATAAGTGGGTGCCATCACTGAGAATGCCCTGTCCCACATCACTACTCTGCTAACCGTCCCAGCAGATGTGACTGC
The DNA here is from genome assembly GCF_964106645.2 of Podarcis pityusensis. Classification (NCBI taxonomy): domain Eukaryota; kingdom Metazoa; phylum Chordata; class Lepidosauria; order Squamata; family Lacertidae; genus Podarcis; species Podarcis pityusensis. The sequence goes on along the minus strand of NC_138027.1, from coordinate 63,051,043 downwards.
GAGCAGGGCGTCATAATGCACAGGTTGGATGGTACTTGGGTAAGAACTCCTTTAAGTGCCTGGGTCCCAAGTTGTTCAAACATGACATTGCATGCTCCTGTACAAAAGACAGATCCCTACCATCTAAACAGGCAGTAACACAAACCATCTATATACAAAGATGAATTGTGACATTCGCTGAAAAGAATTTGTGGTTAGCAATCATAGCATGCCATGTCTGTTACCCCTCACCCAGAAAACCTATTGCAATTAGATTTATTTAGATAAGTGAAAGGATTTCACTTTCCGTGGCAAAAGATTAGAATCATGGGCAATCCTTTTTACAGCAGATTTGTCATAAATGAGGGTGGCAGGGAGTCATATGTACTTGAGATCCCAAAATCAGTCTAGCGACAGCAATCTATTTTAATAAAATCCATAAGGTGCTTCTAGGAAGATTTGTCTTCTCATAATACTTTTCTTTCTTTCAGTAAAAATCTCTCTCTTCTTGTATTTAGTGAAACATAGAGATTATGTAGCATGCCTCAAATGTCAAATGCCTGTCTATTGTCATTGTAAAGCACCTCTCTAATCACATAGATCAGATCTCTGACAGTTCTCTACCTCTAGTTCTCTGAGTGCCCTCTAGCTCCTCCTTTTAATGGCTGTGCTTCTCTAGCTAAGATTCACCTGCCATTTCAGATAGAAATAAACCCATTTTGTAAGGTCTTACAGCTTGGCTACTTGTAATCATATTGCTCTGAACCTTGATGTACCACATCCACTTAAAAAACTAAGATAATGTCTGGTATCTGTTAAGCTCTTTGGAGACGTGGAATTAGAAAACTGTAATAACAGTTTTCCAAGATTTAGCTGATTCTTTTCCAATAATGCTATAATTTTTAAAAGGAACTCATTTTACAGCAACACTAAGCCCCATTTCTGTTTCTAAGAGTTGGGAAGAAGAAATATGCCAAGTTATTTATACATTCAAGTGAATAGGTCACAGTGTACCATCAGCATCGTTATAAAACCAACCTTTCTCATGCTGTGTTATGTGACTATGCATAGGAATTTACAGTGCTTCCTGCCTTAATTATAGAAATACCACAAATAGTCTGAACAACTGAAATGTGGTGCAGTAAATGATGTCTTTAATTAAGCAATATATGTACAGTAGTTAAGTTTCACCAGTATTGATTTTAGCTGCGGTGGCACTGTAAACATTTCCGTGTACTGGGGAGCCGCAGTCCTTGGTTGGGAGCTTTCCTTAAGCTCATATGAAAGCTGACTTTTAAATTAGGCATGTGCAAATAAGTAACTTAAATGAAATTGCAGAGGTGGGAGTCACTTCAAGACATTTCGCCATCTAAAGCGGAGCCTGAATGCTTCCCTCTGCTCCACCACTTTGAGACAGTACAGTGGTACCTCGGGTTAAGAACTTAATTCGTTCTGGAGGTCCATTCTTAACCTGAAACTGTTCTTAACCTGAGGTACCACTTTAGCTAATGGGGCCTCCTGCTGCTGTTCTCATCCTGAAGCAAAGTTCTTAACCTGAGGTACTATTTCCGGGTTAGCGGAGTCTGTAACCTGAAGTGTCTGTAACCTGAGGTACCACTGTACTTTAGAAAGTCCTGCTTCACCATTAAAAAAAAACACAATTTCTGCTTTCACCCATCCCTTCTGCGTGGCAGAGCTGACTCAGAGTGGGAAACTGAGCCAGAACGTTGGCTCAAAACAGTAAAATACAGCACCCTTCTCCTCTGCGCTTGTCTGGTTACGATGGCTTCCTGCTACTTCCTTCCCACACTGGGTGGGACAGATCCTCCCCCATCCACAAGCCACAGGTAGGGAAGCAATAATCTGTGCAATCATGGAAACTGATTTAAAATCTCATCCAGACTTTGGCAGACTTTATGATGACACAGAAGGAGACCTATTATAAATTGAAGTGGAATATAAAACAGGAAGGGGGCAGTAGATCCAAGATCATTCTCCATGGAAATTGCCGTGTTTACCCATTTGAATGTGTTTGCTTTGTTAGGGTCAGTTGCTTTTATCTTCTGCATGGGGATTTTATTTATGCTGCGAATTTACAGGCAAGTTCTCTGCAGGCATTGCATAAACACTTTGCAGCGCAAGCCTCTATGTATCTACTCAGAAGCAAGTCCCATTGAATTCAATGATACTTACTTCCCAGTAAGTGACTACAGTCTTGCAGTCTATCATTTAGCATAAACTTGTACCCCAAGGGATTGACTTCAGACAACTCTTCACCTATTTTCTTCAGCAGTGTTGCTTTAGGTACTTCAAATGTGCCCTAATCCTGTGCCAGGCTATATAAATATCTTCCTAGTGGCACAGTTTAATTTGACTTTTCCATTTGTCATATTATTCTTGTACAGTTTCAGTTAGAATTGGAATTGCCTTGAGGAATGTTCAGGTCCTTAAAGCTCTGCCCCCCACAAAAAAAGTATGGATTTATATAATAAAGGACATGTTGTTCACCAATTTAAAAAATGCATTATATGTGTTTTCTGCTCTCATTGTTCAATTTTGAAACATTCTGGTCTCTTTTTATATGCCTATTTCTGTTATATGTCTCCTCTGCACCTTACAAGTGTATTACATAGTTTAGCTATTCTGTAAGCAAGTGAGCTACTCTCATTTACATGTTAATTAAGTTCTTTAAAAATGGAAGCTGTCCGTTTTGCATATGAATGTGCTAATGAACCATCTATCCTGGAAGGTGTAGTATGTTCCTTACTAACAATAGGAACAGCATGGCACAACAATTGAAATGCAGGCCAAAATTGTTTTCAGCTGTCCAGAAAACCCTCACAGAAAGAATCTATAAGCCATCAGCCAGAAAATGTGCATTAATTAAAATGTTCATTACAACAAAAGCAAAGCAAAGTCTTAATGCAAACATAATGTCAAGAATTCAGAAAATTGGAATTTCTGTTTTCTTTTTAATGAGTGATTAAATTGAGAATCCATCAGTACCTGTGCTCCCCTTTAGGTATGACTTTTAATCAACAATGTTAGATTACATGCCTGCTTTGGGTTTAAGGTATGTGTCCCCAAAAGCTCCTGTTCTGCTTACAAGCTTGTATCCCACTAAGTATTATATAGAGTAGGTACACAGACTCATGCAGGTCTATGGTGTTGCCCAACTGACTAAAGGCTTATGTCAACAAATTGGAGAGGCGCAATGTTCAGTGATTCCTCCTTGTACTTCTCCCCTAAGTCTGCTCTGGAGGATTTCGAGGTATTTCTGAGAATTGTTTAACTCCCTAAGTCACCATTCCATTGAGCATAACCCATTGGACATACCCCATTGATTCCAAGGGGTCTACTCGGAGCATGACTTAGTTGAAATGAATTCAGACCCAGATTCAACTAACTTGGCAAGCCAGCAGAAGCCAGTGCAAAGATTCCTGTTAGCATGAAAATGGGGATTTCCCCACCCTCCTCTTCCCATAGCTCTCCCAAATCCACTCTGGAGAGTCAGGAGAAGTCCCAGAATATGCAGGAAAGGGGGGGGGGGTATTTCATCTGGCAAGCTCAGAAGAGCACAAGGTTGAATTCTTCCTATGCAGTTCATTTAACATTGACAATTCCAGCTTGTATCATTTCTTCAAAAAAATAAAAAAAATGTTTTTATTTGCACCGTTACTTTACAAAAAGTTGGAAAAGAAGTATTACACTGGAGCTTCCATTACAGATGCCATACAGCCACACACACCTACAGAATTACTGCTTGCGTCTAACATTCGCAGGGCTGTCTCTCACCAGTTCCACTTGGTCCAAAGGCTACCCTTCTTCCTATCTGTTGAGGGCATGGTCATTGTCATTATGTCTGTTGCTTCAAGATAAGATAGGCAGATAGATAGATAGATAGATAGATAGATAGATAAATGGCATCACGAAAAGGTCTTACCTGATAGTTCATGTTGGGTATTTTAGACATGCACTGAACAACCAAGAGGAAAATATTTGCAAATGTAGTCATCACATCCACTTTTAGGTTGCCATAATGCATGTCGCTAACAAATTCCCACAACAGTTCTGAGATAAAGACAATGCAATCAGTTAAATCAATACCGGTTGGGTACCAGGCATTATGGCCAGATGCATTATTTATAAGCATTCGAATCTCATCATCTTGGTGCTCCAGGGTTGTATGTGTAGTCACCTTGACATTACTGCCTAAAAAGAGGTTATGACAAAAGAACAAGTTGGCATCAGTTGTGCCATTCAGTCAGATAACTTGTGTATTAGATGTGGTGAGTGGAATGCCAAGATAAATCTCAATAGAATTTGCTTTGTGGGGGGATTTTGACTTTAGCCCATCTGCTTCAGAATGTATGCTAGTGAGGAAATGTTATTAGATAATCCGAGAGAAGTTGCCTTGTATGTGGTGTTCTCTTGTTTTGATGAAGTGGCAGATTGCTTCTAGAGAAACAGGGAAAGCTTTTGAATAGTAATGGCTTCAATCATGGAAAACTGATAGTGAGGACATTTGGCAAATCTCAAGAATACAAACAAAGCAGTCTTTAAGGAGAAACAATAAAGAGACATTCTGTTTCGATTAAATGGAAATGATGGATGTCAGTACAGTCTTGGGTTTTATCCATTTACGTGCTTAAGTTCAGCATACTGAAGTTCAGTAAAGGTAAAGGTTTATTTTAGAAGTCGAGAGTAGTTCTGTGACAAACATTTCTTCCACTTCTTTTACCATTCTTGATCAATTAATGAAAAACATGGCATTCAAAATTATCAAAGGGATGAGAAAATTGAATTGACATTCTCATGATTTTTATTTTTATTTTTCAGTAATTGGGAGGTTTTGTTTTTTCTCTCACTATGCATATTTCTGGTGGTCTATAGCTTCCATTTTTGCAGCATGTTATACATGGGGCTGCTTCTGAAGATGCCTAGGAAACTGCAGCTGGTGCAGATGTCATCAGTGAAATCCTGGAGAATTCACCACTTTCTGGGTGCGACAATCATTTGAGAGAGGATTCTGCATTTTCTTCTCTCTTTTTCTCCCTGTTTTTGTTTTTATTTAGATTAGTTTCCTTTATCTTATTGTATTATGAAAAAGCTTTAATAGTGTGTTGATCCAGTGAAGGAATATGCCCTCTCTGTTCTGCCTTGGTCAGACCACACTTGGAGTACTGTGTTCAGTTCTGGGCATCACAATTTAAGAAGGATATTGACAAGCTGAAATGTGTTCAGAGGAGGGTAACCAAAACGATCAACAGTCTGGAAACCAAGCTTTATAAGGAACAGTTGAGGGAATTTGGTATGTTTAGCCTGGTAAAGAGGAGACTAAGATGATAGTCATCTTCAAATATCTAAGGGAGGATGGAGCAAGCTTGTTTTGTTCCGCTCCGGAAGCTAGGACCTGAACCAATGGCTTCAAGTTATGTGAAAGGAGATTCTGATTAAACATCATGAAGACATGTCTGAAAGTAAGATCTGTTTGACAGTGGAACAGACTCCCATGAGAGGTGGTAGACTTTCATTCCTTCTGTGGAGGTGTTTAAGCAAAGGCTGAATGGTCATCCGTAATGTATGATATAATTAAGATTCTTGCATTGCAGGGGTAGGATCCCTTCCTACTCTACAGTTCTCTGATGCCTGGGTGCTGGCACTTCCTGAACCCCACTGTGCCTTTGCCCAGGCTTTCCTGTCAATGCAAGAAACTGGGAAGGCTGTCTGCTGTGCTCATGACAGTCCCCCTCCCCAAGTGAAGTCCTTTTGCTTTTAAAAAATCACTCTGGACACACACCAGTGAACCAGTTTCCATGGCTTCCTGTGCTTCAATTAAATATGTACTGAGCCAACTTCTCCCATGGGGCTTTTTTGGCTCAGAAAGTGTGGGCAGCCAGGGAGGCTGCAAAGCATTGGGAAGAAGAAACATACAAATGATTTCAGCCTTCTAGCAACAATAAGGTAAGCTCAGTTCCAAGACCACTGAAATTCTAAAAGAAGAAGAAGTAGAAGTAAAGTTTCCTGCAAGGGTGGCAGTAAAACTAATGCCTTTTAACAGCAAAGGAAACTTTCGAGACATTTGAGGACAGGTTTCAACTTGAGAGACCTTGCAGCTGATGTGCCTGAATTCCATATTCAGAACCAAAAGTTCTGGATGTGGAAGAAACAGCACTCAAGCCAATATTATGGTGACAGGGGCATTTAACTGAATACTTTGGAATATTCGCCTACATTTTATGGTCATACTTCTTACTTCTTGTATAACACTGGGAGGATTAGGACTGAGTACCCAGGGATACTTGCCTATATCTTATAGCCACATATCTTACTTTCTGAGGAACTCTTGAAATTTGTAGTGTACTTCTCTTTAAACAGAAGCACACCCCACACCTTCCACACTCACCTATATGAAGTCACCTCTGCAACCAAGAGCTGCTCATGCAAAGGTTTTTTTCATTTGTATGAAGCACCTGCAACCTTGCTGGTAGCTCCACATGCTACTGAAGGAGTTTGCACAAGGTAGCCAGATGTATGAATGTAAACCTCTTCTTGATGTATTTCCCTTCTCTCCTTTTCTTATGGGGCAGGTGGATGGATAAATAAAGGAGCGATCACACGCTGACTTCTTTTGAGTAGCATGAGGAATAAATAGTAGGCTAACTACACTGTTTCCATGCCCCAAACCTACCATTTCATCTGATTAATGTGAGCATTTGTTGCATATGTATTAATTCCTTTCAGAATTTCAGGTGGGTTGATAATGCAGACTAATTAAAGGATAACACAAGAGAGCTGATTGAAAGATGTCTCTTCTTCTTTTTGTTCTAAATGATATTCCATTTAAGAGGCAATGCTGCTGAGCAGTTTTCAAAAGAAGATCATCTCCTTAAAGCATTGTCTTCTCTGATATGAGGGTGTGGGAAGCGACCTTTTCTCTCTCTAGAAAGCATTGAAATGCTTATTTAATGCAGCAACATACCCCAAATCTACTGAAAAACAGTTTAGAGTGCCTTTTTCCAAATTACACCTTCTCTTTGTTTTTTGGGTAGATGTGGAGGAGTATACATTTTAAATGCATTTCAACTGTTTCTCATCAGGATTTCCCCCCCTCTTCCTTTATTTGCTTCTCTTTGATTTCCTCTTCCTATCTTTTGACTGCTTATGTGTTCAGCAGAAGAATGGGGAATAGCTGAGACTTTGCAAAATCACCATATGAACATATATGATTAATGGCCAATCCAAAGACTGCCAAGCTAGAAAGCATTTGTGTAACCCATTGCAGCAGAACTTCACAAGCCATGAGGTTGATGTTCATATTTAGGGCAGGTAATAATGTGTGCACTTGCACTGTACTCTTTATTACTTATTACATTTCATATTGCACTCCTAAGCATGTTCATTCAGAAGTTCAATGGGAGTGATTGCCTCCTGAATTGGTTTAGGGCAGTGACGGCCAAAGTTGGCCCTCCAGCTGTTTTGGGACTACAAGTCCCTTCATCCCTGACCACTGGTCCTGTTAGCTAGGGATGATGGGAGTTGTAGTCCCAAAACAGCTGGAGGGCCAAGTTTGGCCATCACTGGTTTAGGGTTTTAGCCACAGGATTCAGTCTGTTTAGGGTGCAATGCACAATGTGCTCCTATCCTGTTGCCTGTCTCCATTGCCCTTGGTCACTCTCTCTGCTGCCCTTGATACCCTGCAGTACAATATCTAAGGATGAAATATTCAAATTATTTGGGTTAAAGGATTGTCATAGCACTCAATAAACATATGCCCAGGGAAACTGCATTGGCTGTCTTGTGTGTTGTTGTTGTTTTTAATTTGCCTCAGATTTGTGATCCTCATACTGCTTTGCTCATTGAAAGCCCATTCACCCTTCTAAGAGTTGTTCTTCAAGATGTTAGATTCCAGCTCCCACCCAACCCCAGGCTGCATGACCAATGAACAGGGATGTCAGGAGTTGTAGTCCCAACAACATGGGGAGGGGCACAGGTTAGCACCACCGTCCTAAGGAATAGCTAGTACAAAAATTAAGCAGTAAGAGAAACATCAGTGACTAGGTGTACAAGCATATGTGCATATATCTTACGGTAAACAGAATAAAATACAAGGGATCTTAATTTCGGTTGTAATCCTGTACATACCTACCTACCTGGTAGCAAATTCCATTGCTATCACAGAGGTTTACTTCAGAATTGGCAAGTATAAAAGTGCACTGTCTGTGTGCAAGCATATACACCAAATAGCTCTCCAGTACAGTGTTTTCCAGTCCCTTTCTTTTCTTTTTCTTTTTCAATTTACAAAGAAAATAAGTTTTTTTAAAAAATCATGACATCTCTAAGGCTGTATATATATGAAATCTTTAAAACCCATCCAACTTTTTCCTCCCTCATAGAATTCTGGGCCCTGTAGTTTACCCTTCACAGAGTTAAAATTCCCAGCAACGCCCCCCCCCCAAATTATAGTGCCCAGAATTCTTTGAGGAAATAAACTCTTTGAACCTGGTCTGTTATTATCTGAATTTGCTAGTTAGAATGGGAGCTGTTGTTTTTCACATTTAGCTTCTCGGTGAATGGGAGAATCTCAAAGAATTTCTGAAAATGTAACTGAGATTTCAAGAGGATATATTTCTTGCCAGAGAGTAAGTTCCATTGCATGAAATTCGACTTACTAATGAGTAGCCTTGCAGAGGGTAGCACCTTGAGAAAGTGGCTTGGATATTTTCCCCAATGTGTCTCCAAATTACCCACGCTGATGCATTTCCACTTGCTGTCTTGCTTGCATTTTTCTTCTTCTTTTTTTGGCAAAGGATACTTTCAAACATTTCAGCCTATCAGTGACAATTATCTCCGGAAGAGGACATGTGATTTATATTCGGGGGGTGGATATTTGACCCATCATTGTCAATTACTTTGTGGCTGCTGCATCTACCACGTTCTCATAAGACTCCAGAAGTCTCGTTGTGGAAATGTGTATGACTGGCAGCTAGTACATAGGAATGTGGGAAGTTACCTCACATCAATCAGGGCAGACTATTTTTCTTCCTTGCTGAGCAGCAGAGTCTGCAGCAGTGAGCTTTCTTGTCAACTGCTATCTGATCTTTTTAACTGCAGAGACCACGACTGAACTTGGTACCTTCTACATGCAAAGTGTGTGTGTCCTGTCACTGGACTATGATGCCTTGCAAAGCTTGATTTAGTAAACTCCCCCCCTTTCTCTTTGATGTCTGTCGTGGGTGAGATTTGCTTTTTCCAAGACCAATCCTGGATTTAGAATCCCATCATACTGATGGCCAGTGCTGGATTTATGTATAAGGTAAACAAACTATAGCTTGGGGTCCCACTCTCTTGGCCCCCCAAAAAAATAATTAAAGGGGGGAAAACTGGATGTACATTTCCAAAATATACGATAAAAAACAAATAAAATAAAACTTACATACAGCAATAGTGTTGTGTGTTGTGTAGGCTCCCATGATGTAAGTAATGCCCCCCCCCAATCATTTTAAGTTAGAGCTTAATAATTATTTCACAGTTATTATGCTTCTTCTTAATTCTTCTTAATTCTTCTTAATTTTACTATTAATATACTTCTTAATTGTATTTCAGTTCAACAATCATATTCAACACAAAAAACAGCAACAATTTGTTGTTGACAAAAGACAGCTGGATATATAAAGGGCCCCATTACCTTCAGTAGCTTATGGTCTCATCAAACCTAAATACGGCCCTTCTGATGGCACTTCTGAATGCCCCTGTGACCCCTAACTTATTCCTGGCCACCTCTTAACCTTTCACTTATCTAACCTGTCCTGGCTGCTGCAAAAAGTGAGTGGCAGCATAGTGCAAGATTTGTAGAACTGAGAGACAGAACATTTCCAGTCTGGAAAGGCTGAGTTCAGATATATTGTTGGGAAGTGTGGAAAGGTGAGTTGACAAGGGGAAATTCATGCATGTGAATGTACAGCATGGAGATCCATACATTATTTCTAGTATAGGAATCAGTATCTACTTTCTAATGCCTAAATCACAAGGCAACAACCAACTAATTTTGCATCAGTGGCTGGAAACCTGTGGATCTCCAGATGTTGGGGTATAAATCCCTTCATCCCTGACCATTGGACATGTTGGCTGGGATTCATGAAAGTTAGAATCCAAGGGCCACAAGTTTTTCCACCACTGATGCACATGCACAACGTAACTGGAAGACATAATTATCCACAGCACCTTACCCATTACCACTGTCTACATTTTACTTTCTTGGGCTCCATGATCACTGCAGATGGTGACAGCAGTCACGAAATTAAAAGATGCCTGCTTCTTGGGAGAAAAGCAATGATAAACCTAGACAACATCTTAAAAAGCAGCGACATCACCTTGCCGACAAAGGTCTGTATAGTTAAAGCTATGATTTTCCCAGTAGTGATGTATGGAAGTGAGAGCTGGACCATAAAGAAGGCTGATCGCCGAAGAATTGATGCTTTTGAATTATGGTGCTGGAGGAGACTCTTGAGAGTCCCATGGACTGCAAGAAGATCAAACGTATCCATTCTTATGGAAATCAGCCCGGAGTGCTCACTGGAAGGACAGATCGTGAAGCTGAGGCTCCAATACTTTGGCCACCTCATGAGAAGAAAAGACTCCCTGGAAAAGAGCCTGATGTTGGTAAAGATGAAGGGCACAAGGAGAAGGGGACGACAGAGGACGAGATGGTTGGGCAGTGTTCTCGAAGCTACCAGCATGAGTTTGACCAAACTGCAGGAGGCAGTGGAAGACAGGAGTGCCTGGTGTGCTCTGGTCCATGGGGTCACGAAGAGTTGGACATGACTAAACAACTAAACAACAACAACATTTCCACTATGGCTTTCAGTTTTCCAGAGGCTTTGTGAATTGGTGGATATTTGGTTCCTCTGAGAAAAGTTTTGAGTAATTAATTTATATCTAGATAGCTCAGTAGGTAGTGCATGAGACTAGAGCATGAGACGCTTGATCTCAGGGTTGTGGGTTTGAGCTCCACATTGGGCAAAAGATTCCTGCATTGCAGGGGTTGGTCTAGATGACCCTCGTGGTCCCTTCCAACTCTACAAGTCTATGATTCTATTAACTGCCTTTGAAAATGAAGGAGTAACACAACACAATAATCTCCGTGATAACTATTGAATCTGTCATCTCTCCTTCTCCTGGGATGTGCATCAGTCAAATACCGAGGCAAATAGGGAATATTTGGGTTAACAAATAAGATAAGTCTATTCACAAGTCCTCCTGATAAACTTAATTCTCCCACTATTATGAATATTGTCTGTTTCATTTTGTTTAACAGCAAGGAAGAGAAGTAGGTAAAAAACATTCATAATATTAAAATAATCCCCGCAAACAACAGGAGATGTTTAAACAAAATCTGGAGTGCCTTTCAATCTTCTGCTAATTTGTAACATTTCAAGTACTATTTTTCTCTCAAATACATAAGAAAATAAAAGAAGGCTATTTTAATGTAAGAAAAATGGGGCAGGGAAACTTCCATATCCTCCTATGAACTGGAAATACAAGAAAATTCCAGGAATCTGCAGTTTTATGCACACTTGTCTGGGGATAAGGTTCATTGAACTCAATGGGACTTACTTATGAGTAATGTATCATTAATAACTGGCTTGACTTAAATATCCTGTCCAATATTACCCAATAGACTTTGTCCACATGAGCAGACCCATATATATTTTACACCTAAAATGTTAATTTTTTTATCTTAAACCGCACAAGGATGTTCTTTCAGACACTGTAATTAGAAAACTAAAATGGTCTCAGAAGCAAAGGAAAGGTCAGTGGAAAACAATACTGCAGCTGCTTTCAAGATTTGAGGTTTGTCACATTGACTGTATGGGGGAAAAAGGTGTTGGTGTTTTCCTTTTAAAGCAAAATGCCAGATTTTGACTATTTAAGGTTGCAAAACCTATGTGAGAGTAAACCCTATTAAACTCAAAGAAGCTTGCTTCTGATAAGATGTGGAAAGGATTGTACTGTTAGTCAGCTAAAGGAAGAAGTGGTGCAATGGAACTCGGTGAACCACAAGACAGATGGCAACCACAAAGGAAATTATTACCATATACTGAAGCCTCGTCTGGATAGTACAAATTGATCAAATATACGCTGCAAAAGCACTCTCAGGGACAGCAATGCTACAGGGGAAATGGCATAACTCAAAGAAATCTGCTTTCCAACAGATGACATTATTAGCAAAAGATGGGAGAGGTCCCTATCAGGATAATTCATCTGAAAGTAGCCCTGATGTTGAAATGAATAGATCAAATCTCAATTGTTGTAAAAGCCCTTTTGAAAAGCTTTATAGACTGCCTCAGAGTAACAAATTATCTTGGCAATCTGTAGAAACACACCCTTTCCAATCAGAGATATGCATGAGGTAGACCTGCGGAGCGAGAGCCTCCGTTCTTAGTACTTGGAATCAAATTGTCAAGTCAATTAACCTGAATTTGGAAAGATTATTTCCTTAAAAGGATTGGAGGGGGGCGTTACTGATAAAACTTAATTAACTTGTATGAACTAATTTGGCTCTGACTTGACTGACATTTCTTTGCCCTTGGTGTGCAGATACTTTTAAGGTTATAAACTCTCAGTTTGCATCATTCAGGTACTCAGATTCATTTCATATTAACAGTGGCATATCTGGAGGGCTGGGGAGACAAACAGGGCTATGAACTATGCATTGAACAAATAAACAAAAAAAAATTGCCTTAATTCTTCTTCGCATTCTGCCAATGAAGAAGAACTCTTTGTCTTCATATATTGTATATGTACAAAAATATTGTAAACAAGTAGAAACATTTGCAGACTTTGCCTAAACACTTGCAAGTAGTTAAAATAAGATAAAGTTTATGGAAGGAAATTTGAACTGAAACAATAAAAACTGATGGTATGTAATTAGGATAAAATAATAAGCATAAGAAAAAAGAGGTTCAAGTATAATTATGCAGAATATATATATATATTTAATGAACCAGGAAAGGAAATGGAGGGAAGTCAGGAGGTTAAAGAGAACCTCTGAAAAGAGGTTTTTTTATTATTTTATTTTAGTTTTTATACTTCATGTTGGATATTATGTATTTCTCATTCTTCTTTTTTGATGGAAAATAATTGTTGAAGTTGAAATTGTAAAACCAATAAAATTTATTTACAAAAGAAGAAGAAGAACTCTTTGTCTTACTCCAAATGAGAGCGAACAGTTTGGCATTCATCAATATGGAACCCATGTGCTTCTGATGAAAGAGGTGGGCCGTGGGTAGCAAAAGTGTAAACACCTGGGGACATTTTAGTCTTTAGGTTATTCATATTATATTCTATTTTGTAAGCATGCAAGTACTATTAGTTCCAGAACCTCTATCATAGCCAAACATATTATGCATACATTGTTGGCCCATCGCTAAACTAGTGAAAGTGAATATACATGACCATATATCTATATCGGGGTCAGCAAACTTTTTCAGCAGGAGTCCAGTCCACTGTCCCTCAGACCTTGTGGGGGGCCAGACTATATTTTGGGGGAAAAAATGAACAAATTCCTATGCCCCACAAATAACCCAGAGACACATTTTAAATAAAAGCACATATTCTACTCATGTAAAAACACCAGGCAGGCCCCACAAATAACCTAGAGATGCATTTTAAATAAAAGCACACATTCTACTCATGTAAAAACACACTGATTCTTGGACCGTCTGTGGGCCGGATTTAGAAGGCGATTGGGCCGGATCTGGCCTTAGTTTGCCTACCCATGGTCTATATCCATCTCCTTAGCTATAACTTTTATTTGGTTTTTAAACCACAGCATCTGTCACAAAATAAACAAGTAAAGTGAATATAGGAAGATTAAGTCTGAGACATTCTGTAAGCAAGGCAGTAAGCATTTTCGCTCACCCACCAAGTCTTTGCTGCAACCTGCCTTATGCCTGTGCCCAAATAGCTATGTCAGCCGAACTGTTTCCTGTACCTTCCTTATTCTGATTGGACATCTTTGTGACTACATCAAATAGATGCCTCTCCAACTTTATACCTACATTGTTTCCCTTCCATCTGCCAGAGTTCTAAATGATGTGGGAAACTCACATAGATAGACAAGACTCAGGTTCCAAAGTTATCCTTTGGCGTGTGAGGGTCTGGAAGGATCCATATGACATTGGCTAAATGCATGGTTCCGTAACCTCTTTGTGTGAGTAGTGCTCGGAAGGCCATATCAAGGCACCTAGAGGACAGTTGACCACCACACACATTGGTACTCTGAGGAGAGCTCTATGCATCCTACAAGAAATCTGAGCTGAAGAGCATCATATATAATTAAAGCAACAAAAAGCAACAAGAATAACAACAGAAAACATTTCTTCTAATGCAGTCAGAACAAGACAATTAGCAGCTAAATTAAAAGCATGCTAAAAGAGAAAGCATAAATTTTATTTAAAAGCACAGTAAAGCAGCAAATGCCCTATTGGGTGTTTTCAGTTGTTAGCCGTATTGGGTATCTTGAGATATAAAGACAGGTTCCAAATGTCTGAAAATAAATACAAATAAAATTGGGAATGTCCAGTCAAAAAAGATAGCCCCAAAATAAACCCACACAGTCAGCATAATCTGTAATCTTCCGCAACCTTCTATAACTGGAAATTTGAAAGGGCTGGCTTTTTCGGAGCAAACAAGAAATATGAAATACACACACACACACACACACACACACACACACACACACGTAGGTTTTCTTTTGATTGACAAGTGAGACAGATTCTTGTCAAATTGAAATACGTCTGCTTCTCCAGATGGATGTGGGAAAAAGAAAGAAGGAAGAAGGGGGAGTGGAAGAAGGCGTTCCAAGGACAAATGTAGGAAGCAGTGTGGGAAGCTGCTTTTATTTTTATCCAACACACAAAAGTACATGAATGTGCACTGAGCTGGGGGGAGATTAAATTATGTTCGGAAATGTATGAATCTGGAGGGCCACACCAAAGGGTCTCCCCCCCCCCAATATATTCAGCTGGCTTTCTGAACACATACATTCATCATTAGTTGCCAGACATCACAACTAAATTTATATATGGTTATGTTGGCTGATGGGTGACATCTTTTGGGTAGGAAAAGGCTTTTACAGAGTATGCTAATTAGCTATAGGAGGTTGTCTTTCCATCAGCAATACAATTTGTATGCTAAGGCAAACAGGCATGTTGAACTTCAGGCACTTGGTGAAGGCTTTAATTCAGCAGGCATTTTAAGTAAGCTTTACTGATTTTATAGTTAATTTTAACTGATTTTATCTTCTGTATCTCTTTTGCAACCTCTTTGTACAACACTTCAGAATGACAGTTAAGTGGTATAGAAAGGGTTGATATGAACAAAATGAACAATAATGAAATACTATTTAAGGTAGAAATGCTTTAGATACTGTATACCACCATTCAGATGGAAATTCTGTAAAAGAAACCACGAAGAGTTTGGTTTTTGTTATTGCTTTATTATATTGGAAAGCAAATGTTCTTGGAATATGAGCCAATTTGGTTCCATGTCCTATGAGCAAAGGCCCTTAGATTCTCTTGTTACAGGCAGTGAAACAAAGCATGTCAGAGTCAGAACGAATATAGAATTATAATATTTACAGCTGGAGTCAATTGGTTCATTGTTTTATATGAAGGAAGAATGGAACTGATGAAGAGAAAAATATCCCCATAGTTGACAAAATTGCTCGTGAGATAGATTATTTTAACAATTCTTCTGAGCGCAATGGTGCTATAGAGCATTAAACATTTTTAAAGTGTTTCAAGGTCCAGTGTGGTATAAAATATTCAACATCCTTCCAATTCGCCAAAAATATTCCACTAAAATTAGAGTTCTATATATCTCTAAAATAATTGGCAAGATCAGCTTTTTAGTGGAAAGCAAAAGGGCTAGGAGATTTAATAATGCCATCATTGATCTTTGCATATGTGAGTAATCCTCCTTGGAAATGAGGCTGTTAATGCAGAAATGAATTCCTTTTCCTGGGTATATGTAGATTAATGACAAAATGCTTTCTCACAAAGAATTTCCTGTAACACAGAAACTAATCCATTTAATATAAAAGGATTAATAATAAGTTGAGAACTGGTTCGAGATTAATTTGGCTACATTTGACTGTTAAGTAATCACCAACCTGCCAATGATGCTTTTATTTTTTCTGTACAGTATGTGTAGGTACAAAGTTATCTTTTTGTCACTGTGTCAAAACTGCTTGCATGGGAATTTTTAATTGTGTAGTGTAGTCATTTCTATCATTATTTACTCCCTCTTTAAGTTATTTTGACGGTAATTATTTTTAGTTATTTCATGGTTGCGTGACCATTTTGGGTCTTATTTTATATCCTACTCTGCTGTCTAATTGAACTTCTAATGTATTTTAATAAACAATAAATGACTGCTAAGATTATGAGAGTTCTCCCACTACTAAGCATTTTTGTCAGGTGATCTGTATTGCATTACATGTTTTTTTTTTTTTAATGCAATCTAGAACTATTTTTTTTAACATCAGTTTTTATGTTACCATGGAGGAAAAAAACAAAAAATAACCCTTTGCCCTAAGAAAATTATTTCCATGTAGGTCAGGGATGGGAAACCTGAAGCTCTCCAGATATTCTAGGATCCAAGTCTCAACGGTCCCAGCCAGTATGGCCAATAGTCAGGTATGGCGGGAGTTGTAGTTCAGCAGCATCTGGAGGACCTAAATATGTCTACCTCTTATGCAGGTGGACTCCACAGTGTTGCACCAACACACAGGGCTGTTTCCACCTTTGGTAAGCTGCCCTTTAGTGTATTAGTGGGTCCTGTGGCAGGCTTGGCAGGTACCAGTGCCAATGAAGGACAGCAACAGTTCTTCGGTGGCTGGGCCTAGGAGTCGCTGTTTTAATTCCTCAAAATGCCCCTATAGCATTATTCCAGGTCATTCTGGGACATTAAAATAGTAGCACCCAGACCCCTTATGTGTCCTGGAGTGAGGTTACACTGGATGCATTTTGGTGAATTAACATGGCATGTTCCAGACTCGGAGCCTGATCACAGGACAACATTGTTTCAATGGTGGTGGCTCAGAGGTGGGCCCTGTCAGGAGCTCATTCTACACTCGAGTAGGACCCTGGCAGAGAAACATGCCCGATTGGCATGTTCTCCCCCTCCTGGTCGATTGTTCGGGAGCTTCAAAAGCTTTCTTCAGTCCGAACATCACAGCAACCAATGCCAACAGACATCGGCACACTTAGGGATCCGCAGAGTCTTCGCAGTTTGTGTAACAGAGCTCAGCAACTCAGCTTTTTGGCTAATCTACTTTATTTACATATAAACACACACGGAGCACTGCAACATGGCTCCCTCTCTTTCTAGCATCAGACAGCAAAGAGAAAAAAACCAAAGGACAATAGTCCCATTTCACGGAACACAGTAACACAAACATCCTGTCTCCGTCACTTCCCACTCTGTGGAGTCAAAACATACACCGTCAGGTGATAGACAAAAATCCCATGACTGCAGTCATGGAGCAGGAATTCTAGCAGGCCCTGCCAGGACTGCATGGTTCAGGTAGATGTCTAAAACTGTCAAATATTGATGCTAGGTCTGCTGGCTAGCAGCTCTACCAGGTCTTTATCCCCTGTCTTTATTCCCAACTTCTGCCACACCGCCCTGGTTGCCTTCCTCTACTTACTAGGCATTGGTTACCTCTTCCCTTCCTTTCCCAACCCCACAGAAAGAAAGAAAGAAAGAAAGAAAGAAAGAAAGAAAGAAAGAAAGCCCCATTTGTTTCTTCCTCTTCCTTCCTGGTTACCAGATAGAAAGAGAATAAAGTCATCCCATGTGAGCGCAGAGGCACTCCTGGAAATGAATATGTGTGTGCAACTGTCCAGAGTTTCACACAGCAACGTACACACACTGTTAAAAAAAGACTTAAAAAAGGAAAATAGACAAAATGAAATGCTGTTCCCATACTATTATCATTTAGGGGCCTCCTGGGGTGTGGGGTTTCAGGCCTGGGCCCCATAGCCCAACTCTAGTGGCACCACTGCCGCTGGCACTTGTGGGAAAAATATCGTTTGGGCCAGGACAATTACAATGTTCTACTGTATGACTGTAGACATCCAATGCAAATGTTGAATGAGAAATGTCAGATTCAAAATTGGATTGTGAAAGGTTTACATTAGAGCTTTGTATGTAAAAGCTTTAAATGGCCTTAAGGAGGAAAGATGGCTTAAAAATAAACTATTCCACACAAAAAGTTGTTGACATCTCTCATGAGTTTTGATCTTGGTAAGCTTCAAATATGAAACTTCATGAGCCATCAGTTATCAAATTGGAATTGTCATTGCATGTCATCTGTCAGAATACCAACAGATCCTAGAAATGCCATCATATAATCAGTGAAAATTCAGTGATTGTGTGTGCACCCAGAGGATGTTCAGATGGAAAATACCTCAAATCAAAATTTGGAGATGACTTTTAGAGGAGAACTTGAGGGAAATGGTTTTGAGGGGAACTGTCCATCCCACATGGGAAAAATAGTTTCAGCTCCTGTTGAGTTGAAATGAATGCACTTATCATGGTATTGATCCAGAGATGTCCTTCTGTTCACCATTAACCTTCAAGTGCTTTCAAAATCATGACCACTAAGTCCTTCTCCCCATTCTGTTCTGGAAGGACCTTCTCATTTTTAGGCATAGCGAAGTTTACAGGTAAGAGAGAAAATGTGCAAAAAATAAAATAAAAAATCCTCTCCTTCTTGTGAGGCCCTTTCCATGAGCCAAACGCTACTTACGTGATTTCTGGATCCAACCCACTGATTGTGCTTAAATTCAAAACCTCAAAGCTGAACATTGCTTTGTTTATCCATTGAAGTGAATGTAGAGTCCTCTGTGTGCCAGCAGATCAAAGTATATGCAAGAGGCAATTTCCTGCTAGCATCAAGCTGATCTTTCTGTAGATATTATTTAATTTTATTATTCTGGTGGCATTAGGCAATCTGAGATGATATATGCATCTCACCACTGCATTCTGAAGGACTGCTTTGTTAGTTTCTTTGTTCAATTTTTATGGAGGCCGTAGATTAGTTCCTGCTGAAGTAAAATATGAAATATGAAAAGAAGCATGAGAAGCATTTCTAAACACTACAAATTTGATGAAATTATATACATGATTGATTCTTCTGCCAAGGTCTTTGTGGCATTTGTTCTAATATTTCCTCAAAAACATTTAATTGCCGTCTTTTATGTATTTGTGTGCGTGTAAAAATAATAGGATGTGTTGTTGCCAACATTTCCTTTTTGAATCTCACCTCTAAACTATATACCTGCTTTGCTTTCCAATTTGGTAAGTGGTCTGTTTTGTAAATGAAAGATTCACAGTTTATGACGTATTTTCATTCTGCAGTGTAAATATCTAAGTGGGAAATGTTCTTTTTTAAAAAAACAAAAACAAAAAACCCCTAAATTAATAATCTGCCTTTATCATGGAAATAGGTAGCTTATTAGAAGCAGATACTCAATAGAAAATACAATTTCTGTGCTTGGATTCTGTAAATAAACCTGTCTC
Source organism: Podarcis pityusensis (assembly GCF_964106645.2). NCBI lineage: Eukaryota > Metazoa > Chordata > Lepidosauria > Squamata > Lacertidae > Podarcis > Podarcis pityusensis. Next base: position 63,031,471 of record NC_138027.1, on the reverse strand, counting down.
TCTATTTTTAAAGGAAGACCAAAACAAGACCAAGGGAGACTGACAAAATAAAGTGTCTTACCATAGAGATGGAAACCAAATAGTCTCTCTCATAGCATCAAATGACCTGCGACATCTGTCTGACAAACATCATGGGCTGCGATGTCTAGATCTACAACAGGAAGAGGAATCACCTGAAATTGGGTGCTGGATTCTTCTGCCAGCCAAGCACAAGATTTCTCCGCCAAATATTTAGTTTTTCTTCTTTTGCTATTGTTTCCCAGAAAGAGAGAAGAGATGATTTATGAAAGCCATGAACAAAGTTTGAAGATGTATTACATGAAGCAAAAATCCAAATGAGAAAAGACCAAATAGCGATATAGCCTGGGGTTGCTTAGTAGAACTGAGCTGAATTTGAGCTTTAATATTCCGAAATAGTTGTGAAGCAGAAGCAAAGGTGAGATAAACTAAGCCCCACTGGATAATAAAGTAGTTTAGGAGATAGAAGAGTTAGGAAACATTAAGGTTATAATCATAAATAATGAAGGAGATTAAGGAAAAATATAATTATAGCATATGATTCCCCTACAGAGTGTACTGGATCAGAAAAGAGTCCGCACATTGCATTCAAATGCAACAGGTTCGAAAGTACACAACGTGATAACATGAATGGAGGTTTAGGAAGGCATGATGCCCTGGAGAGACACATTATTTCAGACTGGAGGCCTTTTCCCAGTCTCAGATGCTTAAATTAATTGAATTATGCCAGATTAAATGATTTAATGGGCTATACTGCAGTGGTAGAGAACCTTCTTTGCATGCAGAAGGTATCGTGTTCTATCCCTGATATCAGCAGCTATTGCTGGCAAAGATTCCTGTCTGAAACCCTGTAGAGTTACTGCTAGTTAGCATAGACAATGCTTCCCTTGATGGACCCAAGCATCTGACTCCATATAAGGCACTTTTCTGTGGGCCTTTATCTTGTCAAAGGATGGATGCATGAACTAATTATCAAAGAAGTGGTTCAGGTAATGTTTAAGAACCAGATATGAGTTGGAAACACTGGCGGAGGAATGGGAGTGTGGAGAGGGCGGACCACCCCCGGCACCACTATTCTGCTAGGGTGCCATCGAGGCGGCCCCCCTGGACACGCACTGCACACACCCCCACGCGCCGGGTGCCATGTCCCCATAGGCGGCGCGTCACGCCCCCAGAATGCACGTCATGCCTCCACAGGCAATGTGTCACACCCCCAGGATGCACGCCACGCCCCCGAGGCGCCAGTCACACCCCTGCCTGCTCTCCGCCCCCAGTAGCGGAGCATGCAGCTTCGCCACAGGTTAGAAATATACAGTTATGTATTCATTGGAGTCAATAGCAGTTGGCAATAATCCTGATACCCTGGCCACAACATGCTGAGTTCCCTGCTGCCTCATCCCTTCCCTTTTCCCTCTCAGTAGCTGGCAGAAAAATGCAGTGTTGGGAAACCAGGAGGGTAACACAGGCTCACCTCTGTTACCCCATCAGTCACCACTGACTGGTCCTGCTTTGAAGAATATTTTTCCATCCCTGCTACAGTGTGGTAGGACGTGTGGATCCAGAATTGGTCTCCACAGTCACTTACGGACTCATGGTTAAAACCGTGTTTATGGAAGACAATCTTACTCGGCTATGAGTGATCACCAAAGAAGAACAAGAAGACAGTGGTAATAATACTGCTATTGTTAGGATATTTGTTAACCAATGTCATTAATAAGCCATAAGCAAATAATCTATTGGTATCACAAATCATCATGATCACAAAAGTATACGAATATCCTTTGACTAACAAAGAAAGGATTTAAAATGCAGTCCAATGCATGTTTACATGGAAATAAATGCCTGAGTTCAATGGACTTTGCTCTCCATTAAATGTGTTTCAGGCTACAGCCTTACAGTTAAAAAAAACACCCAGCCACAAAATGTCAGCATGATCAATGATAACTAATTTGTATGAAGTCAGATAATTATATCTAGTTACCTTGGGCAATCAAAATTTCCTTTAATAGTTGTGTTGGAACCTGTTTATAAGCAATTAGAACTCAATTTGCCTGAAAACATCTTAGATTAAAAGAAGCAGGATTTTAAAATTACATAAAAATTATATTAAAATTAGAAATGAGGTTGTCTAAGAGGCAGAAGGAAACAAGCACTTCCAGATTTTCAGGACACGATTAACCCAATTGCTTGATCACCAGTTGGCTTTGAATCACTGAGAAATCTATAGTGAACTGATAAATAGCAATGGCCTAATCATATCAGGATCAATTTATTTTCAAAATGATATTGTTGAAAATTACTGCATGTGTAAAATCAGATATAAAAATACATCAAGGACCTGATCCTTCCCTAAGTCCATGGACCTTGATAATTTAAAGAGGGGTTTCACAGGTGAAGGAATACCTGCAGTGAGCACAGCTGCCTCTACTACAGAGCTTCCATAACTTGGCCTAATAATAATAATAATAATAATAATTTTATTATTTATACCCCGCCCATCTGGCTAGGTTTCCCCAGTCACTCTGGGCGGCTCCCAACAAAACACTAAAAACAGAATAAAACTTTAAACATTAAAAACTTCCCTAAACAGGGCTGCCTTCAGATATCTTCTAAAAGTTAGATAGTTGTTTATTTCCTTGACATCTGACGGGAGGGCGTTCCACAGGGAAGGGGAAGTGGGAAGTGGGGAGGGGCAATACCCCTAAACATTTTGTGAATCTAAATTTGACCTCATTGAGGGGCAGTATTTCAAGATGAGTAGGGAAATGAGAGTACCCCTAAACATTTTTTTTGTCTTAGAAAAAAGCACTGCATGAACCCCTAGGTGTGTGATGGGAGGAACTGGGAGAAAGTCAGACTTAAATGAAAACCCATTTGGGTACATTGCTGCATCTACACTGAAAGCTGGATTAAAGCAAGGGCAAACTGAGTGGCACCCTAAATTCCATTGCCTATGGGGGAGGGGGGCTAGCGTTCTAGCCCCCCCAAATCTTCCATATTAATAACCCCTAATGTTTTATGGGCAATTTATATGGAAAGAATATATATGAGAGAGGTACCATAGGTAAGAATCCTGCCAAATTAGTTGAACAGAACCAGAGCTTTTAGTTTAGTTACCTTTAAGATTGCTTTTGGTTTGTAGGGGACTAAAAATGATTTCCTTCTGTCCCTGTGGTTTTGTGGGTAGTTATTTTATTATGAAAATGTCACACACTGTGGATGTGCCCCAAGGAAAACAACCTGCATAATTTCAGAAAGTCAGGTATGGAGGCTAGAGAGTTATGATAAATGGGGCAAAAAAAAAAAAAAAAGCTTCAGGCTTGTATACTGCTCAATTGGCACCAAAAGTCACAGAAACTAAATTCTACTCAGAGTAGACTCTAAAATTAATGGGCCTAACTTAGTCATGCCCATTAATTTCATTGGGTCTACTATGAGCAGGACTAATGTAGAATACAACCCGATGTGCTAGCTGATTTGACAGGAGTGGATGTGTGGGAAATTGGCACAGAAGCACAAGGACTTGAATGCCCAGCATTTTCCAAGCAAGCCCTGCCAGCAGAACTAGCAATGAGTACAGAAGAGGCAATAACAGGGTGATAGCATTACTTCAGCATCCCTTTCCCAAAGCACTGCGATTGAAACTCCTGGTAAAATAACTTCTTCTTATTAAAAGTTACACCTGTCTGTCACAAAAGATCTTTCCCTGCCTCTCCTCGCCATCCTGGCATTTTCCTTATATGACAAGCTTTCGGATAAATGTTTCCATTTTTGCAGACTCACTATCTGCAGCATTAATTTTTTTAAAAAGCGTGCAAATCCCCAAAGAGCCCTAAACCACTTCAGAGGTCCTCATTCAGTGTGTTTGTTTTGTTTTGGGGAAATTTAGAATCTACCCAAAGTAGCCCAACTTCAGTTCCTTATTTGGAATTTATCTGTATCTTTTGTTGTTTAGTCATTTAGTCCTGTCTGACTCTTCATGACCCCATGGACCAGAGCATGCCAGGCACTCCTGTCTTCCACTGCCCCCCGTAGCCTGGCCAGACTCATGTTCGTAGCCTCGAGAACACTGTCCAACCATCTCGTCCTCTGTCGTCCCCTTCTCCTTGTGCCCTCAATCTTTCCCAACATCAGGGTCTTTTCCAGGGAGTCTTCTCTTCTCATGAGGTGGCTAAAGTATTGGAGTCTCAGCTCCAGGATCTGTCCTTCCAGTGAGCACTCCAGTGAGGGCTGATTTCCTTAAGAATGGATATGTTTGATCTTCTTGCAGTCCATGGGACTCTCAAGAGTCTCCTCCAGCACCATAATTCAAAAGCATCAATTCTTCGGCGATCAGCCTTCTTTATGGTGCAGCTCTCATTTCCATAGATCACCACTGGGAAAACCATAGCTTTAACTATACAGACCTTTGTCAGCAAGGTGATGTCTCTGCTTTTCAAGGTGTTGTCTAGGTTTGTCATTGCTGCCTCCCAAGAAGCAGGCGTCTTTTAATTTCGTGGCTGCTGTCACCATCTGCAGTGATCATGGAGCCCAAGAAAGTGAAATCTCTCACTGCCTCCATTTCTTCCCCTTCTATTTGCCAGGAGGTGAAGGGACCAGTGGCTGAATCTTTTACATACCCCAAATGAACTTGTATGAGCTGCTGTGTATGCTGATGTATATCTTTGGGCACATGACAAATGACAAGGTTCCTACATTGCAGAGGGTTGGACTAGATGAGCTTCAGGATCCTTTCCAACTCTAAAATTCAATCTCATAAAACTCCTTATCTTTTTATCTTTCTTATTTCTGATATTTCTTATTAAAAACCTGTATGGGTTGTTAGCTGTAAACTAGGCTTATGGGTGTTGATATTAAATCTGACAGCTGATACTTGAAGCCTCAGGTAGTATGTTAACTGCTCTGTTCCACTGTGTGCTTTGAGTATTTCCCTTAGTATTTCAGTACTACAGGTGAGGAGTGATTAAAAACAATCAAAATTTGATAGTTTTTAAAAATCCCATTGGGCACTTGAAAAAATAATAATGGTGGTGTTGTCTGAGAGATGCTGGATGCCTTGTGGGTTGTGTGAAGGGATAGAATGATGGATGTACATAAATTCCTTGCCTGCTTCAGTGATGGTAGAGCCTGATGCTGTACTATCAGCATAACATAATCTGGACTTGAGCACTTCCGTGGCCAGTAATGTTCAAGAAAATGAAGGAAAGCAATTCATGGCTCAGTGAATGCTCAGACTAAGGCCTACAGCAAGGGTCTGCAACCCGTGGCTCCGGAGCCACATGTGGCTCTTTTACACCTTTGCCGCGGCTCCGGGGCGGATACAAGCGAGGGGAGGAGGCGCATTGTGCGCCTGACACTCCCCACTGTGGCGGGCGCTGTACTGGCTGTGACGTCGCATGGGGGCGGTGTGTGCGTTAGTCACACACCGTCCCGACGTCACCTTCCCGCCCGCCCGCTACATTGTAAGGGGCATGTACGCTGGTCACTGCATTGAAAGGGGGCATGTACGCTGGTCACTGTTTTGAAGGGGAGTAAAGAACACACACACAAAAAAGGGTAACTTGTTAATTTAACGTTTATTTCTGTGAGGAGGAGTAATTCTGAGGGGTCAAACAAAGAAATAAAAAAAAAAAGTGACAAAAAAGTTATTTTTATAATGACGAGTTTTGCGGCTCCCAGTTTTTTTTTCTTCGAAAACGGGTCCAAGTGGCTCTTTTTGTCTTAAAGGTTGCAGACCCCTGGCCTACAGCTTTTTCCTGCAAACCAGTACCCATTTTCCAATACCCATTTTCCATACAATTCAATGGAACTCCCTTCTGCATTGGCACTTATAGATTCACACCATAAGTAATATTATTTTGAGCTGATTTCTTTTTTTTAAAAAAAGCCTAGTTAACCAATATTTTATCCTATGAAAATTATTGAATAAAGTCACCTGCAATTTTTAATTGTTGTATACTATCCAAGTTATGCAAGTTATACAAGTTTTTGAAATAAATAAAATATGGATGATCATGTGCTTAATGATGATGTAATATATGAGTAAAATATGAAAGAAAAATATACCTTATGTCCAATTCTACAGATGTCTATGATCAAATAATTTCTGATAATTTTGATGAAAGCTAAAATGTGTATTTGCAAATAGACACTTTTTAAATAATAACTTTTTAGACAGCATAATTTGAAATCCAGATGCTTTAAACTTGTTGGAGTCTAATGATAGTTTTGATTTTGGCAAGCTTCAAATATGAAATATAAAATGCCATATTCTGTCAATTGTCAAATTACCATTGTATGCTGTCTTCCAACTGCTTTCAGATACTTTATAAAACCTTTATAAGTTTTCAAAATGTGATAAGATAAAATACTATTTAATGCCAAGTCTCAAATAAATTGTATTATTATTGCATGCCAACAATCAGATATAGTATGCCAGGGGCTTTCAACCTATATTCTGAGGATCCCTGGGTTTTTCAGAAGCTCACCAGGGGACTCTTAATGAGAATAACAGCTGAAATAGAGCTTCGTTCCCATTACTGATTTACCTCTACAATGCACAACTGAAGAATATGGGGTGTTTTCCAGGTCATAGTCTCAGTGCATAATGAGAAACACTGAATACATAGCCTACCCAACCCAGTTGTTAGTGAGTGATGTCTCCATTTGAACGTGGACATGATTTCTGACTTTGGCTTGTATTCCTTGCTCATCTGTTTTCCATTTCTTTTATTGTGCTTCATTAATTGCCATTCAGCAAGTCAACATTGCCCAGGCAGTTCTGTGGCCCCACAAGAGTGAGATAACTGTGACAGGGCATTGGTGTTCAGTGAAATCAGGCCACATCTTTATTGACTACAGCAGTAGGTAATTCCACTCAGTCCATGCTGATGGAATGCCATTTCATTGGAGTCTGGAAGTACCCCAAACCCACTACATGGCAGTCATCTAGCCTTGAATTCGGGTGTGGTGCGTCAGGCGTCCAGGGTCTCACTGGGCAACTGAGGTGAAAGATTCCGGCCAGGCAGAGGCCCTAACCTGAGCCTGGAGATTGCCTCAGACAATCTGCCCCTCAGGCCCTTTACGGGGCCTCCTTCTGCTATGCCATCTCTGCCCACAATTCTCTCAACTTCTAACATATCCAAGTCTTATTTCACTGAGGGGGGAAACCCAATTGATGTCCAATTGAGGTTGGCAGGAAAGTATTGCTTTCTGACCTGTCAACCAGTGGTCTAAGCTCAGTACCAAGGGGAGGTAGGTGGGAAGCGTGCGGGACAAATGCCCCCAAACCTTTGGCCTCTGTCCCTTCTCCCACACTTGAGTTCCCATTTACCCCTGTTTAAAACCAGGAAACCTCCAATATGCACAGGAGACACAAAGCATATGCAAAATGCACAGTGCTGCTATCCTCACAGTCTCACGCCTCTTCCTTCAGGTAAGCCACAGTGATACCGATGCCAGGAGATGTGGCAAGCTCTTTCTCCCGTCACTGACTTGTGTTTTCTTTCTGCTGCTTCGAAGGCAATTTTGTATTTTGCTTTTCTTATCTTCATTGGATTATAACCCTATTTGGCCAGGGCCTGTTTTCTCATTTATTAGTAGGCCGCTCACAAATTGTACCTATGGTTGTTGTGTTATGATACGGCAAACACTCCTTGAGAGAACATTCAAAGAATCTTTGACATCAGGAAGGCATCAGGAAGGCACCAACACTATCTGTAAAGCAGAATTTTAAGGGGAATTATTGAGAGTACATTTACTTCATCCCTACTTTGGACAATGGCTTCCTTTTGCTCAAATGTTATTGATAACTTATTGGCTGTGAATGCTAACAAACTAGCTCCTTGCATTCCCTCTGTGCACAGCTTGGTATCAGCATATGAAAGGAGCTTTTCCATCACAGCCATGTTTGTTGTTTCCTTTCTGCACCTAAAAGATAACATTTCATATTAAGAACTCCAGGCTTTGATTGCTAGATATGCACAGGGAGCTCTGGGAAGGAAGGGACAGATTTTTCTGAATGAGTCATGTTAATTAATGAGATGGTGATGGTTCTATAAACAAGAAGGAGGGAAAGGGATTACTAATGCACAATGTAGTATACGGCAAGGGATCACGACTAGTATCATACACATGATACAAAAGGTTAAACAGGATGAACTGAAACAAAACGCTGGACTGCATCTTAATTTAGAATAAAATACGTCAGATGCATTGTTTCATCAAAAATTGTTATGCTTGAATAAATGACTATGAAATACCGGATGCAAATAGTATTTATCAATGATATAATTCCCACAATGTGATTCATACAATAGTATCTGACTTTCAGTAGCATCCAGCCAAAAATCTGCGTCATCACTAAAGTGTGAATTTCAGAGCATTGCTCCACAAATGAAGCAACAATATTTGTACCCCATAACAATACTGAAATTATGACAAAAAGAACATTGATAATCAGTATCTAAGCAAAATTTCCACAGTCCTTAATATGCTAGTCTTAAATAATGGCCTGGATGAGGGTAAATAAACTGAAGCTAAATCCTGACAGAATGGAGGCACTGTGGGGTTGTCCCTGTATCTGAGATTTTGTCTTTTTGCCACTTCTGAGGGAGAAGGTGTGCAGCTACATGGTCCAGCCTTGAACCAATACCTTCCCCCCAATTTCAGTTGAATTCTCAGCTGTGGCCTTTTCTGAATAGGGAAAGCTGAGCCACAGGGGTCCAAGTTCTGGCAATTTCCAGATTGGAATAATGTTATTCCTTATGCGTGGGGCTGCCCCCAAAGTTGGTTCAGGAAACATGCTGGTGAAGCAGCTGAAAAAGACTTGAACTTTCTGCTTATGGGTGGTGAGGTTTTGATCCTGCTCTCTGCAGGGATCTGTTTCACCAGTGTGTTCACCACAGGGAATGCTCTGCCAAGCAGCATCCAGTGATGTCACCTGATTGGCAGGTGGTTTTAGGGAATGGCTGGATGCAGTGCTGAGGCCCCAAAACCTGGCTTCTCCCCAAGGCTTAATGGCTTCAGACTGTCAATGCTTAAAAGGCTCCCTTGACACAAAAAGAGATGTATTGGCAGTGAAAAAGAGTCAAGAGCATTTGATACTCAACACAATAATTGTAAGGGTTGGGATCACCAATTCAAATTGAGAGGTGTGAAAATGATTGTTCCTGATCTTCAACTTGGAAAATGGCATACCCATACTGGAGCTGATAGTTGTGTTAAACAAAGTTCCTGCTGGTTATAGTTTTATTCTGGAGTCTGGGGACAAATACAAACAAGGAGCAACTGTCCAGGGGGAAAAAGGCTTTGACAATCCCACCCACCACTGAACCCAATGTGTCTTGACTATACACAGTTTTGGTTTTATGCGCTATCCCCAGCGTAAGTCGAGAATTGCCTCTATAAGAAATTAATTGCATTGCTATGTGTCTTACTTTAAATCATTATTCTTCAAATAACACCAGAAAACAATGTTTAGAGTGGTCTCTCTCACATGCATCATACATAGTTGATTACACTGGTCAACAACAAATTTGTTGTCTGCGTTTTTTCAGCTGATTTAGGACGAATCTGATGCGCTGAATCCAAAAATCACATTGGTTTTGCTCAGTCAGGTCAAGTTTTTGAGCTATGGCCACATGTCTTTTTTATGTTTTTGGTCACATGTACGCTTGTGTGGAGCATTTTAGAAGAAGTTGGTGGGGGTAAAATGCCTTGTCAAATAATTGTTTTGATTGGAAATGATTATTTTAATGACAAGAAGTATTCAGGTCCGATAGTTCTGGGTGATTATGTCGAAAAGGGATCAGTTTGAAGTCATAAAACCTCGAAATCTTCCATAAATTGGTGCAGCAAAGCATAAAGTTGGGGAATCAAAAATAAGTTAATGGGGCAGCCGCCCCACGAAGTATCCTGATCTTCAATCAGCACGTCGTCCTGTAGCTCATTGTGATGAAATTCCAGTGCCTATCTTCGGAGAACTTCCTGACTTTAGTGACGAAGATGCCTCCAGTGTTGAAGGAGATGATGAAGAAGAAGTGGTTCTTGAAGATGATGCTCCACATCCATTTTCCCAAAAGGAGTTGAATGATCTAGTTCGCGACCTCAGCTTACCAAAGGACTCTGCCGAACTGTTGGCATCCAGATTGAAGGAAAAAACCCTCCTCTCTGACAGTGCTCGAATCAGCTTCTTCCGCAACAGGCATCAAGAGTACCTCCGTTTTTTCTCGGAAGAGAAGGACTTGGTGTACTGTGCAGATATTGCGCAGTTTTCTGCTCAAGCTTGGAGTGCCACAGTACGAACCCAAAGATTGGAGACTGTTCATTGACAGCAGCAAGCGATCACTGAAATGTGTTCTGCTACACAACGGCAACCAGTTTGCCTCTATACCCCTGGCTCACTCGAGTACACTGAAGGAGAACTATGAAGCGGTGAAGTGTGTGCTGGAGAAAATTGGTTATGATCAGCATAAGTGGTTTATTTGTGTTGACCTGAAGATGGTGAACTTTTTGTTGGGACAACAGTCTGGCTTCACCAAGTACCCATGTTTTCTGTGCATGTGGAATAGTAGGGACCGTGCTCAGCATTACACGAAGAAGGACTGGCCTGTGCGGGAGGAATTGGTGCCTTGCAAAGAAAGAAACGTCATCAACGACCCTCTGGTGGACAGAGACAGAATACTCTTCCCACCGCTGCACATCAAGCTCGGCTTAATCAAGCAGTTCACCAAGGCTCTGGACAAGGATGGTGACAGCTTCACTTACTTGTGCCAGGCTTTTCCAGGATTGACCATGGAGAAGTTGAAAGCTGGCATCTTTGACGGTCCTCAGATCCGTCAGCTCATCAGAGATCCAGAGTTCGGAAACTCAATGAACGAAGTAGAACTGGAAGCGTGGAAGGCATTTGTTCTGGTAGTGAAGAACTTTCTTGGCAACAATAAGGCCAGAAACTATGCAGAACTTGTCAACAACATGCTGACTGCTTTCAGAAACCTGGGCTGCAACATGAGCGTCAAGATGCACTACCTATTTTCACATATGGACCGGTTTCCTGAGAACCTGGGTTCAATGAGTGACGAGCAGGGGGAGAGATTCCATCAGGACATGAAAGAGATGGAGACCAGGTATCAGGGTCGCTGGGACGCCGTCATGATGGCTGACTACTGTTGGACTCTGAAGAAAGACCTCCGTGCCGCTGAGCATTCCAGGAGTTCCAAGAAACAGAAGTTCAAGCCCTGAAGTTTGAAAAATGGTGAAGCAACATGCAATTTACGTGTACTTACCTTTATCAATGCCCACCATTCAGTTTACAGAAAACCTGACCTGATGGAGAGAAACGGATGCCATTTCCTGATTCAGCAGTGCAAAAATACCCTAAATCAGTTGTAGAAATCTAGACAACATTCAAAAAGTAAAAAATTGTTGCCCAGTGTTATGTCTTAAAAGAGGGCATTTCTTTGAGTGTGGCATGGAAAAGAAAGAGATAAACATGAGTATGTCTATATGAATCATAAACATTTTGTGAAATGCCAAGAAAGGTATATTTGTAAGAACTCTGACATATTTATGTAGTCCTTTACTTGGTTAAGAAGGGATTAAGGAACAGAGAGAGATGGAGAAAACACATCCTTTTATAGATAAGCACTGTGTGCATATGCTGTAATCTAGTTTCATGGTGTTTGTCATTTATTTTACCCATTACTAAAAAAATATATTTAAGCTCACTTTTAGACACACTTAATATAATATCAAAGTATGCAGCAACTTATAAAACACATCTGACAATTGCTTTTAATCACAACCCTTTGGAACATATGAAGATGTTCATTTTTCAAACAAAAGTGACAAATTGGAATTCAAGATTGTTGATTGTTCAGACACAGAAACACATTGCAGACAAAGACAAAAGAGGTTTTGGACAGTCATATTTGTAACACTGATACATATTCTTTGTTACAGCTGTCTAGTTTATTTCAAAGAGGCAGAATGTATCTTTTCCTTATTAAAAGAGTAGAATATGTATTGTGCTTTAACATGTCTCATAAAACATACTGAATGAAATAGTCTTGCTTTAGATATATAATGTAAAAAATTGATAGTGTACAGCAGGGGTGGGCATCAGAGGCAATTATGGGGGCCACATTCCAGTGGGGGTGCAGAGGAAAACTAGAGCTATGGAAGTGGCAATTAATTTTGTGCAGGAGGCAATATCAAGCCATAAAAAGTCAGAAATTTACAAAAACACACATTTCTATCCTTCAGACAAGAAAGACCTACATTGGCTCCCAGTATGTTTCTGAGCACAATTCAAAATGCTGGTGCTGACCTTTAAAGCCCTAAACGGCCTCGGTCCAGTATACCTGAAGGAGCGTCTCCACCCCCATAGTTCTGCTCGGACACTGAGGTTAAAGGTTAAAGGGAAGCAGGCAGAGGGCTTTCTCAGTAGTGGCACCCACCCTGTGGAACGCCCTCCCACCAGATGTTAAAGAGGAAAACAACCACCAGACTTTTAGAAGACATCTGAAGGCAGCCCTGTTTAGGGAAGCTTTTAATGTTTAACAGACTACTGTATTTTAATATTTTGTTGGAAGCCGCCCAGAGTGGCTGGGGAAACCCAGCCAGATAGGCAGGGTATAAATAATAAATTATTATTATTATTATTTATTTTTTGAAAAACTTAGATTGGCTGAGAACTGAGACTTCCGGGTTGGCGCCACCGGCAATGGCGGAATTCCTCTGATCTGGAGGAATCTGCCTCGTGGAAATTCGGGTCTGGCCGCCACGGCGAAGGCGGAGACCCACTAAAAATCACAGGCAGGTGAAGCCTGTGAACGTGGGATCCGGCGGGCACCTTTTGCACCTCCCCTACTCGCGGGGAAACCCGGTTTCGGGGATCCGGAGCGATGTGGTGTGAGCAGCGCGGTGCTTCGGATCGACTGCTTCTTCCACGGAGCGAAGCCGCATAGCTGTTGCCAGAGAGCGCTGACTTTTTCCTGTCGACAATTTGATCTTAAAGCAACTACCCGTGAGTAGAGTGAAGAATTAGATTTTTAAAACGTCTTAATTTGGCACCGAAACGGGGAGGTTCAAAACAGGAAGTCCACCTCCCCTTTTTGTAAATAAGACTGAGGCAAAGAGGCTGCAAACTAAAGTCTTGGAAAGCCTATTGTAAAGGACTAAATTTTCATCAGTAAAAAATATTAAACCCCCTTGGAAGCAGGAGAAGAGGGGGGAGGCTTTGGATTGTATATCTCTGCAGGAGTGAGTGAGGAAGTTAAAATACCACCGTTCCGAACCTGGAAACAGGCTGCCAGTAAAACCGACGTGTCTTGGAAGGTTCATTGACAGCGAATAGAACGTTCGGTGACAGCTAGCATAAGAGAGATACATTGTTTCCATTGTCTTCGTCTGCACTTAAAAAGGAGTAAAAGTAACGGAAAATTGAAACAATCTTACTGAACTTTATTATATAAAAAAAGGAGGAAAGTAACTGAAAATTGAAACTAACTTTGGATTATTGAAACTGTGTTTAAAAGAGGACATACTGACCGATACAAATACAACTCGCTCTCCCCTAGTGGAAGCTTTTGAAATTGGTTACTTGATAGGAGCTGGGCTAGGGGAATTTCCAGCTGCAAGATAAGAAAGTGTGAGACTTTGGAATTGACCTTGAATCTTTTAAGTGTTATGGCAAACGGAAAGGAAAAAACAGACGAAATGTCGACAGAGGAGGCCTTAGTGGCTGCATTATTGAAAATAAACGATTCGCTGGAACAACTCCACAAGAAAACAGACGTGAGAAATGTGAAATTGGATGTTGCAAATATTGAAATTGATTCAATTGTAGAAAGTTTAAATAACTTGGGACAAAAGGTGAATACTAATTCAGAAACCACTCAGAAACTGACACAGGAATCTACTTCGACATGGCAAACTGCAGATGAAGTCAGGGGAAAAACCCTTGCTGCTGAATCTAAAATAATACAACTGGAGAGGAGAGTCCCATCCATACAAAGACAACCTGACGAACATAAGTTGACATTCATTATGATTGGACTTAAAGAAGAACGGATGAATCTGAGGACCAGAGCCCTATCTGAATTGGAAAAGGAAAGCTTGACAGAGTTTCAGGAGGCGATACTAACATTGGTTGAGAAAGAGAGGTATTTGGGGGTTAGTATGACTGCCAAAAATGTGAATTTGCTTAAGGATAACTGTGAAGGATGTTGGATTGAGGAGAAGGGGGATTTGGAAATATGGACAAATCAGAAGTTGTCACTGTTGGGCCGAGTTACTGTGGTAGGGATGAGAGCTGCTGTGTTGTTGGGGATGCTGCTTTTGTTTCAAACACTGCAAGTCTTGGATGGGATGGAGGGCTTCAGGAGGTGGCAGAGGGATGCTCCTAGAGTTGTTTGGCAGGGCAGGAAGCCTCGAGTAAAACTTAAGATATTGATGGATGCCAAAGAAGGAGGAGGACCTGCCCTGCCAGACCTTTAAATTTTGCTGTGAACTATCTGCTTTTTGCTGGTTGAGAGAATGGTTGCTTTTTGAAAACATTGAAGCGTTGGACAATGGCAGATGAAACTGATGGACTATATGGAATTGGCGGAAATGACTGGCAAGATCCGAGACCAGGGTGAAGAGTCGGTGGAAGAAGACTGGAAAAAGTTTAAAGACCATTTATAGAGATATTGTAAAATTAAGGAATGTTAGAAAAATGTTGGAATGAAATTATATGGCGTTAGCAGAAATGTCATAAGGAATTAGGTATAGATAGATTAATAGAAAATTAAAGGAAAAGTATGGCAAGAATGTGTTAAGATAATTATAGAACAGAAAACAGAGTAAGATGGAAAGGAATTGCTGAAACAAATAATAGAAGTGGAATACAAAAAGGGAGGTGAGAGGAGGTCGCTGGAAATAAGTGAATGAAATATAAGATATTGAAAATGTTTGAGGTGTTTTTAAACTGTATTTGCTTGTTTTTATTTGTTTTTTTTTGTCTATGTAGCGATTTTGTATTGTATTTGCATTGTTTTTTCTTTCTTTTCTTTCTTCTTTTTTCTTTTTTTGAAGTGTTGTGTTGGAAATGTTAAAAAATTAATAAATATCATTTTAAAAAAAATGGATTGGCTGAGAACTGTGATCCTATCACGCCAGACCTTCAAAAGCATGTTTTTAAATGTTATGGGATTGTTTCCTTTTTCCATTTTTTAAAAAATATTATTTTAACAAATAGAACATATAAAACATACAAAAGAAAACACCCTACAGGGATTGTTTCCAAAGACATTCCTCTTTAGCTTTCTCCTGCTGCTGCCCCCCCCCCCCCTTCTCAGGGCTCCTCCACCCACTACAGGTATCAAAAGAACAGATGAACCTGTATAGGAAAGTGGATGTGCAATGTGTGAAGTACTGTGCAAGTGTGATTCATTCAATCACACTTACACAGTCCAGTCAACAGTTGTACGCAGTGATTCAGCTGCCATCATTCTTGTTACAGTGGTAATTGGTCTCCATAAGGAAAGGGAGCCAGGCTAATCAAAGTGTGCCCTGGAACTTTGCAGATTTGCTTTGTTTTCTTGTTCTTCCTCTTCCATTCTCCCTTTTGTATCCTGTCCTTTCAGATCAGCTACTGAGTCAGGGACTTGCCTATTTTATTCTTTGTAAAGCATTAGTACAATTTCCAGCCCTTAATAAATACTAACAATAACTTCCACATGAAGGTTATCTCCACGAAGGAAAATTGTAATGTATGGCAGAGCTTTTATTTCTTATTTTCTTCTCAGAAAATGTCTGTCAGCCTTATGCCTTTATTTTCCTTTTATTGGTTGGAACTGTCTGTAAGCCGCTCTTGAATACTGTAACACACACACACACACACGAGATTTTCTCGCATTCAAGCTCTCTCTCTCTCTCTCAAAAAAAAAAAAAAAAAAAAAAACACAACAACTACAAAAAACACCTCCAAAACACCTTGTCTCATATTTCACTGCACAATTCCAGAAATCTTAAAACGTCACTTATTTATAAGATGCTAGTACTTGAGTATTGATTGCTTATCCAAAGACTATGAACCGTATTTTCAATATGTTTGAAGTTTTATTCTGTTTTTAGTGTTCTGTTGGAAGCCGCCCAGAGTGGCTGGGGAAATCCAGCCAGATGGGCTGGGTACAAATAATAATTGTTGTTGTTGTTGTTGTTGTTGTTGTTGTCATTATTATTATTATTAACACACTGTACAACATATTTGCCTTCCACTGAATGCATATTTAAGGTGCATTTTCATTCACATTTCTTTTTCAATAAGCATTCTCCAAATCCCAGATTTACCATTCCAAGGCAGGCACCTCAGTGCCCTGCTCATCTTGTGTTTATTTTGCATATTGTGCCTCCAGTCCAGTCAGCAGGCTATATGCTCTCCTTACCTTTTCTTGGCTGCCCTTGTGCCCTGCCTGGCGCCATGGAGAGACAGGCACCGCTTGCATCTTTTGCTTTTAACCACTGGTGATATTTCGATAAAGGCTACTGTATGATATCCAGCTCAGCAGTGGCTTTGATGATATGCTATTCCTCTCCTCTCCTCTTTGCCACTGCTGCTTTTATTGGTGAAGTTCACTTTCTCTCCCACTGAGTGCCTTTTTTGGTTTTAGGCTATCAGAAGGTTCTCTGCCACTGACCATCCTTTCCCTTCTTTTCCGTTCTGCTCATTATTAATGTGAAGGATGCCCTTGGAGCAACTAAGACCTTAGATGCTTGACCTTTAGTCCTGCAGTCCTCCCAGCTACTTGTAGCAGTGTTTGACTGCAGGAGAACCTTTGGTTCTTCACACATGCAGCAAATTAGGATCACTCCACCTGCCCCACCTGCTTTAAAATTCAGCTGTCTATAAAAGTGAAGTACCCAAGGAAAGATTCTTTTTTCATTAAGATAAAGCTAATAACAAAGAAGATGCACCTTTCTTCCACTTCAGTCCTTTATCAGGCACCTCACAGCTGACCGTAAGGCGGTGGTGGGGAGGTGTGAGCCTTCCCAAAACAGCCGCGCTGTCAGGGGTGCTTCCCAGCCAAAGCAATGCACATGGCAGATAGTTAAGCATCCAATTCTACAGCTCTGGATATCTGTGCACACCAGTCTAATGGCTAGGCAGCTATACCCAGGTCCATGCTCTATAGAGCAGTTGCAGCCACAGGGAACAACTACCTCTCCACCAGCTTATGCACTTTTTCCCAACAGGCTGCATGCACATAGCCAGAGACTGCACCTGTGTGGAAATGTTTTTTTGCTCTTCTTGGCCCTGGGAGACAGTGGTGCAGGCCACTGTCCCACTGTGACCACAAACTACCGCTCCCCAAGATTTCTAGGGAAGCAGCCATTGCAGATGGTCATTCGGCCCAGAAACCCTTCCTGGTCCAGTGGTACCTCGGGTTACATATGCTTCAGGTTACATATGCTTCAAGTTACAGACTCCGCTAACCCAGAAATAGTGCTTCAGGTTAAGAACTTTGCTTCAGGATGAGAACAGAAATCGTGCTCTGGTGGCGTGGCGGCAGCAGGAGGCCCCATTAGCTAAAGTGGTGCTGCAGGTTCAGAACAGTTTCAGGTTAAGAACGGACCTCCGGAACGAATTAAGTACTTAACCCGAGGTACCACTGTATAATCATGAGAACACAGATAGTCAAATGATTGTACCAGGAAGAGCCCTGCACCACTGCAAGCAAATGTGGAGATTTCCCCCTTTTTTCTTTTTCTTTTCTTCATTGTTAAAAGATGGACCAGACCCCCTGTCCACCTCATTAACATGATAAGGGAAATGCACTACTCCCACCCCCCATCCTGTGATTATTATTTATTTACACAATTATCTTGTTCCCTGTGAAAGAGGCAGACATACCTCTTTTGCAAGAAGCACATATTTTAATGGTGCAGGGGGTAGAGGAGGACTGGGATTGGCACAACACTGGTTTATTTATTGGACAATATTTACCCTGTACTTTTCTGCTAACAAATCATAGCACAGGGCCACAGTTTTTTCATGGTGCCATGCGTGTGCACGTACATATTCATAATACATGTGTAAGTAAGATGAATGAAGTAAAGAAACTGAAAGCTGACAGTGCATGCAAAATTCCGTGCTGGTGGTGCAGAAGGAGACGCATGACCAATGTGTGATTCCTAATGCTGCATATCAGTTCCACTTTAAAAACAAGGCAAGGTCATTTTTAAAAATCTGATGATACATTCAGATAAGGACAACTTGGAAACATTCCCTACCCAATTGGAAAGCTGTCCAGTGTATGTTTAACTCTTCGGTATTGTAGGAATCTACTCACAAGGCAGCCTGATTAATTCAAGCTGCAATACTGTGCACACATAGCTGGCAATACACTGGATTTGCCATGCTGACTTGGCCTGATGGGAGTTGTAGTTCAAAGCACCTAGAGGCACCAAGTTGGGAAAGGCTCAGTTAGCCTATTGTATTTCACAGGATTATTGTGAAGCTAAAATATGCCAACTATAATGTGGTGGGAAGAGGATATAAAAATGAGAAATCAATAAAGGTGTGTTCTGGAATTCTGCTTTCTATCTGAATACCAAGAATACTTTAAAAAATGTTTTTGTAAAGCAACCTCCTACAATTTGTAGTCAATAGAGATTACAGCAGTCGCAGTTCAATCAATAGCATGTTATTTTGTCTTTCCAGATGATATCCCAATTTAAAATGCTGTGCCTGTACTTTAAAAATGTATTTCTGACAATATGAAATAATACGCCTTTGTCAAATAAAACTCTACAGGCTTTTTGAACTTTTCATTTTTGCCTAATACTGATTGCACCCTATAATGATACCACAAGATAACTAAGGAATCCCTGTGCCAACATGAGAATCTAAACATGGCCATGGAATGTGAAACCAGCATCAAGTTCATTCGTTCCAATTTGACCACAATACATATTTGGTAGCTATGTTGGTAGCTTGGAAACTTTCCTGTACTGAGATTGTGTTGTGTGTAATAAGTGTTCACATACCATGAAGAAGCCTTTGCACAGATTATTCTGTGAAAATAAACTGCAGCATTTCCAGGGCTCCCAACTCCAGCACCAGGCTGGAGAGGGCTGAAACCACCATCTTTTATTATGTACAGAAGAATCTGTGCAAAATAAAGGAGACTGCTTCAGCCCCACCCCCCTTGGGTGCTGAGGTGGCTTAAAATGCTGCATTTTGCTCCCAAAGAGCTGTGCTGCTGCTTAGTGTTATGGCTGGAAATAAAATATTCTTCTGCCCTGCTCTCTAGAGAGGATGTCTAGAGAGCTGGCAAAGTGTTTTCGTTCCCAGACAGATGTGGAGGCTGGTGGGCCACTTTGTGTGGCTCAACAGGACAGATTCTGCTCTTCAGTGACTCAACTGTGCCTAGGGGCTACCTTCCCCCTTCCCCCAAAGATGCCTCTCAAACTGCACTAGGCACTATCCCAGATGTTGTTGAAAAATATCTGGTCACTGAATGTCGCAACTCTTTGCCACTTGAAGTATGGATGGGGCCACTTAATAATAGGATCCCTATGCTTAAAAGATCTCACTTTTCTTCTCCACTTTTGCTCATTCTCTTTTTTTTTTTTTTTTTGGCAAGTAAATTTTTATTCAGAATTTGTACAAAAAAAAAGAAAAAGAAAAAAGAACTAACAAATACAAAAATAAACATTTTAACATAAATTATTCATCCTATTTTCATACTCTACAAAAAGGAAACATACAATCATACAAAAAATAATAATTTGCTCATTCTCAGTATCCCAGAATTGGCTGAGAAAGTCTCCAAAGAGACCTTCAAGTCAACATCATCATCATCATCATCATCAACAACAGCAACAATTCTTCCATGTAGCACAACTTTGAGGAATGTGGTTTATAATAGCTCAGGAGTAAAGAATAAATTAAACAATCCCACCCCCACATACGATACCTGATAAAAATAAGCTGAATTTAGTTTTTTGTGGTTTTGGAAAATGGAGATCAGTCACGGTTTTCCTGCAGCAATTTTTCCGTTGGAAACCGCAGGAGGGGAGAATGTTATTGCTCTCAGCTCCTGCTTGTGGGCTTTACCAGAGACATCTGGTTGGCCACTGTGAGAGCCGAATGCTGGTCTAGACTGACCTTTTGCCCGATGCAATAGGCTCTTCTCATAGTCCTAACATGTCACTTGATGCAAGGAGACAGCATGTCTGCATTGCATCAGAACAACAGAGAGAAGCAGGAGAAGCACCAGAGAACTTGCAAATGTCTGAGAAATCGCGTCTTTTATATAGCTCTCCCTGCCAGGTCTATTATGAAATATTGTTGAGATATTCTGTAGCACATTTCTTGGATGTTTCAGAGGTTATAAAGAGACGCAGAGCTAATTACTGTAATATAAAATCTATCACCTCTGTCACATATAAGAATCTAGCACCTGCCACCCTGCCTTCCTTGCTTCGTTTGAATGAGATAGACAAAGAATAAAGTGGCAAACAGCTTAAGCAATAGCTGCACCTCCAAAAGGTTATTGTAAAGCTCAAAAAAGGTCAGAAAGCAAGTACCAAAATGATCAAAGACTGGAGCCACTCCACCATGAGAAAAGGTTGCAACATTTGTGGCTTTTAGTTTACAAAAAAAGACAAATAAGTGGGGAAATGATAAGGTGTAACAGATCATGCATGGTTTAAATACATGCATGGGGATAAGTTTTCCACTCATAAGACAACCCTACAGCTTCTATGAAGCTGAATGTTGGAAGATTCAGGACAGAGAAAAACAAATACTTCTCCATACATCTTATTACAACAATGGGATTTGCTTCCACAAGATGAAGTAATTGCCACCAATTTAGGATCGCCTCAGAGAGGATTAGACAAATTCATGGAGGATAGGACTATCAGTGGCTACTAGCCATGATGGCTGTGTTTTACCTCCATGGCTGGAAGCAGTTTCCTGGAATCATAAATGGGGAGAGTGCTGTTGCATTCAGGTCCTGCTCACAGGCTTTCCACAGGCATCTGGTTGGCCACTGTAGGAACAGAATGCTGGACTAGATGGGCCTTTAGTGAGATCCAACAGGACTTTTCTAACATTCTTATGAAGTATGGTGTGCATTATAATAGCCAAACCTAAAACAAGCCTAAAGTTTTTTGCTGGTCTAATGTGGATGGAGTTGAGAAATCTAGGTTCAGCCTTAGCTGGGTGGTGGCGGCAGCTGCCTAATGGCTGGTGGCAGCTGCCTAGGCTACACTTATATGTGGGAAAAGTGTACTATCATAAGTTGGCAAGTGCAAGTTCAAGGGGAACAAAGCTATAGCAAGTTGGTGGAGGAATCTTTTAATGATTCTTTTCCAACAGCATGAGGCTAGAGGGGATAGGGACATGAGTGCCACTTAGAAGTTACCTGTCTCACCCACACAAAGCTGTGAAGACTGGAGGACAGCAATACTTGCAGACACTTCTCATTACAGCAGTGTGAGGAGCCATTGTGTCAGAGGAAGTTTAGCCACAGGCCTCAAGATAGAGATACTTGCCTATAAAATGTTGAGGAAAAGGAGAGGGCTGTTGGCCACTGTGAGAACAGGATGCTAGATGAGCAACTAGCCAGATCTAACAGGGCTTTTCATCTGTTGTTAAGGAAAAGTCTTCTAACATAGCCTGATAGGACACCTTTAATGGATGAAGAGTATTTATTAGATTGATACATCAACCTGTCCTCAATTCTTTTGTAAACTTCATAAATATATGAATCTGATCTCTTTATTTCAGGGGTGTGGGTGCAATGACTGATGATGACTAGGCAAGCTGTTATCTTCCAAGCTCGGTGTTCTTCTGCATGACTATGGCAATAATTATGTGACAGGGTTCTTGCAACAATTACTGAGATAATATATGTGAAAGAGGAAAGCAACAAGCAACCATAGTTTTGTTTTCATTTTCCCGAAGTGAAAATTGCATGTTTGCAGAAGTGGTTAAGTGCCTTGAATATTGACTCGGGGCTTCTGTATGTTGTAGATCCATGAAAAAAGGACGGCGAAATGGTGAATCCTTGGTCAAGACATTTCATAGTTAATGCTGTTGCATGAATGGTGAAGCCTACACTGTTAGCTAGCTTCCTTAAGAAATCATTTACAATGTATGATAACAAGCTGGTCTGCAACTTAAATGGAAGAAGATGATGAGAAATGGCCCTGCACCTGTACAAGTCAATAAAAAAAGTTATTAAGCAGAAGGTGCATACATGACCCTCTGTAGAAAAAATGTTTTTTTAAAAATAATAATAACACAAGGCTATTCACTACTATCTCCAATTGAATTAATAGACAATTAAGACCAGAGTCTTTGTGTTCGGCTGGAAGCCAGTTCTGTCTTTATACCACTAAATAGGAAACAATATGTAATAGTGTGAAATGAAACAAATTTGGAAAATATATAATGAAAAACTGCATATCTGCCTTTTGCAGATTAGGGATACCAAAGTATAATGGCCGTGAAAAATATAACACTGTTTGCTAACTTTATCCTAATAGACAAACTCGACATTTATGTGTTAGATGCAGAAATGCCCTTATGCAGACCTACTTCTTGGCCATCCCATTTGTGAACATGATAAAATTATACAGTTGAAAGAGAATACATGAGATCCATCCATTATTGGTGATACCTGGGTGGTCACACAGTACAATACAATTCCAATAACATCAACAATAAACACTGAAATACAATAACATGCCCAGGTTTAGTATTGACAACACAAAAATGCCTGGATGAATAGGCAAGTCTTTAGCAATTGCGAAAAGCACACCAAAGTCAGTGCTCGCCTTGTTTCAGAGAGGCACTCCCATCATCTAGTGCCATAATAGAAGAAGTTGTTGTCCATCTTGAACCTCAGGCAAGGACTTTTAAATTTCATTGCTTAAAATGGGTGAGTTTGGTATAAACAAATAAATATATTTTATTAGTATCCTTGTACTGAAGCGGAGTGTATGGGGTTTTAGGAGGGGTAGTACCTCTGGTGGGGGACACGCCATGCTCCTTCTGCAGCAGTTTTTTCACCTTTGGTCCCTACCCTGCACTCAGCTCTCACCTGTGGCTCCCGGAAGCTGTCTTCATGTGACAGCAGCCACACACCAGGAATGGCTTTAACTGACTGGCTAAAACAGGTGAGGTTAGCCGATGTGTCTCAAACCCTTTGTGAGTTAGGGACATCCGATGGATGCCAACAGCAACTCTACTGGAGTGAATGGTATTTTAAAAGGTTAACTTTGATTTGATCATGCTATAATAGACCCTTGTTGAGTACACTTAAATGTTCATTCTTTATGTAAAAGAATGGTCACTCACTGCTTCCATGGGGGGCAACAGTTGTGGCCCCTCATGCTCTGCCTTTATCCCCAACAGTCAGAGCACGCATCTGTACCATCACACCTCACATAGTATTAGGCCAGGGAGGGGAGGCACTGGGACGGGGACTGCAAGCTCTTTACTGTATTTTCTTTCCTGCAATTCCTTGGTTCCTGTATGTTCTGCTATATTTCAACCATTTCTTTGTAGGCTGTTTTTACTTCTCTTGTTAACATGTTTTTCCTCTTTCAATATTGACACTTTAAAAACTAATCTTTGATGTTACTACTGTATCTTTCAGTGTACTATTATTTACCCGCCGTACGTCAAAGTCAATTTCTTCCTTGATCACAGCTTTACTTCCCATCAATATTATTTTATTACAAACTACAATTTCATTATGTTTCCCCATGGTTTCTGCATCTTTCTCTTTAGAACATACAACCGTGCCGATTTCCTTTCCTTTTATTTTGTGATATTTCTGCCTTTGCTTGTATCAAACCCCTTTTCTTTGTTTAGTCCCATTCACTTGATAGTTGTTCTTTTTTAAAAAATAAATAAATAGAACTACTCCCTACTTTAAACCCATCTATTGGCCAATTTCCATGCCTACATCAGATTTCATTTCCTCTTCTTAATTTGTGATCCCAGAAAAGCACAGGGAAATTCCCTCTCCATTCCACCTGCCCCCGCCCCATGTGGTGGGCTATGGGGGAATAGGAGAAGTTCAATTGAACCAGTGGATGTTTGCTGCATGAGAACAGCAGCATTGGAGCCAGTGTGGCGTAGCAGTTAGAGCTCTAGTCCAGGGCTCTAGTCCCTCTCAGCCATGAAATTCACTAGGTGACCTTAGGCTGGTCACACTCTCTCAACCTCACCTACTTCACAGAGTTGTAGGGAATTTAAAATGGGGAGGAGGAGAACCATGTACACCACTTTGAGTTCCTCAGAGGAAAAATGAGATTAAAATGTTAACAAATAAATAAATGCACATTCCTATGCATCCTGGCCTATTCTTCGCAGCTATTGAATTTGAGTACAATTGGGTCCTCCCCCACAAAAAACAACAGCCAAATGAAAGTGAATTATTGCCAAGGGCTGAAAATCTATTCATTCTGCCCAGTCAGAGCTTGAAGCCACAACTTTAGCTGGATCCTCCTCAGCCAGTTCAACGGATAGCCTTTTTGCAACTATAGAATATAGGAATTCTCTATAATGCCCCTGGCTACTCACTATCACATTTTGGAATAGTTTGGAAATCCTTCACCCCTTTCTCCCTGCCATCTATGTGACAGATGCATATGATAT
Source organism: Podarcis pityusensis (assembly GCF_964106645.2). NCBI lineage: Eukaryota > Metazoa > Chordata > Lepidosauria > Squamata > Lacertidae > Podarcis > Podarcis pityusensis. Next base: position 63,006,786 of record NC_138027.1, on the reverse strand, counting down.
GGTTACGAGATTTTTTTCAATGAATCCCGGGACACTTTTTTTTTTAAAGCTGATTAGCAACAGGGAGTCAGTAGTGGGGATGGTGACGCAAAAGACCATAGACCCGAGCACACATGCATATTGTATAAAGGTGCAAAGCCCTTCTTTCGCACCCTGTGAAACATAAATGTGCAGAGTTTTTAAAAAACTGGGCAACGGCCCCCCCACCCGCAACTCCCAAGCCTCCCCTGATCAGTCAAAACAAAGGGGGAAGGGGGCAGGAGATCTGTACCGCCGGACGTCCCCGGTTCCCCTTTGGCAGTGGCGGTGGCAGCAGCAGTCAGCAGCCTGGAGCCTGCCTGGTAGCGCAGTTGGCTCTGGCTGGCTTCAGGAGCTGCTCACTGCCGTGGCGCCTGCCATTCTTCCTCACTGGAATTCCCCATATGATGTGTTGCGCACAAGACATATCATATGGGGACTTCCATCGAGGAAAAATGGCAGGCGCCACGGCAGGGACAGATTTGCAAATCCGGGGACTGTCCCTGGGAACCGGGGACATCTGGTAACCCTAGCATATGAGAGATGGAAAAGAGTTTTCAGCCCAAGGGCCATATTCTCTTCTGGACAACCTTCTGGAAGCCACTTGCCAGTGGAGGACAGGCCCAGAGGCCAAACAGGCAGAGCGGCAAATACAGTAGACTGATTTCTACACACTCACCCATGTGTCTCCATCTTCCATCCAGGCAAGAAAGAAGTGTATCAGAGTTCAAGGGCAACCAGAGTTCAGGCAAAAACACTCAAGAGGATGCAATGCAGAGCTGGTGAGGGGTGCGGCACAGGAAGCTGTATGGTCAGGGTAGAATCTTAGAGGGTCGTATTTGCACCCCAGACTTGAGGAATCCTCACCCCTGCTCTCTATAGTGAAATGCACACCTATTAAAGGAGGGCATTTGGCTGTTGCATTCTTGCCAGGCTACAAGCAAGACGGGCTTCCATTTCTTCTTAAAAGTGTTCATGATGGAGAAGCATTTATTTTGTTTACAGTGAATTACACTGAATGAACTGATTTGACCCTTCATCCTTTGCAGGTTTGTATGTGACCCCTGTAACAATGCTTTCCTTCTTTCCTTTGATTCTATTATCACTGCAATTTAAGAAATGGGGCTGCTATTGAAAAGAATAAGCAGGTAGTTTCTCCACACATATGTAGCCCTGTGCACATCCACAAAAATATACATATCCATTAGATATATTTATTGACTTGCATTTTGCACTCAAAAGTATTCTATAGCCCCCTTTTTAAGTCCACAAAGGCATGCAGGTAGATGTGGGAAATCATACCCACCAATGATTTTCATGAAGAGGCTATTCTAAGAAGTACATGATGACTTCATGAACATTCTTAGGGATTCAAATCCCCCCCCCCAGTCATTTTCCTTTTCTTAAGAAGAAAGTGATAAGCATCAGAACACTATCCTTAGCTAATGTCTCTCTTCACACTGATTTTAGGTTCATTTTCTTTGCAGCATTACCAGGATGTGACTCTATGAAATCATTTCAATTTCGTAATGGGAGATACGTTCTGAATTGTTTGAAAAGCTGACAACTTGCCATCTCCCTTTCATGTGTATTTGGTCCAGGCAACCACATTGCTATGGGCCAAAACGATGTGGGAGTCTGGAAACAATAACGAGCTTGTCACATTTTGTAAAAGTGAGCCTGGAACACATCCCCAGTTATACATCTGCCTATCTCTCTCACCGATACACTAAAGGATTCAACTGCCTACATATTTTCATTAAGAGAGAATTGACTGATCTCCATTGTTCTGTTTTGCCTTCTCTCGGAAACATCTGTGGGTGATTTCTTCAAAAATCTCTCTACTGTTTGGGAAAGAGCTACAATACCTTTGTGGCACATAAGCACAGCTGTATACTTTGTGTGCTGCTGCAGATACATTTGCCAAGCATGCCACATGACAGCTGCCTCATGCTAAGGGCTAATTCTTTCAGTGTTCACTTAACTTCTGGCACCACTGATGTTCCTCAGACTATTAGGGAAGCAGCACTCTAGCATGAAAAAGACTGGGTTAATCCTAAAACTCTGGTCCACTAGAAATCAATAGGGTCTGTTTCTGGCATGTGGAATTCATTTAATTCCATGTGCCAGAAAAGAGGAGCACAATTCTGTTTTGTTTTTTAAAACCAAAATTCCTTGATTTTAGGGCTTGATTTTAGTCTCCTTTTTACATACCTTGTCTTTTATGGGGGTGAAAAATAACAAAATTGGAGACACTTCTCTGCATCCAGTGAACCCTTACAGCAGGAATTGGGGGGGGGGGACATCAGGTGTTGTAGGAATCCAACTCTCATCAATCCCAGCTAAGCTAGCCAATGGATGATGAGAAGTATAGTCCTAACTAGAGGGCTATAGATTCCCCATCCTTGCCTGATAGGTATAGATGTTCTAGTGCACAGCTTTGTTAGGGGCAGCTCTCTAGAAATCAGCTATGTGCTTTGTTAATGGGAGCATCAGTACCTAGTTATCAAAGTTATTTGCATCTACATTGCAGCACATATGCAGCTGATACATTTTTAGAAGTGAAGACTACAGCAGCATTCTGTATTCTGAAGCATTGTTCAATCTTGTTTGTAGTAAATTTTGTTTTCACATTCAACAGCACGTTTATTGATGAGCAAGAGATCACAATGCTCTCTAGAGATTGCATTCATATGGTGTCACAAGTAAGATGTCATGTGACTGCAATAATATCCTTCCATTAAAAATAAAACAACATATTAAAGATTCTGTCTCTGGAGTTTATACCACTGATGCGATAAATAAGATAATTTTTCCATTTTTAAAACCCCCTAACTGCAATATATATGACATGATTTATTCACCGTAGCTTTCAGAGTTCTGATTTATATACGGTAACTTTCAGATTCAGGTACATTGGCCTGATTTATATATGCTGCATAGAAAAGTTCTTATTAATGAACCTAACATTTTTAAAGTTCAGATTTAGTGTGTTAGTTTATAAATCTTTGTTAAACTTCCAATTTAGTTTTCTGATTAATGTATCCAGGTTTCATGCTATTTATGAATCATAATATTAAGTATCTGATTTAATAAAACTGTTACTGTAAGAAGCATTAGCACAATAAAATATTCAACACCTAAGAGACTGACATAACACTGATCAATGATTTTTACATACCTAATGGACACTTTAGGCTGGATTCCTAAATTGGCATCTATAGGTGAAGCTATATCTCATATACATATAATAAGCTAAAAATAGGCTGTCAAGTGAGAGCCACCATGATGTCATGGAATGTTCAGCCCCATTTAACTGCTGAAGTGGAAGCTGTCAATAAACAGTGCAGTCTCTGTGGGGGAACTGAACTATCAATTTCCTCAAGTCCATAGACCAGCAGTCAAAATGGTGTTGTGCTGTTGTAGGATGGTCCAGAGCAGGGGTCAGCAACCTTTTTCAGCTGTGGGCCAGTCCACCGTCCCTCAGACTATGTGGTGGGCCAGACTATATTTGGGGGGGGGGGGATGAACGAATTCCTATGCCCCACAAATAACCCAGAGATGCATTTGAAATAAAAGGACACATTCTACTCATGTAAAAACATGCTGATTCCCAGACCATCTGTGGGCCGGATTGAGAAGGCGATTGGGCCGCATCCGGCCCACGGGCCTTAGGTTGCCTACCCCTGGTCCAGAGATAGGGAAGTGGTGTGGCAGATTGTGAGGTTAAGAAGATTTGTTTCAAAGACAGTCCAGAGAGGCAAACCAGCAAAGGGAAGCTGCATGAAGCAGCATCAAAGATGTGAAGGAAGAGTGGGAGGGAAGCGAAGGATTTAAGGAAAAGAGAAGCAGAAAAAGAGACCTGATGAAAGGAAAGACAAACAAGAAAGAAAGACAAGAGAAAGCCATACACTGTAACTGTGTGCTAATGCCAGAAGTAGGTGAGGATGCTTTAGGCAACACAACAGTTCGACCTGGTGTAAAGGGACAAGGATGTGAACAGAGCAAAGGGAGACTTATGTAAGATTCAGTTCAGTGGTAACAGCCCCTTAACTTTGGAACAAGCAGTAGGGTGGGGTGGGGACAGCTTTTGGACCCATGATTAGAAAACAGTTAAAAACAAGAATAATTAGAGAACCCCTTTTGGATTTTTTGTGTAAAAAGGAAAATGAATTACGTAATTTCTTTGGGTGAGAAGAATTGGAAAATATTGCCTAACAGAAAGTAGGTAAGTGGGGAAACCCCAAAACAGATTTTTGGAGAAGGCCCTGTTGTGCAAGCAGAGATCCTTGTGCTGACAGCACAGCTACTTAGCACTACATTGGATACAAGTCACAGTATGTACTGCACATCAGTCGATAGTGGGAATACAGGCAACATGATCACACATGCATCTTGGGCCTCTTTTTCAACATGGCATCCACTTGCTCCACCTGAGGCTGCAATATAGGCTTCAGTTAGTCGCTTTAGGGAATTTTTTGCTTCTCCATAAAAAATTGACCTGATGGACAGGGTTTGGTTTTGGATTTGTTTGTTTTTTTGCCTACTCTGCCCTGTATGCTTTGGAGGATGTTCACAGAATCATAGAATTGTAGAGTTGCTAAGGGCCATGGGGGGTCTTCCAGTCCACCCCTCTGCAGTGCAGGAATCTTTTGCCCAACGTGGGACTTGAACCCACAATCTTGGGATTTAGAGTCTCGTGTTCTACCAACTGAGCTATCAAAAAGACTGGAGTTAGGAAATGGGTATGGTCTAAAAGGTTAATCTGGTCACACTGGCAGGTAGGTGCTGGGATGGAATGAAGGTGAGATGATTAAGGGAGAATGCGCAAGCACCTTTCAGGGTGATGGACATTTTGAGAGGCCAGCTCTTCCAGACTGTGTGACATGTGGACTGAATACAAATAGCATCTTTGAGGCAGCTTAGTCTCACCCATTCAAAATTGTACCTTAAGGGTGCAGCTCAGGTAGAGTTCATGATGACAGGTCTCCTATCCTGGACAAGGTGGGCCGCCCAAGGCAGTTTTCATTTAGACATGCCCCACACTAGTATTGCCCTCTGCTGAGATCTGTAACAACAGAGTCCTTGTTCAATCCCTGTTTCTGTGTCTCACCTCCTTGGGTTCATGTGCCCTATACATTTAATGGCTTCCCCTTACAGTAGCAGAGTTCCCAGAGTTGTTAAGCAATCAATTCCACATCCTAGGGAACTCTGGGTATTGTAGCTCTGTGAAGAGAATAGGGGTCTCCCAACAACTCTCAGCACCTTTACAAACTGCAATTTCCAGGATTCTTTGAGGGGAGCCATTTAAAAAGGTTTTAAAATGGTATGATAATGCTTTAAATGTATAGTGCAGATGGGGCCTTTATTACTGACTTTACCTGCAAATCTAATCGGCATGTGGAAACATGAATTGATAAGAACTGGTAAGTTGCTTTTAATATTGTGTTTTAATGTGTTGACCCAACTCTGGGACTTTGGGTGGGTAATAAATAAATAATAAAAAGTATAAGGACTAAAACATAACTGGTACATTCCTAGCCTAGTTTAGGGGGAAAAAATGCATTAAATGCATAATTGTGAGGAAACCACTAGCAATATTGTTAAATTACAGTGCACCAGAAACTTGTGGCAGGTTCTTTTCCTTCATCTCTCCCTCCCATCTTGGTCATCATGAATACAGCAGGCAATGAAATAGCCACCACAGCAGAAGTGAGCCCAGTTGCTTTGACAATGGTTGTGCATTACTTCTCTTACTGGAAGGATTTCAGTTGGTCTCAATGGTATCATCATTCGGCCATATCAGAAAGGTGGCACCGTAGCATAATCATGTTCACTGCATCTACCCTGAGATCATGGAGTGAAAAAGTTTTGCAAAGCCAACAGAAACAGGTGCTGAAGAAACAGAAGATCATGGAAACAATGGCCGAAACAACGGGCATAAAAAACCACAAGAAAGTGAATGAAATATGGGTTTCTTATTTTTATTTTTTTAAGGGATGGGTTATTTATTTGGTAGCTTTTAATATCAGAAAAATAAAACTCAATTCTCCTTACAGCAGATATGGAATATCAATGCTGTGTACATCACATTTTAAATGAGAAGTTAGAGGATTATCTCTCTCTCCTCTTTCCCCCCTGAAATGATAGCAGTTTGCTTTGAATATTAAATTTCAGAAAAGCGTGGAAGCAACATAAGGAAGGAGGAGGAGGAAAACACTGATGGATTATTCTGTATAGTGCTACTAAAAGAAAAGAGAACCTGCAACAAGTCATCTGAATGACATAAATTATACACAGGCTTACATTTATATATTGTTGGATATGTTTTCCTATACTGTATTAAAACATGTAGCTTTTATACACAGTTTAGTGCATTCCACACTGAACTCTGAATTCTATATAATTAATGAAACACCAAACCCACTGTCATGTGCAGTATGATAATAGTGCTTAACCCAGTAACTTGGCTAACAGTAGTACACAACACATGTTTTAAACAGTCTTTTCAGGACTTGTCAGAGAAGATTCCAAGGCCAATAATTTGCCTGTCATCTAAAGCTTTAATTAATGTAAGAAAAAAGCAACAAACATATATGGTTGAAACCTTTACTTTGTAACCAGGCACTGCTAAGTGCCACCTACTAATATGAGTAGTGACTCAAGTGTAAAGTGTGACCTTTCCACAATGCTCATACTCTAAGTTCTACAGTTCAACACAGATGGGGGAATATTCAATGCCTCTAGAACAGTACAAGGAGGGACCCCAAAGACTTAACAACTCATTTGCCCCTGCTGAGTAGCAACTAAGGCAGAAGCGCCTTGAGTATATTCCAGGAGGAATTGCCAGGTGGTGCCTCCAAAATCAGTGAGCCCAAGCTGCAAGAGCAGAAATCATTATCTTGAGCCTTTGCAATAGTCTAACACATGTGACCAACAAGAACTGAACATATTGCACTTTTTAAACTTAAGAAGTTAATTGAAATCTGAAGCCCAAATTCCACAGCCTGTGTAAACACCCACCACCGTATGTATATGCGATGTAAATATATTTGTTTATCTCTTTTCAAATAGTCCAATATTTAATTTTCAACAATGGGGCATGATTGCACTGCACCCCAACTAAATTCCATGGATAGATGCAATCTACATAAGTTCAGTGGGAGTTTTAAAATTGACTTCAAACATGTAGGTAGGTATATATGAGAGATGCATGCCTAACCTTTTCCAATTTCTTTTAGCCAATTCTTCAAAATGTATTTGAAAATCACTGTATTTTTCGCACTATAAGACACACAAGACCATAAGACGCACCCAGTTTTTGGAGGAAAACAAGAAAAAAAATATTCTGAATCTCAGAAGCCAGAACAACAAGAGGGATCGCTGTGCAGCGAAAGCAGTGATCCCTCTTGCTGTTCTGGCTTCTGGGATAGCTGCCCAGCCTGCATTCACTCCATAAGACGCACACACATTTCCCCTTACTTTTTAGGAGGGAAAAAGTGAGTCTTATACAGCAAAAAATACAGTAATTTAAGGTAGCATTTTTTCCTTTTTTTAAAATAAAAAAAAAGTAGTGGTAAGAGAACCAACACAGCCAAATAGTATTTTGCCATTCCTCACTTTGCTCTAAACTAAGATCATTGCCATTTTACCCCATGCTCACTTACCTGCAGTGGGACACATTTCCAAGTAAACATGGCTAGGATCAAGCTTTGTTAAACTCAAGCTGCATCTATGCTACCTTTTCAGCAGACTAGGGCTGCTTCCAATGTGCTCTGCAGCGGATTCATTAATCCACAAGTAGGCTTTGCATTGTGCCATGCACCCACTCAGCATCTGTCAGCAATTCCGGAATGGCTTTTTGAGGTCAGCATGGTGTCAGCACAATTAGGAACTATATCAGCACAACACTGTTATGCTCCTCATTGTTACTATTTAAATAAGAACACTTTGCTTGCTCCCACCTCCCCCCGCTTGTGTTGGCGCAAGAGTGAGCGGCAGGCCCGGTGGCAACATAGCATAGCTTTTATTTATGACACTCATGTCATTATTTAAATCTAAGTCCCCCTCCTCTACATTAAAAAAGAAGCACACACTTGCAGAAGACGTGTATTATTAACAGCATATTTATGAACACTGAACACAATAACAACTGTGCTTTGTAATGCAAATTGGTTCCTCTAGCCCTTTAGAAGGCTCACTGGATAATCGGAATGCTTCCTCCATAGAAGCAATTTTATGATGATGTTTGGTAAACACACAAACACATCAAGCCCGAGAGAACAAAGCAGTACAATGTTGCTCGGTAATTAGAGATGAACTGGAATATGGTGTCATCTAAATCTGCATATATTTCGATAGTGTTGATTCATCATTTGGATGTCAGACCAATGTTGTCAACTATGGACAGCTGAGATCTCATACAGTCGCACAGGACAAAACTCTCAGAAGTTGAAAATGTTTGGTTCAATCCTAGGAAATTTTTTAAGAGGCACCCAGATAGGCCAGCACTCATTATTGGTCCCTGTCAGTCAGCTATACTGTTATGGCTCAGTCCTGGATAACAGAGAGAAATACCTGTATATGCATCAATGAAGTGTTTGCCTCAAAGTTCCCACTTTCCTCAAGCCTGCTTGAGGATCAATTGAAAGAATAATCAGAAGGCTGTCTTGAGAGAGGGATGGCAGCAGGGGGGATTATTTTTGATTCAGTCCTCAAGGCCAGTTTCTTCGACTTCTCAAAGAAGATGCTTGGGAATCTTCTTTTGTGTGCAGGGGAATGAGGAAGTGTGACCACAGTTCTTGAATTAAACCAAAATAATATTAAAGGATTTGCAATGAATAGCAGCTTGAACTTAATTATATATTTTACCCAACTCCTTTTGCATCTATTGATTGATCAGGGTTATATACTGTATAGATTTTGTTTTAAACATTGGTTTTAAACATTTCTAATCTATGTACCCAAAACCCCAACACAGGCATTGTACTCAGCTAATTAAAAAAGGTTTGCACCTTGCAGATTTACTATTCTGGGACAATGTAGTGTTGCAGGGCTAAATAAAGGACAGCCTGAGCCATCTCTGCTTAACTCAAAATTTCTACAAAGGCTTAAAAGAACCTGTTTCTGTGACAAACACGTACACACAATTTTTACAGTCTTTGCTTGATGCAGAAGTCATGCACTTCATGAGTCTAGTAAACTACCATTTACTGAGCAAAGTAAATAAGAGAAAATCAGCAAAATGAATCATATCAGAAATTCAGTACAGAAAAATTGTTTCTGTATATTGCATTTGCAAAAGCGTCAATCATATGATATCTTATTCACTGCTAGAACAAAGCATAAATCAACACTTGTAAGATTGCATTGAGATACACAACTGGATATTGGTATGTGTTAATACAACTAAACAAGAAACTGGATTTAATATTATATTATCTTACAAACTTATATCATACAATCACTTCCAATAATTAAACATCCATAGTGAGTTTAATAACATTTATTCTCGGGTGTAAGAATCTCTAGTTGAACTGAATTATACAGTGTTTGAAAAATGCATTTACATTTAATGTGTGGCATAGCACTGCCTGGTTTTTCCTAATCAGATCTGTAATTTATTCTAGAGTTTACACCATACAGATTGCTAGGCACTGTAAATACATTCATCACCATTAATTTTGATAGAGCTTTACTGACATCAGCAGAGTACTTTGGACCTCTGCTTGGAAATCTCTTATAAAGCACAAGCCAGAGAAAAACAGGACCAGTTCACCAATCATATATAGCACAAATTCAAGACGAGTTGCAACTGCCAAATTCCTCAGTGCAACTGTTTATCTATGCAAGTGTGTGGAGAAATATGCTGTACAAATGCTGGTCTAGGAAGCCGACAATGGAAGTCTCCTCCCCACCCAAGAGTACTTACATTTTGTCACATAGTCATATATCTGCACACTTCAATATAGTTTTATAATTTTATTTTCCATAAAAATTCCATACATTGATTTTAGAGGTTTCTTGACCTGTATAATACCGGCCTAGCAGGGTGTGTAATGAACACACTGAAGCAGGAGCTTAGCTTAGGTCAGCCACCTACCTAGCCCACATTATACCCTTCAGATATTTTGGACTACAACTCCCATCAGCCTCAGTCAACATGGCCCTGCTTTTTGCAAGTTGATGGGACTTGTTTTTGTTGTTTAGTCATCTAGTCATGTCCAAGTCTTCGTGACCCCATGGACCAGAGCACACCAGGCACTCCTGTCTTCCACTGTCTCCTGCAGTTTGGTCAAACTCATGTTTGTAGCTTCAAGAACACTATCCAACCATCTCATCCTCTGTCGTCCCCTTCTCCTTGTGCCCTCAGTCTTTCCCAACATCAGGGTCTTTTCCAGGGAGTCTTCTCTTCTCATGAGGTGGCCAAAGTATTGGAGCCTCAGCTTCACGATCTGTTCTTCCAGTGAGCACTCAGGGCTGATTTCCTTAAGAATGGATAGGTTTGATCTTCTTGCTCAAGAGTCTCCTCCAGCACCATAATTCAAAAGCATCAATTCTTCAGCGATCAGCCTTCTTTATGGTCCAGCTCTCATTTCCATACATCACTACTGGGAAAAACATAACCTGAAACATTTGGAACCATCAGGGTGAAGAAGGCTGGCTTATGTTATACTACTTGTGTGTTTCGTTAAAAAAGCCTTTGTAAGGCATTTTAATTAAAATTCAGGATGCTGTAGTACTTTGTATCAAGTTGGGGAAGCATTAAAATGCTTTCCCTTATTTGTTGCCCTCAAAATAACCCCACATGCCGATGTTTTCAAGGGAGGTAACATCTCTGAATCCTTCCTCAACCAAGCTTGACTCTACAGTCACTTGGGCACCTGGCCAGAATGTCATTTGACAGAATCCCCATGGCCATCCTTTATGGGGAGTTAAAAGCAGGTCACTGCTCAAGGGGAAGGCAGTTCAAGTGTTATAAGAACAACTTGGAATCAAACTTAAAAGCTTGCAGTTTAGATCTTGCAGCCTGAGCTGTCAGACGAAAACTTTCTGCTACAAAATATGCTATTTTCCCAGAACAAAGTTTGAGGCAAAGCTCATCAAAATGCCTAATGAAAGCAATCAGAAGGAAAATTAAGGACTGTTGGCATCTGGCTTCAGATTCTTCTCTGTTTGTAGCAAAACATGTTTGTTTCTTATTGGCTAAACAGCAGAACTAAAATCATAGAACTTCACATCACAGTATATACCTATGATATGCACATTGCATGCCCAGGCAGAGACCCCCTGACCCCAAGCAACACCCGGGTGGAATAATGACTCGTGACAACATGTTATGGGGATTAAAATTGGCCACAACTTTATTAAACTCTCAGATGCAGGAAGACCTTGGCTTAGGCATTGGGCGTTTATCCCTCCCATTTCCAGGCCAGGGATCTGGGGCACATCAGGGTTAACCAATCTGTTTGGGGATTGGGCTGGCTCTGGAAGACATATGTTTAAGCAGAGAGCCCCCCCCCCATTTCACCGCAACACAGGGGAGTGCACTGGCAACCTTTCAGCATATTGCCAGTGACTCCCCTCAACACAACCCCTTTAACGGGGAACCCTGGGATCGCCGCAGTGGTGGGGGGTGTGTGTGAAGATTGACTAAAGGATTCCACCCAAGGCCTAAAACCGTCAAAGTTGTGACGTTTTGCTACGGGGAAGGCAAAACCTGCCAAGGGAAAATTCCTTCCCAGTCCTTTAACAGCAACCATCACAATGATATATCGTTTTTGAGATTTTGAGCAATATTACCTACATTTGAGTTTAAGGAATTGAGGAGGAAATTCACAGTGAGAGGGGCTGACCCATGCAACAGAGAAATTATGTTGCTACTAGAATATTAAAATATTACTATTTTTTATTGTATTGCAGGTATTCAGAACAGCTAGCTATGACAAAACCAATACTGTTTCTAGTGCAGCAACAAAGTTCTTAGCCTCCAAGTTGCAGATCTGAGAGATTTGTGGTTGCATATCTTTTTCAATTTGCATATTGAATATCTTTATCAGAGCCCCCCTAAGCATGCTTTAGTTTCCTTTCCATTCATTTTTTAAAAAATAAATCAGTTTTCACTGGTTGATTTCCCCTCCCCCATTTCCCCATTTCACAGAGCTCTATTTTTTCCACTTTCAACATAACCTTTACACCTCACTTAGTTAATGAAGCTGTTTTCCAAGCAATCTAGCAACCCACCCTTGCAAATTAATATCAATGCCCAATATATTTACAGCCAGCTGCACAGTGGAAGTTGTTTTATCATGGGTGACATTTTTTTCCTCATGAATGTGGATTTAATGCATTTTTATTCCATGGTGGTGGTCAGCATTAGGTGTGTCCAGGCCATTTCTCACATTTTGAAGACGAACAAGATGATTTAATAGCTGTTGCCAGCTGTTCCTTTTCCCCTTGAATTATGTACCATGCAGTGTACAGCGAGCTGACAGAAGCCTTTACTGAAGAGAAAATGATTGCATCAAGAAAATACTTCAGAGAAGGGCAAATTGTCCCTCTAGAAGAACTGAGAAAACCAATACAAATGAAGAGTGCCGTGTTGGTTTCATACTTCAGGGTGAACTGAGAAAAATTCATCTAGAGCTTGCCTTTCATAGCTTGTTCCTTCCATCTATGGAATGATTTTGATCCAGTCAAGAGTTCCTACTGGATAAATGAGAAGTGACTCAATTGTTGCTCTTCCTTAAGCATTCTAGAAGGTTGCAACTGTCTGGAACAGTGGGGAGGTGGTCCTAGGAGCTGCAGAGGGAGGGAGAATTGGAAAATATCACTCCCACCACCACCACCACCACTAGTGGGAGTGTCCCCTGAATGGAACTTAGAGGAGGCTCCTGCTGGTGGGAGCAAAGTCTGGATCCAACCCAATATATTCTGCATATAAAACAGTAGTTATTCCTCAATGGAAATAAGCTCATATAAACATTAACAAACATTAACTACTTAAACACAGTGTTGAAGAGGGCTTGTTATTTCCTAGCCCTCTTAAAAATGGGTACAGGAGCAGTTCTTGAGCTTGAAATGTATAATAGTACACACCTTTGTATAACAGGCACCCTGTTTATGATAGTCTTGTTGCTTTGAATTACACTAAATATAGGTGTGGGATCTCAGCCTGGGCTTCCCTGCAGAATACATAATGTTGTCCTAAATGTGCACAAGGTACTGTAAAAGTTTTAGGTGAGGGATAATCTTCCCTATTTCAGAACTTCCTGAACTCACCTTGGTGTACAGGCAACTCCAATTTATGTGGAAATTACATTCCGAGGCACCACAAATTTACATAATATTTTTTTTACATTTGAAACACAATTTGCAAACCTGCAAACACCCTATAAACCTCTGGAAACCCATGGAAAAAATCCTTTAAAAAACCAGAAGCACTTATCAGACACCAAACTCTGCTAAACTCCATCACTATCACACCCTCCAATCCTTCTTCCTCAAGCTCCAATTATCCACAGGCCTCAATGATCGGTGCAAGGGCTCCTGGGACTATACTTGCAAATGGTCGTGGGATTGCTAGGTGCTGTTTTCATGTCTTTTGCCCTTTTGTGCTCTTTTAGGGCCATTTTTTACCATTTTAAAAGTCACTTGTGGGTTCGGTACAATGCACATGTGTGTGGTAACGCGTCAGTTGGTTGTTGTCAGAGTAAAGCTGCAGAGAGCTTTATATACCAAAACCAGCACCTTTAACTTAATCCAGTAGCTACTTGGTTATATTTTTGCATTTTCTGCCCTCCTTTGAAAACAGGATTGGGATTGACATAAACTGTAGAATTGCCTTGGAATGTTTGAAGCAAACTTCATTCGATATTTCAGTGTTCAGTCTAGTTATCACATTGCAAAGAAACAGAGAAACAAACACAGCAAACAGTCGAGCTAAATCAGTGGCCTCACTTCTCTGAGACAATAATGCCAACCCTTCATCTGACAACAGTTAATACTTATTTAAAACTTCTGTGAAGGGGTGTGGGTGGGAGTATTTATTTCTTCAGGCGTGGGGTCCTCAATTGAGAATATTTCTTTTTCAAAAAAGAAAACTTGTTTTGCAAAAAGTTTGAACTGTATCTTCAGCAAAACATTTTTGAAAAAGCAAAAGTTATGGGGGGGTGAAGACATTGTCTTTCATATTGGAGGAGGAGTGGATGGTTTTGGGGGTGGAGCTTCTTTTTAAGAGAGAAGATATAAATTCTTTGTTGAAAACCTAGACTTACAAGCACCATACAGAAATACAGTTCTGAGGCTCTCTTGAGTGTTCAGGTCTCCCATGTGATTAGAATTGCATGAGGGAGTTCAAGGACATGCTGTCTCCTTCACAGGATCCCTTTCCCCAGTTCCACTGCCCTCCATGTAGTTGAGGGTGAATAGCTGTAGTGGGAAACATGTTCTCATGGATGCTCCCCACTGCTTATAGTTGTCCTCCAACACATGGAAAGCAATGGGGCCAACAAAGAAGATACAACAGAGGGGCAGAGCTAGCTAGCATATCCCATCTCTTATATTCATTGTATGAGAAGAAGGATGCCTTAATAAGGCTCTGAAGAATCTCTAAACAGTAACAAATGGTGCACTACTATACTTGCCTAATTAGAAGTTGGTCCTGTTGAGTTCCATGGGGTTTGGTAATAAACCTATAGCTTTGACTACATTGTCTAAGATGGATTCCTTGGGATTGGCTTCATACCACTCTGCAGTGTTGCCCTACTCCAAATGACAACTTCATGTCCACAAAAAGTTTATGCTGTGATAAATCTGCTAGTCCTTAAAGTGCTACAAGACTTTTTGCTCTAAAAAACCCGCTACTGTAATTCTATTATCCTGGTGTCTCTCTTGGTATATTTCCTCTTCAGCAGTTACATGCAAATGCAGCAAGTTTTAGTTTCAGTCTTGAAATTAAAGTGTTACAATTGAAATAGCAAAAGTGCAACAAGAAGACTTAAAATAAGATCAGGGGCCTCCTAGTTCGGGACACAGCAGAATATTTATTCAAAGAGCCTGCCTCATCAGAGAGATCACCCAGGTTCTGGACCAAGGGAAGTGACAAATATGTAAAATCATCAATTTTGATAAAATATGGCAGGGCATAATTTGAAAGGCAAGATTGGGAGTGATGTGAAATATTAGAAAAGTGATAAATGATTCACCTAAGGCAAAAATTGGCCAAAATAAGGTGGAAAATAACATGCTAGAATAGCAGGGAAAGATAGCATACAGATAGAGATAAGGAATCTAGAGTATGACGATCTTCATTATCACGATAGTGGATATCCACTGCAGTCATTATAGCAAATAATGTGTGAATTATATCTTTTTGATCTGTGAAGCGATCAATATGCAGATAACAACCTGCTTTATCTCTCACTCACATTTGATCCCAAGGAGTGTGGATATCCTAGATGGCTGTTAGTCAGCTGTGAAGGACTGAATGGGAGAGAACAAGTTGAAGCTTAATCTAGAGTGGATAGAAGCACTGTTGATAGGTGGACAATCTGTACATTGGATTGGGTGTCCAGCCTATCTTGGATGAGATAGTACTTCTCAAAGATCTTCAAGTTTGTCCCTTAGGAGTGCTCCTTGACCTGATACTATTCTTAGATGCAAAGGTAGCACCAGTAGCATGAGGTGACTTTTTCAGCTTTGGCTGATATACCTTCCTAACAAAAATCTTGTCACAGTCATTGATGCGTAATGGCTACCAGATTAGGCAGGTGTAATGTGCTCTACACAGAAAAGCATTCAAAAGCTGAATTGCTAGGAAAACTGAGATTAACAACAATAACAACAAACATTCCTACCAGGCTGTTATCAGGGCCTGGGTATTGAGAACATATTTCATCAATTCTGTTTGATTTACATTGGTTATCAGCTTGTTTCTGGGTTCAGTTAAAACAATTGGCTTTAACCTTTAAACTCCTCAATAACCTGGGACTTGGGACACCTTCTTCCTTATATTCTTTTCTGCATGCTTTGTTCAACACCTGAGGCCTTGTGAAAGTGCTCTGTATTTCTCTTAGCTCACTTCCTCAATAAGCAGGGTCAGGGCACTCAAAATAATTGCCAGAAGCCCTTTGAAATTCAAAGCACACTGTATTTGTGTGTGTGTGTGTGTGTGTGTGTGTGTGTGAGAGAGAGAGAGAGAGAGAGAGAGAGCGCACATGTGATAATAATCTTGATTACTTGGCATATTTAGAAGGTAAAATCAAATACAAAGAACACAAGAAAAACATACTGCAGACATCATGCTGCAAAAATATGTGAAGAAATCAGCATGTGCTAATATAAATGTTATAAAATAAAACATTTTTAAAAAGAATTTTCTGACATTTTTTTGATATTTTTCTTTGAAGCTGCTCCTGTC
Source organism: Podarcis pityusensis (assembly GCF_964106645.2). Lineage (NCBI taxonomy): Eukaryota > Metazoa > Chordata > Lepidosauria > Squamata > Lacertidae > Podarcis > Podarcis pityusensis. The sequence goes on along the minus strand of NC_138027.1, from coordinate 62,990,348 downwards.
TTGTTGGACCATTTCCGTCTCCCCCTAGAGAATATCCAGCAGCCTTTCTAATTTATGTTATTCCTGGTTACGTTATCCACGCATTTAGGAGCAACTATGGATGCAACTTTAGTACTATTTAATGTTATTTGAATATCATTTTTTAAAGCAATGATCTTGACCCTTATTCTTTCCAATGCTCTGCTCTTAATGTTTTGTTTCCTTTATGCATAAATATGAACTAAATAACAAGAGGGTTTCATTCCATGTCAAGGAAACCAAAATTTCTCAGAAGAGAGTTTTCTGGAGAAAGCTGCTGGCGAAGTTCATCTCATTCATCCACAACTGGAATAGTTGGAAAAATGCCTCCTCACCACCAACAAAAACATGGATAATTTTGGGAGGCCATTTTTATCAGTCCTGAAACACAGGCAGGATCCATTTGTAAATTTCCTTTCCTAACAAACGTTCTTAACCTACCACATTCTACCATGAAACTAGTACCAGTGGCAGGAAATCCAACTTATTTCTCCAGTTACTGCCTGCTTGATGAGGCTTAATGAAATACATGCATGTCTGCTTATCAAGCATGAAACATTGATCAGGACAGTTCAAATGCAGAGAGAGAGGCATGCATTTCTTGTTGCAAACATTTAAATTTGTTATATCACTACATTTTGTGAAGAGAAGGCCAACCTAATTTGTTGAGAAATATTTTTGCATCCCAGTTTATTCACCTGAGTAAGATGGAAGGGGGAGGGATGAATCAGACCAAAGCTGTTTGCAGTGTAATTCATGGAATTATACTGATTGCAGTGTACTTTGTAATCGTTGCACTTTTCAACCTGTAATTGTTTATTCAATTTAGAGACATATTTCTATATGCAGTTGGGAATATGCATCCACAGTTGTGATGAGTCATGCAGGATGAATATTTAGCAAACATCAGTATAAGCTGCAATGTCTTGGATGTTGCTAATCATGACTGAAGAGAATGTCTTCCGCAACAACCCAGAGAAGAAGGGAAGGAATCTTAAATTGCTATGGATTCATCAGACCACTTTTCACAGAACACTACAAAACAAACTGTGGCTGATACTAACACTCCAGGACCCACACCATGCTAGAAGGTCAATGAATACACAGGGACTTCTAATTTTTCACATGAAACTCACTGCCTTATATTGAGCTCCAGAGTGAATATTTTTCAGTCCAGTTCAGTATTACTCCAGTGATCTGGAGCTGTCCAAGGTCTCAAGAGATACTTTTTAATGACCACACTACAGAGCAACCATTTTCTTTATAACCTGTGTCTACAAAAGTTCCCATGTTCAATCTGCGGTATCTCCATTATTATAAGGCATGTGCTCTCCCACTGAACCACAGGGTTGAGTACATCTAAGGCATTCCTTTTGACAACGGAGGGAAATTCAGCTGTACTTTGGGATGCAACATGAAGTCAAATGCTTCTTTGCACAACCTAAGGTAGTTCTCTGAATCATGGCCTAGATCTTTAACTAGCATGTAGGGTTTGCCAAACATCCATTCTGACTATCCCACCAGGCTTCAGGACAACTATCTAGCTGTCAGGTCAAGGAGAAATCAAACAGCGTCAGGTTCTTTTTTCATTCAATATATATTTTGCATGAAGGTATTGTGCATACAGCCACCTTAGCCTGCCCAGATCTTGTGAGCTGCAGTGACAAGGAGTCTTGATGGTTAGTTCAGCTACTTGCTTGCTCTTTTGCTTTGATTTCATAGCTACTAGAAGAGATTGAGTGGCGTGGAGGAAGGCATGCAAAACAACATGGCAAATGTGGGACACACTTGATAGTGGTAACACTAAATTCAGAAGCATTAACAGCAGGGTTGGCTGACAGTAACCTCAGACACTTGGCAGCCAGGCAAGTGATGGCCAGCCAGCCAATCCTTGGAGCTTTCTCTCTCTCTTTCAGCTAGTTTCCAATAATGTTTAGTCTTTTTGTTGGTATTGACTGCTTTAAGACAGTGGTGGCTAACTTGGGGGGGGGGTGACCACTACTTTGACCCAGTCAAACATCCAAGGACCACTTTGGGCGTAGCCCAAGTTTAAAATTGCTCTAGATGGTTACACAGTGGGACTCCCATGAGTCAGGCTGCTCTGGAAAGTTGCTCCAATATAGGGATATGGTGGGAATGAGTATAGATGTCAACTGGATGAGTTCACTGGCATTTTTTCCTTTCCCAGGACCAAAACCTGAAGGCTAAAAGGGTCCCTGGTGCCAGTCAGGAAGGAGGCATTACCACTAAGTGGGTAGCCTGGTGAGAAGAGTTGTATTACCTCCTAGAGTGGGTGTGATCAGAGAGCGCTTGTGACAGAGGTAAATGTTTTTCAGCTCAGGGAGCTTAGGCAGCCAGGGAAATTTTTTGAGTGCTGGAGAAATGTTTACTGGAAAGAGAAACATACTCCTGATCTGGCCACTTCACAACAGTAATGTCAGCTCAAAACCCACAGAAATTATAAAATGCCCTGAGAATGAGGAAAGGAAATTGGAATCTCTTCTGCAGGGGATGACAGCTTGAGAAACTGGAGGACAGATTTCAGTACAGCACTGATATATTCAGGTGGAATAAACAAATATTATGTGAAAACCATCATTTAACCTATCAGGCAAATGCCTGGTGCTGTGTTCTCTGAAACTTTAACATAAATGCATAAAGGGAATGTTTAAATTGCAATAATGAAATATATGAGAAAACCATACAGCAAACTAAATGTTCAACCAGTGAATTGATAATTTAATACATCATACAATACCAATTACCATGTAAATAGATGTGAAGTGAAGTAATGTATTCTTTACGTGTTCAGCATTTTGCAAAGCAAACAAGACAAAAGAAGGAGAGACAGATGGACTGACAGACAGACAGAGACTTGTCCTAGACTTTGTTCTGGAGAAAATTTGGCCACTATTTCTTTAACTATAATCTTTATAGTAACTTCTCTTTTTTTACTTCCCTGCTTGTGATTTTCAAGTTATTTAGCCAGAGCACATCATGTCTTAGCCATTATGATCCATAGCGCACTCGAAATTGTTGGGAACATTCCCATTGATTTAAAAATGGATTTGGATGAAGCCATAAAATAAAAGTTTATAGATCTGTGGTGTTTCCTCAAGAGGGATCTCCATTCACGCTACCAGTTGATTTCCAGTGAACAATATCAGTTATCCTTCCATTTTGATTGCTAATTGATTGCATTGTTGACCCATTACCAATGAGCCATCAACAACACTTTGGAAAGCTCACACAAGAGGTCTAGTAGTTGGATTGATAAACAGACATAAAGTTTTAGGAGGTTGTAAATAAAATTAAACAATTTGTTTTCTTGGTCACATAACTGAAGAATTCAGACACTTCAAAAGAATCCTCAGCATTCAGCTAAATATTTTACAATTTAAGTATCTCCTCTCACAGTCTAAAAGATGCCCCATTCTATCATCTTGATTCATTGTTTTCATCTTGTCTGCCTACCCTTTTGTGTTCCTGGAAGCCCCACTTTTAGGGACCACCCTGACTTTTGTTTTACCAAGACTTAGACTTCTGAGCTCTTTGATCATCTTTGTTTGGAAGAGCTCCTGCTGGCCCTCATATTCCTATGACTTCCTGCTCCGCCAAGCCATCCCCTGCCTTTCAAACTTTTGCACATTTTTGAAGAGCGCCTCCCACCCAAACTGATCCTAGGCGCCCTGGTTTAGGTACTTACTACCTGTATCCTTGCAACAAATGGCCTTGCCAAATCATGAAATGCCATTCAATTAGAGGCATGGGAAAAATTATGGAAGGAAGACCTAAAATTTACAGCTTGCTGTTCGCTAAAAGAAAATTATATGAAAATTATGTATAGGTGGTATTTAACACCAGTGAAGTTGGCAAAAATGTACAGAACCGCTTCCAAGTTTTGCTGGAAATATAAGGGGGGGAAGGGCACATTCTACCATATGTGGTGGATGTGCAAGGAAGTAAAAGCATTCTGGGAAATGATATATAATGAGTTGAAAAAGATGTTTAAAATAACATTTGTTAAAAAAAAACAGAGGCTTTTTTGTTAGGCATTTTAGGTACAGAAATTCTGAGGTAGCAGAAAAGACTTTTCACGTATGTGACAACAGCTGCGAGAGTTTTACTGGCCCAGAAATGGAAGGAAGATAAGGTTCCAACACGAGATGAGTGGCAGATGAAAATGATGGACTATGCCGAAATGGCAATGTTAATCGGAAGACTCAGAAACCAAGAGGAGAAGAAGTTTAAGAAAGAATAGAATAAATTTATAATGTATTTAAAAGAGCATTGCAAACAATTAAAAACTTTGGCAGGATTAGATTAATACTTGTAATATAAAATAGTACAAAGGAAAAGATGACAATATTAACAATAATTTAGATAAAATTAGATAAGCTGTATAGAAAAAGGGAGTGTAATGGAAACCAGAGAGGGGTGGTGGGAAGTCAAAGGATTCAGAGAATCCCATATGTAAAGCTGAATGATGTGATTTGATGGGAATTTTACTTGTAAAACTTAATAAAAAAATTTAAAAAAACCAAAAACAATTCATGAAATGCCAGATCACTTTGAATTTACCCTCATGCTAAGGATTCCTGCTCCCCACCCGCTGATGCGTTTCAGGCAGATCATAAAGGAAGGCTAAGTAAAACATTGCAATCTCTCCCCCCCCCCCATTCTTCTGGTTTCTTCTCTCAAGCGCTTTTCCAGCTTCTTCTACCGCTTTCCTATTTAACAGAAGTTTTATCAGGGTTTTATCAGGATCAGTTCCTCTCTTTACACCATGCTCATGCCTTTTAATCCTAATAATATCCAAAGTCAACATGCAATTATATTTTGAAGGGCTCTGCAAACTTCACCTGCAGATTACATGCTACCTCAACATTATTTGGATTTGCTAATTTTGAAGAAGACAGCTGTCTTCTTCATCACAAGAGCCTTTGGGTCACATTGCATGAACTGCAATGCTATTAGTTGCAGTCCCTAAACAATTAATGTATGTATTTTAATCAGCAACTTTGCTAACCCTAATGAGCATAAGACGTATTGTGTAACATAAAGTCTACTGTTCCTTACTGAGTCTCAGAATAAGCAATTTATTTTAGACACATCTGTAAGGGTCAGAGACATCAACAGTCAACAAACAACCTTCTTTGTGTGCCTCCACCATGAGAGGTCTGGAGGGTGGCCACATGAGAATGGGTCTTTTCTGCAGTGGCTGCCCATGTCCTCTTTTTTGTTATTCAAAATATGGCAACCCTAGCATCATTTTGAAAAGTAATCAAGAAATATTTTGCAGACATAAAATTCTTGAAACTATTTTCAATCTTTGAATGTGCTTTCAATGCCTGGTCTTATTCTTTGAACCAGAAGTAAAAAAAGCCCTCTTAACACAATCCAAAGTTATCAAAAGAAAACATAAGGGGCCTGTGTGGAAGTCCATGGGCTTCCCTCCAAAATGTGCAGGTAGCCATCACAGGAGGAAGCTCTCACACAGTTTGCTTTCAATGCCTTGAGAGCAATGGAGTTAGCACTAGAGGGCTAAAGTTTTAACCAACTGCTGACTTTGCTACTGGGTATGTACCATGAGCCACTTCCTTCTGGGACAACCAATGGGTAGAGAATGATTTCAATAAAACAATAAAACACAGATGATTATTATTATTATTTCAGCCCCTTCCAGCGTGGCATAGTGGTTAAGAGCGGTGGACTCATAATCTGGTGAACCGGGTTCACTTCCCCGCTCCTCCACATGTAGCTGCTGGGTGACCTTGGGCTAGTCACACTTCTCCGAAGTCTCTCAGCCCCACTCACCTCACAGAGTGTTTGTTGTGGGGGAGGAAGGGAAAGGAGATTGTTAGCCGCTTTGAGACTCCTCAAGGGGAGTGAAAGGTGGGATTTCAAATCCAAACTCCTCCTCTTCTTCTTCTTCTTCTTCCTCCTCCTCCTCCTCTTTCCAATGTTCCTCATCATTTGGCACAGCTCAGGTTAAGTGCATGGCACTTTACATGCACAACACTTTGTTTTAGTGATACAAGTAAGGGCAGCCTCTTGTTTTAGGCATGAAGTGTGTAAAATGATGCATTGAAGAGGCAGCAAATTTGGAGAGCTGCTGGTTATTCAAATGTTCATTCCTGTGACGAATGACACTTTCAAAATGGCTTTGAATTTGACACATTTGCATAGGTATATTAACACTGTCTTGTATGCATCACAAACCTCCATCAAGAGCTTTTTGGAGTCCATAAGTCTTGAGTGCAGCTATGTCTATGCAGTTATTGCACCACACATACAATGCTACTACCCCCTTCCCACCCACTGCCTTTCTCCCAGAAAAGCAATATAGTTCATATTGCATGTGGATAGGTAAGCAAGCAGTTGTACACAGTTGTGTGGGGTTAGGGCAGGAAAGTTATGTAGATGGCCTTGGTATAAGAAAACCACCACTCCACCAATAATTATAAATAATTTTTGCTTCCTTAAACCCTTTTCAAAAATGTTTATAGAAACAATTCCCACAAAATAGAGGATTTCAACCTCTGACACATAAAGGGTGGCAAGCTAATTATTACAATATCAAGGTTTTCATGTATCACAGGTGTTCCAAAGCAGTGAAGTGCCTACTTTGCTAAAATAAGCAGAAAGGTCATGTTATGTATAAAAGGTTTCCCAAGACATTTGTGCATGATTATTATTATTATGAAGCGATAAGTTAATGAGGAACTTCTATTAAGATAGATAGATGGGTAGATGAGAATAAAGCAAAAGAAAGCCAGTTCCCAGAACAGAAGAACACGTTAATCACATTCAAAGACTCAGAAGTATCACTCAGTCTAAGGACAACTATAAGTGTGTTTCCATGTAATGATAGAGCAGGGTCCAGAGTTTTTTTTTTGGGGGGGGGGGGGTTGGAATCCAGTTTGGAAGCCCAGATTTTTCCAAATTCAGTCGTAGCTTGTCATGAGATTCATGCTCATTTGTTCCCCGCTTCCCAAGTAAACTTCCCTTTTGGAATGCAGAGGAGGTACTGATGACAGACCCTATAAATTCTTGCCTTACTTTAGATTTGTAGCTATGACTCAGATAAAAAGCTGGGCACATGAGGCTTGTGGGACAGAAAAGAAAATGAAACAGAAAAAAAGTGAGGGAAGTCGACTCACTTCCCCACACCCTGCCTTCCTCTGCCCCTGCAAATATTCTCTAATCCAGTTTTTCATTTCTCTTCTGCTCTAGTGTGTTGTGTGTTTTTTATATTTTAAATCAATATATTTGAGACGACTGTTGGTTGCAAGTATTTCACTAACCAGATCTTTCTTCACACACATTCATCATGCTGTCTACACCACTGTACATGCTATTTGTGGTGCTGAATTCTTCAATTTGAGATATATATATATAAAATGAAGTATGCTAACAATGTGTCAATCAGAGAAAGAGTTTCAGTATAGAAATTATGTTCTTCCTTAGCTTACGTGTTAATAATATAAATCGGATCCTCTTAATTGCGCGCGGGCTGAAGGCCCCCCCCCCCCCACTATCCTGGGGTGGGTGGGAGGTTGAGCCTGGCCCACAAGGTGGCCCCAAAATCACACCATGGCCTATTGGCCAATCAGAGATCGGTGGTGTGATCGTGGGGGCATATAAAAGGCGGTGATGCGTTTCTGGGGATTCACCTGGCTTCATGACACCGAACCAATACCACTCACATTGCTGTAATTAATAAAGTTGTGGCCTAAATTTTTGCCCCTTAACCTTAAACTAAAATTCCGTGTCCGTGTGTATTTATTTATTCTTGGGGATGTGCCGGGGTCTTGATGCGCAAACATCAAGAACATAACAGAGGGTTATGTTCAAGTTGTTTTTATTTTTCTGGCAGCCTATTTTTGTGATTATCTTGTTGTACGAGCATGTGTTTTACACATTTACCCATGTGAGAGTAGTGCCTGGCTCTGCCCCATCACATAACAGTGAGAGAGATTGTTTCAATTCTGTTAAAACAGCTCCTTGAGCTCAGGAACCCATGGTTACAATATCTTAGGAAGTGTACAAGTGCATAAGTGAACAGACAAATTATATAGTAGAGAGAAGAAAATTTTAATTCTTGTACTCTAGGTAAGGAAGAGCAGGTAACAAATGTTTTAATTAAATAAAAAAATAATAATAAAATGAAGCTTACTTTTCCCCACCAGTGTGCCTCTTTTGATGTCATAATTGGACCTCACTTTCACATCCATCACTTTCCATCTTGTTCACAGATCTGAATTTGCCATCACATGTAGTTTGAGCCTGAAAGGGGGAAAATAAATCCAAGACTTTGGGAAGCCCAGTATCAATGGCTTTGAGATCTTAAAGGCAGCTTTTAAATGTTCGGTCTGGAGGTTTTGTTTGCTTGCTTTTACTGAGTTGGCTCTGCACTGGTTAATGAGCTCAGACCTCTCAGTCCTGGACAACTACCATCCCAGCTGTAGGTGAATCATTAATCTTGGGAATTAAGTATAAATGGTCTGGGAAGTATATATCTCCCTAAGTATAGGCTAGAGAAAAAGCTGCTGATTGGAGTCAGCTGGAGCTGGAGGGCAGGCAACTGACGTAAGTTAGCACAAAAGAATGCATAGGCTCATTTGAACAGAGTGCTTGTTCTCTTACGAAACCAACAAATTTCAACTGCTGGCGACATACATATTATCATATTAAAAGCAATATCTTCTTTAAAGCCACAAGGAGGTATTAACTAGCCTATTTTGTGTGGCTGATCTTCTGGGATGCAATGTGAGAGCACATATGTAAATAATAATAATAATAATAATAATAATTTATACACCACCCAACAGAATATCAAATAAGGACAGAAGAGAACTCATGCTGCAGAAGTGTGCCATGTGCTCTGGTATGAGACATTCGGGTATAGGGCGGTATATAAATTCAATTAATAGTAATAATAATAATAATAATAATAATAATAATAATAATAATGGAAGTGGTGCTAGCATGATCACACTGTTGCACAGAATGTAAGTTTTGCATTGTAGAGCATTCAAAAACACTCAAGGCTGGCCATATTTCATCTGCCACAAAGAAGAGGAAAAGGAAGCCTGCGCATGAACATCTAAAATTTTCACAAGGCACAAGCAGAAGCCGTGCTGAAAGATGTGGTAGAAAAGGTACAAGAGGGCAGAGCCCTGATGAAGAACAGGGTTATTCAAAATTCTGCCAAAACTTAGGAGAAAGAGAGCTATGTTGCCCATGGTCAAACCACACATTGTGTCTCATTCTGTGTTTCTTTTCTCCACCTTGTGTGGGGTCATGACACCCAATCCATGTTAGGAGTGACTTCCCAGCCCAGGGTTGACCCCACTAGGTTCCTATCACACAGCAGGACGGCCCAGTGCCTTAGCCAAACCTACTCTTACTTGTAATCAATAAAAGTTGTGGCCTAATTCAACCCAATACCAGTCTCCTGTGTTCATTCTCTTGGTCTTCCCTGCACTGGCCACGGACAACATGTGCCTGTGGCAGAAGTCCAAAACAGCAGGAAACTACTCACCTATGTCCCACAGCATATTAGTGCTGACATCAGAAAAGCAGCCTCCTAATCTATAAGATGTTAGGAGGATTCCATATGATCTGTGTTGGCCGCAACACATTCAATTGATGCCCGAAGCTCTACTATGGTTGTAATTATTTACATTGTCCAGAGTTTATTGCCTGTGCCTGATATCTCCAAGATCTACCCTTCCTTCCCAGAACCTTCTTTCTACTCATTCTCAGGAACTTATGTCTTCTTAGCTGGCTACATTCTCACTGCCAAACAGTATTTTCCTGCTCATACATATGCATGTTCAGCAGCTAGTAGCCACCAGTTATTTTTTTTTAAAGAAAACCCATCAATACTAGCATAAACAAGCACACAAACTTGTAGCCACCAGTCATCAAAATCCATTTCACAACTTCTAGGCATGAGTGTAAACTTAAGAATGGTCTTTATATTTTAAAAAGAGACTAGGGAAAAGATAATCTCCCCACTAGATGGCCTGAATATTACGAATTACTGGGGAATGGTTTCTGCTCAAGCAACTTTAAGTCCACACTTTAATCTCCCAGATCTCCCAGAATCTAGGCTTTGCTAAAAATTCAGAACTCAGGCCAACATTTACCCAGCAAACCTAGGTATCCGATATATTGAACATATATTGACTGGGGAAACTGATTTCCTAATGGCCACTAGCATCATCTAGTTCCATGTTGACTAGGAATATAGGAATCCCTCTTGTACCAAGTCTGGTATTGCTCAATCTTGTCTGCACTTCCTGGTGAGAGATCTACCTGGAAATGCTAGAGACTCAGCCTAGGACCTATGTTCAAAGCAGACACACTATCACTGAGCTTAGCCCTTCCCTGCCATTTTGTCATTACTCCCTATTTTTTCTAATGTTTGGTGGTACAGAAATATTTGGAAATAAAGAAATAGTGCAAATGAGATTTGTACCCTTTCAATGGTGTCTTCCAGAAGAAATCTGCTAAAGAACAAGGTAATTATACCTAACTTTAAGATGCTGAACTCTTGGCATTGGACAAATACCCCTGCTGCTTCCAATCATTTGAATAAATTAATTGAAAATTATGCCCTCTAAATGCTTTATGTTATGAGACTTTAATAAATCTTTTTTTGTTGTTTAGGTTCCTCACCTTCAAATGACTTTCTTTCCTTTTTTTTTTAGTATTCAGTATGTATCCCTATATTAAGATGAGTTTCAAGCTGTTCCAGCTTGTAAAGCATTAATTTTTATGTGAAGTATTTAGAAGATCTTACAGAAGGAAGGGTAAAACCTACTGCATAATAAACTGCACTGACATAGATCTGCTCAAACTGTTGTCATTTGCAATTATCTCATATGGGACTGATTCCTTTCTTTAAATGTTTACTTTTTACCATGCATGTTAATGACTCAGTAAATGCCATCTTCTTTCAAGTGTCCCTGATTATTAAGGACATCCCTCTTTGATCATGAATTTCAAAGCAGTTCAGAGTTAACATTCTGTTACCTAACTTCTGTTCACTGAAGCAACTATAGGATCCAAATATTGGATACCAAGTCGATATTAAAGCACCTACTAGACTCATCTACACTGAAACTTCTGGTAATGTTTTTTTTTCCTTTGAAGCAGCAGGCCACAAACAGCTTTCAACAAAATCCTTTCAGCTTCAAAAACAGCTTGCCATGCGGCATAGGAAACTGCTATTTGAGAAAGTCCAAAAGCACCTTCGGCACATGCAATTCTTGACATGGTTGTTTGGATCCTGGCCTATAGCACTAAACACACCATCTGTTGCCATGGGATTACTTGGAGAGAGAAAAGTGTCAAGTCTGCATGTGTGAACCAGTCCTTAGTATACCATATGGACTAGTGGCATCACATTATTATGAATCACAAACTGTCTTTGCTGAATGGAGGTTTCATTCCTTTGTCCTCTTTGCCTTGAGCACACAAACAGTTGGTTTTCCATTTGTGATGTTTAAGTATCCCTGAGATGCGTAGTAGAGCTATCTCTGGCTGCTGGCTTACCTATCAGGACATATTATGCTCTTGTTTTTTGGTGGGAGAGAGGTTACTGTGTGATTTAAGCTTCATAACATGATTATCCTAGAAAGTTATGTCAGTTCTTATTTAAACATTACAGAAGCCGTTCTATTATTTCCTTTTATATAGGGCTAAGAAAAGTCCCTAGAGAATGCAACAAAGGCTATGGACCTTGGTTGAGGAAACCTTTTAAGCCTTTGGAGGACCACATCTTTCCATGGACAACCAAGGGCCACATAGCAATGGTGGGTGTGGCAAAGGTGAGTGTGGCATTGAGGCAAGCAGCAGGCACTATTGCAGTCCAAGGGCACATTCCAAATGGGGAAAGTCACTTGAGGGAGGTGCAGTGGAGAGTGTGACCTGGGGCATGACCTGGTCAGAGTCACAAGGGCCAGATAGAAAGGGATGGAGGCCAATATTTGGCCCCCAGGCCTGAGGTTTTTCCACCTGAGGTGATACACACAAAGGCACAGATAGCAGTACATTGGGTTTCAAGTCTTCTGTTCACCCAAATTCATGGGCCCTATACCTCAAACCCGGATGCATCTACACAGCCCTATTATGGTAAAATCAAGGTAGCATCTTCCAGATGCTATTGGACTACAACTCTGTTGTTGGACTGCCAACTCTCATCAACCACAGCCAGCATAGCTAATTGTCAGGGATGATGGGATTTATAGTCCAACAACAACTAGAGACTACCATCTTGGCTACTTCTACTAATAGGGACTTCTAAACATTAGGTGGAGCACAGATGAAGGACCTGTGGCCTTCCTGGTGTTGCTGGACTCAAGTTTCCATCAGGTCTAACCTAATGGCAATGGTTAGGAATGATGGGAGTTGCAGTCCAGCAACATCTGAAAGGCTGCAAGTTTCCCACTTCTCTTAAGTTACTTCCATAAATTCACAGAAGGTGGCAGACACCAGGCTACATTACAGATTAAATATGTCAGAGCCAGCAGTGGTTTATCATCTTCCTATTAGAATGAACAACTAGCAAGACTATGTTTCCTAACATAAGCATTTGATATGCAACAGAATTACAGCACAGCTGGCGCTGCACTTATAACACACGTAAGTTATGTTTTGCATCTTCTCCCTTTTAGGTGCAGACAAACACACGTTTGAAGAGCCTATTCATACTCCTGAAGTAAGATTTGAGTGAAAAGCAGACATTCCTTGAGTGGTAGACAAAATAATAAACCATAGAGACCAAATAACAGCCACTCTGTGAATGATTGGGAGCAGGATCCAACCATACTCAAAATTCCAGACTTTGGGATAATAGGTGTGTCTGAAGTTGCCCTTGATACATTGATTTCATGCCGAGAGGTATGAATAAAACCTCTCTCTCTCTCTCTCAAGTGTGTGTACATTAAATCCATATTGGTGCATCAATGTAACTAAGCTGTATCAACTAAATTAATTTTAACAAATTAAAACACCAATTCAATGAGTAAGTATATTGGAATGAATTCATTAACTTAAAGAACAATCCTTTCTAAGTATTTTCAGAATTAAGTTACGTAAAACTTGTGTGCATCATTTATTAATTCATTCATTTATTCATTAGCTTTATTAGTCACTTGTTACCAAATTAAATTTTCTGTCTCTGCAGCAGGGATGACCAATCTGTTGTTGCTGTTGTTGCTGCTGCTGCTTCTGGCCACATTTCCTTTGGAAAAATTTATTGGGGGCACATACTGGTGGCTAGTGCAGTCAGTGTCAAAAGTGACAGGGCTACTCCCTTTCTTTGTCTTTCTGCCATCCCAGTTTCCTGTCCTTGCCACCAACACGAAATTAAGTCAAGGGTCATATGCGTAAGGCAACTTGCTTTGCAGGATGGGGATATACCGGTAATATGGTTAAACAGTGGTGTGATATGAAAAAACCCTATTGCTATATTCCTTTCACCGGGCAGAACATCTCTGCTATGACACAGGAGATATGAGCATCACAAGCAATATAAAAACAATATAAAACATCAGGAGTGCTTTACATGAACAGGTCCCAAGCATGGTAAATTTAATTAGCAGAGGTGTTAATTACCTCAAGTGTTAAGAGACTTGAAGGAGTCGGAGAAAATGAGTGAGCAGAAATTTGTCAGGCTAACAGGGAAAGGTATGACACCTTTAACAGCAGAAAGCCAAGGTTGAATATTCCTCACAATGGGGGAAAGCTGTGATACAAAGTTTTATTTGTATTCATCAGAGGAAGTGCATAAAGTTTACCTTACATACTTCATATTACCTCAGAAAAACATTTTGAGAGTTAGCAAAAGAGCTTTATAGTATGAGTGCTGGGACTTGAAAAGATAGGCTGGGATCTAAAGATCAAGATATATCTGCTGTGGTAATGATGTTCAGCAACAGCCAACCCATACAAGCACTAGCTATGTACAGCAAGATTCACTGATTTGACTTAAAGGTCATTTAATGTAGCAGACAGCTTTACAACCTCATTTAATTTATGGAACACACAGTTTTCTTGGGAAACTTGACATACACTCATGGTTGGAGTTAAAAGTGTTAATTTTGTGCTGGCTATGGCTGCATTCAAACAACACTGCATTCCATTGCCCCAACGTTTCCTTACCAGATAATTTTCACGTTTTATTTGATCTTTCACATGATATAAAACCAATTTTGGTAATCCAGCAGAAAGTAGTGGAAGTTTAGCATTCATTTTGGGGTTAATTGCTTCCAGAAAAAATCCATTTGCAACCCTGTTGACCTTGAAAGTCGCAGGACGAAATGTGGGGTGGTTTCCCTACACACAGTTATTTCCCACCATTTCCATGGGAGAGCAGAAGTGCACATGTGGCCACATGTCTGATAATGTCTGCTGTTGCACCATGCCCAATGGTGTGAATGAAATTTAGCATGACATGGCAGTATATCATTCGAAAACCACAGTTCCATAACACAACAGGTAATACAGTGGTACCTTGGTTCTCGGAAGGCTTGGCTCCCAAACAGCTTGGCTCCCGAATGCTGCAAACTCAGAAGTAAGTGTTCCAGTTTGTGAATGTTTTTCAGAAGCTGAATGTCCGCCGCAGCTTCCGCTTGAGTGCAGGAAGCTCCTGCAGCCAATCAGAAGCCGCTCCTTGGTTTTGGGAGTCGAACGGACTCCCAGAATGGATTAAGTTTGAGAACCGAGGTACCACTGTACCGTGTAAAACGAACACTAGAAACTAGGACAGAAGAACTGGTATTATTATGCAGTAATCCCCATGTCAGAATGTGCTTTGTGTTAAAAGCTGGTTGCTGATGCTTAAGAGAGACAGCCTGGCTTTCTGTGTTTGGAATTCTACACAGAATTTGAGCTACTTTGTAATTTTTGTGTTCATATGTGTCATTATTGAGGAAAAGCCATGGCTCCATAATACAGCACATGTTTTTGCATGCAAAAGGTACGAGGTCAGACTGAGAGAGATCTTTGGCTGAAACCCTGGACAGTCATTGCCAGTCAGACAAGACTGAGTTACACGATGGACCCATGGCCTGGCTCAGCATAAAACAGATTCCATGTATTATTATTTCTCAATCTGTGCTTCTGTAAATGCACCGCTATTGAAGAAAGACCGTGACTCAGCGATTGAGCATCTGCTCTGCATACAAAAGGTCGCAGGTTCAGTCGCTGGCATCTCCAGCAAGGTTTGGAAGAGATTGCTGTCGGAAACCATGGAGAGCCACTGGCAATCAGTGTAAACAATTCTGAGCCAGATGGATTGATGGTGTGACTCAATACAAGGCTGCTTCCTGTGTTTCTATGTATTATTCCTTGTCTATATCTGTTTCTGTAAATAGGTTTTACCAAACATGCCTCCCAAAAAGAATCACCAAAAATATTCTATGTCTTCCAAAGGAGATCTAAGCTTTTCCATCCACAAGAAAGCCACATGCATCCTCTTGAAACGAACAGGACCTTCAAATCATGCTCAGACACATTGCATCTTTTGAATCACATCTCTCTCCCTCAAGTTTCTCGTTCCTCTCTGCTTATATCATTCACCCCTTTGCCTGGTACGCACGGTAACATTTAACAGCACTGGCAGCGCAGCATCTCTGTTCCAGGCTTGCTGTAACAGTGCTCCACTCTTGTCAACTATTATTCCTGTTGCTCTCATCAGCTCTGTTTGAGGCCTGAAATCCTTCGTCCTCCAGGCAATTGCTTGAAAGAGCACCTTCTTGCCGCACACATTCAAACTCAAAAGATCACTGAAACTGGTTATGACTCTTGACTGGACTGATAATGCTGGGAATTAATCTACTGCCTTTCAAGGGCACTAGGCCCAATGTGCTAACTTTGACTGAGGTAATCTTCTCTGATTTCTGTTGGTTCATTTAAGATTCTCAGCAGAGTGAAGCAGCAGACAGTAAAACCTCCTTTCAGCAGCTTTTTATTTTGGGAGATGCATTAACTCTTAAGAGTGAACTTGGCAACTGCATCTAATGTAAAATGATTAAATTTAACTATTATACAGAGAGCTGCTGATGTCTTTGAAGCTTTTGAGTTCATTTTGGATCAGGGATGATTCCAAGCATGAAAAGCAGAGACAGAGTAGTCTGGAAAGAGGAAAGGGAGACCCGTTATGCCTGTGTTTCTAGCACAGGCAAAGTGCTGCTGAAGAATGGGTGGAGGTCAATGGTAGGAGGAAAGCCCACATGCCCAAACTTATTTAAGAAACAGATGATAGATAATATCACTGACTTCCAGTAATAATATCACTGACTTCAGGATTGCAGCCTGAGTCAATTATTATTATTAATGAGTGTTTGGTTAGAATGAGGCTCAACTGAGCAAACAAGACAGCTAATTAGGGCACAGAGTTATCAGTAGTTGGCATCTGTCTGTCTCATATGAATGCTTTATTTAATTATATCTTAATTCTTAAATTTATTTTCTTAGAGAGGGAAGTTTTAGAACTCACAGGAGCCTATTTTAAAGATCTAACACAATATATTTCCATGCTTTACTTTGCTGCACATTTTGTGATTTTAAATCTCTGCTGGCGTTCTCTCACCAAAAAGTACTTGTCCCAAACCTGGATCTTGGCATCCAGGAAATTCTTCTTTTATACCTATTTTTCCCCCTGTCACCAACAGGGGGAAGGTTGGGCTGGGGCCAGCACACAAGCAGGACACCAGAGTGACTCTGCCAGAAATATATTTAAGACTTATTGGTGTTCGATATGGTATAATTGATGGTTTATGTGCTATACAACCTGCACGTTTCCTATCTTGAGACTGCATAGTGAAGGCGAGAGGGCTACAAATGCGTATAAATAAAGAAATGAATAAAGCATTAGACAGGATTTTAACATTTAAAGTGTATGGACACAGATCATCACATGTTCCAGTATGGTAAAAAGACTGAGGGTCAGTGAAGTGAGTGACAGTTCTCCTTTCTCTTTGTCACTTAATGACACTATAACTCTTTGGCCCTTCCTCAAGCTGCCAAAGAATCCTAATTTGTTTAATGACTTTCTGTTACATTACGGAGGTGCATCTAAATAAGAGAATGATGTTCAATAGGAGCCACCAAAGCAATACAGAATATCATTAGCCCTTTTGTCTATGACCTTCAGAGTATGTTTTCAAAGTGCTTGAAGTAGGCCTTCTTTGTGAATTCCATATATGCTGCCATGGGCCAGGAATCAGCTTTGCCTGTTGAACAGCAGCTTGAAGGGGCAGAAGGTGAAGTGACTCCACCCACAGCTGATCTTCCTTCAAGGACACAGAGGAGAAGGCACTGTCGAGAACCAGCTGGTTTCAGTCTACTTAAGCAGAGCTTCCAGCAGCAGTCAGGTGCTAGAAACAACACTTGTAGTTCCTGGTCCTACCTTGCTGCTTCGACTCATCTTGAACCTTACTCATCAGATTCCCTGATCCCTGGACCATCTGAACAGGTGGACTGCTGTTTGTCCGAATCTAGGACTGGACCTGACTTTGGACATTGACTCTGCCTCCAGGCAAATCCACCTCAGAGGCTCTTCTGGTTGGCTGGTCTCCCACTCCACTGAGCTCTGCACATTGTGGCTCAGCAATGATATATTCGGCATACAATCAGTTGCCTATTTGTTATTCACATACAGCTATATTCTTGGGAGGGAGTGATATATTCAGTCAGAAAGCCAGCAATGAAGAACATTAAAAACATGTTTCTCTGTATGGAAAAAGAGTGCATTGTGAATTTGTTAAATAAGTTTAAATAGCTCTTGGATTTGCATGTCCCTCACTAAATTTTGCAACATTTGTTGTTTGGCAGCTGTTATGACTCCAGAGTCCAGCAGTGACCAGGATACTGATTCAATGACTATAGCATTACCAGCTAAGGAGCCAGACCATGTTAATGTTTCTGAGCCTGATGCTAGTGATTGGGGGATTGTTAATCTGAGGCTTACTAGACTTGCATACTAGGCAGTTATGGATACATTTAATTTACACAGTAGAGAAGCCATGATCTATCAAGCACTATGTCATGTCTGTGTTATTTCTGTGCAAGGACACAGAGGACACAGCAACTATAAGCAGCATCTATGGGAAATTATGCTCTTGCATCTCCCACATCAATCATTTTGTGCTCTATTTTATATGAATGTTCCTGTATGTGTGAATGTATGTATGTGTTTATGCATGTGTCTGTGTGTGAATGACTTTGGATGGACGGATTCTTTTAACAAATCAGCTATGGAGGGGAATAAGGCAGTCACTCCATTCAACCACAGTATTCTCCAGTTCTGAAGCAAGTAATTTTCCCTGCCCTTTCTTTTAAACAACCAATAACTGGATGATAAAATATTTGTTACCCATACATCTCACATTGGACTCTGAGGGCTCATCCATATTTCCACTTTTCCTGTGCTTTCTTAGCATGAGTCTGAACAGTTTTGCCTTTGACCCACTGCTTTCCCCAGGAAAACCTACTCTTTAGTGCTAAATTGGAACAAATGGCAATCCGCAGAAAACCCGACTGCTGTTTGTTCCAATTCAGCACTAAACCTCAGGTTTTCCCAGGGGGAAGCAGCAGGGCAAAAGGAGGTATGGATGAGCCCTGAATTCATTAGCCCCCAGACAGAGGATATCAGGTTTTCTATAAATGGCCATATGGAGGTCTGTGAATTTTGTTTGGTTTTCAGGAGCACTACTGGTAAGAATAAGGGTGTTTCACATGATAGAAAAGAGTAGCACACTTCCAAGTTTCCTGCTCCTAGCAGATGGGACTCATAGATCTAACTCCCCACTGACACAGATATGTGCAAATACCAAATCTGGGCACTCTCTTAGCATGCTAAGTCCAAACTAACTGATTGGATCTAACCTAAAAAGCAACATCTGCAGCCCCAAATCGAATCAGTGGCAACTCTAGCGACTTTGCAAATTTCCCTTGAAGAATGTTGTAGTCTTCCATTAATTCCTTTATCTTCCCTCAGAATTCCTACTGAGTCATTGCCTAGTACATGACTCCAGATTTGTCTCCAGATTTCATATTAAGTGATTTTCCCTTTCTCCTTTGGAATCTTTGACTGTGTGTGTATGTATCTGGTGTTACTGTTCTGTTTATAGTTTTTTAGGTTGATTGCTTTTAAATTTTTGATGTATGGTCACTTAAGTGTCTTCTGTAATGCAATGGAAAGGCAAGATTGAATTTTTACTACTATTAATACTAATACTAATACTAATACTAATACTAATACTAATAATGATGTTGTATTAAAAATCAATAAGCAGACAGCAAACCATAACAGGACATGGGATTTGAAAATGTGATTGTTTTTCAAGGGGCTGTTTTCATTTTCTCTTTAATTCAGACCCAATGAATCATGCAAATAAACACATCTCTGCATTTTCTGTTTTATTGTACATTGTTATGGTAGATAAAAGCACTTGAGATGCTTTCGTGATTTACTTTAAGTCTACACTTTATACTGCAGCTTTGTACTAATAGTAGTTAAGAAACACTAATTAAGAAAATAGATCAGAAAGGGCAAGCCTTCATTAGCTTTCTGTTGTGAACAATTTCCTTTACCATGGATGCTACTGAAGACATTCATCTCTGTGTCTATGGGGATACACAAGAGTTTCCTAACATATACACCACAATAATATTTGACATGTGAATAGACAGTCAGAGAGCTAAGCTGTTTGTTAAGTGAATGAAACTCAGATAAAATACTTCATTTCTTTAGGGTTTTTCCTCCTGGGAAATTAAAATGACAAAAAAGACACAAGGCAGATGGTCATTTGATATCTTGCCTCATCACCAGCTGAACTGCTTATTCCTTCTATATATAATGCATATATGAAAAGCACTTTAGGTGATCTATGTTGCTTTTTGAATCCTCAGGCTTTATTTATTTGTACACTCAAGGTGGCTAACAATAATTTCTCTCAAGATTTCTCACAAATACCAAATCTTCCTCTGTGGAATAATTCATTCCAGTTCATGGAAACAAAGCTGAATACTTAGTCATTTAGAGACTATAGGAGTTGCGGTTCATCTGTCCTTTGGAAGTCATCTGCTACAGAGAGTAGGTAGGGGTTGTGAATACGCTGACATCTCAAGGACCACACAATGCTCAATGTATAATGATCAGACCCATTTTCAGAAGTCAAGCTGATACATTTTGGAGGCATGGTTTGGGAGGCCTTGTAATTTATACCTCCATTCCCCACAAAATTGATTCCGCCTGATCCAGCTGTTTATTCATCATTAGTAATAGAAGCTGTGCACAACCTGTGAGAAGCACCAACACAGCAAGCCAAAGGATGTCCCATTTAATCCAAGTTTATTTGAAGCAATGTACATCTGTTTCAAAATCAGTAGAAAATGCAGCCGCTATTCTGTGGAAATCCACAGTAGATAGATGTCTTATGGATTTTTGTATGGGGAATTCATCAAACCTCTGTGATGTACTTCTGTGGAATATGCTTTGAACATGCAGAAAAGAAACCTACTGCAATCATCACTAATGGAACCCTCACGTATCCTTGAAATATTATAGGAATTGTGTTCCCACCTGCATTTACAGAGCCTACTGGGTCCTGTAACCCACCCAGCCACTTCCCAAGACTATCATTGTATAGACGTAACTGGCAGCTAGTAATATGAACAAATGCATAGTTAGTGAACTATCTGTATTCAGATTTCATGTGCCTTAAAAAGCACATTAAGCCAAAGTAGTCAAAGATATCTTGGGATCTTACTAAACAGAAGCTGAGAAATGGAAGTCTGTTGCTGAATTTAAGCAAGTGGATGACTTTCCAGAGGAAAGAGGAAAGCTCCTGCTGGCTCAGCTGAAAGAACTGGAGAGGAAGATTGTTAAGCATCAGAAGGAGCCCGGCACAATTTTTTATGATGAGATTGTCTCTCTCAGTGCTTTAATCAGTGAGGTAGAAGAAAAGCACTTTCTGCAGGTCTGAGGAGCCATTTCAGCCACCTGAGGAGATGCCACTCACAATGGGAAACAGAATAGGTGAATTATTTTAGAAGGGGTTTTTGTTTGCTTGCTTTTGGGGTTTTTTTGGGTTTTTTGGTTAAACATTAGGAAAAATTTCCTGACAGTGGAGCTGTCTGCCAAAGAAGATATCAGTCTCTCCCTTTGTTAGAGATTTATAAGCCAAGACTAGAATTGATGGTTACTTATCAGGGAAAATGTAGTCGTAGATTTCCTGAACCAACAGAAGGCTGACTGAGCTTTGAGGTCCCTTCCAACACTGTGATTGCTGGATTCAATGGTTATCAGCAGCTCTCCAAGATTTCAGACAGCCATTTTCCCCACACCACCTAGAGATGCCTTTCTGGATATAAAGCTTATGTTCCGTTACTAACCTACAGCCCATCCTGCCACTGAATTCCTGACAAGGAGATCATCTACATGCCTCTTCACTGGAATCAGTAGAGACATGCTGCTTGTGAATCGGATTATAGTGCTGGCCAAAAGAATACTAAAATCCAGGTGGTGGTGGTTGTCATTTCAGTTGGGTTAGTTGCTATGATAACAGGGATGACAAGAACACTTCAGCCTGAGGCTGCCTTCCATCTGGACAACCTTCCTAGAGTCACATGCCAGTGACTGACTGTGGCAGAAGCAAAAGTGGACAGAGCAACAAATAGTTTCTACACACACACACACACACACACACACACACACACACAGACACCTACCTCTCTATGCAAGAAGCATCATCACAGTTCAGGAACATATTCCAGCTAGGCAAAAACACTAAAGGAGGGTGCAAAGCAGGGCTGGTAAAGAAAGTGGCTAGGGAGACAGTGTGGTGTGGGCAGAGATGGAGACTTGGAGAACTATATTTCAGCCCCAAACGTTGTTTAACAATTTAACCATAGACTGTAAAATCTTCAATTCTGCCATTTATTGTGCAGATGCCTTTATAAGCAGTATTTAATCAATTGCTCCAGTGCTTCTTTAAAAGGAGTACAAACTATCACTGAAGAACTAAAACAAAAAACTGGCATTGCAGTTGTTAAAAAAGCCAAGTACTTAGGAATATGGTTGACAGCAAAAAACATAAATCTATATAAGGATAACTATGAAACTATGTGGAGAGGCATTAAGAAGGACTTAGAAATTTGGAACAGACTGAGACTATCCTTCTTAGGTAGAATCTCAGTGATTAAAATGAATATTCTACCCAGAATGTTATTTTTGTACCAAACAATCCCTGTGATCAGAGGACTTAAACAATTTAAAAAATGGCAGAGAACTTTAGCAAAATTCGTCTGGCAGGGCAGAAGGCCAGGAATAAAAATGAAGATTTTGGTGGATAAAAAAGAAAGAGGAGGCTTCGCTCTACCAGACATGAAGATATACTATGAAGCTGCTTGTTTAACCTGGGTGAGAGATTGGATAAAGTTGGACAACCCAGATCTCCTAGACCTAGAAGGCCATGATAACAGGTACGGGTGGCACTCGTACCTGTGGTACGATAAAGTAAGAGTTCACAGAGGATTTCTAAACCATTTATTTAGGGGACCATTGTATGAGGTATGGGAGAGAAATAAAAATCTACTAGAAAGAAAGACCCCCTGGTGGATATCTCCAATAGATGTATTAACCATCAAGAAAATTAACATGGAAGGAATCAGATCTACATATGAAGAATTGCTTAGGAAAACTAATCAAGGCCCAAAGTTAAAGCTCTTTGAAGAAGTGGGGAATTTACTGAGTGGATGGCTACAATATCATCAAATTAATGCAATATTAAAAGATAAAAAGAGGATGGGATTTGAAGATAAAAAATCAAAATTTCACATAGATATTATAGAAAGCAAAAATAAAACAATGTCCAAAATATATGAGTTATTATTAAATTGGTATACTAAAGATGAAGAGGTGAAGGAGGTTATGATTAAATGGGCCATAGACTTTGGTTATAATATAGAATTAGAAGCCTGGCAAGAACTATGGAATGTGAACTTAAAATTTACGGCTTGTACGGCATTACAGGAAAATGTATGGAAAATGATATACAGGTGGTACCTCACGCCGGTAAAACTGTCAAAGCTGTACAGAATGAAAAATAAGAAATGTTGGAAATGTGGAGAGGTAGAAGGAGATCTTTTCCATATGTGGTGGAATTGCAGTAAAGTGAAAGGCTTCTGGGAATTAATTTACAATGAGCTTAAAAAAATGTTTAAGTATACTTTTTTTAAAAACCCCGAAGCCTTTCTACTGGGACTAGTTGGAAAAGATGTTAAAAAGAAAGATAAAAACCTATTCCTGTATGCCACGACAGCAGCAAGGACTATGTTAGCCCAGAATTGGAAAACAGAAGTAATAACAACTATGAATGGCAGCTCAAAATGATTAATTATGCAGAACTGACTAGAATATCGGGGAGAATAAAAGATCAGGATGAACAAAATTTTTATGAAAATTGGAGTAAATACTTGGAATATATAAGAGACAACTGTAAATCTTTAAAGACACTGGCAGGATTTGATTAACTTCAACAGCTTATGATCAAATAGATAAATGTATAAAATACGTGACATAATGAAAATATATGATACTTACTGAAGGGGAGGAAGGAAGTCCAAAGCTCAACAGAGCTAATGTTATGTATGAGATGTATTAATACAATGAATGTATTGGAATGTATGTTTGATGAAAACTAATAAAAATTTAAGTTGGGAAAAAAGGAGTACAAACTATCACTGAAAGGGAGTGCCATACTGTTTCTTTCTTGCCCTTTGAAATTATTTTATTTTATTTCTTTATTTATTTTGCTGCTTATTAATTTTAGATTTTTAGAGTTGTCCTGGGTGAGGTCTTCTTATTAAATTCAGCTTTGACTGAAAGACATGCAAAGTAGTACATTCAAAACACATCAATGGGATTTGTGTGTGTGTGTGTGTGTGTGTGTGTGTATATATATATATATATATATATATATAGTGAAGCTGTTAACATGTAGGATACATAAGGAAATTTGATTTCCTTCTATAAATTCACTTTAGGTTAAAAAAAAAACCTTATGGTATCCCATCATGTTTTATACCATATAATAACTATTTTATTTGCAACATATGGCACACGATAATGAGCATTTTCCCCCCAACAGGAATTACTGCCTCCACTAGTTCAACTATAGGCCCAGATTCCACAGGAACTGATCATTTTATGGTGCCATCCTAGGAGCTCAACATGTGCTCAGGGATTTCCCCACACAGAAGCTGTTTCAGAACTGGTGCCATCAGATCTGGCCTTACTAAAAAGGCTGAGCCACTCTGATTCCCTCAGCACATTCAGATACGATCTGAAATGCCAATTACATATTTAAATAGAGACATTCATTCACCTAAACCAATTAAGAGGAAACAAGGTTGCTACTCACTACATCATCTTGTCACTAGATAGCATAAAAAGTATGTAGAAAAGCAGCACAATGATTAAGTAAAGACAGAACCTAAAAACAAACAAAAACACATATAAGGGATTTCATGCCATGGACAATTGCATCCAAAACAGCATTTGCAAATCAGTAACCAGACAGCCTTCAAATTCATCATGTAAAAGTGGTCTGGGGAATGAAAAGTTGGCCTAAGATATGGAAACCCTATGTACAAATACTTCCATATGCATAAACCCATTGGGTGAGCCTTAGGCCCCCCTATCTCCCATGTGTTTCCTCTGCAAATGGAAATGTAAAAAAATATACTTATCCGAAATACCCCTATAGAAAACACAATAAAAATCTATAGAAAATATTGATATCTATGCTAAAAATAATGATAAAATCATTTATTTGTACAATGATCTAGAATAAGTAAAGTAAGTTTTTGATCTCCTATTTCCCCTACTAATATTTTGCTATGGGTGTGATGTAGGATATGTCTGGTTCTTATTTATCCTCCTTGATTAATTATTGCAAACCTTATCAAAGGGCAAAACCTTCTAGAAATCAGTATATATAGACTAGGATGGGGAATAAGATCCAGAAAGCAGGTTGGATTCTGGCAACCTCCGACCTTCCATGGACCACTTTAGAAGGTAGGCAGGATTGCCTGCCTGTCACCTGTCAGTCACCTGATATCATCACAACAATAGGTAGCTGAATGTCAAAGGAAAACAAAGAGAAAGGTGCTTGCAATTCTTTCCTATATTTCCCTGATTTTCAAGCTGGACTGTGAAGGGAAAATGTTCTATTTCAGGAGTGGCTTGAATCTGGGCCATGCCTGCAAAGGAAGCTTCACCAGTGGGCAGGCATTCAGCACAGAATATGAACTGAGCACTACTTGCAACAGGTATTAGCTCTATTCAGGAGCTCCCATCTGCAAACTCCAGAGTGAAACCCAATGCTTGTTGGACAGTCAGGAGCACACTTTTATGCTCCCAGTTGTTCCTTTGCAGCCATGGCTTTACCTGCCCCACACGGAAATGTCAGGTGTGTCACCAGGGTGAGGGTAGGTACCGTGGATTGCCCAAGCTAGCCTTACTGTCCAAATTTGGACTCCTAGTGGACCTAATTTGACCTCTGGCTTTGAATTCTCCATACCTGATGTCAACATTTACCTGGATATCTGATTTGCAATGAATCAACCTTAACATGATTCTTTAGTTATGTCAGGAAAGAAAAGTCTGCTTTTCTATTTAAAAAGAGAGGGGGGGGATGATTTAAAAATAATTTTCAAAATCGTTGATCGACACTGCATTACTCCTAGCGTACACATGAATCGGGATTAGGTGGTAAAAGTTGCATGGGACATGAGTGGCACAATTCTTCTTCAAAACAGTTTCTGTTTTTCCATTCCCAATGATGTTGGGGAACACAGTGGAATACTGGGAGCTGCAGAAAAATAGGAAATCTCTTTATTTGTCACCCCACACTTTTAGAGCACAGCCAACTTGAAAATCACAGATCCTGAAAAGTTCAGTCTTATATATTGTTCCCCAGATGTCCATCCTTGCAGTTCAATGCCACCTTCCATTATGGTGAGAAACTAATTCAGAGTGAAGAGTGCCACCTACTGATCCAATGGCAGATCAATATTCGAGGTTGTCACATTTCGCCTGAAGTCTTCCTTCTTCCCACAGGTCCAAGACCTAAGAAGGATTCTAAGATGGTTGGGTGATTTCACAGTTACTTATATTTACAATTTACCATGTGCAAAATGCCTGCATTTAAAAAGCAAAATGAAGACTTGAGACCAGCTTCCAATTTAGACTTTTAACTACAAACAAGCTTGAAAGAGGCTCTGGCTGCCTTTGAAGGGCTGCAGCAGCCAGACATGTATCAAGGGGGAAATGGCAATTCGAAAAGAACCTTGTTTGCTTTACTAAATTTATGGACAGCAAGAGAGGGATAGTCAAAGAACTAACTGAAGTAGTGGTGGGAGTTGCAAAGAATTCATTTTAAAGAGTGAGTTGAAAAAGCACATTGGAAAATAAAAGGAACAGGTGCTTTATTTCCCCACTATCACAGCACTGGGAATTTCCCGCAAGAGAAGAAAGATTATTTAATGGATATCTGCTTTGCTTAAAATATGAGCTCAGAGATTTATTTTAACAGTGGTTCCATGCTTAGAGATATGCTAGTCTGTATCTGATTCAAATGATCTTGAGTGTCTTAATACTGCTTCGGGTGTTTGAAAGTAAATTTGATTTTTATCTTCCTCACTGACCAAAGAATCTTGTTATTCAGCCTGTAAAACACAGCACTTCCATAGCCAAATCATTAAGGAATCTTCAAGTCTAATCCTGGCACTAGAGTGTTTCCTGTGTCAGAGCCAAATGAAGATCTGCAGGGCAAATAGATTTTGTTGGCCTAGTCCAATTATTTTGATGGAAAATAACCTCTCGGTGGAAATCACCCTGCTCTTTGTTCCTCACTAAAGCGTAGTGATGGTATCTCCTATTCAAGGTGGTCAAATAATAAGTTCCCTTTTGTTTTGTTTTTTAATTAATATTTATTAAAGTTTCAGAAAAGAAATAAAATCACGTTAATAAACAAAAAAACATTAAAAAGAAAAAAGAAAAATACACAATACAAAATACAGAATACAAAATACAAAAAGATAAAAAGAGAAAAAAAAACAGTTAAAAACAATTCCGTCTTTTCATAACTTCTTTTACATTTACTTGTTTCCCGGACTTCCTCATACCTCCCTCTTTTGTATTCCAGTTCAGTTTGTTAGACCAGCAATTTCTTTCTCTCCTTTTTAATCCCAATCCTTAATCTTAATATATTATGACATTAGATTTTTACCTATTTAAAACCAATTTTTCCATTCTTTTAACCTTTTTAATCCTAATCCTTAATCTTAATATATTTATAACTTTAAAACCTGTACAGCTAGAAGCCACTTAACTTCAATCCAACATCACTCTAACATTCATTAATTTTGCAATGTTTCTGTAAATAATCTTTAAATTTCTTCCAATTTTCTTCCACCGACTCTTCTCCCTGGTCACGGATTCTGCCAGTCATTTCCGCCAATTCCATGTAGTCCATCATTTTCATGTGCCATTCCTCCAGTGTGGGTAG
This sequence comes from Podarcis pityusensis, assembly GCF_964106645.2. Taxonomy (NCBI): domain Eukaryota; kingdom Metazoa; phylum Chordata; class Lepidosauria; order Squamata; family Lacertidae; genus Podarcis; species Podarcis pityusensis. Next base: position 62,962,734 of record NC_138027.1, on the reverse strand, counting down.
CTCTTGTGTCTTCCAATACTTTGCGATAAGTAGTCTTGCTGCTGTTGTAGCATACATAAAGAAAGTTCTATCCTTTTTTAACACCGATTGGCCGACTATGCCCAGGAGAAAGGCCTCTGGTTTCTTCAAGAAGGTATATTTAAATACCTTTTTAAATTCATTATATATCATCTCCCAGAAAGCCTTAATCTTTGGGCACGTCCACCAAAGGTGAAAAAATGTACCTTCAGTTTCTTTACATTTCCAACATTTATTATCAGGCAAATGGTAGATTTAATAAGTTCCCTTTTGGGTTTTTTTATGAAGTTCATTATCTCATCTGGATTTGACTAATTTATACAATCAGTGATACATCAACATATCTAAATAAAATGTTGAACATGTCTGCCTACTCTTAGCAACAGCAGATTTAAGAGAAGGGGGAAAGTCCCATGTAAAAAGCACAGTAAATACAGTGACAAAAACTACCTTCGTCACCAGAAATAATTGCCATCAGAAAATGCCACACACAAAATATGCTTAATATGCTTAAGCTAACAAACATATAATAGGGAATAAGTCACACATTTAATTAACTATACCTAATGAGGAAGGTGAAATAGATTCTGCTTATAATTTGTTGTTGTGAATGGACTGTTTTGATTTCCTAGGTGATACATTTTTGACCAGACTTCTTGCTGAAAAAGTTGGTTCTGCTAAAGCCTTTCTGGTAGGTTTCAGGTTGGGGACATGTAAAAGCTAATGCTGTCCTAACAGTACTAAGTGCTTTTGAAAAGTTGTTTTGTGATAGCTCCATTAGACACAGCTATTCCCCAAACTGTTTATCTGCCCACTGGCATTTTCCAAGTTTCAAGGACAGCAGAACTTACCCAGTGTACTGTAGAAGCCTGATATAGTGAACAAAGTCAGCACCACCAGTTTGGCTCTGTGTGACATACACAAGAAACCTAAAAGTAAAAAAGCAGGGTGGGCCACCAGCTGAATTTTTTTTTTTTTTTGCTGAAAATTAATCAGCCTTTCGATCTATTAATTACTTAAGTAAATTTGCATATTACCAAAACCTCAATATTGTTGTGCATATGCCTGATGACTGTCCTCCAAAGCAACTACTCTATTCCGAACTTAAAAATGAAAAGCGTAATGCTGGTGGTCAACAAAAGAGGTTTACAGACTGTCTCAAGGCAAATCTAAAAAAATGTAGTATAAACACTGACAACTGGGAAACACTGGCCTGCGAGCGCTCCAGTTGGAGAACAGCCTTTACCAAAGGCGTCATGGGCTTTGAAGACACTCAAACTCAGGACGCAAGGGAGAAACATGCTAGGAGGAAGGCATGCTTGGCAATTCCACACCGTGATCAACTCCTGCCCGGAAACCAATGTCCCCACTGTGGAAGGACGTGTGGATCCAGAATTGGCCTCCACAGTCACTTACGGACTCATTGCTAAAACCGTGTTTATGGAAGACAATCTTATGCGGCTATCTTAGGGAAGATAGCAGTGGTTAAAATGAACGTTTTGCCGAGGATGTTGTTTTTATTTCAAACTCTTCCAGTTATTAAAGGTTTAAAACAATGTAAAGAATGGCAGAGAACCCTGATGAAATTCATCTGGCAGGGGAAAAGACCAAGGATTAAACTGAAAATACTAACTGATAAAAAGGAAAGAGGAGGTTTTGCTCTCCCAGATCTGAGCCTATATTATGAAGCAGCGTGCCTACTATGGCTAAAAGATTGGATAAAATTGGAGAACAGAGACCTACTAGATTTAGAAGGTTTCAATAATCGGTATGGGTGGCACGCATATCTCTGGTACGAGAAGGTGAAAGTCCACAGGGCTTTCTTAAACCATATTTTCAGGGGACCAATATATCAGGTCTGGGAAAGAAATAAGAACCTTCTCGAAAGAAAAACACCATGGTGGATTTCACCAGTAGAGGTCTTAACAATAAAAAACAACAACATGGAAGGGAAGACAGCCACCTACGAAGATTTGGTAAGAAAATCAGAACAAGGGCTTAAACTTAAACCGTATGAGGAAATAAAGGATCAATTCACCGGTTGGCTACAATATCATCAGGTGAATGATATGTTAAAACAAGATAAAAGAAAAATGGGCTTTGAGGACAAGAAATCAAAATTCAATATAGAAATAATAGAAGGCAAAAACAAAACATTGTCTAAATTATATGACATATTACTGGAATGGCATACAAAAGACGAGGAAGTCAAAGAGGCAATGATTAAATGGGCAATTGACTTCGGTTATAACATCGAGTTTGAAAAGTGGTTGAAATTGTGGAATAGAGATATTAAATTTACGGCCTGTACGAGTTTGAGAGAAAATGTTTGGAAAATGCTCTATAGATGGTATCTTACGCCGGCAAAATTGGCTAAAATCTATAGATCAGAAAATAAGACATGCTGGAAATGTGGTGAAGTGGAGGGAGACCTCTACCATATGTGGTGGCAATGCAACAAGGTGAAGGTTTTTTGGGAAGCAATTTATAATGAACTTAAAAAAGTTTTTAAATATACTTTTCCCAAGAGACCTGAGGCCTTTTTGCTGGGAATAATGGGTAAGGAAATAAAAAATGAAGATAAAAAAATATTTCTCTATGCCACCACAGCCGCAAGAATTATGCTGGCACAAAACTGGAAAATAGAAACTATTCCTAACATAAGTGACTGGCAGGTCAAAATGATCAACTATGCCGAGCTAGATAGATTAACAGGCAGAATACGAGACCAAGACGACCAGAAATTTCAAAAAAATTGGAGTAAATTTTGGAATTATATTGGAACGGATATATAGGAGGAACTGGCGGTATTAGAAAAACTTTATCAGCTAATAACTATAAACTTTAATAAACTAATTACGCAATCCGAGATTTATTTGATACTTACCAAAAGGGTGAAGGGAAGTCAAAGGCTAAGGAGAGCCTAATGGTTATATTATTATTTTTTGTATGATTGTATGTTTCCTTTTTGTATAGTATGAATAATTTATGTTAAAATGTTTATTTTTGTATTTGTTAGTTCTTTTTTCTTTTTTTTTCTTTTTTTTTTTTTTTTGTACAAATTCTGAATAAAAATTTACTTGCGAAAAAAAAAACAAGTGATCGCCAAAGAAGAAGATGGCTGACAGTTTGAAGAAAGAGTGAGGAGCTATGGACAAAGCTGCCAGTCAATCCTATAACTAAAGGTTATCTATAGCATTTCTTTTTTAAGTATAGTAGTATACTGTAGTCTTAAATAATAACTTCAATGATCAGCTTTACTAATTAAAATTTGCCCAACAAATTAATCAGCCTAGAGTCAAATGACATGTTATGCAAAATACCTGTGATTTTGTGTGGTTAAAAAAACAACAACAAATGAAATAAAATGCAGCCACTAAAAAATGTAGCAATTGTACGGAACAGTTGTTCTATATGGGACAATGACAATAAAGATTATCCTAACATATCATATTGTATTGTATCTTAAAGGCTGTTTAAATATTTCTCCTGTGTCATTTCCTAAATCACAATCAGTCCCAAGCAGCTAGGTGGGGGATTTTGATCAGGAAAACGTTCGCCTTCCCCAGTTCTATGATACTTTACCTATGACTGCATAGGAGCTTACTTTAAAATAAATACATAAAATCAATTTATCAGCCATTGATTTCCAGTATAAACTGATTAAAGTTCCAGTCCAAAAATAGATGGTGTGGCAGCAGAGCTTGCACAGGATACTTTTGTGCCTCAGGCAAACCCCTAAATGCCCCCCCCCCTACTGTCAGTGAAAAAGAGCTGAGTGAAGATCTACATCAGGAACAAGGGGTGGGGATGGAGATTGGCATTGAGATCTACTGCCTCTGTGGATCCTGCAGCCTGAAATGGTTACCTCACCTTGCTTCATAGCCCTGTGTGACAGTTTCTGATGTTGTGGAGTTCCCTTCTGGTGGAAATATGGCTGTCCACCATGCTATTATCTATCAAACAACAACTTAAAAGAGACTTGATTGTTCAAAGCTTTTGGTAGATTGCTAGAGTGAAGTTCAAAACTCCAAGCATCACTCTCTCCTGTAATGTATTTAAGAATGGGGATAACTTTGGTTCAGTTTACAGTTTCATGGGAAGCCACCTATTCTTACTTCCCAAAACTATACATGAAACAAAATGCAGAGGCCTTTGGAATTCATGCTTTTCCAAATCCTGTGATGCAGTTCTTCAGCCAAATGATGTGCTCAGAAATGTCCATAGTAGCACAAAGTGTTCATTAAAATGCATATAGCCGTTGAAATAACACAGAGAAACTGCATTATATGGTGGGAAATGGCTTGCAAAAATGTCTGTATTAGGTAGAATTGCACACAAGCATGAATATATTAAGAGGAATGAGCACCTAACATGCTGATGATTTTCAGTGACAACTTCAAAATAGTAGAAATAAATAAAATGAATTAGATAAACTAATGTGAAAAAGTTGATTAGAAAAAATGAAAAACTTGGAGAAACTGAAAGGAACAAATATATCCATCACTATTTATATTTCATTGTTAATATTGGTCCTAAATGTTTTCTGCTGGCTTTATTTTGACAGTTATTGCTAGCCACCCCGGGCTCCTACGAGAAGGGAAGTATACACAAATAACAACTCATAGTAATAGTAACAAGATAATAACCTTTCCTATGGCAGAATGAATCCAAAATGGGTAGAACAAGGTCACACAGCAGGCTTGGCACTTCAAATTCTTTCAGCTTAATGTTGTATTTATTCAGAAGACTACAATGGATTTGATTACCATCAATCATATTTATCTGTCTGCGGCTCACATGCTCCATGTCCCTATGCTCGGGATCTAGAGAGAAATTTTAATTAACAAGAGTTGTTAATCATATGCACAAAACTTCATTTGCAAACTGTCCCTGAATAGATGGCCTCTATAATTCAATAATTTAAAATAGGCCTAACAGTAGCAGGATGTCTGCATTCTGGTTGTCTGCAGTACAGTAGGCAGGCTGCGGAATCTGGTATTTAGAACATCATTTGAGGAGGACACACTTTTTGAAAAGATCATTTTCTGATTATCTCTTTACACTCGACAAAAGCCCAAGCCCACAGCAGTTCTTGAACCAGGACTATTGGGTTCATAGTCAGACACTCCCCCCTCAAAAAATAAAATGATATTTGTTCTCACACACTCCTCCTTGGCAGGCATGGGAAAGAGAGACTTCACATTTCCAACTTGTATTCAATACATCTGATAAGGATTGTTGGATGTGCTGCCCCAAGATCACCCAGCAAGCTCTAAAATAAGTTTTGAATAAAGATTAGGAAGTGTCTACCAGCATACCTGGAACACTTTGTTGTCCTCCAGCTTACCAGCCAATTGACAGCAGCAGCAATATATTTTCGTTTTGAGTTTCTTTCTTTGTTTCTTTCTTTTATATATATATATAAAATACTGTTCACAGTGGGCTACTTCTGGAGTGTAGTTCCTACAGAATTAATGAGCATGTCTGGTATGAGAAGAAAAGTGCCATGGGAACTGCTGTTGTGACATCATTTGGGGGCCCTCCAGGAGCTATAGGCCCTTGGGCCTGTGAGTGACGGTCTAACTCTACAAAACCTGGGCTAGAGAAATTGCACTCAACCCTGAGTTTGGAAGAAGGCAGGGCAAAACTCGATGCAACAACTCATATTGATCCAGAGCAGAACTCCAACGTATAGTTAGCAGAGTAAAAAACTTAAACACATTGCAGGATTCCCCCAAAATAGACCAGAGGCAATTAATATTTCATCCAGCAGAGCTGAAGGCAAATAAGCATAATGGTCACAAATCCAATACATTCAGGATTGGCACTGTCCATAAGACATCCAGCTGCAGCAGACTTAACTTAAACTTACAATAACTTATAATGAGTCTTAACCTTAACACTAAGCATACTATGTACAGAACACCACACCAGAAGGAAGAGAGGTAGAAAGAGAAAGTGAAACCATGGCTCCTTCTGGCCTTACTTTTATAGCCAGCATGACCTTGACAGAAAAAGATAATAGAACCAGTTTAAGCCAAACATCATGACCTTTCTGTTTGCTTCTTTCACACAGAGAAGCTTCCAGAACCCTCTTGAATTAATTAGAATATAAAAGATATCTATACATCAGATCAATACTTTCTGTACCAAGAAATGCAAACTGACACCTTCAAGGCGTCTAATGCCCCTGAGCTGCACCATCCCAAACAAGCACAGACTTCTTTTGAAGGAGGGTGGTCATAGGTTCTGTCCCCTGAGAAAAGTGTGGGATGAACAAACAATAGTTTGCAAAGCCCAGGAGGTGCTGCACCTCCTTGGTGTTACAAGGAGGCTGCCAGGATAAAATAGCCTCCACCTTGCTAGGGTCCATGGCAACGCCATCGGCTGAGATGCGATGGTATAGGAAGTCAATGCTAGACTTGTGAATCTTGCACTTTGAGAGCTTGGTGAACAGACAATGCTGTCGTAATCTCTGCAGCCCCGTGCATACATGCTGCTCATGGTCAGTGGCCGAGAAGGAGTAGATCAGGATGTTGGCAAGGTAAACAATGACAAAGCAGTCGAGGAGGTCACGGAACACATCATTCATGAAATGTTGGAAGACAGTGGGCACATTGGTCAAGCCAAAGGGCATTATGATGTACTCACAGTGCCCGTATTGTGTCTGAAACACTGTCTTCCATTCATCACCCTCACAAATGAACACCAGGTTATAGGCCTCCACAAGTCTTGGCAATGAGGGGTAGTGGGTAGCAATTCCAGACGGTGACCTGGTTTAACCACTGGTAATCATTGCAAAGCTACAACTTTTCTGTCTTCTTTTTCACAAATAGTACAGGAGTAGTGGCTGGTGAGGAAGAGGGTCATATAAAACCCTTCTGCAGGTTCTTGGTGATGAGCTCACATAACATGGTCAACTTAGTTTCCGAATTTGAGTCCCGGAATTTGAGTCCTGGGAAACAGGTCAATAGGGCAGTCATATGATGAGGTGGCAAGAGGTCTGCTTCTGTTTCACTGAACACATCAGCAAACTTGGCAGGCAGATTGGCAAGTCCATCCATTCTCCATTCCTGCTGCCAGGACTGCTGGTGCATGGCCCATGCAGTCCAGGGCACTGAAGCTGATTGTGCTCTGGGATCAACTGCTGTGAGGATCATGGGCCTCCAACCACTTCAGGCCCAACAAAATGGGGATATGGGGTGTAGACGCCAAATAGAACTCTGCCTCCTCACTATGAGTCCCCACGTGCAACCACAGCTTGTCCATAGCCCAAGTCACTGGTCCTGAGGCCAAAAGCCTGTCATCAATGGTTTCCACCACAAGAGGTTGGATGGGATGTCTGGGGATTCCCTGCCATGTCCATGTCCAAGTTGGCTGTAGCCCCTGAAGCTATCATGGCCCAGGTCTGCAAGGCTGGTCTCCCTGGAAGTGTCAGGGCGACGGACACCACCAGTCGCTTGGAGGGTGTGGGGCAAGGCATCTTGGTACTAGCAGTACACGCCAGACCCATCTAAACCAGGGGGTTTCCATTTCCTGGGTGGGGAGCATACCCCCTCTTTGACATGCATGTGGCTGCCATAAGTCCCCAGCCTCCACAGTAGAGACACAGTCCCTCTCTGCATCTCCGTTCCTTCTCAGCCGCTGTCAAATAAGGGTGGATTCCCTCTATCTGCATTGGCTCCTTCTCAGATTGGGGCATGGAACCCCATGGAGAAGGTGCCACCAGGCAAGTCCTGCCCTGGGCTTTGCACTGTTGTAGGTGTCCCTCAATTCTGAAGCACGGGTGAATCAGGCTTTAAAGGTCCGCTGGGCACTCTGTGTGGGCCACTTCATCTAGAACTGGATCTGAAAGCCCTTCTTGAAACTGGTTCACTGGAACTGCCTGATTCCAGGCTAAGTCCTGTGCCAGCAGCTGAAATTCACAAACATATTCCCCCACTGACTGATTTCTCTGTTTCACCTCCTGGATCAGGCTGTCAGCAGTCTGGGTCCTGACGGGGTCCATGTACATGGTCTGGAACTGTTGGCTAAAGGTGTCAAAATCGGTCAGAAGGGGGCTCTGTTGTTGCAGCAAGGGCGTTGAGTTCTCAAAATTGTAAGGACAGTGTCTTGCAAGATCAATCAATCATCCCATGAAATGCATCTTAAACATTTTTATGCACCATCCTTGAATATATTTCTGAACCTGGAGCGGGAAGTAAAATCCATCTGCAGTACTTAAGGCCATGACCTTGGACTTTGTTCCTCATCAAGGTGAGATTCCCATTGTCTTCAAAAAATAGTCTCGCCTTTGTGAAAGGAGGAGGATCAGATGCTGTGTGGGGTTTTTAAAGCTATTCATCTTGAAGACTCACTTCTTTTTATAAGTATCTGACTTATCAGTTCTAATTTTTAATGTTGTGTTTGGCCTGGAACACTTTCTTTCATTCCTGCTAAATCTGAAAGGTTTCTTACCTCGAGGCACTTCAGAGGTGAGTCTGCACTTTAAAACTTCATGAAGCTGAGGTCAAACAAAAGTCAGTGCAACTGCTTTTCAGAGGTCCCTTTGTCACTGTTTATTTGCCCTCCTTTTATTTGACACAAAACAGAAGATGTGTTAAGGAACCTACAATGTGACCCTATACATTTCTGCTCAAAAATAAGTCCCATTAACGAGGCTTAGGGTCAGTTAAGTATGTATAAGATTGCAGCCCTAAATACATTCCTGAAATAGACAAACTTTCTCACACTGAAGAAAACCAGTTCATTGCTTCCAACCTGGAGAGCATTGAATGATTCATACCATAAGTGCACAGGAACTGTTCATATAACCCAGCATGCCATCTCCAGCTAGGTACCTCTGGAAGCTCACTATCAGGGCATGAAGTTCATCAGATACTTAGAAGTATGCTGTGTCTGAACATGGGAATCTAATTTAATTTCCGTGACTAATCAGCCTTGAGAGATCTATCCCCTGTTGAGTTGTGTGATCCTTTGTTTTTAAAATCCATCAACATGTGGTCATGAAGGTTTATCATAGGGTGCGTAGAGAACTGTGCACTTGGCACTTTCCACAGTGTTAAAGAGATTCAAGGACAGCTCTTCAGCTACCTTTGGAAGGATATAGAATCACAGAATTGTTGAGCTGGAAGGTACCCTGAGGATCATCTAGTCCAATCCCCTGCAATGCAGGAATTTGCAGCTGTCCCAAATGGGAATCGAACCTGCAACCTTGGCATTATCAGACCACACTCTAACCTACTGAGCTATCCAGTGGCCTTTTCTGTAATACTAGATGTATCTGCAAATACATAAATAGAGCAGGAAGGGGAAATCCTGCCCATCTAGATGTTACTGGAGTAGAACTATCATCACCCCTAAGCATGGGCTGTGCTGAATACATTTGATGAAGTCCAGTATCTAGAGAGTCACAGTTTACTCACCCTTGAATCAGAACATTGGTTGATAGTAAAACAGCTTTATAATAATAATATTATTATAATAATAATAAGTTGTTATTTATACCCAGCCCATCTGGCTGGGTTTCCCCAGCCACTCTGGGCGACTATTAGCATTCCTATAAACCAGGGGTCAGCAAACTTTTTCACCTGTGGGCCGGTCCACTGTCCCTCAGACCTTGTGGGGGACCGGACTATATTTTGAGGGGGGAAATGAACAAATTCCTATGCTTCACAAATAACCGAGAGATGCATTTTAAATAAAAGCACACATTCTACTCATGTAAAAACACACTGATTCCAGGACATCCGCAGGCCGGATTGAGAAGGCGATTGGGCCACATCCGACCCCCAGGCCTTAACTGTCTACCCCTGCTATAAACTGCAAATCTACTGCTCCTCATCAGATCCTCAGAGGGGCACTATAACATCTCAAGATGCCTTCCAGATTTCAGCTAGCTCTCTGCCAATCCCTCTATCTCTCAGTACTGCAGTTCTTCCTCATTGACCCAAAACTTGTTAATGTTATAATTTTCTCTCATACTCACAGACCTTCATCAGCTCCTCCTCTCAGTTAGTGGGGGTCAAAGAATGCATGTCACATTCCCCAAACTGCTGGTGCCCTTTCCCCGCATTTGGAACATTCCAGAGAAATCAACAACTGTTTTATGCCCCTAATAATATTGTATTCTTTTGCCCAATCATTTGTTAATATTATATTCCTTTGCCTGACAAAGGATATGACCAGGCATGCAGTCGTGACAGTATAACAATACTTTATTTAGTCTGCTTATTTTTGCTTATTACCACTCCATTTTACTGGACAACTTCAAATTCAAGGATTGTGCATGACCAGGGAATGGGGGTGGGGATCTCTCTTTAATAACCCCCTTTAAATGGTTTGCAATTTGCATTGGCATGACCAATGGTGGCAGGAACCTTAAATTTGTAGTAACGATATTTAGGTTAAAGACACCTGCTTTATTTGTTTAAGGCTGTGTGTCTATATCATCTATCTATCTATCTATCTATCTATCTATCTATCTATATTTATCTATTTAATCTATCATCTATCTATCTATATCTATCTATCTCTATTATCTGTCTATCTATCTATCTATCATCTATCTATCTATATCTATCTATCTATCATCTATCCACGATGAAAAAGAAAATATGAAAGGCTTTCTATAATAATGAATGAGTTATCTTGCACTTTTCACAAACAACCATACATTGAAGTTCTTGTAAAACATGCAAGTTTATTTTAAAATATTCAATTAATTGATAAATAGATTAAAATACAGATGATAAATCAGCTCCTATCAATATATATATCCATTCTTAAGTAACTTTGGTGCATTTCTAATAGGTCTTAATATGCATGTGCTATAATATCAGAGGCTCTGATTCTAGCTCCATGTGCCCAAGTGCAGTATATAAAATGGCATGGAGACCTGATATTCAGGCAGTTTCCTTTAATTCAACTGGACAGGGCAAAGCATTTGGTATACTTGAAATAGATTCCTGTTAGAATCCATAAGATGTGGCCTTCCTGACTGTTTGCTCAGTGTTCATTCTCTATTTTAGAGTTCTGCAATAACCACAATTTGCTCTTCCGTTAGTTTTTGTTTTTAACTGGCAGACAGCTTAGAAGGGAAAAGAGGCAAGGTTGGTCTTAGAAATATGGAGCTGGTCATGTTAAGTCTATTCCCATCACAAATGCCTTAAGATCACCTTGAACCAGGTGCCTTATTTCCACTGCATTATAAGGATGTTTCTGCACATCCAGTGGTCCAGGTAATGTCACTAGAGTAAGAGGCCTTTACTTTGTAGCAGATGAATGACATCCCTTGGATTTTATATACAATCTATTCATTGGCAGAGGAAGGAGGTGCAGTGGGTGTGGTCCACCCCGGGTGTCATCCCTGAGAGGGTGACATTGCTGTGCCTCCCCCCTGGGCAGCTTGCGCTCCCCGCAGGTGGCACCCCCAGGACACTCACTGCTCACTTCAGGCGGCACCCCCCTCCCTGGGACACTTGCTGCGGGCAGCACCTGTTGGGAAACTGTGTATGTGCAGCTACCCACACAGAGTCAATTAATGTTTGGCACACAGCCAGAAGGCAATCTGAAGGAGTTAGTCTGCCTGGTGATAACAGAGACATGGAGGCCGCTCCCTGATTGGTCAAGCTCTCTCAAGGGAGTGATAATTAATGGCCTACTAATTGGAATGTGTTAGTTCAGAGGTTCAGAGTTCTGTGTGTCAGTGTAGGAGTTGTGAGTCATGTATGAGAGAGCTAGCAAAAGATCCGTGTTCTGTTCCTGTAAATAGTCCACTGTATATAATAAACACCTAACTACAAGTTCCTGGTTCCTGCTTCGTCTATCCTGTCTGCAGCCAAGTTGCCAGTTGCTTCTGTGGATTCTGCGTATACTCTGCTAGGTCTGGCTAAGGTCCTGCGACTAGTCAGAAAGTTGCGAAACACCAATAGGTTTTACCAATAGCACCCCCTGGGACACTTGCCGTGGGCGGCTAGCCCCGCCCCTGGGTACACAGTATGTGCGCCACTCCAAGTGTCAGTGCAGCTACCTCCGCCTCTGAATCTATTCACTCCTTGAACCCAGTCACCATTAGCTAAGAACTTGTTACTTCAAAGTATGCAATATGGTGAGGCTAGGGTTCACAACAGCATAGAAGAAAACTTGAAAAAAAAAAATCCAAACCAAAGTAGAACTCTTCAGAAACAGTCATCACTCCCCATGCCCCCTTTTTGGACTTTATTATCCTTTATGGTCACGACAATGTGCCTCCAACTAGGCTGGAATCAGGGAACCTGAGGCCCTCAGGAGATGTTCAAGGCTGATGTGGGTTGTAATCCAACATTGGCCATTCTGATTGACACTGATCAAAGTTGGAGTTTGGGGGGGGAGGGGAGGTTGTTAGTTTACCCATCCCTGAACTAGGCCTTGAAGTTATTTAATATTTGATTTTACGCTGATGAAATGTATGCATTGCCCCCATCACAGAGTAAGTGTGGGTGAAAAATAGCATGCAGATGCCTGCAAATCTTATATCCCTGTGAAGAGAAAATAGTAGTAGAATCAGGGAGCAGCTGCTTAGCCTTTCTCTCAGGCCTGGATCTGTCAGTAGCGCCATGCTGTCAATGCTGATCATGAGTCCCATTTGTCCAGTGTTGTGTTGTAAAAGAAGAACAAGTGTGTCTCAACAGGGCAGATTTTACCCACTGAAAATGAGAGGGAGGGAGGGGGAGAAAGAGAGAGAGATCTTTCATCTTGTCTGTGCCTCTTCATCAAAATTCTGATCACATTACCTTCATTTCAGACTCTTCCATTCTTCTCTGCTTTTATTATCCCTTTTCCCTTCCTCCCCTTGTCCCGATTCATCTATCTCTACCGCTCTCAAAACAAAACCTTCTCCTTTGCATTGCCAACCAGCTCTCTTCGTTCAAGAAGCGCTTGTGCTTTCACAGTTGTCTCCCCTCCCCCCGCCTTTGCTGGAAGAAAGAAATCTGACATTTGGGGGGAAACAACATTTTAGGATCAAGTGAGGCAAAAGCTCTACACTCCAAATTGGAGCTACTTTTCTTCCAGGTCTGTAGACCAAAGTTACAGGAGTGTTCTGTCAGCTCTCCAGAGCCGCTGACCTTCATTCTTCATTGTTTGAAGCTTGTTCTCTCTGTGTGGTGTGTGGATTATGTTTGCTGCTACTGGATATGCTAAAACGGCAGTGTTTCTTCATAGAGACATTTCTTCTAAGAGAATAATTAACGTGAAGCATACAAGGTGGGGGGCAGGAAATGTATTTGGGATAATTTGAATTTCTACATGAAACTGACAAAAGTTTGTTTCAAAATGTTTATAGATTCCTGACAGGGAATGGCTGGAATCCTTATTAAGCTGCATGAGGCCTCATAATTGGTTTATTCTGTTAAACTGTATGTTGCTCAAAAGCTATGTGGCTGTAGGACAATACCCTCCCACTAAGTCTCTCATGTTTCTTTAAAGGCCTGGGGAAACATTCAGAACCCCACACAACAGTACTTAAGAACTGTTTTTGTGCAAACCCTATTGATGTCTATGTCGGACCAGTTCTTTTGTTCCACAGGCATCTGGGCACATTTCATCGTAAATGAGGGAATAATCAGTCTACCTGGTACTGCCACAGAATGTTTAATGTGCCCAGTTCACTTGGCAGTTGTGTTAGAGGTGGTTTAAATATCATGGCAGGTAGGTGCGGGGTGTAAGAAGCATACACCCATGGGAGAAATGTACATCTGCTTGCAGTTGGAAGTTAAGAGCTGATTCCTACAAGTATGTTTAATGCTTTAACTGCAACTGTTGTGTGCAACAAATTCCACAGAAAGATGCCGCTTTTCGCAAAAGCACTATGCTACCCACATTAAGTTGTACAAGATAGGCACTGCTTTTGAAGTAAACGGATAGGCTCCTTTTAGAACAATGGTGGGGAATATGTGGCCCAATTTCATGCAGCCCCCTCAGATACTATGGATCACCCCTCTTCTTATTCTGTGGGGGGGGGCAATCCTACAAACTCTGCTCAATTTTGTCTCTTGCCCCACCCACTTTTGTCTATGATGCCATCCACCACCAACTGACTGATATGACCCCCCAAAGAAAAGCCAGCTTCTCTCATTTAGAAGCTGTTACTACAGGAAGGCATAGCTGGAGAGATTGAAAGTGTGGGCTTTGTCCCAGTCCTTCCTTCATTTTGCACCAGTATCAGGTTCACCCCTGACTGGGCAGCTCCTGTTAAGCGGAAGGGGAAAGGTGCTCACTGAGTTTCTCATTCTTTCCATTATATCTTTAGCGGCAGAATATTATTTCATATTATGGGTATGGCTTACAGAGACTCTCCTCTTCAGAGTTTCTGGAAGCTCTGTGTATTGGCAGGGACACAGTGCAGACATGATGGGTCAGTAATCAGTGGCGGAGCTTCCTGTTCCAGCACCGGGGGGCTGAGAGCAGATGGGGGTGGGGCTGTCACGTGTTCTGGGGGCATGGTGCACCACCCACAGGGGTGTGGCATGTGTCCTGGGGGTGTGGTGCATGTCCTGAGGGCATGGCACACCACCTACAGGGCGTGGCGCCCAGCGCAGGTGGGGAAACAGCCCCCCACACTCCTCTTCCTCTGCCAGTGTCAGTAATAAATCTCCACATTTCAATAGGGCTTAAACCTGCTCTGCAACAGAATAACCAAGTGCCCTGAAATCTTGGGAGCAAGGTAGACAGGGTTACTCTTGTATCAGAAATTTATGTGGTCATATTGGGAGCCAAATGCTTAGAACAGGGGCTACTGCAGAAGAAAGCAAGGCTATAAAGCCTTAAACGGCTCAGGACCGCAATACCTCAAGGATTGCCTCTTTCCATATGAACCTACATGGATCCTGAGATCATCTTCAAGGCCCTCCTTCGTGTGCCTCCTCCTTGAGAGCTCCAGAGGGTGGCAATGTGAGAACAGACCTTCTCTGCAGTGGCTCCCTGTCTATGGAATGCTCTCCCCAGGGAAGTTCATGTGGCACCTTCATTATACACCTTTAGGCACCAGGCAAAAACATTCCTTTTTAACCAGGCCTTTGGTTGATCTTATTGACATCCAACACCCTTTTAGAATGTGGCTTTGGGGGGGGGGGCGGTATTGCTTTTGGTTTGATTTTATATTATATGTTGTGGTCTTGTTGTGAACTGCCCTGAGACCTCTAGGTATAGGGTGGTGTATAAGTTGAATAAATAATAAATAAATAATAATAATAATAATAATATGTACATATGTTTCTTCACACAACAGTCAAAGAGGCCACATGAAACCCCCTGTCCTTTAACTTGTCTCTAGGGATGAAATTGTTGAGGTACTGGTTGATTATGTTTATCAGGACTCTGCCATTTCTACTTGGCTGCTGAAAAATGCAGTGAGACTACGGTCGTGTCCACACTGTACATTTAAAATGCTTTCATACCACTTGAACAACCATGACTTTTGTTGTATTTACTCTTTTTCGTGATATTGTTAGTTGTCATCTGCCCTGAAGATCCCATTTCAGGATAAACTGTGTGGGATAGAAATCCTTTTGTAAATAAACAAACTTTCATTAGTAACAATTTTATTTTTTTCATATATACATTTATTTCCATCAGAAAATTGTATTCATGCCATTATTCACACTCCATTGAATTCCCCTGGTTATCCATTTTAGGAGAGATTTGGTGGTAATTTATAGCATGACATGTGCATGTTTGCTCAAAATGATTCCTAGACATTATTCCCAAGTAAGAATGTATAGTATTGTGACCTCAAGCACACACCTCCCCCACCAAAAATTAGGTCAAATGATCAGTTTATTAAAAGCACAGCAAATATACAAATTCAATTGTCTTTCCTTTATGTGCTGGCACTCAGACAAAATCTAGAAATGTAGAGCAAAGGCAAAGTGAAGAATCAAGACATGCTTGTTGAAAAGACAATGTGGGCTTGTTATAACACTCAACTGGGCAACTTGAGTTCAAACTGTGAAAACTCATGTAGAATTAGTCTTTAATTGCTGATATTGACCAAAGGGGAATTATTCTTACTAGCTTACCATTATGTTCTTGATGTAATCAAGCATCCAAATAGATTCTGAAATGGGAATCGAAAACTAAAGTAAAACGAGTCTGACAGATACCAAATGAAGGAAATTAGGATTCACTGGGTGAAATAGTTTGGGGGTTACTGCTTTAAAATGTCAGAAGGCATCTTCTATTAAAAGAATCTGCTTTGAAGCTAATGCGTCTGTGGGCAGAAGTCTAACTTGTGAGGGAGAAGTGGAGTTTCCCACTCAGGTTCTTAACACTTTCCACACCTCACGCATCCACTTCTGGATATAAATGATTTTCACCAGGCCAGACTTCAAGGCCAGAAGCCCAGCTATGGGCAAGGGAATGGTAGCAATCTGCATTTGAAAAGAGATTTGGTGGATATAAATTCTGTCCTCCAATCCTTTTGAAACAAACATATTATTTCTGCTCTACCTCTGTTAAACTGCAGAGCTCCAGTAAGAACATACCCTCCTTGCCCACCTCATCTGTACCAGCTCCTTCCAAAAACATTTGACTTGAGTGAGGGGCAGAGTATGAGGCTGCAATCATATGCTCCCTTACTGGGGAGCAAGTCCCATTGGATTGAGTGGAAATTTTATTTTGATTAGATATGTATAGGATTGCACTTTGTGAGAAGAAAAGCAGGACTCCGGACTTCCGGGTCAGCGCCATCGGTGAATGGCGGAGTTCCTCCGACCGGAGGAACGGGCTCCATGGAAACTGGGTCTTCCCACCGCAGCGAAGGTGGGGACCCGCTAGAAATCCCAGGCAGAGGAAGCCTGGGAACGTGGGGTTCGGCAGGGCACCAGGAGCGGCCCCCCCTACTCACCGGGAACCCCATTTTGGGGCGCCGGAGCGAAGTGGGGTGAGTGGCGCGGTACTGCGAACTGATTGCTATTTTCACGGAGTGAAGCCGCACAGCCAATGCCGGAGAGTGCTGACTTTTTCCTGTGGACAATTGGATTTAAAACAAGTACCCGTGAGTAGAAACGGAAAATTGGATTAAGAAATATCTCAATTTGGCATCGAAGCGGGAAGGTTCAAAACAGGAAGTCCGCCTTCCACTTTTTGTATATAGACTAAAGCAAAAACTTTGTAAGCTAAAGCCTGGAAAGCTGTTAAAAAAGTCTAAATTTCCTTCATTCAGAATTACTGAAACCCCCTTGGAAGCAGGAGAAAAGGGGGGGGGCTTTGTTCAACCCTAGCAGGAGAGGGAGTGAAGAAAGATAAGTTTCCACCGTCTCTAACCCGGGAACGGGGTGTCAGAGACAGAAATTGTTGGAGAGGTTCATCGACTGTGAATGGAATACTTTGACAGATAGCTAAAGAAGAGAAACAAACTGATTCCAATGTTGCCTTTTGCATTCTTAAGAAACAAAATATCTGAAAAATGAAAGTAATTTTCCTTTGTTGGACTTGCCTTAAAAAAAAAATGGATACAAATAGAAATTGTCTCCTCTAGAGGGAGCTTGTTAAATTGTTGCTGCAGTCTACTTGAGGACTCAACAGCTGTGAGATTAAGATCGTGGGACCAGTCTCTTCTGACCTTGACTAAAGATGAGCTGGGAGGAAGACTGGGTGCTTGCTCTATGCAAGACAAGTGCCTTGCTGGAACAGATGCATGAGAAGATGGATTTGATGAATGAGAAAATGGATTTGATGACTGTTGTGGTTAATAACTGTGGACAAACAGGGAACATTGATACAGAAATCATTCAGGGACTGGCTCATGAACCTGTACTGTCTGGGAAAGTGCAGAAGATAATGGAGGAGGATGCGGTTGCACCTCAAATAATACAAATGGAGAGACCCGAGGCCCTACAGGAGCATAAGCCGCTGTCATTGAAGATTGAAGTTGGAGTGGGCCAGGGGGAGTTTGGAGCTGAGGAGGTTCCTAACTTTGGAGAGACCTGGAAATATGCTTTTAAATACTTTTTGGATTATATCGATGACTGTGGGGAGTGGGACTGTGGGGAATGGGCAGGTTTGATGAAGAGAGATGGAGACAATTTTGGGTTGGAATTCCCCAGAGACCTACTCCTCAAGAAATTAAGAAAGAGACCAACAAAAGACAAGGAAAAGGGCAAGTATAAACAAGAAGAAGAAGAATTGCAGAAGGGACATGGAAGAGACTTAAGGGCCTCAGACATAAGGCTTCCAGGTTGATGGACTAGATGGAATAGACAGTAAGGACTGACACGATCCGAGACCAGGAAGAAGAGACGTTGGATGAAGATTGGAAAAAATTTATAAATAAATTAAAACTTTCTATTTAGGGAATTAGCTTAAAATTAATGAATATTAGGGAAAATGTTGGAATGAAACTATATGACTCTAGCAGAAATGATATCAGGAGTTATGTATATTTGAAAACTAAGATTTAAGCTTTAAGGTATTTTAGGGTAAGATAAGGTTAAATAAACTAAGGTAATTTGAATAACAGAATATGGGGAAAGATGGAAAGGATTTGTTGAGCTAATTATTAGGTTAAATTGTTAAGATAAATTATTTAATGAAAATTGAGAAAGATGGAAAGAAATTGCTGAAATAACTAATTGAACTAGAATGCAAGAAGGGAGGTGTGAGGAGGTCAATGAAACAAGCAAATGGAAGTTATAGATATGTAATTTGGGATTTGTGGGGGGGGTTTTGTCCTCCTTTTTTTTTGCTGTACTGTTGTATTGGTTTTTGCGTTTTTTTCCTTTTTTATGTATTATTGTGTTGTTTTTTTATTTTTTCTTTATTTTCTATAATTCTGAAACTACTAATAAATATTATTTTTAAAAAAAAAAAAAAGAGAAGAAAAGCAGGACTCAATAAGGACAGGAGGTGGAAAAGGCACTATTACAATGTTAAACTATTTGCTTGCTTGCTTGCTTATTTACTTACTTACTTACTTACTTACTTAATGGCTTGCCCACAGCATACTTTAAGATCGAGGAACAGGAAAAAGGTGCCTCTTGTATCTCTTAAATATTTCTTGTTCAGTCTCAACAGAATATGAAGTGGATGAACTAGAGAGGGCCTTCTCAGTAGTGGTGCCTGCCCTGTGGAATGCCTTCCTATCAAAGACACAAACAATTATATAACCTTCAGGAGACATCTGGAGGCAGCTCTCTATCTGGAAGTTTTTTATGTCTGATGTATCACGTATTTTTTGTACTCTGTTGGAAGCTGCCCACAGTGGCTGGGGCAACCTAGTCAGATGGGCAGGGCACAAGTAATAAATTGTCGTTGTTGTTTCACAACTACCCATGCAGGTGTTAGAGTCTACCATATCTTTTCTTCATTGAGGGGGACATAAACTCTGCCTGCTGGCTCTTAGCTTGGTAGTTTTTATACTAAACTGTTCTGGTTATACAGACACTCATAATTTCTTTTAGCCTGGCACTCCAAAGAGGCATGGCCACTTTGGAGTGAGATTCTTTATCAGGGTTTGAAATTAGGTGTTTCAATTTGCTTTCCTATTAGCAGTTCTGCTGGACCACATCCAAAACCTATCTGTGGTGTTGACCTGTAGATTAAAATGCTGGTGACAATGTAATAGTCAAAGGTTCCTTCCATTGTGTTGATCTACTTGTTCTGCAGTAGTCGCAGGATAAGATTTTGTTCCTGATGTTATTTCCAGCACCAGGACTCCATATTGTCCATTTGGTTCTCTTGTGGCATTGGGTTGCATTTCCTGTGCTGCTTCCACAAAGGAGCCCAAGAGGCAAGGCAGTACAGCGGCCTCAGCACCAAGGACAGCTCTGGAACTGAAATGGAGCCTTTTGACCCTCTGCCTCCAGTTCACATCCTATACTTTTGATTTCTTTGGAGAACCTGCTAAAGGGCAAATCCTCTAACTTGGAGATGGGCAGTTTTGCACTCCCGGAGACTCCCATATCACCTTTTGCTTGTGTTTTAGATAGCCTTGCTGATTCAGATAATTATTATTTAATTAGGGTTTCTCAACAATGCATCAACATGTTAGATTTGCAATGCTAGCTTGCATTTAATAATGTTTCCAACCCTGCTTATCTCTTCTTCTGCAATGCTTAATTAAGTTCTACTAAGTGAAAGAAATATATTTGCTCAACTTATGTGCTTAAGTCCCGTCTTTAAATCCTACATTTCCTGTGTGCTGATATAGAGGGGGACTAATGCCCCCTTAGCATGGCAGCTGTTGCAGAGAGAACTGCGGTGAAAAGCCTAACTGAGACTCAGTGTTTGCTACATAGAAATCAGGCTTAGATCTCCCCTATGAAGAAAACAAATTTGTCACACCTCCATGAATTTGTCTAATCATCTTTTAAAGGCAACCACGTTGGTGGCTATCCCTGCCTCTTGTGGGAACAAATGCCATAGTTTCGTCATGCAGTGTGTTTTATTGTTTCTGTGCTGAATCTTCCAAAACAGCACTTCATTAGGTGGCCTTGAGTTCCCGTATTATGAAAGACGGAGGAAAACATATTGCTTTGCATTTTCTCTATGCCATTTACAGTTTTATGCACCTTTATCATGCCTTTTCTCTAAACTAAAAAGCCTCAGATGTTGATATCCAAGATCCAACATATTACAAAATGGGGAATCTAGTGAATCCAGTAGGGTGCATTCATCATGTATCACTTAAATTTCTTTTTTATTATACAATCATTATCATTTTTGGTGGTTTTTTTTAAATGTAGATTTATGAAAAAGAAGTTCTTACTAAATTGTCTCCTGCCAAATGCATTTTTTATTCCAAATTATTTGATTTTCTTTTACCAGAGCAACACTGACAATGCTGGACTCTGTAGTTCGATTGGGATTTCCCTTTAGTCATTTGTGTGCATTCAAAGGAATAGCATTTTTTTTTTCTTTCCTGGGAAAACCCTGGTGTGGAGAGGGGAAGTTGGTCAGTTTGTAGGATGTAGGGAGTTTATGGGAAGGAGTGAGTTTTTGACATATAATATTATGTCAAGAAAATGTCCTTACTTTAGGGTAAAATGGAGAAAGGCGAAGAATATTGGAGGACATTTTGCATTTGTTTTTCTGTAAATACCTAATATCCTTTCTAATATGTTAACAACAACAAATACTTGATGGGACACTGATCTCTGTACAGGATTTTTCTTCTGGAAAAGTAGAGTGACACAGACACACATTTCATCAACATTTTATTTTATTTTGCCAGAAGATAATCAGAGCAGAGCCCAAAGCATAACAGAATGGTGGAACGATAACTAAGTGGATCTGGGGGGATCCTACGCATCCTTAATTGAAAGCCCAATCAAAAAAGATAGAACAGACTTGAACAGAAGGCCTAAGATCAAGCGTTTTGTTGCCATATAACTTACACACACATCAAAGAAAATGACATTACATTACATATTATTTTAGTATCAAACACAGCAACATTTTTAAAGGGGATAGAACAAACTGCTCCTTCTGTCAAGACTTCAGAGCAATGAATCTTCAAAGGGGGCTGAAATGTAGGACCATAATTTTGGGGTGATTTGATTGACATTCATCAGCTGCAATATGGAATAGATGGTAAAGGTAAAGGGACCCCTGACCATTAGGTCCAGTCACGGACAACTCTGGGGTTGCGGCAGCGGCGTAGCATGGGTTGTCAGCACCCGGGGCAAGGCAAGTAATTTGCGCCCCCTAACCTGCCGCCGCTGCCAGCTTCTTCTTGCTGCTGCCTGGGCTGGGCTGGTGTGGTTCTCTCCTGCGCTCAGCGCTGTGCTGGGCGGCCGCAGCACTGTCCCTCCCCCAGATAGTCCCTCGCTCTCTCTCCTTACCGCACGCCTGGCACCCACCCCCTCCACAGTGGGTGGCAACCCAGCAGCTCGGATCGGATTCGCACAGCCAGCACTGCAGTGAGAGAGAGTGAGCCAGGTAGGGGCAGAGAGCTGCGAGTGCGAGTGCGCGCCCCCCAGATGTTGCGCCCGGTGCGGCCGGCCCCCCCTGCACCTCCCACGCTACGCCACTGGGTTGCGGCGCTCATCTCACTTAACTGACCGAAGGAGCCGGTGTACAGCTTCCAGGTCATGTGGCCAGCATGCCTAAGCTGCTTCTGGCAAACCAGAGCAGCGCACGGAAACGCCGTTTACTTTCCCGCCTATTTATCTACTTGCACTTTGACGTACTTTTGAACTGCTAGGTTGGCAGGAGCAGGGACCGAGCAGCAGGAGCTCACCCCGTTGCGGGGATTTGAACCACGAACCTTCTCATCGGCAATCCCTAGGCTCTGTGGTTTAACCCACAGTGGCACCCACATCCCGGAATAGAGGGTAGTAACAGGAAATTTTGCTGCCTGAAGCACCTCCCCCTCCTCTCCTGCCCCCTAAGTCAAAGTGCATAGTATTTAAGTTTTGAGTTATTCCATCCGGAGTGGCCAGTTGTACTAGATAGATAGATAGATAGATAGATAGATAGATAGATGATAGATATAACTGTTATACATGCATTTTGGCAGAGTCTGTTGGGATGAAATGGACACTGTCCCACCATGCTCAGTTTGCCCTCAGCCAGCCCCAAAATGCCTGCCTTCTCATTTACAACCAATCCAGGGAAAGGCACTGCCTGCCAGCTTACCCCTTGTCAGCGCCAGTGTTGTCCTCCTTGTGAAACTCATCATAGAAAAGGATGGGAGCAAGACTAGAATTAGTTGGCCCCACATGTTATTGGTTGTGGCTCCACCTACTGTTGGCCTCCCTGCCCAACCACTCCCATAGTTGCTTAAATGAAAATTCCTCTCAGATGCTGCAGTAGATGGGGAACCAAGTTTATTAGAAAGTTAAGCATGATAATTAATAATTATGGGATGATAGCCATCATTATTCTTCCTCAGAGTAGACCCATTAGAGCCAGTTAACTGAAGCCCATTCATTTCATAGTTTCACCATGGTTCTAATTCTATAACTAATATCCAGGAAGAAGGTGGTTCTGTTACAGATACTGGCAATTATTTTATCTCCTACTCTGTTCTCTTACATTTCTATTTGGGGCTTCCAGTTATGGAGGGTCCCACAAAGAACAGCGCTGGCTGCTCTTTGAAATATGTGGAGCTGCTTTTTGAAAGAAGTGAAGCAATATTGTTTATTGCATTTATACCCCCTTTTTCTTCAAGCAGCTTTAAGATGGCATAAGTGGGTTCTCCTTCTCCTCCACTGGTTGATGTTAATCCCCCACAACAACCCTGTGAGGTAGGCTGAGAAGCAGTTACAGGCCCGAGGTCACCACTGAGCTTCATGGTTGGCTAGGGATTTGAACCCTGGTCCGACATTCTAACCACTATGCCATAGTACACATGAACATCTAAAGGAAGGGGCCATAAGATCATAATGTTCAGAGTCTAAAAGTTCCCAACTATAGCTCTGCTTCTTTGTGCAAAGCATATATGCTATGCCACTGAGTTACAGCCCGTCAATAAAATTTTGCTCTGCCCTGGGAGCTCATAGTGTAGTAGCAGTAGTGCAATCTGTGTATCCTCATTGGTCTGTTGCGTATATACATGCTCGCATAAGGCAGGGCTGGTACATCAAATGCTGCATGCAAGCTGAACAATTGGTAGAGCTTTTCTTACCATTGCAATGATGAAAAAAGCTTTCCTTATTGCAGCTGCTACATACTGTATCATGGCAGCCATTTCACAGGTGGTTTCTCCATTGGAGCCTCCATATATCAAGAAGAGCTTCACCTGTTGAATTTCCGCCTGTTAGATACAGGAGCCCTGCTACCAAAATGGAGGCAAGCCTAGTCCTTTTACAGAATATCACCAATGTTGCGTAATATGAATCACTTAGGCATTCTTATAGCTTGCGCCTATGTTTACTCGGAAGTCCCATTGATTTTTATGAGTCCTCCCACCCCCAGGCTTGCAAGAGTTCGCCTTCCGGCTTCCCTCTCTTCCCCACCTCCCACACACATTTACTCATGTAGAAGGCCTCACTGCCTTCTCTATCTATATCTAGATTTAGGGGGGTGAGGAATAAAGGAGGCGGATGAAAAAAACTAAGTGTAAAATTTAGCAGAGCAGTTGTTTGATGCTCCAGACATCTGCAACTGAACCTTTCTCTTTTTGGTGAAGTAATTAAAATTCCTAATTAGATACACCTTGCAGCTCCTGTTAGTCTTAATTGGCAACAATGCAGCAAGAGTCTTCTTACCTATTTTCGGAATTTTTAAAGGGGTGGTAGAGAGAAAGAGAGTTTATAAAAAGATTTTTTTAAAAAAAAAAAATTACATCAAAAAAACCCCCACAACCAGCACTGTTCCCACACAGTTCGGAGAGTTTGTACAAAGAAGATCCCATGGCAACAGCAAGGCCCACAGTTTGCTTTATAGACACACACACACACACACACACACACACACACAAATCCAACCAAGAATAGATAATGCATCATCGCTTTTAAAACAACCCTTCACTTGGGAAATTTCATGGAGGGAGGGAGAGAAGAGAACACAACCGATCAGTGTAGGACTTGGTATACAAGCTTTTTGGCTTAGCTTGTGCTGGGTCTCCAGCCTCCCAAGCCCCATGGAAAAGTGGGCAGAGGAGCTGTGGGTGATAATGTGTGTCCTTGGCACCGGTAGTAGGCAGAAATGACTTCTTTCTCTCCTGTCCCTCACCCGCTCGCCGCCGCCGCCCCCCTTCAAATCAGTCTCCTCTCTAATGCTTTGCAGAGAGGCAGTTGACTGTGGATTGGCTAGTACTAAAGTATCCATTGGGTGGCAGTAACAGTACCTTCTTTATGACTTGCAGCAAAGCAGAGAATGCATTCAATCAAATGAGCCGATCTTGTAGAAACACTGGAATCGTTTATGCATTGCAGTTTCTCTCTCTCTTTCTCTCTCTCTCGCTCACACACACACGCTCCCTCTCTGCCTTCGTCCCTCCCTCCCTCCCTTTCTCTTCCTTAGGATATCTGGGCTGGATTGCCTTTAATTCATCACGACCTGCTCCTTGGGGTTGGTGCACTTGTCATTTGCACAGAAGATTAGCATCATTCAGGGCAAACCGACAACTGTGGGATTTCCTCCCCCCACCCTCTCCCTCCTTTCCTTCCAATATATATTTTTAAGGGGGGAGAAAAATCCCCTCTGTGCCGATTTGAGAGTTTTAGGACCCAGGAGACTTCCTCTCCAACAGCAGGAGCCGTGTGTGCTTTCCACATAGCGGTACAGTACCAGGAAAACCCCGTCGGATCGGTGATTGTAGGATACTTGTGAAATCTCCCTCGGATTCCTGCTTCCCGGGGACTGCATGGTGGCGTTGGGATTTCTCCAGGTGCATCGAGGGGCTTTGAGAAGGCTCCATGCTCACAAGTCAGGACTCCTTTCCTTGTCCAAGAGCTCGCGGACTTCTGGGGTTATCAGTCTCACCCTCTGGCTTTCCCCCCTTCTGAGCCAGCTCCTTCTCCCTCTCGCTCTTCTTCCCGTCTTCTAATTTTAATTTCTGCTTCCCACCTGGATTGTACCATCCGCGCGAGCAACCTGGCCACTTTGAGAACTCGCAGGAGGCGAATCTGGCCACGGATCTTGAGCTCTATATGGAATTATCTGCTTGGATGGTGAACTTGGCACTCGTGAATGGGCATCTTCTCCCTCGTCTTAATTGCTAGCAGCGAAAAGGGAAAAGAACCCGGAGGAGTTTTGGGTTTTTCTGGGTTTTTTCCTGTTGTTGGTTTTTTTAATCGTGGATTCCTTGACTACGCATTGTGATGACCAGCAATTACCTTACTGACTGATACAAGGAGACGACTATTTTGCAAGACTGTGGTGGGTAAGCTCATTTTTCTTCCTCTTCGTATATATGTATAGAAAGCTATATTAAAATAAAAGCCCCTCGGAGGCGTTGCTAAACTTGGTAGCTGAAAAGACTACTTTTCCCTATTGCTGCATTACACTGATGAGGGGGGTGGGGGGATTTTTATATATATCTATAGGGGGAGGGGGGGAAAGATCTCGTCGTTATTGGCAGTTCAGAGGAACAACTGCAGTAGGTATTTCTGAGAGTGCATTTTGCGATAAATCAAAGCCCGAGCAAGGTCTCTCCCCCCCCCCCACCATGCCTCCTTGATGTGGGAGATCGGCCTGAATGCAGTCTGAGCAAACAGGCTTCCTCCTTGCTCCCACCCCACCACCACCCCGGTTTCCCCCCTTTTCTGGCTCAAAGGGATCTACAGCAGTCACAGGAGCCCCCGGTGATGGAACCTATTTAACATGAAATGGGCTCCCATCTCTCGGTTCAAAGATGAGGCCATTTATTTATTTATTTATTTATATATTTTCCCCCAACTCTGTGCAGCATTCGGTTGGAGCTGCAACGGAGACAGAGAGCCATCATTTATTTTATTTTTTATTATTATTTTGGTTCAAGTTGCTGAACTTTAAAGCGCCAATCTGGATTTATTTTGGCACGGTGAGGCTTTAGTTCTGGAGGGTTCATGCGTTTGCTCGTGGATTTGGCATCGGGGGCGTCAGGAGCTAACCTGAAGGGTAGCAGGAGCTACCAGGATGCTCAAATTGTTTCAGGTTGTCCTCGGTGGCTTTTGTCCCCCCGCCCCCCCCCACCTGCTTTTGGGAGAGGCGTTTTCCTTTTTCGCCCGGTAACTTGATGTCTTCTTGACACCTTAAGACCCAGCCACGTGCAAAGGCGCTGGCGATCTGGGAAAGGAGAGATCGGATCTCGCCACAGCCTTACCTGCAGCTGGCTGGGGGCAAGATGGGCACAGGGCACTTAACTGTGGAGTGGAGATGAATTAAACTGGAATTCCCTCCACACCGAGCGATGCCCACTGTTAAACCTTTCTCTGCAAAATGCATTTGGATCAGGGGGAGGGGGGAGTGACTGTGGGAATCAATAGTGATGACGTGGTACAATGCAATGCACTGCAATGCTAAAGTTCTATAGTGTGTGCTGGAATATAGACTCCCATGTGCAGCTGATGATGGTTCATGCATTATGGATGGGAGGGGAGGTTGCAGCTGGATATGGAGGAAGATAGATGTAGCTGTGCATAATCGATGATTATGTAACTTGATTGCATCTAATAACATAATCATACAGTGTATCAATCACTTGAGTTAACTTTGGATGGCTACCGTCGACGGAATGGAGAGAGAGAGTCATTTTTTGCTATTGTGGAAGAGCTGAGATCCCCCCCCCCCGCAGCCTTCCTCAGCACAGTTCTCTCCGGGACAGTAGCATCAGAGAATCACCATGATTAACTCAGCCACACCTGTTCCGAGGGACGCATTATTTTTATTTATTTTTTAAAATTCCATCACTGTTGCAGAAGTTCTCCTTGAAAAGGTTAAAGAGGAATGAGTTGTAAATTAAATGGGGGGGGGGGGGTAGTTGAATGGAAGGGCAGCCACACCCAGGTGAAAGCTCCTTTAGAGAATGGGAACACAGCAACAGAAGCTTCTCTTTCGATTTCCAATGTTAGACTCCCTCTGATTGTTGAAGGTGTTAGGTCACCACTTGTCTTGGTGGCAGGAAATGTGCCATGAAGCTTTAGCTGGTTATTAACTTTGAAAACTGTAAGCAGCAGCTTGGCGAATTAAGGGAAGGTATCTGCTGGTCCAGCATCCTCCTAGCCTCCCTTTTCAGTTTCAAAATAGAACCAAGAGTTCTGCCTCGGCATGACTGACAGCTGTCTCCTTTGAAAGGCAGGATGGTGGCAAGGTAATTGTGAGCACAGAGAAGTGTGATTACATAAAACTCAAGGCAAGATCAAAGGTGGATGATTCCATATGTTTAAATGAGGGCAGCATGGCATTGTTCTGATATATCCTTTACAAAAGAGACTACCTTTCAATGAGGAAAAGTTACCAGCACAACTACTACTGTCATCCAAATAGAACTGACGTTGGCCAAATAGAATTTCTCCCCAGAAGAGAACCATGGAAAGCACACACACAACTGTATAGAACCTTCTTCCTCCATTTAGGAATCTGTGAAATAAATTCTCTAACCAAGACATAAGCCATGTTCTTGCACCATGTAGGTTCAATGTGTCAAAAAAAGTGGGGGGAACAGTGTAGAATAGATAGGTTAGAGAGAAGTGAGAAAACGGGATCTGCAGTCTTTGAGATGCATCAACCACCTCTTCTTAGTCAAGCAGAAGGCATAGCCAGTTCTCAAGAACTTTGCAAAAGGTACACATTAACAGATGGGGACCTTGGTCTTCCAGCAACCCACTTTACACATCTCTATTTTAAACTGGTTCATCATTTTGTGTCTTCTCTCTCGGGGGGGGGGGGGTGAGAGGCAGACACTAATAGATTGCACTAATGCAGGGTAGGGCTTGGCATTCATGGAATATATTAAGTGATTGGAAAATACAGATAGGAAATTAACTCCTGTTTCCATCCTTCAGGGGTCAGAATAGCACTATGGCAACTCCCTTGCATTAGGATCTCTCTTGTAATTTTCAGAAATGTTCCTAACGTTGGAAATTCTCTCTGACACTTCTCTCTTTCCCCCTTCCGATTCACTGTGTACACTCTCATTCTTTAATTACGTATAGGGTTTCCTGTGCTGCTTACATCAGAGCAACAATTCTCTAGGGAACCTGTAACAAACAAAGTATTTTGTGAGAGCAATTATTCAAGGAAGCAGTATTGGAGGGTGTGAGACAAGGAAGGCTTTATAATTAAGAATATATTCATAAATCATAAGAATATTTGCAAGGATATTAACTCATTGATTTCCATTGGCCTATTAAGTCATTGATTTCCATAATTTAGGTGCATCAGCTGTGCACTGAATTGGACTGACATTCAATTTGACCCTTGCTTTCATGATCTTTAATGAATATTTTGCATAATGTACAATGTTGTACAAACAGCTGGTGTAAGATGTGTATAGGATATTCTTCTGATATGCAGGAAACTGCTTCTCAACTTTACAAAAAGAAATATTATTTAACCTTGCCTACCCAGGATACAATTCAAGGGCCGGTAAAGTCAATACTAATTTTGTCATCAATGTCAGCCTGAAAAAGAATTAGGCCTTCAGGTTTCTGCAGTGATAGATAGAAACTCTGATTCTAAAAACAAGGGCATAAAGAAAATTGCAGTGACTCCTTTTTGATAAGAAAGATTAAGAATTTGTTTCCCTGTTGTTTAGCAGACTTGATCTATGGGTGATAGTAAATCACAGCCAATTGATTTGAATAAAATTCCTCAGGCAAATTTCTGATTAAACTTGCATGGAATAATCTGTTGGTAGATACTGGGGTAATGTGCATCTCGAGTATAACGTGAAATTACTTAACTCTGTGTTCTGCTGTTGAAACAAAACATAGCTAATTACCAAAGTACTTTTCTGTATTTTGATCTGCTTTGTTTGCAGTAAAGTGTATTCATCTATTTTTATATTTTATAACCGATATAATTTTTAGTGCTTGGCCAACCTCCCATTTCTACAGAGTAGGCTCCTCTCTTTTATAATTTATGGCAATTGAAACATCCAAGTCCTGATTAATATGATTAAAAAGTAGCAACTTATCAACTGTTGCTTAAGTTATAAAGTGTAATTATAGCAGCAGCACCATTTGCACAGCTCTAGATAAGATTGTGTCAGCATTTTCATTTGTAAGCCTCTATCTTGTGACCATCCATCATGCAAAGGGGATAGGGAATGAAACATTTACACTGAAGACCCTGAAACAAAAATTGCAGTTTGTTGGGTTAGTTATATTTGTATGTGTATACTCTCTCTCTCTCTGTCTCTCTGTGTATGTCTTTCAATGGGAGTCTGAAGCAAGGGAGGAAGGAGGAGGCACTCTAATTCACCAATTCAATTATGTGTGCATTTGACTTCTGCAGTGTAAATAAATATAGATTAGAGAGAGGCCACAGGAGGTATGAAGTTATAATGAATGCTTTTATTGATTTGATATGCTTTTTATAAACAGTGTTTAGGGAAAAGATGAATATTGCTTCCACATATGACATTTCAGTTGTAGCAGCTAATAAATGAATAGTCTTTGTGCCTGGACAGTCTAGGAATGCAACTTTTTCTCTTCCATGAAAGATATCTACTCATACTGTTGCATACAGTTTTAGACACTGGATGCTTTTGTTCTGCTTCATTGTCCTATTGCCAGTTGACTACAATGCAACTACAAAACAAGGCTGGTCAGTGTTGTGGCACATGCTGCCATTTGTAGCACGTGCATATTGTTGCATGAGCTGAACACACGCACTATTAGCCTATGATCTACAGCTGGTAGGAAAGGTCTAGTACCCCACCCATAACAGTTTTACTACCCAGTTGACTAGGCAGGCCTGATCTGCAGATGCCTTCTGTTGTGTTTACTGACCATCTCCTTCCAATGAAATAAAATGGAGTGATCCAAAAGGCATATGTATTCCTTAGACTGTTTTGTGTACTCAGACATTCCTTATCAATGGGAAGCTAGCAATACTGTGACTGTCGTATTGTGAAAAACATTGTTTCCATTGAGTTATATATGTGTGCGTGCACACACGTACGTATTTGTACAGTCCATACATGTGCCAACTGTTTGAATAGTTAAGACTTAAACTATCCCCTACTATTCCTTCAGTTAAATGGTAGCTTCACAGTTCTTAGTGTGGCACAACTGTGTTAAATTGGAAGCATGGAAAAACCTGCCAAAAAAAAAAAAAAAAGGCTTTCCTTTTATTCATTCATTTTGAACTATTATAGTATTGTATAGGCCAAACATACTTGCAAAGCTTCTGTGCTTTGGGGAGCAACAATAGTTGAGTGAAATACCACATGCAAAATATCCAGGGTTCAAACCCTGGTATAGCTAGTTTAACAAACAAAGAAGGATCAAAGTGTTGGTGTTGACCTTTAAAGCCCTAAACGGCCTTGGTCCAGTATATCTGAAGGAGCGTCTCCACCCCCATCATTCTGCCCGGACGCTGAAGTCCAGCGCCGAGGGCCTTCTGGTGGTTGCCTCATTGCGAGAAGCAAAGCTACAGGGAACCAGGCAGAGGGTCTTCTCAGTAGTGGCGCCCGCACTGTGGAACGCCCCCCCCCCATCAGATGTCAAAGCAATAAACAACTACCTGACATTCAGAAGACATCTTAAGGCAGCCCTGTTCAGGGAAGTTTTTAATGTGTGACATTTTAGTGTATTTTTGGTCTCTATGGAAGCCGCCCAGAGTGGCTGGGGAAACCCAGCTAGATGGGCGGGGTACAAATAATAAATTATTATTATTATTATTATTATTATTATTATTAAGAACCAGTTTCTGTGGAAGATCTTTGCTTAAGACCAGAAGACTTGCTGCTTACTTAGTACAGTCTACTATGGTCTGACCTGGTATGGCTCAG
The DNA here is from genome assembly GCF_964106645.2 of Podarcis pityusensis. NCBI lineage: Eukaryota > Metazoa > Chordata > Lepidosauria > Squamata > Lacertidae > Podarcis > Podarcis pityusensis. Next base: position 62,931,347 of record NC_138027.1, on the reverse strand, counting down.
CTTCCTTTGTTACCTGCCAAAGTCTGTATAATGGTTGAGGCAGGCAGGTTGAGACAGTGCAACTGCCCAATCTCTGAGGGACAGGTACGGACTGAAATATTTGCTCAAGGTTACTATAAGGACATACCGTACCCTCAGTGAGCGCTAGGAAGCAACCATCTCTCATGACAACTTGGATCACAATCTCTCACGAGGACACAACTTGTTTTCCATGTTTTTATGGCTTCTTAAAAAATAGAAAATCGTCCTTACGTCCTTAGCTGACACCTCCTATCATTTGAACCAATAAGTACCTGGTCTATTAAAATCTAATGTGTGTAGCTCAGTCTAATTTGCTATGGGGAAATATGTAATTAGAAATTTCAAAGTTTTCAGCCTACAGACTACAGAAACTTCTAGGAATGACTCATCCACTCTGGTAATGTATTGAGATGGATTGTAATAGGTCCCTAAGATAAAAGCTCTTTCCAAAGAAGATGTGGGGGAGGGAATCAGTAACAAACTAACCAGCTTTTTTTTTTCTAGATAGAAAAATAGTAATAAATGAGTCAGTAAATGGGAGTATTGCAAAAGTTAACACACAAGAGAACAGGGGTTGTAGATGAAGATATAATGATTGATTTATTGTAAATGTGGCATATTTAAAATGAGCCTTAAAAATATAGATGATGACACTGCAATACATTTGTATAAATCAAGGCCCAAAACAGTTACTTGTGGTAATGTTAGTCTGCATGTGAAAAAAACAAAACTATTCAATGCCATTTGGGTTATTGAAAGTGCAATTCTAGCTCTGCCCCCACGCAATGCTGATGGCTATAAAGATTAACATGGTGTACACTGGTTCTCCACCATGGTAGGGGAACCCTGGTGGTGGCAGGCTGTGCAGTAGCTGAGGCCCCAGATGTCCCCAGGAATGTGGAAAGCTACCACTGGCCATTCTTCTGCTTGTGGTAGAAAGCAGAAACAGGGCATTTCTGGGGTGGGGCACTGCATCCCAAACCCTGCAGATCATTAAGGGGTCCAATCTTACTTCCAGTCAGCTACATCAGCTTGCAGCTGGCATTGTGAAAATGAAGAAAGAACCAGCTTACATCTTCAAGTCTGATTGTCACAAGTCAGCAAGACTAGATTCCTCACTTAGCTGTTCCACGACCCCACTTAGGATTACACTGTGAGTTGTTTGGACACTTTCTGTTTGGACTTCCTAGTTTTTAATATGTCTTCATATTACTTTCATTTCCTACTCTCATTACTAAGTTGGGAACAAGCCTGGTTTATTCATGTACATTTTCCTTCCATCTGGTTTATTCATGTACATTTTCCTTCCATCTTCTTTTTCCCAGAGACCCAGTTCAGTTCCTTTATATATTCTTTATATTGTAAAAAAATACTATGTGGAATTTCAAGTAAATTGCTATTTTCATTGTTCTTCTTTGAACCTTACCCAGTCTGTAGAGCCAAAAGTGTGAATGCAGAAGACTAGATAATGCCAGTACTGTTTTACTGTTATGAAGTCCAGTACTCTTTTGCATTTCTTGGCAGAGAATCATCTGCGAGTTAAACTGAAAATGGCTTATTTTACAAACACACTGGAGCATTGCATTGTAGTTCACAGTTGGAGTAGTAGTGGGATAGGAGAGCTGAAAATAATGTCTATATAGTTCACATCCAGAAACCAATGTGACACTTCAGTGTCAGGTAGCCCAAGGGTAAACATTACTTCTGGTAAAGGAGCCACCATCACTTTTTAGACTCATCTACCTTGGGCGTGGGTGGCGCTGTGGGTTAAACCACAGAGCCTAGGACTTGCCGATCAGAAGGTCAGCAGTTCGAATCCCCACAACGGGGTGCGCACCTGTTGCTCGGTCCCTGCTCCTGCCCACCTAGCTTCTGGTTCACCAGAAGCAGCTTAGTTATGCTGGCCACATGACCCGGAAGCTGTATGCCGGCTCCCTCGGCCAATAAAGCGAGATGAACACTGCAACCCCAGAGTAGGTCACGACTGGACCTAACGGTCAGGGGTCCCTTTACCTTTACTTTACCTGTGTACTTACTCTCCAACTTCTCGAAGGTTTTCTTCCACTGTAAAAGAGGTTTCCATTTTTCTGTCTCTTTTGGGAAGCACTTTAAAGTTTTGGTGGGTGTGGGGTTGAGTTTATGCTATCATTGCTAGGTGGCTGTGGATGGCATGGGCATTTTTTTCCTTTCTATTAAACATGACTCTCTCACTTTGCAGCCTCCCCAGCTGCCTGTGCTTCAGAATCTGAAAAAGCCACATATGATAGGTTACATCCCCTGAGTTGTAAATGAAGGTTGGATACTGGGCAACTAGGATTAGTGAGGTTGCTGGTTTGTTTTTAAGGAAAGTCCTTTTGTTTACTGAAACAAAGCCAAACCAAAATGAGCTTTGTACTGATTTCTTTAAAAGTATAAGTCATCAAGTGTTTGTTTGTTTGTTTGTTTTAAGGGCAGCTGTTAGGTATACTGTAGGTAGCCTTCCCATGGTTATAGGAAAATCCAGCTGAGGACATTATAGGGATTTCAGGAAAGATGGGCATAATGGAAAGCTGCAGAAGGCAGACCACTGATTTGTAGAATGAGAGGACAATCGCAAACTAAAAGTAGCAGTACAACGGAAACCATGAGAATTTCACTGAAATTTTCTCTCCCCATTGATAGTTTTTGAATGCACGTTCTTTTTTCATAAATTGATGGGGAACAGTTCGGTAGAGTTATAGAGTTGGAAGGGACCACAAAGGTCATGTAGTCCAACTCTCTGAAATGCAGGAATGTTTCACACAACATGGGGCTCAAACCCACAACCCTGAGATTAAGAGTCTCATGCTCTACCGACTGAGCTAGGTGAAATTTGGGGCACAACATTATTATTCTTTTATTCTTTCTTATCTTGTATAACCTGAATGTCCTGGTTCTTACATAATTTAAAATTGCAGCAGGAACTTTGAATGTTACTACGTTGTACGGAATATGCGACACTACCCAGCTTGATGTCTTCTGCAAATTTGATCAATTTACTATCCACAGCTTTAATTGTTGACTATGAAAGTCTGTAAGAAAAACCTAGTTACTATTTCTTATTTCTGTGTGTGACAGCGCTAGCTGTGTGATTCTGAATAGTTATTAACTGTGCAGTTTTGCAGTGGATTTCCGTGGCACATATTCCTTTTCTTAAATTCAAAAGCATTTGCTTGAATTTTTGAAGACACTAAAAGCTTTCCATGCATATATTCCAAATGAGTTAGGATAGGGCTTGGCAACAACAGGCTATTGGCCACATATCTATGCCAGCAATGTTTCCCCTGCTTTTTCAGTTTCTTAACCATACTTCTTTGGATAATTGATGGTCCAGAGTAAGTAAAGAGAGTTATCAGCTAATGATGCCATTTTGGAAAAGGTCAAAAATAAGAAGTGCTTCAAAAATATCAGCTTGAAAATATGACATATATAGTTGTAATGTGCAAACAAGTCTAAAAGATTATATTATTTATGCTTTTGTGTTTTTAGTTTGTGAAAGCCACTTTATTGTCTATGAGCCTAGAAGCTCCTTGGCATCACCCAGCGATATGGCAAACTCTGTTGGGGCATGTGCAGAGTGCCCATCCTAAAACCAGTGGAGTGTGCAAAAAGATCAGTGAAACACCAAACAGTTCTAGGAAAAGTCAGTTGCTTTTGTTGTTGTTGTTTAGTCGATTAGTTGTGTCCGAGTCTTTGTGACCCCATGGATCAGAGCACGCCAGGCACTCCTGTCTTCCACTGCCTCCCAGAGTTTTGTCAAATTCATGTTGGTGGCTTCTATAACATTGTCCAACCATCTTGTCCTCTGTCGTCCCCTTCTCCTTGTGCCCTCAATCTTACCCAACATCAGAGTTTTTTCCAGAGAGTCTTCTCTTCTCATGAGGTATCCAAACTATTGGAGCCTCAGCTTCAGAATCTGTCCTTCCAGTGAGCACACAGGGTTGATTTCCTTCAGAATGGATAGGTTTGATCTTTTTGCAGTCCATGGGACTCTCAAGAGTTGCTTTACTGACAGTATAATTCAGTTTCAGTTACATAAAGTTGTAGATACAGCCTCCTTACAGCATACAGACTATGCTCTGGCCAAGGGCAGGGGCCTGGGTGCTGGCAACCCATGCTATGCCACTACCTGCCACTACTATGTTGATCATGTTTTTGCTAATAAAGAGTTAACTCCAACTTGCATGGCATGATGTAATGCTGGCTGGCTCCTGACAGGAGGGCACATAAGCCCAGGGTGGGCATGGTCCCATTGTTGCTTCCTGGAAAAGTTAATGCCAGCTACATAGGTGCCAGAAGTGGGTGGGTAGTGCACCTTAAGAGCTACTTTAAGTGCATGCTTTTGTCAATAATGAATTAACTACCAGCTGTTTGTCCTTCTTGGTGGGTGTGCACAGGACAACAAGTGTGTACATTGCCACCTTCCAGAAGGAAAAAAACTTGAAAACTAGCCAAATGAGGGCTGAGCATGCTCAGTGGGCATGGAATGCTGACTGCGGGGAGGAGGAAAGGAATATTGAAGGGAGGAGCTATGTGTCTAAAAAGGTTTGATGCTCAAAAGTTGTGGTGGGATGTGTGCATTTCTTTATCTGTTAATATTCACCATACAACTCTACCTTTGAGGAATGGAGATAGAGAGCATTGTATATTTTATCAGTCAGGCTCCCACAGCAGGTGGCAGGTGAAGTGTTGCTGGCACCAGAGGTGAAATTGTAGCTTTAGGATTCCATTTTAATTGTAATCAAAGTTTATTTAACAAGGTTTGCACTGGGCTTTGTAATTTCCTTTCATATTAATGTTGCTTAGGTTTTTAATATGATAATATCTGATTAGAAAGGAACACATCATCTTGTATGAATTTTTTTAAGCCAAACCTTTAAGAATGCTGTTGAGGCTTGAATAGTCTTCAGGTATTTGTCCTCATACAGTCTTATAACACAGAGAGAAAGGAATGGGGACGGGAACCCACATACTAGACCCTACCTGGCAGTGTCCCTGCGGGCTCCAGTTCAGGAAGGGTTTGAAGTGGCATGTTCAGCTGAATGAGCTTAAATTTCCATACCCTCCAACATTTGTCCAGTGAAAATAGGGACTTCCTATTCCACACCCTCCAACACTTTTCCAATGACAATAGGGGCATCTTAAGGAAAAACAGGACATTCTGGGATCAAATCGGAAACCAGTTGCAGAGTTCTAAGCACACACAATTTTATTTGCTTCTACCTTCTTCAAATTGTCATGTTAATTTCACAAAGGTTTAAAAAGCACCCAGTATGCCCAGGAATGTTAGGGTCAGGGTTTGTGTGCACCCTCTGTGCCCTCTTCCCCGTTTTATCACTCTCATGTTAAGTCCAACACCTGAGCATGGTTAAGAGCAGGAAGCATAACAGAAATGCAAAGAATGGATTCTTGATAGCTGTGGTGCGAGACATGAATGCAAAACAATATTCGTAATACCAAAGGGAGTTCTGGCAATTATTTTCGGGGTGTGGTGTGCCAAGCAAAATCATGGGAAAATGTTGTTCATGACTTCCAGTTGTGCAACATATTGTTACAATAATCCTTGGCATTTTTAAACTTAATGTTAATTCAGTCAAAATGAGGTCATATGTGAAAGTGAGACATGCAAACACCCTGGCTCCTAGTCCCTCATTTTCATCTTTCACATGCTTCACAAACCAGCACAGTTAAGCATGTTTAAGCAACATTGATTTCAGTGGGACTTAACGACAATGAATTATGACCATAATGTCTTTTTCCAATACAGTATAATGGTCTCATATACATTCAAGTATCCTACGGACTTGATCATTTCCTTTCTTTTACTTAAGGATAATGACCTCAAGGTCAGGTGAAATATCTATAGGGAATGAAATGTCAGCTCAGCAGTTTCTGTATCTTCCTTTTTTCTTTTTCTTCCAGTCCATTCATTCTTGTTCATAGGGAATACCCTGTGTGGCTAATGTAAATAGCCGAAAGGCACTGTTGATAGAAGATGGTGTACATGACACTGGGGGATATACATGAGCACTTTGATTGTACTTAGCATTCAGTCTAAACTCTATGGCACACTAATCTTGTTATAGTTAAGACTAGCAATGGGCATTTGGCAGGATAAAAGAAGTTGCTTGAATATGCATGGTAGCAGCTTCAGCAATATGTCTAATTGCATGTTGAATTGACTTTAAAAAATTGTTGCAGCAACAAAACACATAGGCTGGTAGTTAATGTACCAACATAGTGTTATAAGCCAAGACCTTCCCTCCTGTGTTACTGAATCTGCTTGGGCCTTCTTCAGGCCTTAATGTAGAGGGAGGCATTGGGTACAAGTGCATTAGCACAACCCTGTGTTGCCATTTCTATTGCCTTCCAGCCAGGGCCAGATTTAGGTTTGATGAGGCCCTAAGCTACTGAAGGTAATGGGGCCCTTTATATGTCCAGCTGTCCTTTGTCAACAACAAATTGTCGCTGTTTTTTGTGTTGAATATATGCTATATGGTACCATAATTTATGAACCTAATAGGTATCTAAAGCCATTTGTACGTAACAAAATATGTATTTTATCAAAGTAATTGTTGAACTGAAATACAATTAAGAAGAAGTATAATAATAGTGAAATACAATTAAGAAGAAGTATATTGGAGGGGAGCAAGAGAGTGGGGCCCTAAGCTATAGCTCATACGTGAATCCAGCACTGCTTCCAACTCATGGAAGGTGACAAGTTTTTACTGGGGGGATCCTTCTATATCTGTGGGAGCTCTCCATGCTTTTGAGAATCCTTGGGATGGAGCAGAATTTCAGCAATAGAGTTATTGACTATAAAGAGCACTTGTATTGAAGTAAGCCACAAGGCAGGCTAGTTTGCTCCCCTTTACTCCCAGAGACTATCTGTAGTGTTGCACAGTCTCATTTCTGTTCTGTTTCTACATCCTTAGCTACTTGTAATTATCATTCCCATCCCAACTTTAGGGTCACAGACTCTGTGGTGATGTTCATGTTTTGCCTTCTTTTACAAGGCTCTGCGTGTCTGATAAGGGATCTATCAAATTGGAAGAGATCAAAAAGCCATCCCTTCCCCCCTCTCACTCCCCAAGCCAAATGGAAAATGCTTCCCTTATGCAATCCCAAACCCAATGTGCGGTAGCAGGCTGTGATATTGTTATATAGTGCTTTCTTTTCTCAGATAAGAAAGTTCCTATTTCATATATTATTTCGTATACTTAGGTATATGAATGCTAAATGCACCACAATATATGAGTTAAACTGAGGCTTTGGTCACATTTGTCTTGACCTTTACAATACTGACATACATAGCTAGGATTATAAACACACTACTGCGGTAACCACATTCATTCAGCAACAACCTCCTCAGGCTACTGGTCTTGTATTTCACATATGGAAACTGTTTGATATCTTTCACGCACACTCAACGCCTCCAAAGAAAAAATTAATAGTAATGCTGACAATTTCTCTTGAGGGTTTCTGCCAGACTGACTGCCACATAGTTGGGCTAATTTCAGAAGACTGCTTCAGTGCAAGGGCAGTCAAAAAGCTTTGTGACAATGCCAGAAGCAGTCCTTTCTGTTGGACAGAAATGCAGAAGTCTGATAAATTCAGACACTGCATCCATGTCGGTGTATGTGTGCAAATGCGCACCCATGGATAGACGTATCCCTGGAAGATAAGTCAAAGCAGCTAGCAGGCTTGGAGGGGGTCATTTACCAGAGATTTTGTGAAATTCTAAAAAAAAAAGCTCTGCAGCTGCCTGTAGTACTGGACCCTTGCTCCAGATTTATTAACCATATTGGAAGGGAAATGGTATCAGCTGACCCAATGCTAACCAATTTTCATCTAAAACTTCTTGATAAAGTTCTTAGCTCCAGCAGGGATGAGTCTAGTGACTGAGCCATAGTGAATTTTGTTCATTTTGCCTACCAAGCAGAGACGCAGAGTCCTCAGTGCTGTTTCTGGTGAGATGTTACTACAATAGGTTTAATAAATAAAGATCACAGACATATCTGATTGAATTAATGCACCAAATATCATTGACAGCAAATGGGGAAAGACAGTGGCACAGACATGGCATAGTGCAATAGGAAGGTTTTTGATTCTCATGCCTAGCAGTATTTACTGGTTTTTATTTAATTTATTTGCATATTGTCCTTCATGAACAATATTCTAGAGTAGTTTACAATACAATTTAATAAATAAAAGCATTAAATTTAATTTTTAGGAAGGCTTGCAAAATGTAAGACTGCCCCTGTTCTCCCGTTTCAGCCTGTAATGGGAGCATTTTGCAAAAGCACTCTTTGAAGCATCTTGCCCCCTCTTCTTTTTAAATGAAGAGAGTTGGATCCTTCAAATAACACTTCTGAGAAGTGATTTAATTCCTGCTAATCATCAGTGATGCTAGCTGATGGGCAAGTGGGTGTGGTTTAGGGAAAATGGCTTCCTGGTGTATAGGGTGAAAAACCCAATATTTTGCCCATTTTCATAAAAGACGAATTACTCACTTCCCTCAACATCACCATAAATAGCATCAAGAGTTAATTGTATCTGACAGTTTTAAAAATTCAGGTTTGTAAAGGACTTTTTAAAAACTTGGGTATTTTAATAAAAAAAGAACCATCCTTGCAACCCACTATAATTTTCTCTTCTTAGTTATCATTTTGCACAAAACACAGACACAAAAATCTGATCCCAACTGGATCTGCAAATGTTAAAGCAACCAACAATCTCACTTCAGGTGGTGGTGAGACTTAACAGCAACTCTGACCAAGTGACCTTTAGAGGACACAGTTTCTCTTTTCTTGGAAAGATCTTTACAGAATGTTTTGCTGAGGGATGCCCTCAGCCCAGTTGAGGGCACAGTGCTTCTAGCCTCCTTTAAAGGAAGCAATAAAGTCCTCAGATTTGATGACGGGCTTCAGTGCTGACTACCTACACTAGAGGCTTGCCCTGTGAGAAACCTGTGGAGTATGTTTACCAACACTCTTGCATGATGCTTCCTGCCATATGAGAACATAATAATTGACAAACAATTAGTGCCATTCAAAGGAAGTTGTTCAATGAGGCAGGATGCCATTCAAGCCAGCTAAATATGGCATAAAATTCTGGCTGTGATGTGATTCCAAAGTACCATTTATTTATGGTACAGAAACGTTGTATGGGAAGCATGAAAGGAGCAAGGCCACAGGGGTTGAGAAACTAAAAACACATTTACAAGGTTCTGGACAGAATATAATGACTGATAATTTATTCACCATTGTGGCACTTGGCAGTGTAATGTTGTTTTTTAAAAAGTTTGGTTCCGGTTGGAACATTTAAATAACAAACAAAGCAGGAAACCTGCCCCCTCCAGTTCCTTGTCCACAAATGTCGAAGTGTCAACAGTATTTCTGATTTTCAAGCAGATTTGACAGTTGTAAGTTATGTTTCACAGAAAGGAAGAAAAGTCATTCTCCATTCTTTCATGGATAATGAGCCAACAATCTCTGACCTTAATTCCAAACCAGAAATAATCTTTAACATAATAAAATTAAGGTGGCATGGACAGACCCAGTCAATGTAGACAGTACAAAGCAAGATGGATCAATGGTCTGACTCAGTATGAAGCAATTTCCTATGTTCCTGTAATGTCTTAGGTGCAACCATATTGCTTTCCTGGAAAAGGCCTCAGTAATGGCATTTTTTATTTTACTTGTACATGATGTTGTGCGTGGAGAATTCTAAAGGATATTTTATCCGTATAACTTTGTTTGGGGTACATTTGATACTGGATTGGCACAGTCATTTTAACTGATTTCTAATTCTATTTTTTTTTCTGTAACGAAGGCTGCCAAAGGTCAGTAATCAATGAGATGGTCTCTGCTCTCAACCTTACACTCTAAAAGTCAAGACACAAAAGGATAAGGGGACAGGGAGGGAAGAAGCAGGGGGTGCCTATATAATTTAGGGGTCCCAGGAAATCCACTGTCAGTCTAGGAGCTCTGAAATGATGCACGCCCATAAAATATTGACCAGGTGACAGCCTAGCACTTTGAGATCTCAGTGGCCTTTAAACTACAGGCAGATGCAAATACACAAAGCATCATGGTATTAGAAGTGAAAAGTACTCAGTGGTTCATTCAACATTGCTGCTCCTTGTTTTGAGCTCAATGCCTGTCTATATTTATTGTTACACCAGGGAAACAGCAAAACAACCATTAGTTAATATGAAATACCCTGGCATCTAGTGATGAAGTAAGCTGTTCAAACAAAATGGGGTACATTTATTCAATGGCCCATAAAAATGTAAATAGTTTTAAACTCTTTAAAGCCATGTTTAGTGCAAACCTATAGCAGTTAATATAGATGTAAACTTCACTTGGTCCAGTGGGATCTCCTCCCAAATAAATTTGTATAGGATTACAGCCTCAGTGAGTTTTATACTTAAGGCTGTAATAATAATAATAATTATTGTTATTATTATTATTATTATTTATTTATACCTCGCCCATCTGGCTGGGCTTCCCCAGCCACTCTGGGCGGCTTCCAAAAGAATATTAAAATACATCAAACATTGAAAGCTTCCCTAAACAGGGCTGCCTTCAGATGTCTTCTAAAAGCCTGGTAGTTGTTGTTCTCTTTGACATCTGGTGGGAGGGCGTTCCACAGGGAAGGCGCCACTACCGAGAAGGCCCTCTGCCTGGTTCCCTGTAACTTGGCTTCTCGCAGTGAGGGAACCACCAGAAGGCCCTCGGTGCTGCTGGACCTCAGTGTCCGGGTAGAACGATGGGGGTGGAGACGCTCCTTCATACCTTATTAAAACAGGGAAATGTTTTGAATGGTAACCCTTGACAAATTTCCTCTGAAGCAATGTTAAAGTGCAATGTGAGGTCTCCTGTTTTGCTCAAAAGCGATTTTTAATTGAAAACATTTTCATACTTCTCTCCCCCAAAACTAAAATTTCTAGAGTACTCTCTGAACTATTATAAAATGGCCCAAGTCTTAACCAAAAGAGCAAGAAGTCATGCAGGAAAGTGGTTTATTTTTTGAGAAATAAAGTTTATTTATTCATTGTTGGAATAATAAACTTTATGATGCAGTTCAATCCCATATTATTCTGGGAACAATTTGGATGACAGATAAGATATAGTGGCCAGATAGTTTGACTTACATTAATTTAATTTAATAGGTTACCATTTAATAGCTTACCAATGCTATTAAATCTAGTTAGTATTTTGCTTGATGCCATTTTAAAAATTGTTATGGCTTAAGATGTACTATGGAGTGTTTAATGCAGAAAATACAACATTTTGTATGTGTGGAAAATGACTAGGCTCCTAAAAACATATTCTACCCACCACTCCCACAAAGTCATTCCATTATACAGTAGACATTTTAAGGTTTTGTTTTGCAGCCTTTGTATTATTATTATTTATTATTTGTTGAATTTATATACCGCCCTGTACCTGCAGGTCTCAGGGCAGTTCACAGGATAAAATCGGAACATAAAACCACAAAGAACATAATCAAAATAAAATCAAGAACAAACCAATAAACCCCCAAACACATTTTAAAAGGGCATAGGAGGTAGATTAAAAACAGTTAAAACACTAAAAAGCAATTTTAAAAATATTTTTGAAAAACAAATTAAAAGCAATTTAACAGAAGAAGCAGTACTCTTTGCTGGGCAAAGAGGCTTATCAGCCTGTCAGGCCTCACTCTGGACCAGTTGGAGAGAGGCAGAAGTAGGCCCTCAGGCTCTCAGCAGGGTGGTAAGCTTTTAGAATATCTATGTGAATAGATATTTGGACATCAGAAGAGTCCCACTGGATCATCTAGTCCAGCATCATGTCCTCACAGTAGCCAGCAGTAGCATTCTCCCCACCAGCAAATGGTATTCAGAAGGCAACTGCCTCTGACACTGGAGGCAGAGCAATGGTCATCAAGGGAGAGTAGCCAGAAGGTCAAACATGTTTAACTTCTGTTTATGTGATAGAGTTCAGATTACTCCTGGTGACTGAAAAAGCTGAAGTTATTTGTTAGATATAGATGTTATATTTATCCTCAAACAAGGCATGCTGAGTTCCACCCAACATTGGGGGGAGGGGGACTGCCGTGCATGTGTGATGAGGCTGCAAGGCCCACCGAGACCTGCTGCCATTGTGGCGAGGCCCAACAAGGCCCAGTGAGGCACGGCGAAGCCCACAACTGCCACAGGGAGGCCCAATGATGTCTCCCGATTCTGCAGCAAGGCCCAGCAACACCCCCTGCCACAGCAGGGAGGCCCAGCATTGTCCACCACTGTTGCAGGGAGGCATGGAGAGGCCCGGTCCCTCAAGACTGAGGTGCTCAGCCCTGTCCCAACTTACTTGGGAGGGGGCTGAGGTGTACTCAGCTCCGTGAGTTGGTGCCTATGTTTCAAACTATATATGTAATATTATAATTTTGCAGGGCCATCCTGTGGGCCAGGGTAGAAATCCTGTATCCCAGGGGCTGAATGTGAATTTGCAGGCCTCGTCCTCAGACATATCACTGGCCTTGTTCCACATTCTGTTGCTTGGCTGGAATGTGTCTTTGAACTGTGATGATGCCTCTTGGTTGCTTGGATGGAGAGAGATTTATTTGGGTGCATATGCAGACTTGCATAGCTGGAATGTAGCCCATGGTACAAAGGCAAGAGTCATTCCCTTTGCACCACACATTTTGCCTTTGGCTGTACCAACCACTGGCATGTAACTTCTCACAGGTTACCCACAAGTGGCTGCAGTCTTTGAGCTGGAAAAGGATCCCTACCCTTGCTATTAATTCTAACACAAACAATTTGGGTTGTGAGTTAACTAAACTGGGGGGGGGGGCAACAAAAGTAGAGATCCCATCCATCCACAGCACTGGTGCAGAACTAGCTATTAAGCACTGACACACTTGCATTATTTCTTGCCTTTGTGTGGCACAGCATGAGACTTATTAGGCTCATGGCAGAATTGCATGACCTCTTTCCGCATAGTGGCTATTTTTAGTAGCATCTCTAATTGTGTGGGAGGCTGTTCATTTGTAGCTTTCTGACATATGTGCATGAATCTTTGCTACACTCCCACAACTGCTAGGAAATGGAGTGAAGAGAGTAACATTTGCAGCTACAAATGGTACAGTTGTATCTCTACAGAGATAATTACAAAGAAGTTCAGAAGTTGTTACCATTGGGTAAGCGGTTCTACCATAGGAGTTACTAATGTAATACTCTCCTCCCTGACCCACGATCAGCAATGAACAAGTTGTAGACCAAATTATCTGGAGAGCACCTTATTGGACCCTCGTAGTCTAATCTGACTATGGCAACAGGTGAAAGGTGGGTGGGGAGATGGGAATTTGCAGAATCCTGAAATGCTTTTCATAGTCCTAGATTTGTTTCTTAGATCCATATTTCTATTTCAAGTGTAGATCTGTAGTTTCTTTCAAGACTTATGGTGAAATGTTAAACATGTCTACTCACCCGTAAGTCTTGCTCAGTTCAGCGGGGCTTACTTCTAGGAAGTTCATATAGTGTTGTACCAACAAAGAGTCTTTTAGTGTCAGAACAAGTGAGTTGGATAGAGCGAGTGCTTTTTTCCAGGCAGTACTCAATAGTATGTAGTACTGGCACCTCCTTTTTGTTGTTGTTAAAAAGTGTGGCACTTACTGTAACAACTTTATGGTGAGTACTAGCACCTGTTTTTCTAGGGGGTGGGGAGCATTGGACAGAGCTGTGAGGTTTCCCACCACCACCTTTTGCTATGTTTAGGGCCAAGGTAGCCAACTTGTTGCCATCCAGCAGGTTGTCTACTACAACTCCCATCAGGCGTGAGCTGGAGCAGAGCCTGAAAGTGGAGATGGACTGGGCCCAGCCTTGGGCTCAGATCAAAAAGGTTGGCAGCAGGGTGAAAAAGAAGTCACGTTTAAAACTATGAAAGATGTTATTGCCTGGGGGTGTGCTACCTGCTGTATTGAGCAAATAAGCCCCTTCCCAGAGAGAGAGTGTCATCTGGCACAGGGCTGGTGCTCAGCAGCTCTTTCTGATATTTTGAGTTGTTGTGATTTTACTGAATTGCATAATTGCTTTGATGAATTTATTGTTGTTATTTGCTTTATTTATACGTTAGTTTGTTTGATATTATGGTTGTTTACATTGGTCCCCCATTCTAATGCTCTTGTGATAACTGTGAGCCAGTTTGAGCTCAACATTTGTTGTCAGAAAAGTGGAATACAAATATCAAATCAAAGCAACTTTTGATCATTGGGCATGCTGGCTGGGGCTGATGGGAGTTTTGGCTCAACAACAGCTGGAGGGCATCAAGTTGGCTAAGATATCACATTAGCTACTGCTGTGTTATAAATGCACCCTTATGTCTGGGCTAGCCAGTTCAAGAAAACTATTAGAATAATACTGAGATTCTTTTTTTTTTTGTAAGTAACAGTTTAAGAAATTTGTTGTTGGGGTTGTCATTCAGTACTGCTATCATATTGTTTAGATACCAAGTACTCAGTGCTTAAGCCACTATGAGCATAAATCTTGTATGCTCTGGTAAAGAACTTCCCGAAAGAGAGGAGGGATGGGGAGGACTGAAGCTCTCTTGCCTCTGTCCACCCATAGTGTATGGTTGGTGTTTCATAAGCTGGAAACAACAAATTCTACAATAAACAGGAGACAGGGCCATGACTCAGTGTGAGAGCATCTGCTTTGCCTACACTTCGTTCCCTGATGGCATTTCCAGGTAGGACTAGGAAAGACTTGTTGTCTGACACCCTGACAATTCACAACCAGTCATAGATAATACTGAGGTAGATCGACCGCTGGCCTGAGTCAGCATAAGGCAGCTTACTGTGTAATTGCCTCTGGAAACTAAAAGAAAGCCAGTGCATCATATGCTAAATATGTTCTTATCTGAAAGTGCCGGTGAGGAGGTAAATTTTGTGCTTGCACAATCCTCTGGCTCTTTGAGAGTATTCCCACAAATGATTAGCTGAATCATTGAGTTGGTGGTTTAAGACTGTAAGTCATTTAAAACTAAATACAGATCCTTCTGAAGTGTGTGATTTGATCTTCCTGCTCCTATGGCAATATCCAAACTCTCAGCCAGCCATCTCATTGTTCATACGTTTGGCTGTTGTGTTATCTCCTATTGTTTCATATCGACTGCTATATTGTATTGCTTTTTACTGTTCTTATTGTATACCACTCTGACCTCCTTGGGAAAGAACAGCAGGATATAAATAATTTCAAGTAAATAAGGGGTGAGAAAGTGAGGACTGACCTCCAGTCTTGTGAGGTTTCAGCAGGATTGGAACTTAGCTGTCGTAACACTAATGGTACACATGTTAATTCAGAACCACGTTTAATTCAGTGGGGCTTACTCCCAGCTAAGTGGGTACAAAACTGAAATTAGATTTGTCTGGCAATGACTTGTTTTGGAAAAACCCATGCTGGGTCTTAGTAAACACAGCATCCTTTTCTAAGTGTTCACAGACCAACTGTTTAATTATCTGTTGTGGGACCTTTTCTGGTATCAACATCAAGCTTACTGATCAATAGTTACCAGGGTATTCCCCCCCCCCCCCGCCTTTTGAAGATGAGGACAACATTTGCTCACCTCCAGTCTGCAGAGACCTCACCTGTTCTCCAAGAATTCTCAAAGATTATAGACAGAAGCTCTGAGATGACATCTGGAAGCTATTTAGTAGCCTTGAGTGCAGCACACCAGGCCCTGGAGATTTAATTTAAAGTAGCTAGATGTTGCCTTATCACCTCTTTTCCTATCTTGGGCTGTAACTCTCTTCTTGCATCATTTATTCATTATAAACCAGTTTGGGCACTGTTTTCCTTTTAGAAATGTAGGCGTTGAACAATTCTGCCTTTTCTCTAGCACCCAATGGTATTCCTCTGTCTTCGTGTGGAGTCGGAGCCTTGGATAACCCCCAGTGGCTTACAATCTATGACTAATGTTGAATATCAACCTACTTCCAAAGAAGTGGAATGATTTGGTTAGTAAGGCAGTGAGAGTTTTTCCAAAGTGTTCTGTCAGCTGGGGAGAGGGGATGGAAAATGACACTTAAAGTGCTAAAACAACTGTGAAGGATTAAGTTATCCCATTGTTTGTTTATTAAATTATGCCTACTGTGTAGAACTAGCAAGCTGTGGTATTGAACTTACTAGTTTCTGTGTAATTTTTTTTTGCAAGCCGTTGGGATAACACAATGAAATTTCCAACTCTCTCAATGCTAATTTGGAAACATGAGAAGGATTTCAGTCTAAGTCTTGAGACTTTTGCACAAGTACTTGCAAGTAAAGATGGAGGGATCAGCATTTTTCAGTTCCATGTCAGTTTCAGATGTATTAAATCTTGATGTCTTCTGTCCCATTTTCTTCAGACTTTAAAACATACACATAAAGATTATATGCATTTTTGCATGCACTTTCACCTAAGATACAAGTTCTGTACCTAAAATATGCATTTATTCATGATTTAATGCATTACCTCCCTCCAGACACACATTGCTCTATACATTTCTCCATAAAATGCACTTTTTTGTATTGTGGTTGCATAGTGTTGAACCAAATGGGCATTGCAACATTTGGGGAAAGGGCACAATCCACTTGACAACTATCATGTGATCGGCATATAACATTGGAAACTGCAAATTAGGTGAATGCCTTAAAAATGCCATTGGCTAGGTTCTGTTGTGCAATAATGCAGCACAAGGGATTCTCGATTGTGACACCTCCATTGTGGAAATCCTTTCCTTCGGAGATACAGTGGTACCTCGGGTTACATACACTTCAAGTTACATACGCTTCAGGTTACAGACTCTGCTAACCCAGAAATAGTACTTCGGGTTAAGAACTTTGCTTCAGGATGAGAACAGAAATTGCGCTGTGGCAGTGGGAGGCCCCATTAGCTAAAGTGGTGCTTCAGGTTAAGAACAGTTTCAGGTTAAGAAAGGACCTCCAGAATGAATTAAGTACGTAACCAGAGGTACCACTGTATGCTTGCCTAACTTGGTGTTAACATTTAGCTGCCCACTGTTTTGTTATAACATCACCCTGAGCTCCGTTGGGAAGAAAGGCAATATATAAATATGATAAATATATAAATCTGCTTGAAGTATTTCCCCTATCATGGATAACCAAGCAGTAGCATTAGAAGCACGCTAAAAGCATTAGTAAAATGATCAGTGAAGAGTAAATCATATTTTGGGTATGTGATGGAATTATAAATGTGCAAGACACTATTGTGGAAGATGCCAAGCATTATCTAAGCAAAATATCTTTTTGAATGTAATCTTTGGTATATGTTACTAACAACTGTCTGTGATATTACTTGGGAAATGTGTACAACCTTATAAAATTTAGAAATATATAAATATATATATATAAAATTGTCCAGTAGCACCTTAGAGACCAACTAAGTTTGTTCTTGGTATGAGCTTTTGTGTACATGCACACTTCTTCAGATACGAAAGCTCATACCAAGAACAAACTTAGTTTGTCTCTAAGGTGCTACTGGACATTTATATACATATATTTCTACTGCGTCAGACCAACACGGCTACCTACCTGAATCTTATAAAATTTGTTATACTCTCAATAATATATTAAGATGATTAATGGTCAATCTTTTGTATATCCCTTGTAGAAAAATGTGTGAAGGGATTCTACAGGAAAAAATAGCAGTGCGCGTCTTATACTATTAACTAAGCAACTCCCGCCCCCAAGTGACTCATGCCATAGCATGCACCATTAATCCATAAAAACAGGATTTTGAAAATAATGATTTCCCCATCTAGTTCTTTTTTTTCTGACACTGCTTCAGAATAACCCATTGTTTGTTCAGTCTTGCATTATTTAGCAAAATCCTCAGATATTGAACAGCTGTTTTCTGTTTTCTGACCTGCAACATTAGAATAACAGCAGCACAAAGACTACAGATTTTGGCAGCTTTAGACTATGTACAGCTGAACTATGATGTTTGCAATTAATTATGTAGGTAGCAAAATTGCATCTGCTTGTTTTCATTTCCCATTATCTCTCCACTAGTGCAACTTAGTATAATCTATAAATGCTTCAAGAAAAGTGGGAAAGGTGGCAAATAATTTTAAAAATAAGCTTTTCTATATAAAAAGAAAGAAAATGTTGACACTGCTTATCCTGTAGGATAGTATAAGCAAAGTCAAATGAACAAAGTCAGCTTCATCTTTTATATAAATATAAGCAACAGGGAATATTATTAAGCGGTAATTCCATTAATGCAGGATTTCCCCCCTCTGTATCTAATTAAAGAAACTTGAATTACATTGCTTTTAATGGGATGTAAATATGCAAAACTGAGCAGTAGTTTAGGTGATGGTGGCCAATTGGAGGTACCTATGAAGCACCTTTATCTGTTCCATGGCATGGTAAAAAGATTTGCCCACAAAGTGCTCAGATGGGAGAAATGAGCTCATATTGTAAGTAATACTTTATTATATACATTTTTTTATTATATACTGTTCATGGAATATTAGAGAAGCTTCTTCGCTGCCCATTTCTTTCTCCAAAGGGTTTACAATCTACCTATTGTTTGGCTACTTTAGGGGAATTAAGGCAGATAAATAAGAAATAGCAAATTCTTTTAACTAACTGTAGGTTGTGCACAATGGTTCTTTTCCTCCATTTTCTTATCTCTGTGACTACCCTATGCCAAAATACAGCTCTTACAGCAAAAGCTGTCTTACATCTCCCTTCCTCCCATCCACAAACAAACAACTAAGAGGAAATAAAGTAACTATTATTAACAACAACCAGTCTCTGAATTTTCTACCATGTATTTTGAAATATGTGGTCTTGATATAGCCAGAGTCCAGAGAAGGTAGCAAGCATGGTGCCAGCTTGTCTTACTGGTACCATGTTCACAGAGCACTTGGTTCTAACAGCCTCTGTAAGTGGAGGAGGGCCCATGCCCCAGCCGATAAAATAACAGCAGCTGAAGATGGCAATGATGACAGGGCATTTCAGTCACCCCTTCTGCTGCTAGCTTAGTTGGTTCTTGGATTAATGGATATTTCACACTGTAGTCTGTATTTACAACAAGACTAGTGTGTGACACAATATGGCCTAGCTGTTGTTGGGTCAGGAACTTAAAAGGACACAACAAAAAAGGAAAATGGATTGGGAGGGAGAATGAAATAAGCAAACCCATGAACAATACAGTATCTTAGATACAAGTTCTTTTAATGACCAGCTAGGGTGGGAAAGGAACCGGAGGGGAAGCACCCAAAGTTGCTATACCAGCGGAGTAGGCTTCATTCCCTTCTCTTCCCTTTTCTGCTGCAGCCTGATGTAATAATGGCTACTCCCAGGTGACAAGATCCAAAACATGCATGTAAACAGACCAGGAATGGGCTGATCTTCTGGTGCTGGTCCAAATTTTGTCAAAACAAAAGGGAATGAAATTTCCTTACATCTTTTGCATTTCCGTGGTGGTGTGAATTTCAAAGGCAGGGGACAAACCTCATTCTCACATACATACCTGGCTCCCTCATGCTGATAGCAACCCCACTGAAATCACCTAATGCTTTCATGACATAGCATCAACACTTCTACGAGGAAAGGTTACAGCATTTGGGGCTTTTAGTTTAGAGAAAGGGCAAGAGATGATGTGATGGGACGATGAGCTGCTTGTGTGTAAAATCCAAGTCCCTCAGAGTTTGGTCAAGTTTGCAAACCTCTGTCTGTAACGGAGCCCCTTAAACATGGCTCCGTCAGTCGCTGGCAGATTCCGACAGTGGTTGCTTTCGGAATCGCTTCCAACATAAAAGCTCCTTAACGGAAACACGTCTTCTGGACTCTCTGCGTGACAGTTTCCGGCGAGGAGTGGGTGTCCCT
The DNA here is from genome assembly GCF_964106645.2 of Podarcis pityusensis. Classification (NCBI taxonomy): domain Eukaryota; kingdom Metazoa; phylum Chordata; class Lepidosauria; order Squamata; family Lacertidae; genus Podarcis; species Podarcis pityusensis. The sequence goes on along the minus strand of NC_138027.1, from coordinate 62,911,426 downwards.
ACAGGAGGTCCTGAAACCTCCCCACTGTTTTCGCTGGAAGTGTCTCTGAGCCATCCCTCCAGCTCACTTTCCCTCAGCTCACCTCCTCTCCCCCTACTGGTTCCCTCTTCAGCTGCTGAGTCTCTCCCAACCTGTGTGAGCCCTTTCACCTCCCTTCCTTCCAATGGCAGTTCCCTGACATCCACCTCCCCTCCAGGGCCCCCTTCACCCCCTCCCGCCCCCTCCTCTACGGGCGGTGAGGAGGCAAAACCCCGGAATGAACTTCCTTCATCTTCCGATGTCTCGAACACTTCTCTCCACCTGTTGCGGTTCCTGGTCTCGAAGTACTCCTCCTCCTCAGAGTCCATCTCCCCTTCCCCTTCCGAGTCCGGGAATCCTTCCAACTCCTCCTCCTCATCGGTGGTCCCAAAGTATTCCCTCCAGAACCTCTCCACAGGCTGAGGTTTCCTTGGGAACCTTTGATGGAACGTTTCTATCAATACCTCGTCATTGATATCTTCTGCCATTACCCAAGTGTTTTCTGACTCCGGTTCTCCTTCCCACGCTACCAAATACTCCACCTGATCCCCCTTCCACCTGGCGTCGAGGATTTCTGCCACATGGCTGCTGCATTCCCTTTCTTCTATGACCGGTCCCCGAGTGGCCATCCCTTCTCGTCCCCCCTCATACGGTGACAGTAACGACCTGTGAAATACTGGGTGCAGTTTCATGTGGTTGGGTAACCGGAGCCTGAAAGCCACTGGGTTGACCTGTTGAATGACCTCAAAGGGACCCAATCTCCTGGGTCTTAATTTCTTACAACCTCCTTTGAACGGCAACCCTTGGGTTGACAGCCACACCCTATCTCCCACCCTTATGGTTTCACCTTCCCTTCGGTTCTTGTCTGCCTGCCTCTTGTATTCTTCCTTCGCCCTTTCTAAGTTGAGTTGGAGCTGACGATGGATTGCTTCCATTTCTTCTACAAAATGCTCGGCTGCCGGGACGCTCCATCTCTCCCCTTCTCCCCCTGGGAAAGCCCTGGGATGACACCCATAATTAGCCAAGAAGGGGCTCATCCCTGTGGACACATTCTCGGCATTGTTGTAGGCAAATTCCGCCAGCGCCAACTTTTCTACCCAGTCATTCTCTCTGTCATTGACATAACACCTCAGGTATTGCTGGAGGACCCCGTTTGCTCTTTCCGCCTGCCCGTTGGTTTCAGGGTGCCGGGCAGTCGAAAAGTTGACCTCCACCTGCAGTAAGCTCATGAGCTTCCTCCAGAACCTGGAAGTAAATTGTTTTCCTCGGTCTGAGACCACCCTCAATGGCACCCCGTGCAACCTAAAAATGTGTTCTACAAATAACTTCGCTGTCTCTTCCGCCGTGACTGCATGTGAGCAGGCTACAAAGTGGCACATCTTTGTTAGTAGGTCTACCACCACCATGATGGCTGTTTTCCCCTTGGACTTCGGCAGATCAGTCATAAAATCTATCGACACTGCCTCCCAAGGTCGTTCTGGGGTTGGTAAGGGTTCTAATAGCCCCGCCGGCGCCTGCCTCTCCCCTTTGGCTCGCTGGCATTGCTCGCACCCTCTTACATACTCCCGTACATCTTCCCTCACCTTAGGCCACCAAAATTCCCTGGTGACCAACCACATGGTTTTGTGTTGTCCAAAATGCCCCGCCGTGGGGCTGTCGTGCAACTGCTTGAGTACCCTCCCCCTTAAGTCTCCTTCAGGGATATACAGTGCCCCTTTGTAATACAAAGCTCCATTTCTTTCCTCGAAACCCCCTGGTTCCTCTCCCTCACCCCTAAGACCTCTGAGCTTATTCTGGGCGTATTCATCATTCTCTGTTTCCTCTACCAGTTCTCTTTGCCCCACCAATGCCGCCCCACACACCCAGCGGTCCTCTGGGATGACATGTCTCTCTTCGGGTGCCCCCTCCCCTTCCAAATATTCAGGTTTGCGTGAGAGAGCGTCCGCCCTAACATTTTTTGGACCTGGCACATAACAAATTTCAAAGTGGAATTTGGAGAACTCCTGGGCCCATCTCACTTGCCGTTGGTTGAGCACTCGTGCCGTTCTCCAATACTCTAAGTTCTTGTGGTCCGTGCACACTTGCACCTTATGTTGTGCCCCAATTAATAAATGCCTCCAAAGGGGTGAACATGGTGGTTTTCCATTCATCCCCCTTCCTTATTCGTATCAGGTTGTACGCCCCCCTCAGGTCCAGTTTAGTAAAAATCTTTCCCTTCCTGACCCTTGTCAAAATGTCATCAATTCTGGGCATCGGGAAAGTCACTGGTTCTGACACTGCATTTAAGGCCCTGAAGTCCACTACAAGTCTAGGTTTGTCCGTGTTTTTTTTATCCACAAAAAACACTGGGCTGCCCCCCACCGCCCTGGACTCTCTGATGAACCCTCTCTTCAGGTTCTTGTCAATGAACTCCCTTAGCTCCTGCATCTCTCTGTCTGACATGTCGTACAGCTTGCCTACAGGGAGCTGTGCCCCAGGGAGTAAATTGATTTGACAGTCAAAGGGTCTATGTGGGGGTAGTTTGTCTGCCTCCCTCTCGCTGAAGACGTTGCTCAGGTCGGCGTATTGTTGGGGAACCTTCCCCTTCTCCGTTACTTCCGTCCCTGCTAGAGTGGCTCTGGCCCCTCCTTGAGCCTCCCGCTCTTTGCAGTGTTCTAGACAATGTGCTGACCCAAAGGAGACCACTCTCTGATGCCAGCCCACTAGCGGATCATGTAACGCTAGCCAGCTCATCCCCAAAATAATGGGAGCTCCTCCCAAGGTAGCCACATTAAACGCTATTAGCTCAGTGTGTCTTGCTACCCTCATTATCATTGGGACGGTCTGCTGGCTGACTTCTCCTCCCAGCAGCTCCCTTCCATCGATCGTGGTCACCTGCAAAGGGTTACTTAAAGGGATAGTCTGTATCTGGTGCTCAGCAGCAAACTCCTTACTCATGAAATTGCAGGAGCTGCCTGAGTCCAATAGCGCCTTTATCTTTAGTGGGTGTCCGTTAGGCAGCTCTAGTAACACCTCTATCACTAGGGCGGGTTTAGGAGGTTCCGGCGTGGGCACTTTCACTGCTCTTTGGCCTGGCTGCTGTGCCCTGACGGTGGCAGCCAGGCGTTGGCTTTTACTTGCTCCGGTACCTTTTCCTCCCTCTCCCCAACAGCTCCCGCCATTCCTTGCCATTCCTTTCTTTGGGGGCAGACTCTGGCAAAATGACCTGGCTGTTGGCAGAGATAACATTTCTTGGCGCCCTTCCCCTCCTTCTTCCGCTCTTCACTGGGCTTTGAAACTGCGCGTGCGCGCGCTGTTCCAATTTCCATCGGCTCTCCCGGCGGGAACGGTGGCTCTGGAATCTCTGGAATGCGAAGCTCCCTCCAACGTTCCCCCTTCCCTTCCTGCCTCTCCAAGGCTCTCGCCTCTTGGCGCGCTCCTATGGTCAGCGCTGATTTGGTCAGCTGGTCCATAGACTCCGCCCTGGGCGCCCGGGAAAGTTCGTCTTTCACAGCCGAAGAAAGCCCTTCTTCAAAGAGCATTTGAATGGGTTCCGCCGATAGATCCCACCCCAATTTATGGATCAACATGGTAAACTCAGTCCAGTACTCACGAACAGATCGGTTCCCCTGTTTGCACGCCATTAACTGTCTGCGTCCCACTCCCTGCTCAATATCGCTGGAAAACATCAGATCCATGGCACGAAAAAACTTCCTCGTGTCCTTCAGGATGTCATTATTCGTTGCCATCAGGGGCCTCACCCAGTCTTTCGCCCCCTTTTCGAGATGCCCAATCACCAAAGCCACCCGCGATTCCTCGTCGGGAAAGTCATCAAACTGCAGATTAAGGGCATATTGCATCTCTGTCCTAAAGGCATGATAGTCCTTGGGCTCCCCCCCAAACTTCTGTACCAATCCTGGCAACTTTCTGGCGAGCGGGGTGGTTTTCCCCTTCTCTGCATCTTGAGCCCTCCTCTCCTCGAGCCTCGCCGTCTGCAGCGCTAGCTGGACCTCCAACGCCCGGTACCTTTCTTCCAGGCTTGGACCCGCTCCAGCTCCTGCTTCTCCGGTTCCGGCTGGGTTGCTCATGATGCCTTCTCCTGCACAAGCTGCTCACGGAGACTGTCGGAATGCTGTGATGGGACGATGAGCTGCTTGTGTGTAAAATCCAAGTCCCTCAGAGTTTGGTCAAGTTTGCAAACCTCTGTCTGTAACGGAGCCCCTTAAACATGGCTCCGTCAGTCGCTGGCAGATTCCGACAGTGGTTGCTTTCGGAATCGCTTCCAACATAAAAGCTCCTTAACGGAAACACGTCTTCTGGACTCTCTGCGTGACAGTTTCCGGCGAGGAGTGGGTGTCCCTACAGGAGGTCCTGAAACCTCCCCACTGTTTTCGCTGGAAGTGTCTCTGAGCCATCCCTCCAGCTCACTTTCCCTCAGCTCACCTCCTCTCCCCCTACTGGTTCCCTCTTCAGCTGCTGAGTCTCTCCCAACCTGTGTGAGCCCTTTCACCTCCCTTCCTTCCAATGGCAGTTCCCTGACAGATGAGTATATAAAATTATGCATGGCATGGAGAAAGTAGACAGAGAAAAGTTTTGTTTTTGTTTTTATCCCTCTCTCATAACCTTAGAACTTGTAGAGATCCACTGAAGCTGAATGTTGGAAGATTTGGGACAGACAAATGAATGCAGCGCATAGTTAAACTATGGAATTAGCTCTCACAAGAGGCAGCGATGGCCACCTGATTGGCTTTCAACGAAGGTTAGACAAATGCATGGAGGATAAGGCTGTCAGTGGCTACTAACCATGATGGGTGGGCTCCACAATTGGAGGCTTTATGCCTCTGAATACCAGCTGCTGGAAACAGCAGAAGGAGAGAGTGCTCTTTCAGTCGGGTCCTGCTTGTTGGCATCCTATGGGCAGCTGGTTGACCACTTTGAAAACAGGATGCTGAGCTAGATGGGCCACTGGCCTGATCCATTAGGGCTGTTTTTATGTTCTTAAGAGACATTATGGGGGAAATAGCAACCCTTCCCATTTCTTTTGAAACAGCAATATCAGCAGTGATATCTACCGCTTGGTGATGGATAATGTCCATTATCACCCCCTAAAAGTGTGTGCAATTTTCCACTGCCTCTAAAAAAGAATCTTATTATGTGCTGTGCTGTTATATATTCATTCTTCCATAGTTTCAACTGCTTTGGAGGCCTCCTGCCAGGCAGAAAGGCAGATATAAATATTTTAAATAACTAAAATGAGTCAGAAAGTAAGTGGCATATTTGCCTGTGCAGATTCCAGTCATATGAACTGTACATTTATATGTTGGGCAGAGAGTTCAAAATGTTTAGAATAAGCCATTGAAATCAGTGAGATTTGGTTAGACATTACTTAAGTTCAATTGATTTTGATGGGTTTGCTCTAAGCTTAACTAAATCTGGATCTAACTCTTTAAGAACAAATACTTATATACCGTATGCACACACCAAAATTATTATCTTTTAAGGTTTGGAATATGGGCTATAATAAATCCCCTTCTTTCCGATCCACATGCAAGATTGCAAATTACAGCATAATGAAAAATATTTCTTATTATGGTAATTTATAAATAGCTGGAACCAATTGGATTTCATATTCAGTTTGACCTTTAATATGCAGTCCTGTTGCTCATAGCAGGGTTATTTCCAGGTCATCTCAAATACTAAAGGGAAGTGGTGGAGAGAGAATTTTGGAGGATGGCAACTTGAAGAGATTTCACCAGCTGCAGTGTCAAAACAAGGCTTACTTTATTATTGCCTTAATAAAGGCTATTGAGTCCTGAGGACATAGTATTTGCCTGGAGCCTCAGACTGTGTGCATGGAACATCCGATTTCCTCTTTGAAAGATCTGTTTGGCTACACTTGCCAAATCACTGGCCCATTTTTCTTGTTTCTTGTTTTTGTTGCCGGGACTTTCTGATCACTGCATATTCAACAAAATTGCTAATTCCCTTAAGTAACAGAAAACAGCACCAGGACACTACAAGAGTCTATAAGGGACCAAAAAGGCATCTTTCTGTACCACTGGAATAATGGTCATAGGAACTCTTTACCGATATAAAATTGTATTCTGGTCTTTCTCAACTCAGAAATACCCTTTCCCTGAAAATATTTTCACAGATGGACTGACTCCGACAGACTTTTTGTTTCTGCTGCTTTTCTCTCTCTCTCTCTCTTTTACTATTTATGTTTTTCTTCTCAAATACATTTTACAAACCATCATATGTGTGAACTTAGCTACTGCTTTCCTGGCATGTGAAGCAGCCACTGACCAGAGTCCAAAGGTTTTGATCTAAGACAGCCAGAAAGGCTTGGATTTGTTCTCATTTTTATCACTAGATTTCATAGTGTTCTGCAGCTTATGCTGGCAGATTAATCTATTCTGTTTCAGTATTATCTCTCCTTAAAAGCCAGGAGGCCAAGACCATACCTTTGTCAGAAAATAGGCATGTGAGTAACTTGAAGCCTATAAGCATGTAAATACATGTGTCTTCAGGTGTCGAAAGAATATATAAAAGTCAGCTTTAAAAATGCAATCCCTACCAATCAGCATCTGGAAAGTTTCAAATGTAATAGAGGTAGGCTATGGATTAAAATTCAGAGACAGGCTAATAGCAAATCTTGAAGTATTAACCCTGGGCGAAACTATTAAATTACCCTGGAATTATAACAAATGTGTGTTTGTTAATTCACTGTAATGCCTGTGTGTGTTATAATTTCAGTCTTATTGTCTGCTTTATCTCTCAGCAGTAACATGATTATCGGAAAATTAAAAATTGTATTTGAAAAGTTGCAAGGACTGCTCCTTTGCAGCAAAGAAATATTAACTGGCAAAACACCAAAAGCTGGTCCGTCAAGCACATGTCTTTGCAGTAAAACAGATGCTTGTAGCCATTCTTAAGATAGATTTCCTTGCATTTATCAAGGTCTTAAGGATGCATGCATAAATAATGTAATACCAGAATTAGTCTGCATTGTGTCAGCGAAGAAAAGTGAATAATCTCTTTTCCCCTAGACCTAGTTGAAGTATGTGCATTTCAACCTGGACTAGTGAATAGGCCAGCTTGTTTGTTGTTTTCCAGCAGTAGGCTTATTTGCTTGTTGCTTTGGAAGATTTCCTGATTCATAATTTATACTGTTTTTTAAAAAAAATGGTAATGGAGAACATAAAATTGTCCAGATCTACAATGCTCACCTGATAAGAAAAGCAACTTACTTAATTAGCTGTTGCCTTTTCATTTAGATCCATCTGCTGTTGTTGGATATTTGTGCTAGAATAGAAAATGTCTCTTGGCAGAAATGTTGCAATGCATATTATCTCAGAAGTTTTGCTCTTCTTTTGTGTAGGTAATAGACAATGAAATTTATTGCCCTTGAAAATCTGTTGGCGGATTAGTGGTAGCTTACATTGTGCAGCACTATGGCAGTCTATTTTAAACTTTTGTTTCCAGCATGGAAGGTGATAAGTTTGACTTTCTAGACTTCTAGATATTGATTTTTTTCTCCATGCTTTAAAACTGAATGAGGTATCTGTGATGAAAAGGGACATTATAAAAAAGAAGCAGCAGCTAATTTTAGAGCTTGAGAATGAACTGAGGTGGAAGAGAGATCAATTCAGAATGCAAGTTCTCTCTCAAGATAGATCAAGAGGGAAATTTCAACCTGAGAGAACCGACAAAAGCTCACCTAGTTTGAGGTCACTATGAAAGTTCACAATTAAGGGATGGATTTGTAACAATAAAGCCACGTTGTTGTTGTTTCAAACATTTCTTGACCAGAAAAGCTTGTACCTGACCTGAGTTGTTGCTTGAATAAGTATGACTCTGTTGGGACTGTTGCCAAATGACAAAGAGTAAGATGGATTTCCAGATAGAGAGAACAATGTTCAGCTAATGCATGAGCACTCTGGACATGATTCAGCAATACAGAAAACACAACTCTCCCATTGTCTGCAATGACAGGGCAAGTACCTTATTTGATGCTGAAGCTGAGTCTTCTATAAAGATAGTGTCATATACGAACAGGGTCTAAACCAGGGGTAGTCAACCTTCTTATACCTACCACCCACTAATGCATCTTTCTTGATGGTAAGATTTCCTTACCGCCCACCAGTGCTCGATGGAAGGGAGGATTCAGCTTGTGCCGTAGAACCCCCTACCGCCCACCTAGAATCCTGAAACGCCCATTAGTGAGCAGTAGGGACCAGGTTGACAACCCCTGATCTAAACACAAGTCCTTGTATACATTAAGGGAAATGTAAGTCAAGTGGCTAATGTGTATACCAACCAACCACAGTGCACATTCACTAAGTCTCATGGATAATGTACACATCATCCTTCCATGAAGAAGGATTATGACTTTGGGGGATATTTCTTGGCTAAATTTTGTCCATTTTCTTGCCAATGTGGGAAATCCCCAAGAGGCATCTGGGCATATACATATCTCAACTACATTTTGTACATGCTCCAGGTCATATGTACATTCTGAGGTCAGTATGTGTAGATTCCAATAAAGATGCCTTTTTCTGTTTGTTGTTCAGAAGTCTCCAGTCTGGACCCTCTGGGCTACTTCTGGTCTGCTGCCTAATCTTACATGGCTCACAGCATATCCTCCCACCAGTCAGCCAAGCAGGGGGAAGAAGGAGGAGCTCCAGATAAAGATGAACTTTTCACTGCAATCTAGGTTCCTTTTCACCCTTTTCATATGTTCCCCAGTCAACTGATCAGCGCAAGAGAGATTTCAGGGAGATGAGAGTTTTATTCCCTCCCATTAGCACAATCCTGATTGATATTAAGTCATTATGCACACATTTCCCAAGTCCTCTTGAAGGTTATGTATATTGACCAGGAAATGTGCAGAGTTTCCTCTTCAAGGCCTGGTGAATGTGCACAATGGCCAGTGTTATGCACATTAACCACTCAACCACCCTTAATATATACGTTCAGTGGATTCAGTCACTTTTAACTGTACTTGGTGAAAAAAATCCACTGCTCTTTCACCACATAGAACCCAGGCAGACAACAGCCTTGGTGGTGTGCTGGTATATCCTTTCAAATAATGAATGTAATATGTATTTGTGTGAAGGGCAAAATAAAATTTTAAAAAGTCTACGCACAGCTGGTGAGATGAAATAGTTGAAGTGGTGGCATATTTATAGACTGGGAATAGATGTGTGCAGAATTGCAAAGAAATACATAAGAACAAAAGGTTTTCTTCATGCCACAGTGGTTCTGTAAATGTTTTTTATATCCTTTCACCATTAGGCAATAAGGTAGAAATGATATCTTTCTGTATACACAAAGGACACCTTCAGTGGCTAAGACTGACAGAGAAGAAGACTGAACTGGCAAGAGATCCCTTTTGAAGAGTAATTGCTATGAATTGTACATTCTGGTCCACTTTTAAGGGCCATTGAAGTCATAGAGCATCCTTCAATTGACCTCAGTAGACATAGGATCAATTGCTGTATGTTCCAGCTTCACTTCTCCTTTAGAAATAAGTTTAAATCTAGAACTGATATCCTGTGTTAGGACATAACTACCTTCTGTCCTCTGTCTTGTGTGACCTCTGGCCAGTCTTGTGCTCAGGCTGGAGGTGATCCAAGGAGCAGATACTGCCCCTACTGCTGCTGTTGTTGCTTTGGAAATGTTCAGGCAAAAAGAAGAAGTGGTGCTCTGTGGCCTGGCAGGGCACTGGCCAGACAGGTACTGATGATAGGATCTAGACACTGTGGTAGTGCTGTGCTGAAATTTGTTCCCTAATTTCTTGAAGGTTGTCCTTTATTGAAAAAGAGGCTTCCATGTTTCTTCCTCTTCAGTGGATGTCAGATTGAGCTTAATTAATTGTTGCAAATTGTCTAAGGGTGGTGTCTGTGATCCCCCCCCCTTTATATTGAACAGCCTCTCCAGCTGCTTGCAGTTACTGATCTGTGGGGGGAAATGCAATAATTTACCTCATGTCATGACACCTTCCCCTGAGCTTTAATTGAGGCATGGGAAGCCAGCTAGTCAGCACTTCATATTTTGTTTAAAGGAAGTCTTACCTCTTACCATTTTACACTTTTTGCCTTTAAGAAACACATCTTTAAAAGTAAAAAAAGAAAAACCTTCACTTTAAAAATCAAACAAACCACGAATAAAAAACAAACAAACCACGAAGAGCTGTGAAGCACATGGTAAGCAACCTCTTTTCCTTCCCGTGTTCATAGTGCAGCCCAGCTCAAGATGACATGGGCTTTTTCAGAAATTGTGGTCAGCCAGGAAGACTGCAGACCACTGGAGAAATGATTTGAAGTAGGAAAGGGAAGGTCCTCATGTATACCCTTTGGCACCTTATAAGCAGGGCCAGCACACACACACACACACACACACACACCATAATTTTTCAAATGCAATTTCTTATCTAAGACTGATTGAAGAATGCTTGAAAAGTGCAGGAGACGTTTTCAGCACAGCCATAGATTCAGGAGGTGTGCCATCGTGTGGGTTTGGGGCAGATAGGCAGAAGAGGTTCCAGGCCAGTCTGTGGCTACTCATTGTACAGTGTGATGGAGACGTGTAGTATAGGGGGCTGCCACAGTTTTTGAGGTGTAACTTGATGCCAAATCTCAGGGCACATGCAGGCATTCTGCTGCCCTTCCCATTTCTGCTTACCACTGGCCACTGTGAGAATAGGCTGGGTCATTGGTCTGATCCAGCAGGCTCATTTTATGTTCCCAATTTGCCACCTGAGATAATGAGTCTTTATAGTAGTGAGTAGATTATGATTTATTGTTTTGCCCCATCTTTGTTTAATTCTGTGTCTTCTCAGGGCTTTGTATAATCCTTAAAAAGACATATCTGGTGATAATGGCAATTTCCATTCATCTAGTTTGTGCTAAAATGATCTTGTCACAGAAATTCAGACACTGATATTATCTAAGTATGGTGGTCTCTGTGGCTTATCCTGACCAGTTATTTCATTCTTGTCACAATGAGCCATAAGAACAGACATTTAAGAAACAAATTGTGTGTTTACAGGCTGTAACAGTAACAGCACTCGCCTATGGAATAATTTATTCGACAACCAAAAGACGTGCAAGGAACTGGTACTGAATTTTCATACAACAGTTTTTTGCCTACAGCACAGGTTTACAATTGTTATCAATAGGGATTTACAGCTGATCTGCTGAAAGGGTCAAGGGAGCTATGTTATAGCTCATGAATTATAGCAGTGTGAGGTGTACTGCTATAGTGATGAATCATGATACTCTATTGGCTTCATCTTTATTATTATTCTGCTTAGTGAAGTATTTCCTTTCCAGGAATAAAGGAGAAATCCTGGCTCTGTTCAGGTCATTAAAGTTTCTGCTCTATTTTCTTAGCTATCTGCACATTCATAACTATCATATACAGTGGTACCTCTGGTTACGAACTTAATTCGTTCCAGAGGTCCGTTCTTAACCTGAAACTGTTCTTAACCTGAGGTACTCCTGCTGCTGCTGGGGCCTCCTGCTGCTGCTGTGCCGCCGCCATGCGATTTCTGTTCTCATCCTGAGTTAAAGTTCTTAACCTGAGGTACTACTTCAGGGTTAGCGGAGTCTGTAACCCGAAGGTGTTTGTAACCCGAGGTACCACTGTAATTTCTTATTAAAATATTTGTTGATTTTTGCATTATTTGTCTATGGATGCTTTGTGGGCAAATATTTTACATATTTTTACATCGTTTTCTAAAAGGTTTTTTCCTTTAAGGTTTACAGACAGGACACATTATGGGGACAAAAAATGTAGGGGTTAGGAGTCATCAGCTCTTTGGAGAAGCAGCATGTTCCATAGAGAAGGGTTCTTCCAGTACATGATCTATAGTAATAATAATAAGTTAAATTTATTGATGACTGGTAAAAAAGTAACTCACAGTATCATCTATCAGCTATTTATCTACTGTGGATTCACCTTTCCTTATCTGTATAGCACCACATATGAAAATTGAGGTAAGATTTGGCATTACAGTGCACTTAAGAGACGTAAAGCTACCTATCATGTTTGGGAGAGGCAACTCTACTAGGAAAGCTGGAAGCTGAAATTTCCAGTGCATGTTTTAATTACTGCCTGACTTGGCCCATTCTCTTCTGTTATGTGATAGCCTCACCTCATTTGATTTAGTGTGATTTCCTTGGAGATAAACAAGATTTCAAAGGCGTTGAATGAAAATGCAATTTTCATCTAGCTGCCGGGAACAAAAGCCCCACACCCCATGCAATGTTTACCGGCCTCGTTTCCACACCACAGATTTAGTGGGAGTGCTTTTTTCTTCTCAATCAAATTTTGCCCACTTTATTTTTTACATTTGGAAAGCTTGGGCTGGTTGAGACAGAATAAAAAACAGTTTTCACCCATGATTCCCTGGTGCCCTCAAAATCACTGTTTGAAGAGGCCTGCTTAGCTTCAGCTGCGATTTACTGTGATTAGTGTCCAGCATTTAGACAGAAAATACTTAAGCTGAAAGCACAGTCTACACTTTACATTCCAGGCTATAAAATAACTTCTCAGGGAAATGATGATCAATTTTGCAAGGCACTCAAGCATCATGGGCTGGGAAATTTTCTATTTTGAATCTGGACCAGGCGATTACAAACTTCAGCAACATCATTTCTTTCAATCACATCTGCTGCTGTAAATGCAGTAGCGAATCCAGTGGACTGTTTTAGGCTTGCCAAGAGCTAAGGCATATCCAGTAGATGTTTTGTAGCTTCATAGTTGACAACCCCACCATCCCCAGCCCCAGTTGTTTGACAGAATGCTTTCGAATTGCTGTTAATCACCTTCAGAAATAGCTTTCCATGGATAATGGGTGATTTGCTCATAGAAACAACCAAGTCTAAAATCTCTTTTGGCACTCTAGCCATCTAGTACTTTGAATATAGACTATTTGGTTGCATCGATTGCAGAGGTGACTCTGATTTAGCAAAGGCTGCTCATGGAAAAAGAGGGAGCCACCCATGCCCACCTCCTATACTGTGCTGCAGGAGTTCCCCAATCCTCTGATACATCTTTTTGAGTAAGCATAGGCAGTTGTGTGGTTAAGGAGGAACTGTGAAACATCATATCCCTCCACCAATCGGACCACCTGAGAAGCAAAAATCTGATCATGGGAATTCTCTTTCCAATCCACTGTGTTTCATTTGGATGCTATTTGGTTTTCAAGGGTGGAATAATTGTTCTATTGTGCACACTGTATTCACAGAAATACCATGCAAATCTCACATGCACATTTCTTCTCTGCACTATTCATGCCCATTTGTTTAGAACGGAGAAGTAAATGGATCTTGACTCTAATAATAACAAATACAAGAACTGACAGCTGACAAGATTGTAACCAAAATGGGGAGCTGAGAACAAGTGAACCACAACCCCACAAGAAAAGGACTAAACACTGAGTGCCTGTTGTGGAGAAAACCATAAAAATAGGTGTGTATGGAACAGAAATGACTGCCCTGGAGGAAGGCATCTCTGGCTGGCTGGCTAGCTGAAATCCTAAACAGTAGCATTCTGCTCTATGTTAATATTAGCCCAAATTTAACTAAGTAGGTGTGCTAGCAGGAGCCAGTGTGAGGGTTCCTTCTAGCACAATGGGACTTGCCCCTGCATGTCCCTCATGCCCCCAAATCTGCTCTGGGCAGTCTGGAGAATCCCCAGAGCACTGTGGAAGGGGGCGAGATCATTCCATTGAGCAAGCTAAGGTTATTGGAAATACATTATGTTGAATTCCATTTTGCTGTAGGTTCCACTTGTATCTATCAATTAAAAAATGTCAATATCCAATGAAATGTCATTCAGCAGTATCCCTTACTTATCGCACTAATGGAAAAAAGTAAAATCTGTAGAGAAATTTATGTTCAAGCAAAATAACAACCAATGTGTTCCTATGCCTTAAAACCCACCAGCAGTTGGGATTCAAGTGTGTGTTTTTAAGACAATTGAGTAAACAGACATTCATGAAAGGCATGGCTGGTAAAACAGTATTATGGACATCCTTGGATGAAAAGTGGTTTTGCTCATAATGCATCAAGATTTGTAGTCTTTGGTTAAATTTTTTGATACCTGCTATTTGGATCTCTGTTGTCATTCAGCATAAGTGGGATCACTCTCTTTGGCTTTGCTGTAATGAGTAACAACTTGAGAACTCTGGTGAAACAGAAAAGGTGAAAATAGCTATGATTATTGGATATTGACAGTAGAGTATCATCACTCCTAGGACATTAATTTAGCAGCAAGCATGTTCTTGGCACCGTGCAGTAACAATCCATGCCCAGATTACTTATAATGTGATATATCATTCTGGTCTGTGATTTTGACAGGTTGAGTTGGTAACATACAAACCAACTTTCATCAAATCATTTATGCACACTACAATTCATAGAAGTGTTTCTTGTAGACAAATAATCTATCTCCTCTAAAAAATAGTATTGCCACTGATTTTGCATGTAGAAGTATGACAGAGAACAAACTGATCACATGTTTTAAAATTTAAGTCAATACAGCACTCAGTAGGAGATTTTATTTTCACTTGTCAGCGGGTCAGTCTCCCAAACAAATTAGTAGCTCCCCCATCCCTATTTATTTATTCAATTTATAAGCAACCCTATAACAATAGTCAGCATACAAAGTAAAATAGTGATTTTTTTAAAAAAAAAATCACAACTACATAACATACAGAGCAAGAAAACATAACCATAAAATCAAGACAAACACTTTAAATCCCTATGTTAGTCATTTGTGGCACATCAGCAGCCTTAATTAAGTTTAATTAAGCCTTTCTGCTCATTCATTTGGTGATGATTCTTACTGCAGGTGACCAGGCAAATAGCTATTTGCAAGCTACAATAGGAGTTTTATAGGCTTTTATGCTTTCTTCCCAGAAGTAGATACCAATTTCACTATAATTTGGAAAATAAATGCTCTTACAGTTTCAAACTACTTCTTGATAAAAGGCCTCAATAAAAGTAGTTAATTTTTATTTTATTTTATTGCAAACTATAGGGAAAGGATATGAAAAAAAAATACAAAAATTTAAAGACATTGCATCACTGAAAATCTCAGTCAACTTTAATAACAATTCACTTGCCTATAACATAGCCAATATTTGTTCTTTGACATTATTATTGAATGAAAGTGGTCCAGGAATCATAGAGAAAAGGGGCTTTAAAAAAAAAAGATAAATCACTTGATATTTGTATGTGTGCTCAATTTACAGGGTATACTCTCAATTCTTGAGAAACAAGCAATGAATGATAATAATGATTTAAACTCAGCATTTGGACACAAAAGCATGAACAACACACATTATGCCACAAGAGAGAATACACTGAATCCTTAGAAGACCATGGAACTCTGAATTATATGAGTAAATATCATCTAGTCTAGTTGTCTGCAATATTGGGGTTTCAAAAGCTCATAGGAAATATACCGGTTTGTATGGAGGCCATCCTGTTCTGACACCATTGTAAAGATATTTCACAGCTTAATCAAGGCACATCACTTTATTAACTATAGTGCTTGATGCTATTCCTGCTTGCCCTCTGAACCAAGAACGTCTCTAAAAATTATGTGTTGCATGAAGCATGACTCAGCAGAGACATATGATGTCAGTATGCAATAAATGTGTTTCCTGTGGATTTTTGAAACTAGAAATATCATAGAGAATTGGACTAGATGGGAGTAGAAATTGATCAGTCTGCTTTGGGCTGGATCAGACCTGAAAAAGAGGTCTGCAGTGCACCCCAAAGGCTGATCATTTTTTAATATCCATTAATCCAAATGATAGGGATATATTTAGACCTATCTTGGTAGAAAGATTGCTGGATCAGACAAGAAAATTATTATAATATAACGTTTATATTATATTAGGCCTCCTGTAGTCAAAGAGACATGTCTCATACACAGAAAGCTTTCATAGAAATTAAGTGTAAGAAATTACCTACATGGTGCAAAGCTGCCTGAATTCAATAATTAAGGTTCAGCAGAATAGATAATGTATTATTTTAAACAGGGTCTTATATAACACTCTTGTAGGGCTCTGAGCTCTGATTTACCACAGTGTTTGCCACCCTAGACCAAGGAATAGGAAGGAGAGCTCCAATGACTGGGTTGTACTTAAGGTGCACAGTTAATACACCTACTGCTGAAGCCAGTTTTTTAAGTACTTCAAAATACATAAAACAAGAATGTCTTTATTAAAACACTCCAATTTAGTTTTTCCTTTAAAAATGTCTACCAAATAATAGAATGCAATGGGCAACACTGTCAGCTTTAAAGGCATAGAAGAATGCCTTGATTCAAATTGTGTTTGGTTCTCCCTGTCAGGATCTAAGGGGGCTTTCTCCAGTGTATCAGTTGAACATGGCATATACTTTGCTTCAGGGTTTTCCATTGTTTGTCATATGAATCCACACTGAAATCAATCAAATGTTAATTAAGTTCTTTTTACCTTCCATCCAAGTTCCTACAGGT
The DNA here is from genome assembly GCF_964106645.2 of Podarcis pityusensis. Classification (NCBI taxonomy): domain Eukaryota; kingdom Metazoa; phylum Chordata; class Lepidosauria; order Squamata; family Lacertidae; genus Podarcis; species Podarcis pityusensis. The sequence continues at coordinate 62,894,908 of NC_138027.1, read as the reverse complement.
GTTTTCACTTGGAGCAGAAATCTCCATTGCATGGATTTGCACCAGGAAAAATTTGGGAGAGGACTGTTGTTTTTTCTACCTTTCTTTTTAATCACCAGCATTTTGACATATAAGATTGTCTTTTCAAAGACACCGTTCTGTTCTTGCGTTCCTCTTTATGATCTGAACTTCCTTTAAAAGGCAGATTTGGCGTCTGGCTGCTAGATGTCCCTTTTAAAGTTTAACAACAAGGATATTATTTTCATTTTTATTTGGCATCATTTATATGCTCTACGAAGATACCTGTGGGTGATGCAGCTTCTGTGGTTTTTCACATTTCCATGAGAATTAGATTTTCTGAAATACAATATCTACAGAGCCTTAAGTGACCAAGGGAGGAAAAAAGAGAGCCTTTTATAAAATATCTGGACAAATGTATATTGAGCTAAATTAAGGCTCTGTGAAACCATGGGGAGCTGCAGGCTGCTGCACCTGCAGAATCCAGGAAGTAGAGAGAAGCATTATGCCTGGAAAGAATATAATCATGCCTCCAGGGTTGCTGGAGGAGCCAGCCACTGAGCGGTAGCTATTGCATGCTTCCCAGCGTAACCCTGTCAGCCTCTAGCCTGTCCTTAACACACCTCAATGTCTCTATTGAGAATGATGAGCACTGGAAGACCTTCCTATGCCAATTACCTAGGCTGCTCAATTTCTTGCTGGCAGGTATGTTTTGACTGTGACTACTGCCAGAGGGAGAAGGGCCTCATTATTCCCTCTCCCCATTCTCCCACTATAGGGTTAGCCTAACAGAATTAGCCTATTAAAATGCATTCATGGTCTGTAAAGGTTTGTCCAAAACTATTCCGTGCATTTATTTTCAGTCTTATCTTCTCAGACATTGGAGTCAGCATTATTTTTGCATTTAGCTCCCTCAAATCCTGCCGAGCCAACACAATGAAATGAGTGTGAACCAGCTTCTTGTGCATAATGAACATTAAGGTTACTGTGTTTCAAGTGAAAGATTTAATTTCTACTCCCAACTTTTAATTTGCAGGGTGCTTTACCATCCTCATTGGTTTGCCGACACTACAGGCCTGTAAGATGTAGGTTATTATTCTAATCATACATATAAGGAAATGACGGTGGGAGGTAATGATTTGCCCAAGGCCATACCATGATGACCAGTTCTTACTCTCTGCCTACTGGATCGTTTTTGCTCTCATATTATCTCTTTATACAGTGTGATCCATCGGATCTGGAATAGCTGTAATTAGAGCAAAATCAATAGTGGTGACCAGGATCCATGGAGCTGCTATGAAGTTCCCTTTTCAGATTGTTCAGTTCTAATGAAACTAAATAGCAGATGGGATTGGCTTAGAAATGGGAGTAACTATTGGTTTTCACTCTGCTAAATGCTGGTGGAGGTAGAAATTATTTTGTTTTAATAAGAGCAAAGGAAGAGCCCTGCTGAATAGGAATAAAAGCCCACCTAGTCCACAGTCCTCTCCTCACAGTGGCCAACCAGATGCCATGGGGAAGCCTACAAGCTTCCCATATACAACACTCTCTGCACTTGTGATTCCTACCAATTGGCACTCAGAGGCATACGTGCTTGACACTGGAGGTGGTATATCATAGCAAATAGGCACTGATAGCCTGAAATGCTCTGCCATTGTGGAATAGGATGACTCAAATCCAACCTAGGGGAGGGGATGATTATGAAGTGTCCTTCTCCACTTCAATGACTTTTGGGATATGAAGTCAAGAGCCAAAATCAGTTGCAACTATCTGAGGCACTGAGGAAACAAATATTTGCCACATTAGATCAGAAGCCTTCTTTTCTTCATAGAAATCAGTAGTTCCTGTCTGAGAAAGCTTTGTTTCTGGCTTGGATTACAGTGGATCCAGAACTACAGTCCATTCTTTTAATGGCTGCGGCAACATTGCATGTGTGATTTTCACAATTTTAGCCAGAGAATAGAATATGTAACATGGAAACAGGGAACTTTCATCAGAACCATGGCTGCAAGCAGCTGTGTTCAATTTATCCTGGCCCTTCATGTTTCACCATCCTATTTAGAGTAGTGAAATTATGAGGCATTTTAGCTTGATGAGCAATCCAAGAATATTTTTGGGTTTTTCCCTCCTAAAAAAAATGTTTAGGGGTACTCTCATTTTCCTACTCATATTGAAATACTGCCCCTCAATGAGGCCAAACTTAGATTCACAAAATGTTTAGGGGTATGTGTACCCCTGCATCCCTCCAGAAGAAAGCACTGAAGAGAGGGATAGATGCCTCAGCTATACTGCTCACCATTTACAGCAGAAGGCAATGGGAGCAGTACTATACACCACTACCAGTGCCTTTTTGGAAAACTGTGGATGGCAAGCAGCTCTTCCACTCCCTCTCAGGGAGGAAATAAGCAGCATGGTTTCCAACCCACCTACATGCCCCCTCATTATTCACAAATTCCATCTCCTGAAAGCTTTCTCCCAATTTTGGTGACCAAGACTGAAATAAAACTGGGTTTGAACTAGGCCCTAGTCCAATTGTAGATATCATTTCAGGAGTAGTGGCATGTTGATGAAATTGTTGAGGAATCACTGTGCCAATGAGGAAAGAGCAGAGGGAAAGTGGGGAAAGAAAAACCTCCATGCCGAAGCCAAGAATGCAGTCCAGAACTGGGAGGGAGTTTCAAGAGAGGGAAGGAGTTAACACCACTTAGGTTGAGAAGAAACTGAAAGAGAGACTATAAGAAGACAATGCAAGTTTGTATAAAGGAGCTAGCCTCAAGTTAGTGCTGAAAATGGGAATGGCAACAGTGTTAGGAGTACAGCCTCCCTGATCAAGCCCAGGCAAAATGCCTGGCTGCTGACATAGATCCCTGGCTTGACCAGTAAATCCTATACACTCCCTCCTAAGGTAGATTCCACCTCTGAAAAGGTTAGATGCTACCATTCATTCATAGTGGGTTTCTTTTTTTAAGGGGAAAAAAATGGGACAAGCAAGACATTCATTTTGAATTTCTATCCTAAACTGGACAACCCCCTTTCCCTCTTGCTATTCAAGAACATAGTTTTGCCAGCTCATGAGACATTCTACAGGAGCATTCAGGGACTGAGGTGGCAGAAGGTATTTGGTTTGGCCTATAGCACCATTAATGGATTGCTCCTAATTTCCATCTGTTTATTTCAGAAGGTAATTCACACAGGGAATTCCTGCCTTACTTTGTGTAAGGGCTGGATGTTTGAAGCAGAATTTATTAAGTGGAATGTATTACTGAATGCATTGCTCAGTTTGTCTTTGAAGAATATAGTTTGTCTGGAGTAATACGTAGTATCCTTAATTGTACACCATTGTCAAATCAATGCAACCCCTAATATTTCCATGGTACTCACCAATTGTTTTGTTAAATGGCTGTAATTTTAGTCATATGGAAGGGTGCCTTAAATGGTTGAGAGTTTTATAAGCTGCCTGCTCAAACTGGCTAACAATTCAGTGGTGCTATCTTTCTTTATTGCAGACCTTATTTGAAATGTATGCATCCTCGTATCATTCAGTGTTCCCTTTGCATATCTTTTTATGTGATGATGTTGAGGAATGTAAAATGGGAACACTTTGTGTTCCCATAAAATGAGCAGATAAAATTAAACACTGAAAATGAGATGTCCCAAGATAAGTTACTAAGATATCTGTAAAAGATAATGGCTACAAAGCATATTCGTTTCATTAAGCTCATGCTAACAATGGAAGAAAGCACAGTCATAAGGGCTGCCTCCAATGCATATTTTCCATTCCATTCCTTAAATGCTTGTAGATAGATTGCTAGAAGATGGTTGAAGAAGCTCATCATTGAGTCATATGAGATCCAATTTTCACACTATGATTTGTAAAAGAAATGGGAGGTACTCCCCCCCCCCCGGAATAATTTTCCATGTTCCCCATTTCACAAGCAGTGTGAGATTCAGACTAGCTTTACCATGATTTACATTAGGAGGAGAGAATACTATTTATTTACAAATGTACCGGTTGAGAAGGTACCATGGGGATGTGTAAATAAGTTTATTGCTATGCAGTACTAGTCTAATTCCTAAATCTTTAAACCAGTTCCCTAACCAAGTGCAGAAAGACTTCATTTCAGCTTTCCTTGAGCACCTGTGGCTTGGGTAGCCCAGTTTTAACCCACTTACCAAGGCAGGTTTTGAATTGCATGTACTAGGAGCCTAGACACAATTTTAAAACCTTGTTTACCCAGGTCCTTGCTGGTTGAAGGATACTGTGATTTGGCTATTGTGAAACTAGTAGCTGTGAGAATCTTATGATTTTTATTTCAATTATTCTATTTTTTATTTTTTAAAAAAAAATCTGTATTTTTATTGTTTTGTTATATGCTGCCCTCAGCATAGTGAGGACTATGCTGCCTGGGGCTGATGGGAGTTAAGAGTCCAACAACTCTGGAGGACCATAAGACAACCCCCATCCCTGTTTTAAATGCACGCATTGGAGACAGGGCATGTAATTCGACCCACTGAGCACTTTGCATGTTATATGGAGGCAGTCCACAAACCTTGCCTTGCTCTTTTACATCAGTGTGTTCTGGATATTGTATTAGTACATCAGTTTGCGTGTCTGTGACATCAGTCTGCATATTACATTTTGCTAGGTCAGCAAATGTAAATGTGATCCCAACATTTGGAAAGCATATACAAAGAATAATGTGTGAATTGGCTCTTGGAAGTTTGAGGAATCATGGGCTTTAATCTTTTGCATATTATAAAGCTGCCACTTCTCGACTGCATCTCCTCATTTCCCCCTTTATCAGCAGTAGCATTTGAAGTGCTCTGGAGACCTGGTATTTCATTAAAATAAGTGCTTAGTATGGGAAAGTCAACTGTAGTGCTGCAGTAGCATTACACACCATAATTTTAAACCAGTGTGACAGGCAAGATACGCTTGGACAAATATTGAGGATCAGGTATAAGTTAGTGAAAGAAATAATAATTCTGAACATGCAAGCAAAAATGAAAAAGGTAATGTATCTGTTTAAGAGTTACTTCATAGCTACTACTTAAAGCACATAAGAGCAAAATATCCATACAATTCTAACACAAAACATTATTATAATCAGATAGCAAGAAAAACTTTAATCACTGAGCAAAATACGCTAAAAGTGCTTACACATCAAACTGCCAATTTTTCAGAGATATGTGATAAAGGGCTGCCATATGCTTTTTCCAAAACGTGTCTTCTTTTTCGTGGGTATGTAAAATGAGAGTCGCCATAGCAATCCATAGTTAAAAGAAGAAGTCAGCAAATGTGTCCTCTTTTTTGCTCTTCAAAATATGGCAACCCTAAATAACAGCCTCTGCAGATTCTAACTCTAATTTAAATTGTTTGAAAAGATGCACGTTGAATAGTGTATATAACCTGGATGCTCTGTGTGTCCTTTATGTTTCACCCCTGCTTTAAAAATCAAGTTATTGAAGTCCAATAGCCAAAGCATTTTTACAGCATTCGACATGTTTTCCTACAATGAAAGAAATGGAGAAACACATGAAATACAAATACCAAGTTGTATTTACCCTGACTAACCGAAGCACAACTGACATTATATTGCCTACAAAAATCTGCATATGCATCTCTCCCCCCACCCCTCAATCGAATCAAACTTCTGTAGAGGAAATATCTTCACAGTAAAAGCATAATGAGTTAGAACTTTTTAAGATGCTCCCTCAGGCTCTGAAAGAATGTGCAATGGGTTTTGATGAGACATTTTCAATCTCAGACACTCTAAAATGCACTAACTCTGATAGCATTTTATGCAGCCAAACCCAACCTAACAATTTTCAGGGATTTTTCTTTTACTTGATCTCATCAAAATTCTCTCTTTCTAGCCTTAAAGGCAAGAAGGGATTTTTTAAAATAAGTCTCACACATTCAAAATATAAACCATAAATGTGATGCTATTGCAAACTATCGAAACCATCAGAGAATGTCCTGCTCAAGAGCTCTCTGTGTATGTGTTGTCCGTAACACACCCACTGCTGCAAAAGAGAGCCACTTATTTTGCCTCATTCTCAGAGTATTTTAGAATTTCAGTGGCTATGGGCATTTGAGCCTATTTATTGTTGGAGGTAGCTGAGGGTGGTGTTAATGTTTTTCCTTCCAGTAAATCAGGTGCAGAGAACTTTTGGCTTTTGAGATGTTCCTGAACTACAACTCTCATTCTGTTTTCAATATCACTGTGTGATTAGGCATTCATGCTGTTTTTATTTATGCAGAAGCATTTTATATCTTGTGACCCCCCCAAGGCAGTTTTGATGTAGTCAGCAAAATGGGTTTACTTCAAGTATCCATACATTCTACGTCCATCTTGGTAATAGATGTTCTGTGAAGAATTGCAGAGGAAGTCTGTATCTGAGACACAAATAAAGATTGAGTAGGTGACAGTTCTTAAAGCTTTCATTAAAGAGTTGTTGTAAACCACAATCTATCAAACTCAGCCCTTGTCTAAAATATGAAAAGTGTAATACAGGGGGCGGGTGGTGTTATATCTCTTATCCCAGTTTAAAATATTTGGATATTAACATTGGAGAGTATTCTGTCATAGGGTTGTCACAAGTCTCTCAGCTCCTGCTTTCCCAGCCTGCAACATGAGGTAATTACATCAGGGTTATACTATAGGGTAGGGACATGGGTGGTGCTGTGGGTTAAACCACAGAGCCTAGAACTTGCCGATCAGAAGGTCAGCAGTTTGAATCCCCGTGACGGGGTGAGCTCCCATTGCTTGGTCCCTGCTCCTGCCAACCTAGCAGTTCGAAAGCATGTCAAAGTGCAAGTAGATAAATAGGTACTGCTCTGGCGGGAACATAAACGGTGTTTCTGTGCGCTACTCTGGTTCGCCAGAAGCGGCTTAGTCATGCTGGCCACATGACCCGGAAGCTGTACGCCGGCTCCCTCGGCCAATAAAGCGAGATGAGCGCTGCAACCCCAGAGTCAGTCACGACTGGACCTAATGGTCAGGGGTTCCTTTACCTTTATACTATAGGGTAGTTACAAATAGGGATAAAAAATCTCAACATCTCTAGTACCTGAACAAAGGGGGTGGGGGTTGTGTGTGCTTTTTGCTGGGTGGAAGGAGAAAGAAGAGCTGCAGGCAGTGGGGGCACTTTAAGGGTGCCAGCAGAATTGACAGCAAAAACTGCATCCACTTCTCTTTCATCATCAGCCTTCAAGCCCCAGCATTATAAGAATGTGCTTTAGCCTCACCCTTTCTCTATCCTCAGGATGGAACATTTTGTTTATTTCTTTGTATTGCAGAATGCTTTTACTGGCATTAAGAAAATTAAACATGTTCTAAATCATTTCTCCCCCACTTTCATATCCCTGAGTTTGAAAAACATGAATTTCTTCTGGCTTTGCTTCTATTATTTTATGGGGAAGAGGGGACATTTTGCTACCCAATTAGTATAATTGTCCAGAATGGGGAAAGGTGGTGGAAGGTGAGAGAGGAATGACTGGTAGCCCAGAGACATTTGGATTATTCTACTCGCTGGTGTGGACGACAAGTAGTAATTAAAACCCATGAGGGTGAATGTGAGAAGCTGATGCCCCCAGATAAATCTGATATTTTTGACCCATTTTCAATGCAAGGCCCCCATCTGGAAGAACCCAAACAGTGTTGCAAGTGCCCAGTCCCTTTTAAACTCATGTTAAATGCATACATGGGAATGCGGTTAGTGAGCACAAAATACGAGGAGGGGGGCTGGGTGTTAAATGTATACACATTTCCTGTTACCACTCTAATAGGAGAAAGTTGTGCCATTTTATTTATTATTTCTTTTCAGTATTTAAAAGCTTCCTTTCAGGGTTGCCTGCTCACTATGGTACTCAACATGTTGAAAGCCATCTATAACTTAAAAAATATATATATAGTCAAAATACAGCAGAAGCCGGCATTGAAATAGCAATTACCAAAAAATAACCAGTAAAACTGGTCTACATTCAAAGGAACTGTCTGTCTAGAACTTAAATATGTCTACAGTTACTGCACTTGTTCAAGTTCTAGATAAGACAGCTTTAGGCTTCCCAAAGCAGGCCTGAGATGGTTTAATGATGTTCCTGTATTGCAGGGATCCATGCATTACATGGGGTTGGACTACAATTCCCTGATTCTATGTGGTGCACAGGGAGTAGAGTTTGGGTTTGGGGGCTCACTGCTTGATGACTATAGCCACAGATTACTTCTTGCCTAGGGATGGATGGATCAGTGTATTTCGGGTCTGTGCCACATTTGTGTATGTTCACTTACAAGACAATTCTGTCCCATATACACATTAATCTATTATTTAATCTATTATAAAAAGTTTTATTTAAATATGTGTTTAAACACGTTTTGTTTAACTGCACCACAATATTTGAAAAAGTGTGAAATCCAATGTGCAGCTATGTTCCAGTTCTCTCATTGGTCTAGGATGCATGGATCAGGTCAGCTGCACTGAGATTTACAAAAGGGGGGAGGGGGGAGAATCTCTCAAGCAAATACCTACTCTGGCTCTTTAATTGAAGCACCAGTTTTTAAGGAAAGCATTATGTATACTTGTGTATGCAGAGTCCAGTGGGCAACTTATTTCTTTTCCACTTAGCGATCACTTGGAGTGCCATTGATTTAGAAGCATTGGTGACAACAAAACTACAAAGCATATGAAGAGAAGTCTTAGGGGAAGCAAGCGATTGATGGCAATAGTAAACGTGTAGAGATTGGGCTGCATCTAAAAACCTTCCTAAAGCAGGTTCAGATAAGACAGACTGAAGACTATGTGCACAGTACTATTACAATTTCAACATTCAATTATCCAGTTGATCATTGTCATTATTTATGAAGTTGCCATGGTTACAGAGAAAAGCACAAAGGCATGATCTCCACTGGTTGTAAACCAACGAGATGTTATATTTTGGGAAGGGGTATAAAACAAACACAACTAATATCATAATGTCCAAAGAATATATGTTGGGTATATGTTGGGAATGTGACTCTTTGATTTGGGCATTTACAGATTATACTCCAGTGAGACTATAACAGCAGGTAGAAAGTTTACATCTGTGTATATACAACTGCACTTAAGTTCATGTAACCTTACCAAATAAAGTGGCTCCTGCATAAACTAAACTATATACTATACTGAATAACAGATTTGTGTTTCCTGAAATGAGTAAACATTTCATCACATTATAAACACGGTCCTTTTTTAAAACTATGATGTTCAGCTTCTCATTAACAAATGTCATACTTTAAGATTCAGGTAGGTAGCTGTGTTGGTCTGATGCAGTCGGGGGAAAAAAATTATCCAGTAGCACCTTAAAGACCAACTAAGTTTGTTCTGGGTATAAGCTTACGTGTGCATGGTATCTGAAGAAGTGTGCATGCAAACAAAAGCTTATACCGGGAACAAACTTAGTTGGTTTCTAAAGTGCTATTGGACAATTTTTTTTTTTTTTTTTTTTTTTTTTTGCCATAGTTTAAAACAGGGATGGGGAACTTCTTGTCTGTGGGCCAGTTTTGGCCTGCCAGAGAGTTGGATTTGACCCACAAAGCCATATCCACTTGGCACTTGCACAATTGGGCTTTTCCTCCTCTCCTTCCTCCATGTATCCCTTGTGCTCCTGAAATTGGCTTGAGGAGGGTTGAGAGAACCCCAAAACAGCCCATGAGGGAGTAGAGGGAGGGTTGTTCCATCTGGCAAGCTACAATACTTCCACAGATGGAACGCTCAAAAGAGCACAAATTTGAATTACACCCAGTATGTTTTGAATACTGTGTGGATTTGAGGAGAAGAAGTTTTCATTGGTTGTAAGTCACATTGGGTTGCCTCAGGTAAAGATAAAGTGACTAGCAAAATCAATAATGATAATGATTTCTAATACCATGAATGATAGGCATGTTTTTAAATAACATGTCTGGGTCTGGCCTGGCAATTTGCTCATCAGTTAGAATGAAGGCGCATAGGTAATACAGGTTGAAAATACACCTCACATCTGGACTGTGGGAATGAAAATGGCTGAACAAGCACTTTTCATTCCTAAAATTAAAATCATCTGCATATACATCAAACAGCAAAGTATTACAATTCTAGTGCACTTCCAGGCTGATCAATCAAGTTAACTGTGGAGCTCTGTGCATTTGTTTCTTTTGGAGGCCTCATTGCCTCTTTCAGTCAAGAGCTTATTTAAAGCAACTTCTAAATGCTCCCCAAGCTTCTTTCTAACCTAACATTTGCTCTAACATACAGCATGCAATCAATAAATTTGTGTTTGGGTAGCACTGATATTTCTGCTTTGAAACAATTACAAGCTTGTCTGTCAATGTGTTTAAGATGGTGTGTTAATTATGGACATTGATAGAGTTAGAGACTGGAACACAATGTCCTTCTGTTGCCACCAGAGCACCCCAATGAGAAAATTCTAATATATTTGCTGTTGTCAATTAATGGATAAATACATTACAACAAAAGAAACTAGTGAATGCAGGCTACTTCAGTGTAGCTTGTGCCCTAAAGAACAGCCAAATAATTGCAGTATAAAAGCACAGAGATCATGTACAGCAATTAGACTGAATGAAAATAAACTGTTCTGAAATGCAAAACATATAATCAAAGTGGAAGACAGCATGGAAAACTGAAAGCAAATAAGTTTAATATGAGACATCCATTATGTTAGGGGGAGGGAGGATAATAGTTCATGTGGTCATAAAGTTAGCCTGCTGGTATTTCCATCTTCTCACAAGGCACTCTACTGGGGGGGGGGGGATATCGGAAACTCAAAAGTTGGCTGATACCAGGTTATTAATGATGTAGATGGGAGCAATACAGGATAGTAGAGCAATATTTTTTTTCATCCTTAACAGCCAAAGTTTGGGACCCAAATTTTCTGTATAAGCTGGGCTCTAAATTTTGAAGTTGCACAACCCTAAATTTTGTTGGGTTTCTATGTTCAGATAATCTCACTGCTGAGTAGTTGTTATAAGCAGAGCTTAAGCATACATTTGATTCAACTGAAGGTGTGCCAAGCTTCCTGTTGTGATGTCTGCAATGTTCTGTGTGCATTCACAGACTCTAGGAAACTTGTAGACTAAACCACCTTTCCAAAATTGAGGAAGACTGAAGGCCTTGTTGCTGCACATTTTGTGTATGGGGGAAAAAATGTGCTCAGTTGGAAAAAGTAGGTTGCCAGATTTATTTATTTATTTATTTGCTCATTAGTTTCTCCTGATCTTAGTCAACATTTTGCAAATGGTAAACTGGGGCAGCACGGTGGGGGGAGCACAATTCTGGTACTTTTTTCCCATCAGGAACAATGGGATCATGTGATAGAGTCGTGCTTGCCAGTGGACTAAGCTTGGGAGGTTGGAGGACAAGTCTTCACTTCCACATTTGCTTCATGGCTGATCAGTGATACAAACCAGAGTCTAACATAGTGACCACTACACTATCCTTTGCCAGCTCACTATTCAGTGACAGCTAATACAAATGATATTATAGTATATACTGCTGCTGTTTGGGATATATAATAGATGAACACAGCTTTTTTTTGTCTCATCTTGCCTACATACATTCTTGGGGGATGGGGTACGACTATAGAGACCATCAAGTTGAGCACCTTTGTCTCAGAATTTACTTCTGCAGTACTGTTCATTTGCCAGCCACAGAGAAATGCATCATGCAAACTTCAGTCTTCTAGTCTAGACAAATATCAATTATGAAAGGTCATTTATGGAGCTCAGCAAAAATGCCATAGTGTATGTGATCAATGTCTTCCTTTGTGCACTTATAAACTAGATAAAATGTACCTTGACTGATATTGTAAATGTGTGTTTTCAGACAGTTTGAGAAACATTCTGTTGTTCTTCTTACAGAAGCATAATATTGGATTGCCTGATTAGTTACAATTTGTTAAAAAATGTTTGTGTGTAGCACTTGAGAAGTGTTAAACAATTTTATCAGTGACATGACTGAATAGTTGAAATCACAATACAAAGACTGTTGGTTGGATGGATAGATAACTGGTTAATAATTTAGGATAACTGATTTGATGCAACCGTGCCCATTTGCCTTCTACTGTGTGGGAACAGAAGTCAAAATCTGTGTTCCAAAATGGGGATAATACTGCAACAGATGGTTGTTGTGAAGGCATACAAAATGAATGTTATGTGCACTTTGCACATAAAAGTACTGTGTACACAATAAATGACAGCAATATCTGCTTATGATGCTGCTATCAGTTCCCTGAAGGGCCTTTGTGACATCTTGTTTTGTGATCATATCCCAGTGCTTTGTGTGCCTCATTGTAATACGAGCGAGTTTTGTGGGTTTGATTAATAAAGGCTCGAGACATTATTATTTTTAAGAGAATGGATACAAATACCATATTGTTTATCAAAGTCTCCCTGCAAACACTAGAACTTATGTGTGGAATATACGTCAGGGTTTGGTTTTTCTGTTTTTTTGTTTTTTCCCTTACTTTAACTATTTCTATAAATCTAAAGGTCCTTCCATGAATATCCTCTGAAAAGTAGTATGAGAATGTCATAAATATCGAATGTAACCAGCTAGGTCTAGTGATTTTATTGTGCTAGTTAAAAGACCATTTAAAGGACTATTGGTGGACAAGCTAGGGTCTCTGTGAACCAGAAAATATATTTTCTGTGTGTAGAATGTTAGAGCTAACGTTGCTGTGTGCAAAGATTGTCATTGTGTAACAAGCCATTTTAAGTAGGGCTTGTCCCATCCATCCATCCAGCTGGTTCTTCCATCTGGAGCATATTGCAAGCAAATAAATTTAACTGACGTTCTGTTTCTATGTACTCTGTGAGCTAGAGTTTGGGTGCCAAAGATATGCTGTAAGTAGGTAGGTACAGTAGGTAGGTAGATGATAGATGATAGATAGATAGATATAGATAGATGATAGATGTTTTGAGTATTGTTCAGGTCAGTAAATTCCCATGAAAAAATGACAGACAAGCTCTCTTTTTTGTTAATTTATCCACCATGCTTGATCCTCTCAGCACCAAACCCCTCACAAACGTCCAAGAATCTCCATTGTTTTCAATAACATCATTGAAAAAATGCTACTGTACCTTGTAAAGAAGGGGTTAGCAAACCTTTTCAGCAAGGGGATGGTCCACTGTCCCTCAGACCTTGTGAGGGGCTGGACTATATTTTGAATGGGAAAAAATGAACGAATTCCTATGCCCCACAAAAACTCAGCGATGCATTTTAAATAAAAGCACACATTCAACTCATGTAAAAACACACTGATTCCCAGACCGGGCTGGATTTAGAAGGTGATTGGGCCACATCCGGCCCACAGGCCTTAGTTTGCCTACCCATGTTGTAAAGGGTACAGTGTTGGGAATTGCTCTTGAGAGTCAACTACAGCCTTTTAATGAGTTTTTGCAAGAAAAGGATGGGCGTTCTTAATAACAAACCAGTCTCCCTGCTGTATTTGTGAAAACAAAAGATAATGAATGATGCAGTTATAGAGCAATGAAAGCACACAAGTGGGGGTGTCTGCATTGTATATTGTGTGGTAGTATAGTTAGAAGGGGGGAAAGAAGACTGTTTCATACTGTGACTTCAGAAGTTGCTTCGTGGTTCTTTTGCTAGATAATGTAGCAGAAAGTATTGCTCTCAAAACCGTTCATTATCATTTTTTTGGAATAATGAGGTGAAAGGGTTAAACCTTCTTTCCCCAGATTTGCCACTGTGATCACGATAAGAGCCTTCTGTAGCTGCTTTAAAAGGTTGGGGGGAACCAAATCTCCTGTGTCTCATTTGATTTGGCCCTATTACTCTACATGAGGGAAAAACCGAAACACTGTCATCTCTGAAGGAGGACAGAGAAATCAAATGTAAATACCTCTTGTTCCAATCCTTCAGTAAAACTAGTGATGATACCCATGTTCTTTAGCTATAGCATAAGTGATGTGCATAAAAGACTATGCAGGAATGCATTTTGCTAACTAGCTCCATTTCTTAGAAAAGATGACTGTATTTCAAGATTAGATTGTCCTAGGCATAGTTTCATGCTCCCACACCATGCATATGGGATAAGAGATCCAACAAATCACTTCCAGTATAGGTTGAATAGTCAAATATGCAAATATGGCATTGGTGGTTTAAAAAAACCACCATGAATTTTTAAAAGTTCTTGACAAATAACTCAAAAAAATGCTTCATGTCAAAATAGTCATTCTTAATCCAGGGTATGAGAAAATCCTACCCAAAGAAAGCAAGGGGAGGAAGGGTTTGACTGTCAACTTATTACTGTTATTTTCATCAATAATTGCTCCATTTTTATTTATGAAAGGCTAAAAAATATTTCAGAAAGACAAGGAAAGGTTGAAGTCAAACCAATTCTAATAGGACTTCTGGGTCACGCCAGAATTTGCGTAAAATTTGCATATTTTTTTTGCACAAAATTCGGATTTGCTTTATGTTCTATGCATAAAATTTGGATTTGCTTTGTGTCATATGCATAAAATTCGGATTTGCTTTGAGTCGTATGCAAATTTGTGTCCTCTTTTTATAGGTGCAGTAGAGTATAAATATGTGGATAAATATGTAATATGTAATAAAATGTGAGAGACAGGGTGTGAAAAGTGGAGCTTCCCTAGTATTTTCATGCTAGAAAAGGCTTAACCTGTTGAATTTCTGCCTTGTCACACCTGTTAAAGGCAGAAGAACCCTGCCCCTGCATGCTAACCCTAAACTAAAGCCTAGGCTGCAATCCTATACCCACTTACCTGGGAGAAAGCCCAATTGAACAGAAAAATACTTGTTTATTAACTGGTATGCATAACATGGTACTGTAGGTTCACATCCACATGATACATTTAAAGCACATGGCTTGCCCCAGAGAATGCTGGGAACTGTAGGGCATCCCTCAAAATGGTTCCCAGCATCCTTAAACTACAGTTCCCATGATTTTTTTTATTGGTCACCATGCATTTTAAACGTGATTTGCATGTACTTCAGCTCCTGCATAGCAGGAGATAAGCCTAAGCCTCTTTGCAAAGTTTTTACATTTTCTGTTTGCCATGGGTCGATGTTAAACAAACCCTTCCACACCTATTGTGTAGTAGTATTCACATAAAATAACTTCTGCAAAGTACCTGATCATAGATGAACCCATCATGAGAAAGATGCATTCTAGTTGCTGGGGGGGGGGGGGAGAGAGAAAGACAAACTATGGAAATTTCAAGAACTAGAAAATGAAACAGAAGCAGGAAAAGAGCACTAAAACAAAGAGGGAAACCACCGGTCTTTGAGATCCCAGGGGTTCCTAAAAGCTTCCAAACAGTTAGGTAATTACAGTTAGGTAATTTGTCAATCACAGCTCTCATTCATTGACTAAAACTCCTGAAAGGTGGGCAGGGTAGACTAAGGTAAAGGTAAATGGACCCCTGACCATTAGGTCCAGTCGTGACCGATTCTGGGGTTGTGGCACTCATCTCACTTTATTGGCCGAGGAAGCCGGCGTACATCTTCTGGGTCATGTGTCCAGCATGACTAAGCCACTTCTGGCGAACCAGAGCAGTGCACGGAAATGCCATTTACCTTCCCACTGGAGCGGTACCTATTTATCTACTTGCACTTTGATGTGCTTTTGAACTGCTAGGTTGGCAGGAGCAGGGACTGAGCAACGGGAGCTCACCCCGTCGCGGGGATTCAAACCGCTGACCTTCTGATCGGCAAGCCCTAGGCTCAGTGGTTTAGACCATTGACTAAAACTCCTGAAAGGTGGGCAGGGTAGGCTAATCTCACATAAATCACTTAGAAGATACCTGCATGTTTAGCTTCATAATGTTCCTTCTAGAAGGGCTATAAATATTCTTTCAAAAATGAAAGCTCAGAGTTCCAGGCCTCTGATGGCTGTGAGCCCAGTACATCACTGAACCCTGCACTGGCCACTTGGCGGTACTGAGTCAAACTAGGTAAGCAGACCATTATAATGAGCAAGAGTTTCAAATCAAGGTTTATCCCGTTGATAAAGTACTAAATCACTTGCTTCAGTGTTCAGAAAGTTGGGTGACAAGTGACAGCTGCTAAAAACTGAAATCTATGACTCAAAGAGAATATGAAGAAATAATTATGATAATAGTGCTTGCAGAAAAAAAACAGGTGATCAGGAATGTGTCTTATGACTGACAAAGACAGATGGGATATTATTTAGAATTCTAAAGTTAATCTAAGGAAAAGAAATTTGTGCTTCTAGAATAGTTACATGGATTCGACAGGGTGACTTTAGGTCAGGCTTCCTCAACTTCGGCCCTCCAGATGTTTTTGGCCTACAACTCCCATGATCCCTAGCTAGCAGGACCAGTGGTCAGGGATGATGGGAACTGTAATCTCAAAACACCTGGAGGGCCGAGGTTGAGGAAGCCTGCTTTAGGTTAATGTCAGGCCAAGGGCAGAAAATAAGAAGCAAATGAAAGATGCTAGGATAAAATGAAAGTGAATCATTAGAAAATTCTCTCTCTCTCTCTCTCTCTCTCACACACACACACACACACACACACATTTCTAGAGGAATCTGCTGATAGATTCCAAGGCAAAGTATTACAGGGAGATTCAAAGCAAGTTTTCATCTAGAAAGGCAACACTGTACTTGCATTCTCCAAGAACTTGAATTGAGGCATGTCATCTCTGATATTCGAATACACAATCATCTTGACTACAAGCCATTGGTAGCAATAGGCTCCACATCCCTTTTAAAGCCCCTATTACATTTTGCAGTAATCATGTTGGAAAGTCCTTGGTCCAGACCCATCCTTCCTGAATTGTGGTTCCTCTGAGCAGTGGCGGAGCTTCAAGCTCTGGCGGTGGGGGGAGCAGGTGGGGGCGTGGCTGGCATGCATCCCAGGGGCATGACGCATGTGCTGGGAGCGTGGCACGCTGCCCACAGGGGCGTGGCACATGTCCCGGGGGCCTGGCGCATCATCCGCAGGGGTGTGGTGGGCATCCTGGAGGCGTGGCAGCACAGGGGGGTACAGCCATGATGGCACCTCACAGGGATCGTGCTGCCGGGGGTGGTGTGCTCCCCCCACACCCCTGTTCCTCCACCAGTGCCCCTGAGAATGTGCAAATGAGACCTCCCCCTCCATTGACCCTGGGGGAGTTGGGACAACCCCAGAACAACACATAGGGGAGTAGAATCATTCCTATTGACAAGCTGATATGCTTGTGTAGATGGAATATTTCTAATAGTGTGACATTGAATTTCACCCTAAGTATTTATGTCCCAAAAAGCACTTTGCCATCTAGGGAGAACTATAATAGTGTTTAAGTGAGTGGTTTTTTTATGCGAATGTCTTCAGAGCAGAATGACACAGAAACAAAATCCTAAGAAGCATAAGTAGTTGCTAAATATAAATCAGGGGAAGAATTCATAGCACTGTAAAGAGGATGTGAACCAATATATGGAATACCTGGCTGCTCTAGTTAAATCATTATGAAACAGCATTAGTGCTGTCATGGAGGCAAGCACAATATTCGTATTCTAAGAATTTTTGTTATTCAGGGCAGGAATATCAGCTGTAAATTTTGTAATGAGAAAATGCATAACAGATCCTTATAACTAGGGTTGCACAAAGGATATTTATTTATTTTCATCAAGTTTTGGACCTTTTTTCTTGGGCACTTGACTTTTAGTATTCCGTATATCTTTTCTTTTAGGAAGAAAAAAAGTAACTGCCCATCCATATACTGAGAATGTCCAGATGCTCCTTTGCTTTCAATGAAAAGGGTATCTGAATGCATATTCCATAATTATTCAAATGTCCCTCAATTAATTTTCTCAAGAAGCTGCCTGAACTCTTGGATTTCTCAGAATTATTGCAGGTTGCAATCTGGGATCAACATAAAAGCAATGGAGGAATCATCCGCAAGAGCCTACAATAAATGTACTGTCAATGAGCAGTAATGTTTCACAGTTTTGGAGCATAGGCAAAATCCAAAAAAATACAGTACTAGATTTTGAGCTATATGTTATACCTTGAAAGTATTGTTTGCCCCATTGCATTTGTCAGCCAACATTTTACCATTCATGATAAGAATTTGGAAGGATCAGGAGCCAGACTGAATTACTTTAAGGACCAGGTTTGCTTAAATCACTCCTGATTTAGCACTGTCAAATTTATAAATGTCTGTCTTATTTTTTTTTTTAAAGTTTGCAAGGAAATCTGAACATTCATTGCAGCTGGAACAGCTCAACCAATTAGCAAGCCATTCCATTTAGGCAACATATTAACAGGTTCATTATTTTTTCCTCTCAAAAAGGCTGTGACTATTAGTCTCTTAATTACTTCATTTTCACTTTCTCTGTGTTAACAGGAACACTTTAACACAACAACTGCAAAAATGATTAACGAACCTGAGAATTAAGCTGCATAATGGTTAAAAATACTAATGTATAAGATCATGGGGGGGAAAGTCTGCTCTCCCTCTCCCCACATATTCCAACAAGTATTACGCTTTCCTGGGAAACATTTTCTAGTATATTAAGTACCTGATCATTTGTGAATTAATTATGAATTAATTTAGCCTCCTTCACCATTTTTTTTTTGGTATCAGTTGAACAAAGTAAATGTGCAGCTCTAAACAGCAGAAAACCATTCAAAAAAGAATTCCAGGAGATTAGTCTGGCACACATGCTTTGCTCATTGGCTAGGTCATATATGGCTGCAGCAAGACTTTCGTGGTGCACACTACTTTGGTGCTTTGTGGACCATGTTAGGAATGCTTAATCTTTGTAAATATCTGTACAAAATCTCCCAATTCATACCACTTGAACGAATGTGTGGATCAGAACTTAGTTATCTTAATGCTGTTCTCCAGGAGTGTGGCATGCGGGATTGTGGAGGGGGGCTGTAGCCCCTGGTGCACAATTTTGAGGGAGCGGTAACCAGGTGCCCCCATGTAGGGATACCTGTCCCACCCTGCCTGCCACTTGGCTCTTGTGGGGTGGGCTAGTGTGGCAGGTTCAGTTCACCCTACATGCCCTGCCTGGTGCACACCCCAGCCGCCAGCAAACACCACAATGCCGCTGCTATTCTCCAAATGTTGTAGTGCAGTTCTTGGTAGATTAAACGTAAGTCAAATCTAATAACGCTTCCATAAACTCCTCCTTTGGCCCTCTAAATGACATGAACAGGCTCTCTCACTTTAGCCCAGTAGCCTAGTGATGAATGAAGCTCTGTTCCAGGTGCCCAGAAGCCTATAAAGGTCAGGTTAAGAGAAATACTGGCCTGGGCATACCAGGATCACTAGCTGAGGTTGACAGAAGGCACTCTGTGCTACTGAGGCCAGCTGGGCTTCAAGCGGCAACAAAGGAACCAGGAGCACCCCCAAGCTATGTATCTGCTCCTTTTGAGGTACTATAATCCCCTCAAGAACAGCCAGTCTCCCTTCAACCCATCCTAACAGTGAAAGCAAGTTCAAAGGTCGGAACAAATGTTATTATTTTGTTCTATTTTAACTGACTGCAATTCCATATCCTTTAAAGTTTATTAACAAATTCAGTTGTTTGAGTAAAACTGGTGTGTTTTGAGCCAAAGGAATTCTGAATAACATGCTGTATTGCACCCTACAGTTCCAGGCCTCTTAAGCAAGCTGCAGTATAGTCCTACTTCTGAATTTAGTTGATGTTGACAGCTAACAATCATATAATTCCAACAGCCCTTTAAAAAATAAAATCCTTTCAAAAATAAAACTTAGAGTAGGGTAGCATATTTAGCCATTTCTTCCATTTTTGAACCATGACTATATAATATGCCTTGGGGAATCTTTAGAAATGCAGACATCTATTGTGTGGACATGTACAAGTCTCCAAATAGATGTCTAACAGATCACTCACTAATGTGTTATAATCATCTGGAGTCTTTCAATTAGTGTAACACATTCCCTCTATAAATCAATTGGGGAATCTTACAGTGAGCTTGCTTTCCAGTTTCATTTCCCAAACTCACAAATTAAGTAATACAGCTGGGCAGATGTTTCAAAAGCTTCTAAATGTGTACTGTGGAGGGTAGAAAAGAGTGGATGGGATGGAAGAGTGGGGTGGGGAGAGATTTATCATCGTCATCATCATCATCATCATCATCATCATCTTTTATTAAATTTCTATATCGCCCTTCATCCATAGGTCTCAGGGCAGTTCACAACATAAAAATGCAAGATAAAAAACACAAGATTAAAAAAACAACAATTCACGGGCGGGGAATTTAAAACAAAAACAAAAACAAAGTGTGTGCGCGCAGCTGTCTTCATGCATGCCCTACCCTAATCAAAGTAATAGAATCAACAAATTAGCCGTTAGGACAGGCACCAAAGGGAATGTCAATTGGCATGAATGGGAAAGACCAAAGTTGCTCCTCATATACAAATTCAAATATGTGTCGTTGTGGACTACACTGGTCTCATTTGAAAGGCGGGAGGGTAGATTGCCAGCAAAATAATGCTCAGATGTGGACAACCCTGCAATTTCTCACTGGATTTATTTCCATATACTGAACCAGTCTCTTGAAGCCGTTAATCTTGAAGCTTTATCTTTTAAAAGTTTTAAAGTAACATTTTGATTAAAATCAGGATAGCCAGCTACTAGGAAACTTTTTTGGTGTCATTTTATGGTGTTCACACTATGTCCTTCCCACATCTCAAAGCTGGAAAAGGTTTTGCTCATCTAGCAGTGATCTACAAACATCAAGCTGAAGATCTGTCATCTTCACATGGCTCTTTCCTATGGGTATCTGTGTGATGTTTCTGTTCCAATACTTCAAATGAGTGAAGTAGACATGCACAGGTGCTTCAGACTATGCTAGTCTGGGTTGTCCTCATATATCTAATGGAACCTGGCACAGCTGGTTTTCCATAATGAGCATAACTGTGTCTACAATGTGAATTACAAGCAATATCCAAACAAGTAAAGTCCCACCCTCTTGGTTGTGCAAAGAAATAGTGTGAGACGACAAGCGGAAGGAGAGGAAATATGTTATTTGCTCCTAGGCCTACTTTGATCCTGTCAAGCCTCATCTGGTTTTAACAGCTGTGCAACAGGCAGCAGTTCAATGAAACTTTATCAAACCATGCTCATGCTGGGCAAAACTTTTCTTGTGGAATTTTGATACATCATGCAGCTTATAAAGACTAGAGGTGGCAGTTCTATCTTCCCCATCTGCCAATATCATACAACACTGAACAACCACAAGCAACACGGGGCTAATAATGTGCCAACAAAGTATTTACACACAATTCATAAACAGAAAATGTGTAAGAGTCACAAATAATAGGAGTTCAAAGAAATGTTCCATGAACAAAAATAGAAGGCATAGTCAGTCAGTATCAAAGACCACTGAGATGGAGGCAAAATGCCTTTGAACATTCAAAATGCTGCAAATATGTGGTGATAGGTGCTCTGAACGTAGAACAGTTTTTCCGGATAACAAACTGTTTCAATAATGAATCTTCATCAGCAAATAAATTGTCCCTAGGGGTACATCAAGTAGCAATGGATCAGCAATCACTTGATAGTGTAGTTATTGAAACAGTTCGTTATCCTGTTGAAAGGCATTTTGCCTCCATCTCAGTGGTCTTTGATACTGACTGACTCCGCCTTCTATTTTTGTACATGGAACATTTATTTGACACCTATTATTTGTGACTCTTACATATTTTATGAATTGTGTGTAAATACTTTGTTAGCACATTATTAGTCGCGTGTTGCTTGTGGTTGTTCAGAGTTTTCTGCTTTGCAACACGGGATTTCCTTTGTTGTATAATGCCATACAACAGTCTTTCCTAGCCTGCTGCCCTCCACGTCTTTGGACTACAATTCTCATCATTCCTGACCATTGGCCAAGCTGGTTGGGGCTGATGAGAGTTGGGATCCTATAACAGCTCGAGGACACTAGGTTGGGAAAGGCTAGTATGCATATTTATTCTTAATCGATTTCAAGGTTTGAATCAAAATGTAACTTAAGATCATGCCCTGACCATTTTCAGTTATCTCATTTCTTGGTTCACAACATTTTTTGAGAGATTCCTGTCTGCAAGCAATATTTTCAAGCATGTCTTCCTGGAATAGTTATTATGCCGCATTGTAGCGCTGCTTGAATAAATTGAATATATGCCCTTACTACCTACTGGTTGGGAATGGCGAGATTGTGTAGAGCTGTTGATTTGTGCTGCATACCTGGGGATAAAAGGGGAACTTGTGACTGTTGGCAAAGCACTTGACAAGATAAATCAAAGAGTATGACTGAATTAGTTACCGTTTGCCGTGACCTTGGATAGCTTGTATATATATTCGAGAAACCAGCAAGTAGGAAGCTCTGCTTGAGCTACTGAAGAATATGGCTGAATTTCCACTTCTGTATATTTGGTTTCTTCATGTTGGAAATAGGTTGCACAAATATATGGAGTAAAAAGACTCTAGAAATGGCTTGCATCAGTGTATTCCTATAAAATAAAGTACATTGAAATAAGAGTTATGCAGACTGAAGATCTTGACTATCTGTTTTGTTGATGGACTGTAGCAGCCTTACTTGTTCATAAACCCTCCATATAGAGGTATAGTTTTTTAGTGATGGACACTTAACTTCTTCTTTTTTCTGTCGCGTTACACCTCAGAGTCTCTTTCTGGTCAATGGAGAATATATACATTTGTCATATGTCTCTCAATGTGATGCACTGTTGAGATCAGAAGATGACCATATTTGTAAAAAGTGGAAAATAACCATTTACGGTAATCCAGAGGATCTATGGGCAATATGGATCTAGTTGGCATGCAGATACCTTTGCAGTTGCTCCCCACCCCCTGAGCAGAAGCATCAAAATTCACATCAAAATTTGCTTTAGGAGAAATTCAGGGTCAGCTGTATAAAACAGGGCTATCAGTCTCTGAAAGCCATTTATCATTACATTTGGCACCTATCATTTTTCTATAAACTTTGGAGATTATTCCAGCACCGAGTTCCTTTTTCAGCTTAAATTGCAAAGAATTTAGATAGGTAGCATATAATTACCCAATTATAATTAATTGGTTGGATTGCTAAAATTAATCACTGCTATTATTGCAAAAAAGAAAAAGTACCATGAAATACTAGATGGTGGTGGCAGGTACTATGGGTCTTTTAAGTTCTGTATGCCAATTGCAAGATTTTCCCTGGGCTACTTTGGAAATAGAGATATATAGAAGTTTATAAAATAGTCCAAGAAATATATATACATAATAAACTCTCAGGTTCTAGTCACCTAGAGAAAAATAGGTTTCTAGCACATGAGCATTGCCAATTTTTGTATGTTAAAGTGTGTGTGTATGTGTTTAATGGTCTTTTTTGCTCTGAGAAACCAGAGACACTTATAAAGCACCAGCACTGAAAAGGTCATTGCTTTGACCTGCATCTGTTTCACCCACCTCCTTGTCACGCAGCAGTAAATTAATCAACGCAGTCTTCTTCATAAACAGAATAAAACTTTTACTTGAGAAAATAAAGTTGTTTATAAACAGCATAGTTAAAGAGCATACACAGAGTGCTTATAGCAGGTATCTGACTCTTCACAGAGGAACAGTCTTAGTTAGTGATTAACTGGAGCCCCTCTGTCTGCAACAACAATACATTCACATAGGCATACACTAACTGAGACACACGGGCACTGACAAGACATTGACTGAGGCCCATAGAGAGGCTGGCTACTTTTATAGGGGAGAATGAGTCATCACCCAAGATGAGTCATGAGTCACAGTGACTTTGCAGTTTGCTGTTAACAGTTACAGCCAGCAGACTTGAATGATTGTATAGGCCTTGTAGGCCTTTGCCTTCCTTCTTCTGCTCTGCTTCTGCTCTCAAGAAACTTTGTCTCATGACACTCTTGTGGTGGGCAGTGGTGGAGCTTCATGCTCCAGCACCAGGGGAGCTGGCGCGCATCCTGGGCATGGGGCGTGCCACCTGTGGGGGTGGGGTGCCCAGCACAGGCGGGGGGCAGCCACGATGGCATCCTGGGGATCGCTCTGCCGGGAGCGGTGCACTCCCCCCCTCCTCTTCCTCCGCCAGTGGTGCCAGGCACACCAAAAAGAGTCCCTGCTCACATGAAAATCTCACTTTCCAGGCAAGTTCTTGTGGGGGCAAATAGTCTGAAGTTTGCCTATCACAAATGGACAAGAAACTACAGTGGTACCTCTTGTTATGTACTTAATTCATTCCAGAAGTACATTCTTAACCTGAAACTGTTCTTAACCTGAGGTACCACTTTAGCTAATGGGGCCTGCTGCGCTGCTGCTGCACGATTTCTCTTCTCATCCTGAAGCAAAGTTCTTAACCCGAGGTAATATTTCTGGGTTAGCGGAGTCTGTAACTTGAAGCGTACCACTGTATACTGTCACCTGATGCATGTATCTCTGACAATTTTGTTGAAGTGTCACTCCAGAATCTGAAAGGCACAAAGCCTCTCCTCACGTTACTCAAGTGTAGAGAGCAAACATGATGAAAAGGGGCTCAGAGATGTCCCCAGATTTGCCCTGCTCCTCCTCACCTCACAGTTCCTGTCACCGTATTGTGGATAATATCAGCAGCAGGGAACCTTCTGAATGTGTAGAGGTTCACATTGCAATTTAGAACTCTGGGCCACTAGAGTTTTAAAACGTGGAGAGGGTCTCCATGCTTAAAGATAGTACCTACTGCCAATATCACCCTCGACTCATTGATGTGAATGATGGAGGCAGGAGCATCAGCATGATTTAGGAATGAGGCTTCAAGCCCCTTTCAACTTACTTGCCCTGTACATAGGAGAAACACATGAATTGGGACTATTTTCATATCAGGAAGTCGCCTGTAAAACTAGAGCTGCAGTGTTATGCATACTTTCCTGGGAGTGAACCCTATTAGACTGTGACTTACTTCTGGGTATAAGATTGCATTGTAAATGTGTAATTGGATTAGTATATCAAAATTTGTAAATGATATACAGCAGGGCACAGACCCCTCATTGTCCAGAGTGTCTTGTATGTCTCCAGTTTACTGTATTTGTTACATGTAACTTCTAAAGTTCTGCTGACTGTCATAAGCAAGAGTTGGAGAATGGTTACACATGTTTCCTGCCAAGCCTCTAGACTAGAGGGCGTGTGCGTGTGTGTGTGTGTGTGTGTGTGTGTGTGTGTGTGTTTGTGGTGGGTGAGAGAGAAATAAGCAGAAAATGCAGACAGACAAACAATATCTGTATAATAAACTGACAGGTACCTCAGAACTCTGTGTTCAGAATCCACAAGATAGAACTGTCACTTAGCACTATTGAAATAAAACGTTTTATCTTGCACCTGATTTTCAGCACATTTGTTTCCAGTGTCCTAAGCATTATTACTCCTGCACTGTGACCTAAGCAAATATATCAGACAGCCACTTTAATTTCAAGGGGATTCCAAAGGTGTGAGCTTAGCCTTGCTACTTTAATTAAGGACTCAGGACCGGGGGTTTTGTTTTTGTTTGTTTCATTTTCAGTATCTTGAGCGGTCAATCCCAGTTAAGGTGAATAGCAAACATTGAACAATGGCCTGTTCATCTTCATATTTGCCTATGGCACCCTCATGGACGTTAGGGCCTGTACACACATTGTTTATACCTGCTTCTCTCTGGACAGAAATGCAGTAGAATCATGCAGTTTCTGAATCTGTGAAATAAATTCAGCTGAAATAAATTCAAATAGAACTGGTCTGGGAACTGGCATATGCATTTGCACATATTTATGCTTACACGAGTAATATCAAAGTCTTATAACTGGTCTACATTAAAGCACAACTTGTAGTTTTAATGAGACACTACTGTGTTAAAATGGTTTCCTCACATAAGATTGCATATGAATGTAAAACCACTGTTCAAACTATTTATGAAAGAGTTCACCCTTCCATTTTAATGGGAGTTTCTAAGAGACAGTGAAACTATTTTAATACTTTCAGATTTATGGGACTTTATCCAATTGCATTATTGGAAGGAAACTCGCTGTCTGTACTTTGTACTATGAAAATTCACTTTAGAAGTTTCAGCTTTGTGAATATATTAGCCAACAAATTTAAGCATATGACAAAGAGAGTCCATTTGAAATTGCTAAATTATTTGTAAAGGATTGTCAGCAAACAATACTTTGGGGTTTTGTTTTCATTTTTTTATACTGCATTTACTTTTTGTGTTATGATTTGGAACTTCTCTGTTAACTTCTGTTTACAGTTTCTGTTCTCATGAAAGAGCTGGCTAATTAACTGAAATTATACGATTTCTTGCTGGTATGAGAAGAAAGAAGAGAGAAAATCTGAGCATCGTTACCAGTAGTCCTGACAATGTCTGTCTTTGTTGAGGATGGAATTGATGTCATGTTTGGCAGCCAACCAAGATTGTACTGCAAGTAACACAATGATATTTTGGACATGCTTTGCAGGAATTTCCTTTCCAAAATCTTTTTGCAAAGCTTCAGAGTCAGGACCATTTTTCCTCTCTTCACAAAGAATTAATATCAAGGCACGGCTTGTGCTTTTCACTTTTTAAGCAGAGATAATGGAATAATCACTAACAGTCATGAAGAAGAACTCAAGCCAAACCCACCTAGCTTTGATAAATGTATTGGCTTAAATCAACTGCAGTCCTCTTGTCTAACATCTGACCTTCAGTAACATAAGTCACACATGGTATTTTTGTAGCAAAACATGAGCCGGGGGCTAGCAGGAATTGGTGTACAATCAATATGCATATGCTTGCATGGCCACGGATGTAGCAAACAAATCAACAACTTGGGCAATTCTACCCAGCTGTATTCTG
Organism: Podarcis pityusensis; assembly: GCF_964106645.2. NCBI lineage: Eukaryota > Metazoa > Chordata > Lepidosauria > Squamata > Lacertidae > Podarcis > Podarcis pityusensis. The sequence goes on along the minus strand of NC_138027.1, from coordinate 62,868,074 downwards.
AGATGTCTGAGTTAATTCTATGGCTGTCACCAAATTGGCTGAGTGCCAATTTGGCCCCATGACCATGGGTGCCATGCAGTGTGCATGGCACTGGCACTGAAATTTGTGGGTGCCCAGCCCCTTCATGTGGAATTTTGTGGGTGCTCAGGGCCCCAGGGAGTTGGCATTTATGGCTGTAACAAGTTTTTACTAAGGACCTGACTTCAGCTTTGTAATATGCTTGTCTCTACAAGAATCAACTCCTTGACTGTAGTAGCAAATAAGTATTTGTGTCATATTCAACTTTCCTACACTAGCATTTTCAGCCCCTGTGTGGACTGTCAGTCCAATTTAAATGTGGACAACCAACTTCTATTGATCACTGCAGATTCACCAAGCTCCTGTTTTACTCCCACTCGTACCATTGTCCTTATTTTTTCAAAATCTTCTAAATACTGTCACCACACAGTTATATTATGCTGTTTAAAGAAAACTTTAATCTATAATCCAGTAGCTGTGGTACTTTAGACATGGTGTAAAACCAGCCAGGCACACTTTATAAAGAAAAACAACATTAAAAAACTTCCTGGTACAGGGCTGCTTTCAGATGTCTTCTAAAGGTTGCATAGTTACTTATCTCTTTGACATATGATGGGAGAGCATTCCACAGGGTGGGCACCACCACCGAGAAGGCCCTCTGCCTGATTCCCTGAAACACTTCTCACAGTGAAGGAACTGCCAGAAGAGCCATGGAGCTAGATCTTAGTGTCCAGGCTGAATGACAGGGAGGATGGTCCTCAGGTATACTGGGCTGAGGCTATTTAGGGCTTCAAATGCCAGCACCAACACTTTGAATTGTGCTTGGAAATGTACTAGTAGCCAAAGTAGGTCTTTCAGAACTGGTGTTATATGTTCCCGGCAGCTGCTCCCAGTCACCAGTCTAGCTGCCGCCACCCTGAACACAGAATTAACCTGCACGTCCATGACTTCTGGTCCTGCGCACCTGGTCCTTCAGGGGCACTGTTACTTCATTCAGGACCAGAGGGTCCCCCACGCCTGCCCGCCCCCTGTCCCTCAGAAACAGTACTTCTGTCTTGTAGGGATTCAGCCTCAATGCTCAAAGGTAAATACTTAAATTGGTTACTGTTTCTTTAAATGGCAGTTGTGCGTAATACAGAAGCGTATACGGGACTGACTTGTAAAAGCATAGCTCCTAACCCTTTATATGATAGTTACTCTTGTCCTTCTGCCTCAGCTGGTCAATCTCACCACTGCTAGGTACATCTGCTGGTTTGCTATGCACCAGGCTTGCAGGCAGTTCTCTCTCTCTGGCCAGCTGCAGAAGCTGCTTGCTGAACTTCCACACGTTGCTCACTGCACTTTAATAGCCTTTTCACCAGTCTTCGCCTTTAGGTGCAGTATTCATGGAGTTCATGCTAGTAGGAAAGACCAGATTTCATCATGTGTAGACAAAGCCTAGCTCTACTGAAGTTAATGAAGCAATGCCACTTTCCCTCAACTGAGATAAGTTTCCAAACTTTTGATTAAGCTACTATTTATTGCCTTTAGCTAGATATGTTGCATTCCAACTACCTGACAGCAGTCACTCTTTTTATTTTTATTATTATGTTTAAAAATTTAACAGGGTGATTTTCGAAGTGGGATGTGGTATTTTTGGTCTGCCAATGTGGCATTTTGCTTGTTTTTCATTTGAAAGGCCTACCTCAGCTGTGTGATCATTGTCATCTTTGACTTTGTTACCCAGGAAACAAGGGAACCTTTTTTATATTGCTGTGGTTCATTTTTTTCTCATTCCCTATTTATTCATTCTTTGCTAGCCTGTTTTGTTTAAGGGTGTATGCTGTAGTGTTTTGTTCTGTTAAATTACCACCAGTAAGCTTTCATTCTCTCTTTCATAAATGCTTCACATTACAGTGCTTTAACATATGGCGATTGTGACTCAGGGTTTATATTTACTTTGGTAAAACAGGGCTCTAGCTAATGTATATACCATAATCATGCTGTATAAAAAAACAATCCTGTGCTTTAAGTACTGTAAAAATTCACACGCATGCTAAGTGCATGAGAACTGACATCTCCAAAGGAACAAAAATTGCAGTTTTGTAATTTATATTAAAATAACTAATGTTTTTGGAGCCGTGGTTCTGAAATAATGCTGTGCCAAATTTTTCAAATTTTTGCTTTTTTATTGCTAAACAGCTGTTTCAGAGAGTGAAAGTGAGGTCCCCCCCCCCCGGGAGCTTACCTTTAATCAATCAATTGCCATCTACTACTGCCTTCTCTTTTTTTAATGGTTGTGTTCTCTACCATCCTAGCACTTCTTTGATGTCATTTTCTACCATAGGATTACGGGAATCACATCCTGAATATGTTTACTTCACAGTACATAGGAACATAAATCATTGCCTTACACAGTCATACTGCTGGTCCCTCTAGCTCAGTGCTGTCTACATTCACAAGTAGAGGCTCTGCAGTCCCAGCCATACTTGAAAATGCTTATGTTTACTTGAGATAGTTTTGTATGCTAAGCATCTGCTGTACCATTGAGCAAAGGGGAAACCACACCACCGATCAGGTTTGCCCACATGATGATATCACCAAGGCCAATCAGAGTCTTCGTATTTGCCTTGGTCTGAATGCAATGGAGAGAAAGTATGATGCTATTGTTCAGAAAGCCAGACTGATGTTCTCTGTCTTACAACACAGCACTAGTCATTTCATTGTCTGCAAGTGCTCTGTTCATCAGCCAGTTTCAGTCTGCCAGCAGAAACTTGAACCTCAGGTCTTAGCCAAGATCAAGAGAAGGAAACAAAAAAGTAGTTTCATGAAAGAAAATCATTTTTCTCCCTCCAAGGTAGAGCGGCCTTTAATGGGTGTCAATTGCATAAAATAATGAGATGAAATAACCAATTGAATAAAATTAAGAAAATCCAGGTCAAGGTAACAGAGGGGAACTGTTACCAGAGAATTCTAGAAACTTCTTGTTTACAACTCATCCCCCAAAAGGTAGAGAGTTGATAAACCCTTTCTTCTAAATATGATTTTTTAAATTGGTTAGTTTTTCTGTACCCTGTTTCAGTAAATCCAACTTTATAGTTTGAAGCTGCATAACTGTGCTTTTATGCTTTAATTACTGCTCCAAAAAAAGCAAGCTGCATGGCTGGGATTTTGCTTGGCATGTAATGTGAGACTAGTTACAGAATATGGATGGTTTTGCATACAAATGTGTATGTCGGTACAATGCATTAATTGTTTCCAGGAGGAAATACATTTGGATGTACATCTGAATGTATAACCACATGGTAGATATACAAATACATGCAACAGGATCTGAGTGAGGAGGTGGAAACATGGTTGCCATAGCAACCAGGATGCTCATTTCTTTCACCTGGCTCCCATCCTCTTGTGAAGAGTTCCATGCTCTTTCAAAAATAGCTGCAACCTAGCATTGAAAAGTGAGAGGGCACATCTATTTAGATCTGTGATGAGTGTTCATGAAAATTATTCCACTGTTTCAGTTCAGAACAATTTAAAACTTGGTTCTACCATTAACCATGTGGTTCGTAAGAAACATGTTTCCAGGAACTTGCTTTCTTCGTTGAAAATATATCATAAATCACAACAATTTATGAAATAGTGAATGGTTTGTGCTTATTCAGGGACCATGTTTTAAGGGGTCTCAATTCCTTCGCCTCTTGTTTTCTGGCGACTGAAAGTGCCAGGGTGGTGTAGTGGTTAAGAGCAGTGGACTTGTAATCTGGTGAACTAGGTTCACTTCCCCACTCTTCCACATGCAGCTGCTGGGTGACCTTGGGCTAGTCACACTTCTCTGAAGTCTCTCAGCCTCACTCACCTCACAGAGCGTTTGTTGTGGGGGAGAAAGGGAAAGGCGATTGTTAGCCGCTTTGAGACTCCTTAAGGGGAGTGAAAGGCACAATATCAAGTCCAAAGCCCTCCTTCTCCTCCTCCTCCTCTTCTTCTTCTTCTGGCTCAGATGTGAGTCAGCTGAATAGGAAATCCTTGGCCACCCCTAAGGCATTTTCTTGAAAAACACTGCAGTCTCCCTCTAAGATCACACAGGAAACAACCTCAGACAGAGATGGTGTCAGGCAGTAGGGGTGGACTTCAACTCAACAGTATCCCTAATCAAGATAGAATCAAAGAGCTGGAAGGTCCACAAGGGTCATCTAGTTCAGCCCCCTGCAATTCAGGAAACTTTTGCCCAACATGTGACTCAAACCCACAACCATGAGAGAATAAGCATCTCATGCTCTACTGACTCAACTATTCAGGCATTCATGAATGTATGCTAGAAGGCCCTATGCAAGCCCTCAAATCAAGCTCCTAAATGGAGGTTTCCTGGTGAAGGAGTCCTATGGACTATGATAACCCTCCCTTATTAATAACAGCACCACCAGACTATCAAGCATGATGGATTAATCTCCAGTGATATGTCTGAGGGGAGGGATATCACAGCAGTTAACAGATAGCAAGCATTTGGATACTCCTCTCTGACCCACCCCTCCAGCCACACCTACTTCCCCCCACCAACCACCAGACTGGCTGATGATCCGCACAATGTCACCCTGCTAAACACATCTTTCAAAAACTCCCACCCTGCCAGGCACTCACTGAAACCAGAGCTGGTATATTATGGAAAACTTTCCACTGACATTACTGGCAAGGGAGATCCCCTGCTATGTGTGTGGATTACCGCCATTTGTCGACTCACAGTTGTCATTGTGTCTGACACTGTGCCGCTGCTTGCTGATAGAAGATTCATTCTACGTTTCTCTGGTTCCATAACCAAGAAATCTTACTCCACTTTCCTCAGACCAGCGTTACATATGCGTGTGTGTGTGTGTACCAATAGTTACAGACATCTAAGCCTCTTTTTGGAACAAAAGGGAATGAGCACAACAAGGTTGCTTTAGAAGCTGTATTGTTTGAAATGAGCACCCATTGTTGGTGCTGCCATGGAAATTATAATTTGAAAGCTCAAATTTTCCCCAGAGTATTGTATGTTGTTATAAGCCTGTGCAAGCCTGAACATTCTGAATGTCCATGGATTTCCCCCCCTATTCAGACCACTCTCCCTTGTTCAGCCTATTAGATTGGATTTCTCAATTCCCATATCCCACTGCTAGAGCCTTCACAACAGAGAAGCCTGTATACATAAGCTGATGAATCTTTGCTTTTGCTTATCCTTTCTTTTATGTGAAAAGGAAAAAAAAAACTTTTTTTCAAACACCATCAAACAACTCTGCATCCTTGCCAAACACACGTCAGAGCAGGTACACAAAGGTTGGCAGTCGAGTGGTTCCATAATAATATAAAGCATTCAACAAAGTGCAAAAGAGGGGAGGGAGGGACCCAAGCTATCTGTACATTAAAAAACAAAGGAATGGCTTTTAAGGACTTTTAAAGGGGCAAATCTAAATGTTTGGACTGCTTTGGAAGAACATAAGAAACTGCCAGGCTAGAGAATTTGCCAGTCTAGCTTGGTATCGTCTGCCTAACTGACAGTGGCTTTCCAGGATCTAAGGCAATATCCTTAGGATCTTTCCTATCACCACCTAGCTGATCCTTTTCAAGTCAAAATGCTAGGGATTAAAACTGGGGCTTCTGAATAGGAAACACACGCACTGAGTTACAATTTCAGTTGGAGAGAGGCAGGTTATAACCTTTTGCTCCTGTTCTATAGTCTTCATCCAGATTGCCTCCAAAATTGCTGAGGAGAAGACTTATGGGCATAATTTGTACTCCCCCCCCCCTTCTTAACTAATATCATTTTAGGAATAGAGAGGATTTTTATCTTGACCCATGGCTGCTTCTTACAAAGAAAAAATATATGAGGCGCTCAAGGCAGAGAGTACATAATGATTAAAAACTACTATCCTTTCCATCCCTATAACTCTGGGATTCCTTGAAAGCTTATCAGGGATCTTCACTGAGGAGATACATCTGTATTCCTGAAAGACATCTTACTTTCTTCTTGAACACAGACACAATTGAATATGACTTGGATTGAATGGATAGTATAGGGAAGACTGACATGCTATTTTTTGCAGAATAGAAAGAATACTACCTCATGTAGAATAGTTAGTGGTGTACCTCTAACCAGCATACAGTGGAACCTCGCAAGACGAATGCCTCGCAAGACAAAAAACTCGCTAGACGAAAGGGTTTTTTGTTTTTTGAGCTGCTTCGCAAGATGATTTTCCCTATGGGCTTGCTTCGCAAGACAGAAACGTCTTGCAAGTTTGTTTCCTTTTTCTTAACACCGTTAATACAGTTGCGACTTGACTTTGAGGAGCAACTCATAGAACGTGGTGTGATAGCATTTTTGAGGTTTTTAAAGATTTTGGTGATTTTTGAAGCTTTTCCAAAACTTTCCCGACACCGTGCTTCGCAAGACGAAAAAAATCGCAAGACGACAAAACTCGCGGAACGAATTAATTTCGTCTTGCGAGGCACCACTGTATTCAATTCAGCACTGTTGCTCAATTAGTTCTTGTAGTTCACATGTTCTCTTAACCTGAACATATTATCATGACTCACTGCAGTTAAGGATGCCTCCCCTCACACCTGGAATTTAAAAGGGTGGAATGTGTTGCATTTTACTACTAATAGTATGGTTATTGAAAAATGCCATTAATTTTAAAGACGCATATATAATGGTGAAGTTGTAACTTTGGTGAATATGTTCTACCTAAGAGTGAACTTGGGTGCCCAGATGCCTCTTACTTTGCAGGTGTAACAGGGCCACCTAAAAATAAGATCCAGAGAATTGCGTACATGCAGAAAAGTATATATAGACTTGCTTGTTTTCATAATCCTCTAGAACTCCCAAATAGACTGACAATGAAATTCCCAAAGCACAGAATGTTGAGATGTCAGCTAGAAAAATCCTGTTTCTTCAGGCCACACCACTTCTCCATAGACCATAGCCATTAATAGGCCTGCTCCATGCCCTCCTTGAGTCATTTGCCTGACTACATTATATCCTTGAACTTGGTTGCCTTAATAGTAAGAGGTATGTGTGAAAAATTGTGACTTTGGCATGGTTTGAACATAGCCTACTATAAGGGATGTATGAACATATGTACCTCAGTCTATTCTGATATTGATTGGCACTTCCAACTGGTATTTTCCATGCCACTTCTTGTTGTTTAGTCGTGTCCGACACTTTGTGACCCCATGGACCAGAGCACGCCAGGCACTCCTGTCTTCCACTGCCTCCCACAGTTTGGTCAAACTCATGTTGGTAGCTTCGAGAACACTGTCCAACCATCTTCTTCTTCTGTCATCCCTTCTTGTGCCTCCATCTTTCCCAACATCACAGTTAGTTTATTTTGCAGAAGTCAATGTTCTGTTTTGTCAGTTGCTGATGAAGAAATGTACATATTTATTAACCTCCCCCCCATAGCACACAAGAGACACAATACATCAGCCATCAACAGATATTTACAAATCAGTTACCTTCCTTGCATGTTCCGTTTCAGAGTTAATGAATTTCCACAGGTGTTGCCCTGTTAGTCTTCTGAAGCAAAAACAACAAAGAATGTTGTGACACCTTAAAGGCAAAGTTAATGAAGTAGCTAATGACCCATCACAAAGCTATCTACACCCACAATCTCTCCACCCACCCAACTGTCTAAGCAAGAGGCATTATGACAGTGCAATGACACATTTCTGCCAAGCCCAAAGCAGATGAGGATGTGCAGCAAGTCCAGAGAGAGGTGTGGCCTGAGGAAGGGCATGGCCTAGGATAAGTCGCTATAACTAGAGATTCTGCCCATCAGCTGGAAATTATTCACCTCTGGTTTATTTGATAATGGCATTTAAAACATCTGAGTAGGCAGCATTGCTTTATACATGACATAAGACTTTTGTTATGATCAGCATAAGTGTGAGTACTCTCTTTCCCCCTCATTTTAATTCTGTGAACATAGATATGCTTAGAAAGAGTACCTGCTTATGCATCAAGACATGATTGAAGATGCAAGGAAACAGGAAAGTAAATAGACATATTAAAAGAATCACAAATCCAATGAGTTCACACAGTGTTTCATTAAAACACATCTGAGGTAACAAGGAAAATTAACCTAGCAATTAAGTTCCTCCTGTGTTCATAATCATAACATCAAGTCAAAATTTCTTTCATACTCCTTGATTAAAGTAACATTCCATTTTTCATGCTTATTTAACTAATTTTGGAAAACAAGGAGACACTATACCCTTTCAGAAACCTCCGATACCTTTTCCTTTAAACCTTCATTTAAGATATGATTATGCCTTAGTGTTCATAATATTATTCTGTTTGAAAGTATAGTAATAGAAGGTAAGGAAGAGGACATGATAAGTTTTACAGGCGTGGATTTGCTGGGCAAAGAGGATCCAAAGGAATTTATATTCTGAGCCACCTTTGTTTGAGGACAACCCCCCCCCCCCCCAGTATTCCTAGACTAGAAAGCCCCTGCACAAATCTGTAGACATTCCTTCAGTCAGATGTTTTGGTGGTGAATCAACAGTTTGCCATCACTCTTCGTGTTCTGTGAAATGATCTTGTGCAGGGATATTTTTTAATGAAAGGGGCACTTTGGTGTAGAGTGAAATCTTTCCCCAAACTTCCCCTTTTCCATATCATTTGAATGCCTATTCATGATTGCTAGTTTCCCCAAAAACTCTCCTTTAGTTCAGTTGAGGAGTCCCTAGATGAGGCAGCATGCTATTCGCTCTGCTTTGGTGGCTTGCTCAAGGAGAGAAAGTTCTGTTGCCTGACTTGGAACCCCCATTTGATCATGGCACTTGATAGCCACCTCTAGGGCCATTGAAAGCCTCTGTAGGGTGTGTCTGGCTGGACTTGCCTGGTTGTCCGATGGTCTTTTCCTGAGGGCTGGAGTGGTGAGTCCTCTGGATGCCTTCTTTCCAGGCAGTGCTGGCTGCATCATGACTTTGCCTTGCTGCTGACAGGAGCTCTGAGTCTTTCTATTGGTGTTGGAAGGAGAAAGGAGGTGAGATGGCATGAGCACCCTTGTTCGCCTTTTTTTTTTTTTAGCAGAAACTCTTGAATTTCCTAATTGGAACTTACCAATGTAAATTGTAAGCAGAGTGCTCAGCTTATAGGATCCTACTCCTTGCTGATCTCCCTTTTCAGAAGCTGATCATATTTATAGCTGTATAAGTAGTAGTAAAAGGGACACGGGTGGCGCTGTGGTCTAAACCACTGAGCCTTGGGCTGCCAATCAAAAGGTCAGCGGTTTGAATCCCCGTGACGGGGTTAGCTCCCGTTGCTCAGTCCCCAGCTCCTGCCAACCTAGCAGTTCAAAAGCACGCTAAAAAAGTGCAAGTAGATTAATAGGTACCGCTCCGGCGGGAAAGTAAACGGCGTTTCCGTTACACTGCTCCTGTTTTCGCCAGAAGCGGCTTAGTCATGCTGGCCACATGACCCAGAAAAACTATCTGTGGACAAACGCCTGCTCTCTCGGCTTGTAAAGCAAGATGAGCGCCACAACCCCAGAGTCATTTGCGACTGGACTTAACTGTCAGGGGTCCCTTTACCTTTAAGTAGTAGTAAAGAGCCAATGTGTTGTACCAGCAACACTGGTGCCAACTGTGAAGGAAGGCACACAAAGTTAGGCCTTGCTGCAGTTTCCTGAGGCAGTCAAGCCTCACTGCCTTCAGCCAGGCCACCAATGGGTTGTTAGGCCAGGTATAATGTAACACATTGCACAGAGCGTTGCTGGTGCACGGCTTCACCATTCAACTGTTGGGTGAGTGGGGCGATTCCTGGTCAGCACCACTCAAACTGGAGTGAATGAGTGCCCTCTGGAGCTGCTTTCTGCTCTGTATAAAGAGTGACCAGCTGCTAATATCCCTTCACCATGCCGCTTCCCCCTCAGTACTTTCAGCCCTTGTATTTTTTCAACTTCTTTGCTGCTCTTCACACATCCTACTTGCCATTCAGGTGACCAGGTGGTCAGCTCCTCACTCCCCAATTCTTCTTCCATTGGTTGTTTTGCCTCACTCTGCCGTATCTTCAGCTTATTCCTCAAGCTTGCCAATGCTACCTCTCTGAGATCTCCTGAGGGTTGTGCTGCTTGCAAGCTCTGGGAGTCCATATGTGCTTCCAGAGTAGACCTGGAAGGTGAAGTCTTTAAGTAGGTACACCTGGAGCCCAGTGCATCCAGTGACTAGCTCTGAGGCTATCATGGGATTTCCCCAGAACCTGAACTCCCCACCCCCACAATATAGAGTGCTGGAAACACTGGTTGCTCCTCTTCTTGCCACCACATTGGGTTGCAAAGACCAATCCTGGTGATTCAGGGAATGGGGAATATCAAACTGGATGTAAGATATGTTACCTTTCAATGTAGCTTGAAAAAAAGATGAAAAACAATTGTGTACTTGATGTATTTTTTATAACAACTTTCAAAGTTGATATCATAATTTTTGAATAGCAAATCATTTCTTCCCAGTAGCAAAGTCACCTTATGCTTGATATTCCTGAAGGTTATCCATGTCGATTGATGGAATTCGTATTGACTGTACATCATTACTTCAGATAATGCTACCTGGTTCATTGTCAAGTGTCACTAAGGGTAGTGGGGGAGAAGGAGAAGGAGGAAAAGGAGAAGGACTGGAAGAGGAAGCAGATAGATTTGGACAAATGCTATGACCCTTCCTCTTGATTCTAAAATACCTCAGACAGTTGTTAGGCAGTATTGCTCTATTCCCGTCACCCATATGTGCTGATTATTTTAAGAAGACATTGCTCTCTGTGATCTGTCATCTTGAGAAGTATAAAATGTCAGCCAGACAAGCACAGAAGAATTAGTATATGATCTGATGGGGATCAAGGACAGTAATATAATTCAAAATGCTATTCCTTACTAAATCCATCCGATTAGCGTTCATGAATGTTAGGCATCCCTAGCTTTGTAAAAAGAAAGAAATCAATACTAATACTCATTGCATCATGCTAGTACATTTTCTTTATGCAAAGCACTTTAATGATCTTCCCATTTATTGCTTTAGCGATCTGTGAGATAAAGCAATTCTTGAAGGTTTGGCGACAGAATCCGAAACTGGATCTCAGTAGAGTTTGGTGACACTGATCCTGAGCTTTTGAAAGAAAATAACAATTTAGTATACCAGAGTAACACTTCCAGCTCTTGAACCACTAAATGTGTGGTGTCAATGGTGCATACACCCTGGAATGCCCATCAATTGGTCAGAGGATTAAGGGCTTCTGAGATGTATGTGCATCTATATTGAAAGGTTTGTAACTAATAATAATTTATTTGTTGTATCTTGCCCATTTGTCTGGGTTGCCCCAGCCGTTCTAGGCAGCTTCTAACATGGAAACTTGCCTCTCCAGGACAGGTTATTGGGGTTTTCTTTTCTTTTCTTGTTGCTTTGCTTTGCTTTGGGTTTTTTGGCTTCCTCCATCAAAATAAGTGGAATCTTAGGGGACATAAAGTTTTCCTTGAGTAGCTGCATCAGCTCCCGAACAGGGTGATAAACCACTACTTTCAATGCAGTGCAATTACGACACTGTAGATTATGTTGAATCAAAGGCAGTTTCATCTGGATATAGAATTGTAGAAACCGCGGAACAGCAAGTTCCTTTTCACAAAGTCCTGCTTGCTAAGGATTATTCTTCACAGTGTATTCTCCAGTGCTTTGTCTACTTTAGTAATACAAGCCTACTTTGTTTTTACATGTCAGGAGAAGATGTAAGCAGAGTGTAAATGTTTAATGAATTTTCTCTGTAAAGTTCAGGTGCTAAGCAAATATTTTTTGGCGGGGAAAACACAGCAGAACAAGTCAAGAGGAAGATTAAAAGGAATAAATAATGCTGCAAAAAAAAAAAAATGAAGGCGTTGGATAGAAAACTAGATCTAGTGGTCTGAGGACAGAACTTGTAAAATTTCTTACCACTTTCACTTTGGCCATGATTTTTTGTTCTTTAGATTGTATCTTTTCCATAAAGTAACCCATAAGAAACCCTAATGGAAGTGAGATGGATATGATGAGGATGGGGTTAATATATCTACAGGAATATATGTACAAGAAGGGGTTATAGAGTGTACTCCTCCTTCAGGCAACTCCTGAAGCCAAGCTAGCGCCAAATGTATTGCTCTGCTTTCCTTTGGACAATATTAAAATGAGTACTGATTATGTAGACTACCACCTCTAAGTGGGGACATGTGATCTAGTTGGTATACAGTGGTGCCTCGCAAGACGAAATTAATCCCTTCCGCGAGTATCTTCGTCTAGCGGTTTTTTCGTCTTGCGAAGCAACCCTATTAGCGGCTTTGTGGATTAGCGGCTATTAAAGGCTTAGCGGCTTAGCTGCTAAAAGGCTATTAAAGGCTTAGCGGCTTAGAAAAGGGGGGGGAAGTGGGGAAAAATCTCAAGACTCGCAAGACATTTTCATCTTGCGAAGCAAGCCCATAGGGAAATTCGTCCTGCGAAGTGCATTGAAAACGGAAAACCCTTTCGTCTAGCGGGTTTTCCGTCTTGTGAGGCATTCGTCTTGCGGGGCACCACTGTAATGGCTAAGTGGCTGAAGTGCTTCAAATTCTGTTTCAGCCATGGACTTTCTGGGATACCATAAGTAAGCCACAATCTTTGAAGCTCAGCTGCACCCCCACACACTGTGGCAATAGTAATCTGCTTTACAAGATTGATGTAAAGCAAGGATTGGGGGTGCTGTGCTACACCCATGAACCCTGACACTTGGCCATGCTAGGATCTGGAGCTCAGTAACATCTGAATGCCCGAAGGTTCCCCATCCCTGATGTAAGAATTTCTGCTGCAGAGCAGAGAGAAACACACTGAACATTGTAATGATGTATGAACACTAAGTCTCATCATTTGCATAATCATGGCAGCTTTTCTTTCTTTTCTTTTTTACCACAAATGGATGATCAGCAGTGACCCCTGTAACTATGTCGTGGAGCTGATGGTTCTGAATGTTTTGGGTCAAGAGGCAAATAGATGGTGAATGCTTGCTATATTAACCAGCACTCAGTTGTGAAGCGTGGAATGGACTGTGTTTGATGAACAAGGCCTTGTCTTTTCCATAGAAAGCTCCTTTCCCATCTTTTCGCACCACCTTTTGCATGTTATGTTTCTGAAACCATAGAAAGAAGTTTAATTACATTGGTTTAGGTGATGCTTTGTAGTTACTGATGACAATTCTGGTTACTATTAGCCAAAGTTCATTGTTTGATTATATACAGTCAAAGAATCATAGTCACAAATTTGTCTGACTTGAAGTGTTATGTAGATTTTCCATAATTTCTGGGATGATTACTATAGCAGTGGTAGAATGGTCCTAAGGTATTCATATGTGACAAGTCTGTAAATGTGTAACAGGTACCTGTGAACTCATGTTGTTTAAGTTTCATCATCATAATTAAAAGGCTAATATTTCACAGGAAGTAGTATCATTTAAAATCTTCAGTTTTCATTTAGAGAGACATATGCTTCTGCCAGTTACTCCCCTGGCTTCGGCATTATGAAATTGTTAAATGTACTTCCAGGTAAATGTGGACATTTTTAGTCTCTTATGACCTCAAGAATTTGATTTCAGTATGGGTTGCTCTTGTGAACTTGATTAACCCTTTCCTGCAGATTGCTGCACAATAATTTTCAGCTTATCCTAGGAGGTCTTTCATTGACTTTTGGTAGACTTGATTGTAATCAATGTGCTGTTTACGTTTTGGTTGTATTGGGGGGGAACATGATTTACAGCAAAGTTGAAAATGGTCTGTCTTGCATTTATTAAAGATTGTATTGAATGTGTTGTGATTACTTTTCTAACTCAAAAGATAAAGGTGCTCCTGGGGTATAATAGTCTGAAGTGGGCGGAGGGAGAGGACTTGTCCCTGGCTTCCTAAGTCAGTCCCTGATTGTAATGATGCATTCCTGACCTAACACTTTCAGACAGTGGTAGTAGTGAACTGCCTGGCCCCCAACCTGGGTAGCCTCTATAATATACATTTTAGGCCAGAAACGAGTGTAATCAGTTGTGAGTGCTCAAAAATACTACCTTTAAGACTGATTACAAACTGAAGTCTGAAAAATAAACATCTCATTTGAATTGTCCAACACTAGCTCTTTCAATAGATTCATAGATAAAATCAGACGTTTTTATATCAAATGTTGTATTTGCTAAGAACAACTTGCCTTGGGCTCAAAAACCTTTGCAGTGCAATTTCATAGAGTAGCAAGGGCCTTCCCTTGTGTTTGCATTTTTTGCCTCCAAAAGTAGTAGATTGTTAACAAAATAGCAATGCATAATTGTATTACATATGTGGTGATTGAATTTCAGTTTACCAACTGATGTATAAAAGAGAAACAAAATCTTCAGTAGTAATTGTTTATGCATTTAATATATATGACACCTGAGGGTTACTTGTATCTATGCATTACTTGACTCATTGTATCTGCACTCACTAACAGGTCTGCTTAAGGATTCTCTTATTACAGTTAATATAGTTTCTCTGAAAATGCTTACAAAATATGCACATTACACATAAAATAAACTTACAAAGCAAGTGAAAAGGGGAGCCCTGCAGCTCCTTAACTCAATTCCATTGTGTTTAATGATTGCAGCTATTAAGGCAAGGCAAAGTAGAGAGTATAAGATTGCCCAGAGACTAGTAGATCATGTTCTTCATGCGGCAGTGGGCAAAAGCATCCTGCATTAAGTCTGCTGAGAAGTATATTTTTGAAATTATCTACCTTTAGGGACATACAGCTCCTGTCCCCGCCCCCTTCTAAATCTAAAATGTGCATTGAGGTCTATTCATGTTACTTATTCTAGAATTCTGCAGGACGTTGTTTGTAGCGGAACCAAACAGTAATTATATGTAAATGATTCATAAAGGTTAAGCCAAAGAGGCTTGGATTTTATGATTTGATAGTCTTAAAGTGTCACAAGATTCTTTGGTGTGTTTTTTTATATAATTTAATTTGGAATTAACCTGTTTAATTAGAAGACAACTGAGAGATCACACCCAAACTGCCTGGTATCTTATGGAGCTGGGGAGGGGCTAGTGAGATTCTAGAAGAAAAATGCCAGTGTTGACCTTTTCGGCGGACTTTTGTGTGGACTCTGCCCAGAAATAATGCAAGATGGTCTTAGTCCCCTCTCCATGCAAAACTAGGACAGTCCAGACTTCAATGAGTCCACACATCCCTAGTTTTAGGTGTGGCTTCTGAACAGGAGTCTCCCCTTGGTTTAATGACTTTATTTATTTATTTATTTATTTATTTGTTTGTTTGTTTATGGTTATTTATTAAGTTTATATCCCACCCTTCCACCAAAAGGAGTCAAGGCTAAATTTGGGGTTGTATTCTTAGTATTCATTATGGTGTGAATTTTCAGTGCAAAGACTTGAATATTGTTCCATTGAGCTCACAACTGCCTATTAGATAGACAGTTAGAGAAATAGTGACTTATTCAAAGCCAGCTAATGAATGTCCAACATTTTTTTTTTTACATTGTTAAACATGATGCTTTGTCCATTGCATCATTGCAGCTGTGCAATTTGCCTGACTCATCAAACAGACCATGACTCATCATTAGGCATGCATTGTGATTTTGTCAGGTTCTCAACAGCCCCCATCCTGGTCTTGGAGCTCCAAATAAGAAGTAGGAACAGGAGGGTTAGCAAATCTCTTAGTGTGATGCTTGGTGAGCTCAAGCTGTGCAGGCCTGGTAAACAGTGGTATCTCGGGTTACAGACGCTTCAGGTTACACACTCCACTAACCCAGAAATAGTACCTCGGGTTAAGAACTTTGCTTCAGGATGAGAACAGAAATCAGGCGGCGGCGGTGCAGTGGCAGCAGGAGGCCCCATCAGCTAAAGTGGTATCTCAGGTTAAGAACAGTTTCAGGTTAAGAATGGACCACCAGAACAAATTAAGTTCTTAACCTGAGGCACCACTGTACAACAATACCAAGCAAAAATGGATACCTAACTAGTTAGTATACTGTAGAATTTATATGTGAAATTAACATGTGTTTCTAGATTCCCCATTCAAGTAGATAAACATATCTGCCAAAGCTTCATATATAGTTTCTGTGCACATAAAAATTATCTCGGTTATAATGTTTTATAGAAAGAGAAAGTGACTTGAAGTTGATAGCAACTTCCCTGAGTTCTGTTTGATTCTTTGGTGTAATTCTTTGAAATGATAAAGAATTAGAGAAATAATAAATGCCAAAAAGCAAAATTATGGAATTTGAGACATTCCTTGACCTGCATCAAATGTTTGTGTCTGGTTTTTTTCCTCATCTGTCAATGCAAAAATCAGATGCCATTTAAGTGAAGGGTTAGAACCTATCTAGCTTCTTTTCCACTTGTTGCCTTCACATATTTTGAGGCAGGGGGAATCTTCTACTATAAGTTGAAGAGGTTGAAGCTTAAAGACATGAAATAAATATGTAATAAATAGGGGAGAAACTCCCACCTTCAAAACACTATTCCACAGCACCAAAAAGTGACCTCTCAGCACTTAGCAATATTGATTTTCAAAATCACATCTAATTTTCCAGCCATTTCTCTACACAATTTCAGTGAACTTCACAGGATGATTATTAGGCATTGTAAATCACCGATGCTTGAAACATTTACAAATTAATTAAATGATGGCAATCCGTGTAGAAATTGTTCTGCTCTGAATTATTACACAGAAGCTCCTATGTGTAAATGGTATGGTTGATTTGCCCTTCTACCAACCAATTATTTGGGGGGTCTATAGATGCTTAGCTAGTGCTCTTGTATGATGTCTTTCTGAAAATGAATTCTGCAATCAATATCTCCCACAGACTGTTAGTCTTCTAAAACATAGGTAGCCAACAAAGGGTTCCCCAGATGTTGTTGAACTACAACTCTATAGTACATTTCTACAACATTTCTTTGGCACATTTTAGAGGCCCCAAAGCAGTTTAAGTCATTAAATATATTAGTACGGTAAAAAAACAGGAGCACTTCAAAATGCCAAAATAAGAAACAGATAGAAAACATTAAAAGTGAGGCAAATTAGAAAGATCTTGACTGCCCACCTGAAAAAAATAAAAGGGGTTAGGTTATTCTCTAGAGATGTGGTCATAACCAAGATGCTGCCACCAAAAAGCCCTATCTTGAGAAGATCAATAAATGCTGAAAGTGTGCTGTTAAGAGTATTGTGTAAAATTCATTTTTAATTATTATTATTTTCTGTATTTCTTATTGTGTTAAGTGGCATGGTAGGTTATGAAAAGCTGGAAGCTTTATACTGTGATTTGCAGTATTCTGTTTGAGGTGTTTTATTAAAGCACACTTTGTTGTTAATTTAGCACTAATTAGAGGTGGGCATTTCTTTATAAATTACTCTTGAAGCATTGGACTCTTTTTCCTTAGCATCAGCCATAAACTATGATGATCTACATTAGGCCTTCTTCAGTTTCCTCAGTTTCCTCACTGCCAAGTTTGCAAAGGACTTGCTGAATAAGAGCGAAAGTGTTTAGGATCAAAGCACTAAGGAAAGGGAAAAAAATGGATGAAATGCATTAACACAGCGATAAGTGTCAAGTCCACTGAGAGCATTACAGTTTTCACTAAGATCCAGCATAAACTGTCACCACTGAAACATAAATTAACCAGGGCATGTCTAAATTACTTCACCATGACAGAGAACGGCAGAGTGGTTTGGTTTGAAGAGCACATTGACACTAATTAGTTTAGCTGTTGTGAACGACAGCTGACTAAGACTAATGACAGTATATTTTTCTCAGTCATTCCCATGACACTCTGTTAAAAAAAAAAAAGCATTAAAAACTGATCCATTGAAAAATGGCAGGATTTGTGAGGAGAAGACCTGGCAAATCTAGACTAACAATTCAGAAATCACCAGCATCAGTAATTTTGTATTATGAAATATTTTTTTCTAACAATGTATAGAATTTAATCAAATATTTAGCATACTTAACAGTGAGAAAAACTACATGCCCAGCTGAATGAATTATAACATTACTCATATAGAAAATCACTTGAAGAACTTTTCTCATGAAAGTACTCTGTCAAATATCCCCTCATATATTTCTGAAGTGGGCCTGAAACCCAGCAAATATTAAAAAGTACTTGCTTGGTCAGCACTGGTTATGACTATTTTCCCTTTGGAAGTCAATGGAAGCCTTCGTTATACACTTTTAGGTGCCGGGCGAAAAAGCTCCTCTTCAACCAGGCCTTTGGCTCATTAATATCCCATATCCTTTTAAATGTGTTTGTGGGAGGGGATGGGGTTATTGGTCTGTGTGTGAGAGGGGATGTTCTTGTTATAATATGCATTTTTTGTTTTTATCTTGTATTTTTATGTCGTGAACCACCCTGAGATCTATAGATGAATGGTGGTATACAAATTTAATAAATAATACTAATAATAAAGTACCTAAGGGGATTTAAGAGCCCTGCTGGAACAGACCAAAGGCCTATCTAGTCCAGCATTCTGCTCTCCCAGTGGCCAGCCAGATGCCAGCAGCACATGAAAATAATAGCATTCTCTTGTTTCTGATCCCAAGCAACTCTTATTCAGAGGCATCGTTCCTCCAGTTCTTGAGGTAATACAGTCATCTTCAGTAGTAGTCATTGATAGCCTTTGTTGTTGTTTAGTCATTTAGTCTTGTCCGACTCTTTGTGACCCCATGGACCAGAGCACGCCAGGCACTCCTGTCTTCCACTGCCTCCCGCAGTTTGGTCAAACTCATGTTGGTAGCTTTGAGAACACTGTCCAACCATCTCGTCCTCTGTCGTCCCCTTCTCCTTGTGCCCTCCATCTTTCCCAGCATCAGGGTCTTTTCCAGGGAGTCTTCTCTTCTCATGAGGTGGCCAAAGTATTGGAGCCTCAGCTTTAGGATCTGTCCTTCCAGTGAGCACTCAGGGCTGGTTTCCTTCCATTAATTTATTTAATTCCTTTTAAATGTTATCCAAGTTGGTAGCGATCACTATATCTTATGGCGGCAAATTCCATATTTTACCTATGCACTATTTGAAGACATGGTTCCTTTTGTCTGTCCTGAATCTCTTCAACATCCAGCTTAATTGGATGACTCCTGATTTTATTGTTATTAGAGAGGAAGAAAAAATCTGTCTAACCACTGTCACTAAACCATGAAATACTTTTATGCATGTCTGTCATGTCACCCCTTTCTCTGCACCCCCGCCTTCTCCAGCCGAAACTTAAAAGCCTCAAATGTTATAACCCTTGATCATTTCGGTTGCTTCTTCATGCACCATTTCCAGCTCTACAATATCACTTTTGAGATGTGAGGAGCAGAGCTGTACATGGCATTCCAATCTGGGGAATGTTAAGAGAATTCTGATTTCACTTCACTTTCATGGCAACTCTGGATATGAACCACTGAATCTCAAGTTCACTTGTTTCCCATGTCATAGGGCAGATAATTGCGCATCAAGACCCCGGTGCACCCCTAAGGATAAATAAATCCACATAGACACAGAATTTTTAGTTTAAGGTTAATGGACAAAAATTTAGGCCACAACTTTATTGATTACAGCAATGTGAGTGGTATTGGCTTAGGCATTGGCAGTAACTATATCTGACTCCTGCCCGCCTTGCAGGAAGTCTGGAAGGGTAAACACCAAACGAGGGAGCTCCGTCCATGGCAACCAACTGAAGCTCACCCCGGGGTTCCTGCTGGGTCCTAGCCCCTCAAGCGGACTTTGGACAAGATCCAGACTCACAGATTCATTTACTGGAATACCCTTGTACCGGGAGGGGCAGATGATGGCCACACCTCCCCTCCCCCACATCACAATAAGCCAATGCCTTACAAAAGTTGTGATGATTGCTAAGAGGTAGGCAAAAACCAAATGGCCTGTGCCAATTTGCCGAATGGAAAAAATTATTCTCCAGCCCCTGTTCCAAAACAGGCAACAAACCAAAGTCCAGAGCAAGGCCAAAGCAGACACCTAAAATACAGGGCAGGCGGGTGGGTGTTCGGCGCTGCGAAGCCAGGTGAATTCCCAGAAATGCATCACCTCCTTTTATATGCCCCCACAATCACACCACTGATCTCTGATTGGCCATTAGGCCATGGTGTGATCGTGGGACCATCGCATGGACCGGGCTCAATCTCCCACCCTCTGAAGGATAGTGGGGGGGGGCCTTGGGCCCGCGCACAACATGGACCCTCAATTAGGAGGATCCGATTTGCTAGCAGAATAGTCTAGGTTTCAGATAGCACTGTTAAATCCAGCATTCAACATTTTCCAGCAACTAAGTGTTTATCAAAGAGCAGAGTAAGCAGTGGTGATCTAAACTTGCCGTGTGCACAACATATCACTGTTTTAATGCAGAAGTGAAATTGACATAATTGTCTAGTATATTGAATGTAAAACTGAGAAAAGAAGTGCTGAGGAAGCACCATAATCTTCTGACTCAATGGGCTGTCTGAAATTGTATGATGATGAGCTATTTGAAATTATAAAAATGCTGAACGTTTTCTTTCAATGCAGCAGTTTAGAATGGAAGGTGACACCCTGCTGTAGACAAATCATTTGTTCCACATAATAGAAACAGGTCTTGCTGTCACATATGTGTGTGGCAAGGAGAACATGCAATACCTCAACTGGAGCACAGATAAATACATACTGAACTGTTCTCCTTTTGCAGTTGTGAAGATGTAATTTGAAATGACTAATTCACACTGAAGGTTTTTACCACTTTTGCCATTTTATTGTGAGTCCCAAAATCTCTCCTTCTACTCTACATATGCAAGATGAGCCTTGCTTTGGTACTGGCCTGTGCTAAGGCAATAATCATATGCACTTACTCAGAAGCAAGACCCATTTTATTCTACAGGTATTTGACTGACCTTTGAATAAAAAGGCATGGAATACATGAAGTCAACAACACTTAGAAGGTCATGGGTTCCCCAACCTTGCTTTAAATCATGAGTGGGTAACCTTTGGTCCCCCAATTCATCTCAACAGACCTCCTAATTTGGCCAGTAATTCTAACTTGTCCAGATCATGCCCACCTGTCACTCACCTGGTCTCATGTGATATCAGGTGTAGGAGAGATAAAATCTGGAATCTTAAAATTCAGTGCTGGTTGCTTCACAGTGTGTGTGGCTTGTGCATGACACTGTTTAAATTTTGCACCAAATGTGGGTGGGGTCCAGTGTCTGCTGAAAGCAAGTTGGCTTGCAGTTGTTTGTAAAATGCACACATCACCGAATACAAGTCAAGCTGGCAAAGGAACAACTGATGTTTAATCTTTGTTGCTTTTACTATCTTCAGATGGAAAAGCATGGTACAAATGTTTACAAATAAAAGTAAATGAATTAATTATTGTGATATTATCAATGGACATTTATAGATGTGTAATTTTAAAACTAGTGGTAGTTTAAAGGAAATTTCTTGTATTTTGTTTATTCTTATTGGATGTTTTTATTTTGCTATAGTTTTTCATAGATAGATAGTTCATTACAGGCTACATTTAAGAACTGAGATTCTGATGTATTCTTTGGGGAAGCTTCTGATAAAATCAACAAACTAAAAACAAAAACCTCATAAAATTTAAAAAAGAGATAGATAAAATGAACCAAATTTTAAAAACAAGGTTACTAATAGATTTTCATTTCTTTATAGGCTGCTTGGGGAAGAACATTTTTAGCAGGCATCAAAAGCAGTACAAAAAAGGTGCTTGCCTGGTGTCAATAGACATGAAGATTTGCATCTGGGTCCTTAGGATTTAAAAATATGGAAATTGAAATTTTCAAGCAGACAGATTTAATGCAGATCAGGACTTCCGGGTTAGCGCGATCGGCTAATGGCGGATTCCCTCCGAGCTCCGGAGGGAATCGGCTTGACAGGGGCTGGGTCTTGCCGTGCCGGCGACACGGGGACCCTCAAAAACCACGGGCATAGGAGCCCGTGGACATGGTGACTCGGCGGGCATCGTTAAGCGCCCTCCCGACTCGCGAAGGAGCCTTTTTAAAGGCTACGGAACGGGTGCCGGGGAGTGGCGTGGTGCTGTGAGTCTTCTGCTTCCCCTGCCGAGCGAAGCCGCATGCCATTTGTCGGAGAGCGCTGACTTCTTCCTATTAAAATTTGGACTTAAAATCAAGAACAACAACCCGTGAGTAATTGGGAAATTGGATTACAAATAATTTGATTATGAATTGGGCACGAGCGGGGGAGGTGAAAAAAAGGGAAGTCCGCCCCCCCCTTATTGTAAACAGTTTGAAGCAAGGAGCTGTCAACTAAGGTTGCGTGAAGAATTGGGGTAATTCGATAAAAGATATAAATTCCACAGATTTAAAGGACTAAGCTAATGTGCCGGAGGACAAAAGTTTAATTATTTGGACTAAGTACCACCTTTCTCAAGCCCGGGAGTAACCCGTGAAAAGAGCCTGCAGAGGATTTATAGAAAACTTTTGACAGCTGTCAAATTAGCTGTCAAAGCCGGAAAAATCAAAGCTTAAATTCTAACCGGCTATACTGCTACAAAATATTGAAAGTAAAGAAAGACTGATACAAATAAACCTGATTTTTGGATCGGAAGGGAAAAGAATACTAAGTAACTAGAATCCCTCTAGAGGGGATTCTTGGATATTACAAGAATGGAACTAGGTCGGGAAATACGAGCTGACTTGCAAGAGCTTATTTTTCTCATGGGAAAGCTGCAAGAGAGGATTGAGCAAGGCCATGTTTTGTCTACAAGTCCTACGAAACCGAAGTCAACAGAAAATATACCTACTGAGTTGGAAAGGGACTTGATGCTCAAAACACAGGCAGCTGGACAAGAAAAGAAACCAAAGACTAAGACATCAGCTGAACAGGAGGAGCAGAAAGAAGGGGTGGCTGAAAAGTTACAGAAGATAAAAGAGAGCCGGAGACCTGCCAAGAAGAATTCCAATTCGACTAAGATGAAAACTGGATTATTTGGGACATATAGACTTAAGAAACAGAGTTGGAGCTCCACCTCTAAACAAGTAGGCCTTGCTGGAAGAAATATGGTTAACATGGAGAAGGTACTTCCCCGACCTGGGGTGTTCAATATGAAAGATTTTCGAAGAAGCCGGCGGAAAGGGACTGAGAGAGATTCGAGAGCCTCGGACGTAAGGTCACCAGGCTAAAAAGATGGACTAATTGGACTTTGGTCTGGGATTGAAACCGGGAAGAGAAGGGTGGGGTTTAGAAGTCCAAAGGGGGCCTGATTTTTATTTTGCAGTGTAAAACTATATGCTCTTTATTATTATAAGAATGGGGAATCTGTGGATGGGAATTAGGGACAATCTTAGGGAAGGTATTTTATTATTTGTTTTTATATCTTTTTTTTTTTTTATCTCTTTTTATGTATGATTAAGGTATATATTCTAAAAATTGCTAAATAATCTAAATTAATGGATAATAATGAATTAAGGTTTAAAATTATTATAAAGAATCACATTAATAATTTATGGTTAAGTAAATTAATAAATTATGATTAGGACATTAAGGATAAAAACTTGCTTGAATAAACAATCGGAGTTGGAATACAATAAGGGGAGGCGTGGGGAAGTCATGAAAAGAAGTTATTGAAAATGAGACTTAAAAGGTGGAATTTTTTTTTTATGTTGTGTTTTGTGTTACTTTTGTGTGTGTTTTTGTTTTGTTTTTTGTAACCTTTTGAAACTTTAATAAAGATTATTTAAAAAAAAAAAAAAGATTTAATGCAGATCAAACTTACTGGAAAAGGGATTCTTGCTATCTTTCCCACAGATGGTAGTCTTCTCTGGGACTACCAAAGAGCTGTCATATCCAAACTGTCTCTTGCCGAAACAGCACTGTCACTTTTCAGACTACTGAATGTACTGGCCCTTTTATGATTGCATTATGTTGTAGTAAATTCACCAAAGCAAATTCGAGTATGAAATCCACAAGCTATCAGCAGTCAGAAAAAATATATATACTGTATATAGCTGCCATTAGCCCATGCTTCCCAAGGGCAGAAAATTGAACTTTCAGGATTTTCCTCATCTCTGCTTCTCTAAATCATGTTGCATTATAATAAAGTCCAATGGAATTTGCACTCTGTTATTGTAGTTCTGTGTCTCCTTTGTAACGTTAATTCAATATGTAAACATAAACTCAATTCGTACAAATATTTCATTGCCCAAATGAAATAAGTTGCTAGTTGCCTTGTCTGTATGTCTGTTTGTTTATTGTGTGTTTAGGAAATAATGATTTCTATATAGGAACTAATAATAATAATAATAATAATAATAATACAGTGGTACCTTGGCTTACGAACTTAATTCCTTCCGGATGCCCATTCTTAAATAAAAACCATTCTTAAACTGAGGCGTGCTTTCCCTAATGAGGCCTCCCACCACCGGTGCCCTTCCACCATTCGGATTCCATTCTTAGACCAAGGTAAAGTTCTCAAACTGGGACACTATTTCCAGTTTTGCGGAGTTTGTAAACCAAATAGTTCTTAAACCAAGGTACCACTGTAATAATAATAATAAAATTTATACACTACCCTTCATCTGAAGATCACAGGGCAGTTTACAGTATAAAGTTGTTGGATGTCCAACTCCCATCAGCCCCAGCCAGAATGGCCAGTGGTCTAGAATAATGGGAGTTGTAGTCCAGAAACAGAAACTAGCCTGAAGCTCATCTGCTATGAAATGATTTGACATAATTTGGGTTTAGTCTTAGGTTTACAAATGGCCAGAAGTCTCTAAGTAATCTATATTGTGTGTTTGTAATGCTCTCAAATGAGGGCATTTGTGGCATATCTGTTGCCATGGTTTCTGGCTCCTATTGGCTGTACCAATTGGGAACTGTGTGAGACTGGAAAGCTCAGTGGGAAGAACTCCCAGGAGCAAATAAAGTTAAAGCAAAACTCATTTATCCCTTCCGTGCAGCTTTTAAGAATACAGAGGTTCTCTCAGGGCCCAGCTCTAGAAATCTCAAGGAGCCAGAGAGTTGGGGTCAAACTGAATTCCATAAATGAAGCTATGTAATCAGCAATGGCAGAAGACGAATGGAGAGGGAAGGCAAAAGTAGACTGGATTGTTCTATTTGGGCCCTTTAACACTGCAAGATGAATTAAAATGGAAGCCGTTGGGCAGATAGCCAAGAGACAGCAAAATTAGAGAACTGGATCTGCTTCACTGCCTATAAAAGTAACCTGACATACTGAAATTGATTACTTGAAATGCTTTTTTCCCCTCTACCATTTCCATATTGCTCTGTATTCAGATACTGTGAATCAAATGCACAGCACAGCCTCAACATTCCCCATTTCGTCTCCTCCCTTAGCCCAGGAGGAATCCTGCTGTAGGTGTGCATTAGGATTCTGCCAAGGAATTATATAGAGACTTGTTACATAAGCCAGTTACTAATACGTGTGTGGAGGCTCAATTCAGCCACCCAGGTTTAATAGAAAACTTTTTCCTGAATATGTCAGGAAAAGCTTCATTTTCTCTTGAAAATTTCAGATTGCTGAGCAGGGCCGATAAAAAGAAAGTGACTGCTGGGAATGAAAGACAAACCAAGATCTTAAGTGAAAAGGGTGAGTGCAAGAGATAAAGAGCAGAAAAGAAGAGGGGCATTGGTGATGAGGATTTAAGAACAGGCTGGAGAAGGGGATGCAAAGGGGAAGCTGTTGAAAACATGCACAGGAAAAAAAACCCATGTGAGGGGAAGTGTGTGTATGCTGGTGTCAGGAAAGTGTGTGATGAAATGGGAAAGCTGACCCTGAAGGGCGATTGCCTGAGTGTACACCCAGCTAAAGGAGAGGAGATAGGAGAAGGACACTGTACTCTTGAACTGCTGGGACATAAAGAAACACTGTGTAGTGCTACCTCAGAGTTGAAAAAAGTGAGTGACTGAGGGAGGAGAGCAATATGAAAGCCCAAGATGCAGTGTTGGTGGTTAGGAAGCAGAGAGACAAAGACAAGACAGAACCCCCATCCAAAAGGTTGCTGCACCTTTAAGAGTTTTATGAAAGAGCATTGCCTCTCTGGCCTGACAGCCCTATGACGGGAAAATCTACACATGGTTGAATTTTATATTCTCTTCAGTAACTAGAGGTGCAGAGGCTCTTGACCTAGAAACCCTAAGAGAACAGGGAGAATGATTTTTTACAAGCTGAGTCATGGGAATAGCAGAAACTAGTGATGCTTCTCTCATGGAAACATGCAGGGGGGGAAATGGGTCCCAGCCGTGGAACTGGCTTCATTTCTTTCCCACAGGCCACTGTGAAAGCAGCATTATTTCCCCCTCAGGAAAGACCATACTAAGTATGAACTGCAGTTTGGTTGCTGTGTTACTATGTTTCAGTCTAAGTTCAGTCTGACTAAATTTCAAAAGGATTTTTAAAATAAAATATTTCTAAACTAGAATGATGTGACTTAGTTACTTAGTTCCCATGTCCATCAAAATTGACTAACCCATTGGTTTCCAAGCCTCCCCCCCCCCCCGACTACAGTGGTACCTCAGGTTACATATGCTGCAGGTTACAGACTCCACTAACCCAGAAATATTACCTCAGGTTAAGAACTTTGCTTCAGGATGAGAACAGAAATTGTGCTCTGGTGGCACGGCAGCAGCAGAAAGCCCCATTAGCTAAAGTGGTGCTTCAGGTTAAGAACAGTTTCAGGTTAAGAACGGACCTCCAGAACAAATTAAGTACTTAACCCGAGGTACCACTGTATTTAAAAATTGCTACAAGCCATGGCAGACCACTTAATGAATTATCTGCCTGTTGTAAAAATTGCCATTCTATATAATTCAAACTGTAATAAAATGAAACAAAACATTATATATATATATATATATATATATATATATATATATATATATGCAATGGATGTGCCATCTCCCTTCTTCACAAATCCACTGGCACACCATACACCAACTGAATGAAGCTTGGAGACCACTAGGGGTCCACACACAACCGTTTGGGAATTCATGGACTAACTGTTGCAACTTTTACGCAGTTTATATGGCAGTGTTTTACTGTCAACAACTGCATGTCAGAATTAACTTATTGCATTAGACAGTTTATCATTAGCTTCAGTGTGCCTTACATTTTCCTTTTCAAAGGAACTGTCCTATTGAAAGGTATCCAACATGAGGCAGAAGTCTGGTCTGGCTGTTCATTACCTTGTGTGTAAACAGTCACAAGAAAGTAGGGCAGGGGTACACAGCCAAGCCCTCCTCCCTTTGTATGTCATCTTTATCTTTTGTAGAGTTTGAGGGTGAAGGTTTGAAGTAGGAGTCTCCTCTGCTCCAGCTTCCCATCTCACCCTATTATGATCTGTAAAGTGCTCATGATATTGTACTACTTTTTAATATTCAAAGTGTACCACTTTACAGGCAGGTTTCCATTTGAAGGAAATCCTCCTTTTGAAGGGCATACCTTCCGGGTTCCCCAGAAAAAAGAGACATCCTGTTTTTTCTACAAGATCTTGACAGCCATTTTGGGTGCAATGCTCTTGAATGCTCACCCCCCCCCAAAAAAAACCGTGCTTTTGGGGGGCAAGAGCCAGGCATGGGTCATGTGATTCATCTGGAAGCACATCCCAGAATATGTGTGTCCTGGTTTGGAAGTTGGAAGGTATAAAAGGGCTGTTTCTGTCCAAGTCTGGTTTAAAGACAAAGAAGGGAGAGCAGAGGCCTTGAAAATGCCTGCCAGCTGCTCCTGGACTGGGAGATGGAATAGGGACACAGAACACCTATTCACAGTCTCCCTTACTATGTAAATGTATGAATTTATATTTAAAGAATAGAAATCAGTTCTAAATTTGCATCTATGCATAAACATCAACACTTGCAGATTTTATACAAATTGATGCCCTCCTCCTAGTTCTTTTTTTCTTCTCACATGCGTAAGTGGCCCTCATAAATGTTAGTGGCTACAGAGATGATGAATAGGAATTTTATCTGCCAAAGGCCTTTCTTGTGTGCTCTTTGTTGCCTTTTCTGACACCAAGCTTTGTCTTCGGTTTTTATTATGGCAAGGCTTTATAGTTTTATATTTCCTTTTTCAATAGGAGATGTTCTCTTCAGCAGGCCGACCGTAATGAGCATGCTCGGCTCTGTTTTGCAATCGCACTATATCCGTTGATCTTAAAGTGCTATGTAAAAGTCACTCATTCTTTTGGACGGTATTTGTTAGGCTCATGCTGAGCAAGGAGCTGACTCTCTCTAGTATCATGAAGACTGAAGATATCAGCATCAGGATTTCCTGCAGCATCACTTAGTGCACTGACTGAAAAATGGAATTTTGGTTACAGAAGCGTACAATTCAGGCCTGCAGTATCACACAGCAATGTAGTGTGACATAGCTTAAGTTGCATTTGTTTTGCTTCACCTCTGCATAAGTAGCTTTTATTTATACTCTTAAAATTGTATACAAATTCTTAAGAAGAAGAAGAAGAAGAAGAAGAAGAAGAAGAAGAAGAAGAAGAAGAATTTATTATTTATACCCCGCCCATCTGCCTGGGCTTCCCCAGCCACTCTGGGCAGCTTCCAACAAAATATTAAAATACAGTAATGCATCAAACATTAAAAGGTTCCCTAAACAGGGCTGCCTTCAGATGTCTTCTAAAAGTCTGGTAATTGTTGTTCTCTTTGACATCTGGTGGGAGGGCGTTCCACAGGGCAGCTGCCACTACCGAGAAGGCCCTCTGTCTGGTTCCCTGTAATACCAATATCTGGGGCTGAGTATTGACATGGAACAGATTTTTTCTTTCTTTAATCACCTTGCATTTTCCCCCTAGCATCTAGGTCTGTAACACTGACATTTTTGGTTTAAAAGGGGGGAGTAGAATTTTATTACCCCAAGGATTCTGTTTCCTTTTGCCCCCTACAGAGGGGTCTAGTGGGATTGCCTCTAATCTTGAATCAATCAATCAATCAATCAATCAATCAATCAAATACGTTTATTGGCATCACAGTATAAAACACTTCAAGTAACTGGAATAATTAAAAAGACAAGGGTGAAGCTATCAAGGGTTATAAGGTCACACTATGGTTGTGTGCATTTGGATATTCTGCTATGCCCTGTCTATTTCCCGAAAGGATAGTTTGTTGAGAACCTTTTCGGGTAAAATTGCGGCTAAAAAGGAAGCTACTAAAGCAGTAATACCTTTCTCCAATCTGCCAGGAGAAACCTTATTTGGCTTCTTCTCGGAGTTGTGGGCTGGATGTCCAACATTTTGCTCAGCCTCAGTTGGCGAGGTCTGCTGTGTAAAGGACAATCTAAGAGAATGTGGTCCATTGAATCAGGTACTTCTTGATGGCAAGCACCCAAATGGGCTTGAAATGGAATGTGTGAGCATCTGCCTTTGGTCACTGAGGAGGGGGAAGCATTTAGTCTTGCAATCATAAAGGCTCTTCGATGGGAAGGGAGGAGTAGATCTTTTAGATAGTTGGCACAGGTTCCGTAGCAAGATATTGGAGTATGAGGTAACAAGCGCTGTCTTTCATGGTCATAGAGCCGCTGCTTGATTAATTGGAATGTGTTACTTTTACATACTTCGAGGTTCTCGAGGGCAATGCCCAAACTACTAATTTTGTAGACGTGAAAGATCTAAGTATTATGTTTCTAAACTGGTAGAAAAAGTGACTGTCAAGCCACATTTTCCAGCTTTCTCATCTTCTTTAAGGTTATAATAATGCTTTTTGGAAGTTTGATGTTCTTAGTTCTTAAAAAAAATTTAAATGAAAGCTGCATTAGAAAAACTGACAGTTCTCCCCCGTCCCTCTGTTTGTTATCTTTTTCTTTCAAAATAGGCATAATAGTGTATGTGGACTATTCATCTTTCTCTGTAGCATGACTCTCCAATTCTTTCTCACTGTGTTTGTTACACTTCAAACTGAATAATGTAAGATTTGTTGTATGAATTAATTTAAAGTCCTATGCAGGTGTAGAAACTGGCATCATGCCCACCGGCCCATACCCCACTTCTAAGTGTTCAAGGTCTCACTTGTACAGGGACCTATACAATCTCTGATTGCAAGTAGGTAGCCTATAGACATAGACTTGGGACCTTGAATACCTAGTTATCAAGTGAAGCCCACAGGTGTGATCCCACTCCCCCTTATTTGTTTGCAGGTGTTAATTTCTGCAGTTCATGAATCCTCCATACGCTGTCTAAGTATGTTCCAGTCTCAGTGCAAGAGAGCAGCCTTGGCTTCAGGAGGGCAATATTAGCCTTCAGGCTCTCAAAAGCTCTATAATTCTAATAGCTAATTGCATAGGAGCACATTTTTCTTCCAATATAGGGAACTATCTAAAAAATAAACCAATATTTTGCCTCTAGGAGGCTACAGATGGATGATGTATTGAAGGCTTAAGGAATCAGATTTGCAGACTGATTTTGGAATAGAGTTTAATTTCCACATTGCAAAGATTGCTCAATAAAATATTCATGCTAAGTATAAAGTTGTAAGCCATAATCCAGCACAGAGCTAAAGGCACTAAAGCCCATTGATTTCAATGTGCTAAAGCACATGTGACTATATTGAAATGTGGCTGCAATTTTTCTTCCTTTTAACAAGAGCAGTTATCACTGAAATAGGAATTTTGTATTTCTGATTTCTGCATAGTAATAAATTTCATTCTGATTTCTGGAACTTTCCTTAATAGTAGGTAGAAAATTACCGCATGAGATGAACTGATACAGTCTATTGAGTCTCCTTTGTTTAATGTCAAAAATTATATTTCAGCGAAAATGAAGCAAACATAACAAAATGTATCTTTTCCTTCTGCTTCAGGGAACAGCCTTGGAGAGCTGGAAGATGAAAGCTCCTATTCCTCACTTAATTCTCTTGTATGCTACTCTTGTTCAGAGTTTGAAGGTTGTGACCAAAAGGGGCTCAGGTAAGAAGACATTCTCTTTTCCATTAATTAGGGCAATGCATTTGTAGAGACATTTGTAAAGTGCTGTTTGGATTTGGAAATGTATGAATTGGTCATATAATGTTCTGTGCAGAGATCAGGCCATATGACAGCATCTAGAAACATATGCTATATCTATACAGAGACTATATCGAGCTCTGTAGGTTTTTTTTTATTTTTTATTTTTTATTATTTGATTGTTGTTAGCCGCCCTGAGCCCGGCTTCGGCTGGGGAGGGCGGGATATAAATAAAATTTATTATTATTATTATTTATTATATAGGCACTAGCAACCATTCTTCCCCTTTCTATGGTTATGTATAGCTTCTACCTTAATGTTTTTGACTCAGTTTCTAAAACAACTTCATAGTTAGCACTCTGCTACTTTGGCAAATTAATGAAATTGATTTGGAGTTGGGAATGGTCTGAAAGGAATAGGTTTGTGGTCAATCAGTGCTGCACTGAATTTTTGCATTTGAACTATTTCAAGGTGGCTTCTAGGTGTCAGAAAGCCCTGAAAAATTGTATCCAGTCTTTCACATTGGTTTTTCCATCTTCATCTTTTCCCAGGCTTGATCTGAAGTTGCTTTGGTGCCATTTTTAAGGCTGCATCTTAAGTTCATTATACCAACTGTGCTACCACCCTCCTTCCAGCATCATCCATTGAGCTAGATCCACCACTCATTTCTGCACATCAGGCACAAGTGTCTGGATAGCAGAGCCCTTACACATAAGCAGCTGCTCATGTGCAGAGGCTCCTCTTCAGGCATTCATGCTGAAAAGATGGAAGATGTGAGGGAGCAGGCTTAGTGCTGCTGCACAGTCCTGCCACTGATGCCCTTCATATTTATAACAGATGAAGGGGAATTACTTGTGAATGTGATTTCTTGGTGTCAAATTCAACTACCTGAAGACATTGCTGAAGGCATAGCCTTTAAATGGTTTGTAGTCAAAAGGGTTTGTTACTGAGGTCATTCCCTCTGTTGCTGCACTGCATTAGAAGTTCCATGGCTACCAGCATTGCTTAGCAGGACTTTCATTCCTATCTGGTGCTGATTGTGTGTTGTTGTACATGGCTAGTTATGGCGCAAAAGCTAGTTACTATGCATTTCTGTTTTACCTAGTAAGCTACACACAACTACATGCTCAGAAGCATTAGAAAAGTTATGTTGGCCATGGGAATGCTCTACACCCATCCTTTATTAATGTGTTTGCTACTTTCCCAAAGGGTTGTGGGGCAAAACGATCTCAAGAGGGGAGTTCTTTTCACAGGTAGAAGGGATTCCTACAAAGTTGCAGCCATTTATAATCAATATGCTGACTCTGTTAAAAAAACAAAAACAAACCTCAAGTTAGAATGCTTAAAAGGATATTATGTGGGTATCTCTTTGTGGTCAATTCAATATGTTTGACTATATTTTTTGAATCTGTGTGCTTGAATCTTCCTTGAGCTCCCCTAGGACAGCTTTGTGGTCCATTGGTCACTAAGTATTGATCATTTTATTTAAGGCTACCATATATGTGACAACAATGTTTTTTGTAAGCTATATTGAATGTTGTGTCTTAACCACATCCTTTTGATGATGGCTTGGCATGAATTCAAACTTATTTCTGAAGGTATAACAGTTTTCAGCATTGTCTTTGATTGAACTTACAGGTGTTGAACTTTATACAATAAAATGATATGTTTTCCTTGTTTCATATGAGAATAAGTTTATGATGTTGAATGCCATTTCATACCATGCCTCAGTATCTTTGAAACACTGGAATGCATCTAATAAAAATCTCCAGAATCTATGCCCCTGAATCAAATCAAATAAACTTTGGATAAAATAGTGTATCTTTTAAACAAAGATCTCTCTAAACAGCTGGTTAAGATGGTGGTACTGGTTTGCTACAAACACGACTGATATTTCAATTCAGTTATTGACATTCTCCATGGTTTCTTAATTTTTTTATTTGCTTTTTGCTACCCAATTTATGGGAGATGGTTCAACAGACCTGTCTTGTCAGGCACACCCCTGTTTCTCCCAGTAGTTCACCAGTGTTGATGCTCAGTTCTTTGCTTAAACAACAGTCCATCTGCATCTGCAATTACCGGTAAATGCCTGCCTTATGCCTCCCAGACTATGTTCCCAACCTGTCTGGAAAGATGATTACTATGTTATAAATTATATTTTATCTGCATTAATGAGTGTGATTTTGAAACTCACTTCCCACAAACTCTTGAAGACGAAAAGAAGTTCTAACAAACCATTTCTTATATACATGTTAATTGCTATAATGCTTAGAATTCTGCTTTTATTTTGTTAATAAAATACCGGTTTGATATTAAAATGGTTTCCAACTTGTTCCTGAAATCTGTATCCGTGGTGAACTCATAAGACAAAACAAAAGTTGTTTACTCAGTTCTTGATTCCTGCACCTAGTGATTAATGCTGATTTCTTCAGAAGATCAGACAACAAGTTGTGAAAAATGTAGGGCGATGAGATGTTTCGATGTGTGTTTTTCACCTCTTTAATAAAAAGTGATGGTCTTTTAAGCAATTCAAAGCACACACTTTGTTTATGCAAAGACACAAGCTTTGTTTTTTCTTCTCTGTTGGCATAAAGAACTCTTTCTAAAAACAAGATAAAGAAAGAGACAAATTTCTGTAGATTATTCAATACTCAGCTTGATGGCATTTTTACAAAACAGATTCTTGAGCCTGCTTTCTCCCCTATTCTGTGAAATCGTTAAGCAAAATAGATAAGGGTATGTGTGCAACATATACAT
Organism: Podarcis pityusensis; assembly: GCF_964106645.2. Taxonomy (NCBI): domain Eukaryota; kingdom Metazoa; phylum Chordata; class Lepidosauria; order Squamata; family Lacertidae; genus Podarcis; species Podarcis pityusensis. The sequence continues at coordinate 62,834,369 of NC_138027.1, read as the reverse complement.
GGCTTCATCGTAACTTCTTCTTTTTTAAAATATATTTTTAACATTTTACATAGTGCAGTCATAAACCCAGTAATAGATATGAGGCTTTTAAAAATTAAAATTGAATGTGTTTCCTAACAACTTGGATTCCCTTTGAGGTGCACACACAACTCCTGCTCCCAAGGCTACCCCATTCATTTTAATGGAAACAACTATTCAACACACTGAAAGAAATACTGTGCCTTTGAGCTTTTACCTCCTTTCAGATAAGTGTTGCAGCCTCCATGTTCTGCTGTTATGTATGTGTCTCAGACACTCCAAGTTTAATAAAATCCACCAGATTAAGGTAACAAAGGTCGTGTAACTTTTCATATTGGGTTCTTCCCCATTGCTTAATTGAAGAAACAGCTCAAAATAGAAAGCCCAGTTGTGACTTTGTTCATGAGAAATTCAACATTCTCTTTCAAAGGCAAAGTTTTACAGTTGTGCTGAGTAAATTTGTCTTTATGAAGAATGGTTCTTAGCACTGAAATTGAAAGCATGAAACTTGTGTTGGGAGTATCTATTTCATTTTTTTTTTAAGGCAAACCTTTAAAGTCATATGAAGATGTATCTTTTGAAAAAATATTTCTTGATACCAGAATTGAGCAGATTTCCTCACCCCCAGGACATTTCAGTTCTTTCTCAGAAGTTTTTTTTTTTAAAAAAAAAATATACTGCAAAAGAAGGATCCAGTGTAATAGTAACATCATGAATATCTTCAAGGAAGAGCTCTAACCTCAGCACAGAAACTTCTGCATGGTTATTTTAATTGCTAAAGTTTGTGAGGACTCTGTTCTAATCCACAGCCTTCTGAGTCAATGCGTATCAAAGTTATAGGTTGGGAAGAAACACTGTTTGGGATTGAACTCCCTATATTACAGTATTCTGGAAAGAAACAACCTGTATTTGCATCTCTTACATCAGTGATGGCCAAACTTGGCCCTCCAGCTGTTTTGGGACTACAACTCCCATCATCCCTAGCTAACAGGACCAGTAATCAGGGATGATTGGAATTGTACTCCCAAAACAGCTGGAGGGCCAAGTTTGGCCATCACTGTCTTACATACAAACCCTATGCATATTTACTCAGAATCATGCCCAGTAGAACTTACTCTTGAGCATAAACAGTGGGATTCTGTACATGTCTATTGAAATGTAAAACCTCTGATACTAAGTGCAGCATGCTGCCTACTAAGTGTGTATAGGATTGTAAACATCACCTTCTGTTAGGTATGAAGCAATGTCTGCTAAACCCCCGCCTAAAATTACTTTTTCAAAATAAAATGTAACTTCCTCCTGTTATCTATATAACACAGGTGCATCCCAAACTACTCAAAATGTTTCACATTTTTTTGAAAGAAACAGCACTGGTCAGCAAAAAGATATTAGCACTGGGGAGTCTTGAAGCACAGGGAGCTATCATTCCAGAGGACAGATATTTCAGGTTGAAGATGCTTAGAGACAGGTAGTCAGATAAAGACTGAATCCTTTTAAGCAAGCATTCTTTGAGGACCTCAATGAATAGGCATATCAAGATAGATTGGTGCTCCTGGAATTTTCCATGTCCGTGACCTGCATCTCCTACATTTTTCTTTCGTTCTCAGTTCTTCTGCCTTTACTATTTGTGGGATTGATGGAATACTTTTTGGAGTTTCATTTCAGGTTGGGGTTGATTGGCTGCTTATAGGACTTGGAAGCTTTCTTATCATTGGGCAGCAATGAATTGTGGTTCATGAAACATTGTTGAGGGCATTAGTACATTGCCTTCCTTATCTGTGGTTATGCTTGTATTTAGGATATAGGGCTAGAAATTCATAATAAAGCAAAAACAAAAAAACTCTAGTTGAACCAGTACATTTGTAGTCACCATTAGTGGTGCTTGTTTTTGTTTGTTTGTTGCTTCCAGGTTGGTCACTGGAGACAATGTAGGAGTATAAGCTTCTAGGTCAGAGCCAAGGATTTTCTTGACCAACACTCTACTCAAGCCCATTGTCTCCTGTTCTTTGGTTTCCAGCCGATATTGTCAATGGGTCTGCTTTGAGCATCATGCTGTTCAATGCCTGTAGAACCAGATGTGTAATGGTCCTTGTAGAACAAGGATGATGTACCTGTGACCCTCAAGAGATTGTTGGAGTCCAACTCCCATAATCACTGATCACTGGACATGCTTGCTGGGGCTGATGGCAGTTGGCAGTACAACAACATCTGGTTGATACTGAGGCTGTGGGTGATCGTTCCTGAAGCTGTACCTGAAATATACCTCAGAACAGATACTAAAGCTTGGATTCTTTTGTGCAGTACTCATAAAGTACTTCTCTTGTTCTCAAAGCAAGGGGTGAATGCTAGATTTCTAGTATCCATTATAGGTCTAGTCAATCCAGACATTTCACATTATCCACTAAGTACTGAGACTGATATTGCACACTCCTCTTCTCTCTGTGAAAAAGCTCTGAAGCCCATTCTTGTGGGCATGGTTCCAGGTCCCAAATTCTGTCCATGAGTTCCCAGTTCAAGGCCTGGTGTCATGTCCATTCTTAGTGACCTTTTTGTGCTTTGCACCACTGTTATTAGGCACATATTGCTAAATTGCTCTCTCTGAGGGGACTGAAAGGAAAACACCAATTGGGTATTTTTGTGGAACATCACATTGACACATGATTGGCTCTGTCTGCGATTTGCCAGGCACGCTAGCTGTCCAAGGGTTTTGTTGGGCAGGTAGAGTTAGGAGATATATAGTGCAATGTACTGCTTCAGTGCGGCATGATTATTTTTTGTGCTCCCCATCACTCCTTCCCTCAGACATGACCTGGTGGGCTTTAGCTAGTTCCTGCTCTTTTCTTTGTGTTGTTGTTTTTCCCCTGTCAGTCACAATGGAGGATGTGATTATTTTCTAATTTGTGAATAGATGATATTGCATAGCTGTCTTCAGAGGTCATGCCTAATTCTGAATTTTATCTGTACATTATTTTTTTAGCTTTGACAAGGCATCCTAGTGATATTATAGTGATAGCATATTTGATAGTTTCCATTTGTTTCCTTAATATACAGTGTATGTGACACAAAAAGTGTGAAATGAATTCATTTAAATGTGTTTCCCAGTGTGACATATGTAAATGTTTTGTTTTGTGTTTTGTACATTTTGGGTGATGCTGGAACTCCATATCAGATACATATTGTGATATGCCAAATATATATATATATACCAAATTTCCTAAATAACAACATAAAAAGACAGCATACTGATGTGTGTTCCTGTTTTGAAGCTGAAAAAGGTCTTTCAAGTTCAAAGTATGTACCCTGCCCCACAGACAACTTTGCCAGTTTGTTGGGTGGTTTTTAAAGAGAGCTTGGAAGTGAAAGAACCCATTTCTAAAACAGAAAAGAAACCTGTGGTGGTTCCATTAGCAACTAGCTATGCCTCTTATTTATGTTTAGCCAACTTTATTGAAGTGTGTTCTAAATAGCTTGGCTCCCATGGTTTCTCTGAAGGTATCTTATTGTGCAACTCAAATTAAAGTCTAAGCCAAAATAAAAACAAATGTGCTTCTTGGTAGGCACATGTTTTACATCCCTGGTAATTTGCAAGAATTTTGTTTAACTCCAGCATGGTTGCTATAATTTCCTCTGCATACATTCCAGAAAGAAGTGATGTTTATTAAATTTTATTATATTCCTCCTCCTGATTGAGCCACTAGGCACCTATTAAAGAGAATTGAGATTTGTTGCTAATGGAGAGTTGAAATACTAATCAAATGGGAAGTAGACCAGAAAAGGAAGATTCAAATGGTTTCTATCAATTCTTTGTATAAGGAATGCCTAATAAAATAATTGAGCACTGCAATGCCATCTGGTGGTTTTGCAAAGATATTAAATAAACAAAACTAAAAACAAGGGATGTAATACAGATGGGGAAATAAAACAATATGGGGGAATTAATAAAACAAATCTTAGATATGGTTTAAGCTGATATGCACTCCTCAGAAGCTCTTTTAAGACGCAACTGGAGCTCCATGCTTTCAAATGAATTTAAAGTATACACGCTGCTTGTCTTTTGAATAATTCTTAGTCTTCTGTGTTTCTCATCACTTAATTGGCAATGGTGTTATGGACAGTCTGCTATGGACAATTCATAAATTGGCACTAGCCTAGTAGTCTTAGGTAAAGGGGCCCCTGACCATTAGGTCCACTCGTGACTGACACTGGGGTTGCGGCGCTCATCTCACTTTATTGGCCGAGGGAGCTGGCGTACAGCTTCCAGGTAATGTGGCCAGCATGACTAAGCTGCTTCTTGCAAACCAGAGCAGCGCACAGAAACACCGTTTACCTTCCCACCGGAGCGGTACCTATTTATCTACTTGCACTTTAACGTGCTTTCGAACTGCTAGGTTGGCAGGAGCTGGGACCATACAGCACCTGGTTAGCAGACTGGGCAGGGATACAGGTCACATGGCTTCTTCCCAGCTATGATGAAATGTCTTTCTATTTAAATTATAGTAATCATTCCCAAATGTGTATTCCACATGCACATTTTATGCAGATTGGTGCTCTTTTTGGTGACACAATTCCTTATTTTTGATAATGCATACCTGACTACTCTATGTGAGTTGCAAGTAGGAAGCAGAAACTTTGGCAAAGTTTTTCTTATTGCTATGCTATCACAGAGCATTGCCCCTCATGTCTACTGTTTTGTTAAACTCAAGGCAAATGTTTCCATAGCAATTGGGAAGCATACTTGCACTGGTTCTTTGCATAATGGGTTTTCCTTCTCTCAAGCTTTGGAATAAAACATTATTTTATTTTATTTTATTATTTTATTTTATTCAAGGTGCTATTTATTGGTGTGCACAGTTTATGTGCTGCTTTCTTTTTCTGTGTGGTGGAAGGATGATGTTGTCAAAGGTGTTCATATCATATTGTCAACATTTATCAAATGGGCAAGGTAAGACAAATATGAATAAAACTCTCTGGGTTCTAGCCAGCTAAGGCTAATTCAGAAGATAACCACTGAAATAAGTAGACGAGTAAGCACATGGACACCGGTATCAGAAGGTCGGCGGTTCAAATCCCCACGACGGAGTGAGCTCCCGTTTTTTGGTCCCAGCTCCTCCCAACCTAGCAGTTTGAAAGCACGTCAAAGTGCAAGTAGATAAATAGGTACTGCTCTGGTGGGAAGGTAAACGGCGTTTCCGTGAGCTGCTCTGGTTTGCCAGAAGCAGCTTTGTCATGCTGGCCACATGACCCGGAAGCTGTCCGTGGACAAACGCTGGCTCCCTCGGCCTATAGAGCGAGATGAGCACACAACCTCAGAGTCGTCCGCGACTGGACCTAACAGTCAGGGGTACCTTTGCCTTTACTTTTAATCTGATTTAGGCAATACAATCCCATTTTCACATGGTTTACTGCTATAAGGCTGTTTTGTCAACAAAAACAAAATATCCTGCCTGTTATTTCCTTTCCTATTCTTTTTTCTGCCATGCTAATTCATATAATATAATGTACCTTTCTTTAACTATTTTTGTAGCATTGTTGCTTCTTCCACATCCTTACCTTCTTTAGCCTTAGCCCTACTCTCATTTCCCTAACTTTATTCTGACTTGTTTTCTTTAAAAAAAATAACCAGTTCCTCTTGTTCATTCTTCTTCACTATGTCCTCCACTGCCTTCTTTTAGGCAATTCATAGACAATAGTTCCATGACAGGTAACTGGAGACAAAGAGGCATATGAATTAAGAATAACACATCTACATGCACACAGAGTCACTGTGATGGCCTGGGAATCTGATTCAGAGGCTGAACCTGAGCAATCCCAGCCTGCACAGGAGTCCCCGCCTCCAGGGCCGGCTGAGCCGGGGCAGGGGCTTGAATCGGAAGGGCCCTCACCTGTGCCGGATCCTCAGGAGCAGACACCAGCTGAATCCGCTCTGGCTCCAGAGGTGATTGAGGACCCGTTGCCTGCAAGTGCTCCTCTCCCAGCCCTGTCAGGGGAAGGTGAGGTTGCCTCTGGGTCCAGTAACCCTCCAGCCTCTCCTGAGCTGCAGAGGCTCAGGGCAGAGAGGCGGAGGGAACTAAGTTCTCTCAGGAGGAGTGCTCGCCTTAAGGCCAGGAGAGGCGAGTCACCTGTGGGCCGGGACTGCCCTAGGCCTCAGAGGAGATAAAGGCCAGTCAGCCCAGACCCAGGTTGCGGGAGCAACATCATTGGTATTGTGTTCCTGCCGGCTCCCTGACCTGCTCTCCTGAGTTCCTGACCACGTCCGACTCCTCGCTTTGGACCTCGCTCCACCCCTGATGGACAGCCTCCTTACCCTCGACCTAGGACCGGACTTAGACCACGGTAACCCCCCCGGGACCAGCACAGTCACTGTTCCAAGTGATTCCATTTTCTCACAGTCCAAGAGTAGTATGATCTATATCTTACTGTTCTTGTTTCATATATACTTTGATAAGTTTTGCCAACAAAAAATAAACAAACTGAAAGCAGCAGATATACCTCTGCCACGTAGAGTTTTCTGCCATGATTGCAACTTTTAAAAATCTTTCCCAGATTAAATATGAAACACTTGAGGGCTCCTCCACTCTCAAATATAATGGAGGAAAAAGAGCAGCATTGTGTTCACAAAGCCATGTAAGAAGCAGCTTAGCATATAAGGAAAAGGTCATGCTTTAAATTGCAATACTGGAATTGCTGACACTTCTGCTTAGGGTTCTTTTTGCTGCTATCGCCTTTATGTAAAATGCACATCTTTTGTAGTTGTTTTGCAAAAGTATTTTTATCTCCTTATTGAAAAGCCCACTTTTACCTATAGCTACTAAGACAATTATTGGAGGAATGTGGTAGTAAATGGTGTCTCAATAATATTTTTTCAGACAAATGTCAGACTCTCTGGTCAGTTCTATAGTTTTTATTACAATGGTATGAATGCTTGATTTTTTTTCTAGAGTTAGCTTCCAGGTGTAGTGTTGTAGTAGACAAATGTCACATCATTCACACAATTGGATTAGTCTAAATCAGTGGTTCTCAAACTTTTTTCTCTGGGCCACACTTTCATAATAAAAATTTGCTTGCGCCACATGACTTTTTTTTATTGATAAGAAATACAATGGAAAACAAAAATAAACAACTCTAGCACTGCTTGATTCATAACACAGAATACAACTACTGTATAATATGATCATGGGGCATCCAGAAAGTATAAAACAATGCAGCTACACCAGAATATGAACCCCCCCCCCCAATATCCATAAACTATACTATACTGTCATACCTCAGGTTACAGACGCTTTAGGTTGCGCGTTTTCGGGTTACGGACACACCGAAACCCAGAAGTAACGGAATGGGTTACTTCCGGGTTTTGGCGCTCGCACATGCACATAAAAACGCCAAATCACACTTTAGGCATGCACAGAAGCGCCGAATCGTAACCCGTGCATGCACAGACACGGTGCTGCAGGTTGCAGACGCTGCGGGTTGCAGATGTGCCTCCCGCACAGATCACATTCGCAACCCGAGCGTCCACTGTACTATACTATACTGGAATGTTTACATGTTTCTTTGATTGTCCTTGAATCTTCCTACCTTGCCATGCGCTCCTGCCACACCAGTGTGATATGTCACACCCTTTGAGAACCACTGGTCTGAGCTAAGTGAAGATGGTCCTTTCCAGGAAGATGCCACTAGCAGTAAGATGAAGGATAATTCTCCATAATTTTTGACAAGGGAAGACAGATTCCAATAAATATTCATATGTGAAGATGCTCAGTAGTTCTAGACATTGCTCATTCAAAAAGCAACATACTGTGTAGTGACATTCATTCAGGACCTAAACAAGCTTGTAAATCTACACCAGATCTTTTAGATGACAACTCCCATCAGCCCAGCCAACACGGCCAGCATGGTCAGTGGTCAGCAATGGTTGCAGTTGTAGTCTAGCAACAACTAGCAGACATCAAGTTGGGGAGGGCTGATCCAGACTTTCCCCAATTGTATTGGCATCACAGTGACTGCACCAAGAATTACCTCACCAAAGACTCCTCAGGAAGTTTAGCAGTCATGGAATAAGAAGAGAGGTCTTCTTGTAGATTTGGAATTGGTTAAGTAGCAGGTAGTAGAGAGTAAGAATAAATGGACAGTTCCGTGATAGGTTGGAACTGAAATTAGTGCTATTTTTCTAGAAAAAGAGGTTCCGGAACTTACTATGAACATGTCCCTTGTTCTCTTAGAATGGCAATGGCACCCACCTGAGAGGTGCCAGAACTAACTTCTGGCAAGTTCCAGCAGAAAAATAAACCTGAATAAAACTGATAATATCATAATGCCACTATACAAATCTATGGTGCAAATGCATTTGGAATACTGTGTACTGCTGTGGTCTTCTTGCCTCTAAAGGGCTTGAACGGGTTCAGATAAGCTTGAACAGGTTCAGAAAAGGGCAACCAAAATGATCACGGATCAAGGAGCAACTCTTCTATGAGGAAAAGTTGCAGCACTTGGGACTTTGTAGTTTTGAAAAAAGGCAAGTGATCATATCACAGAACTGTGTAAAATTATGCATGACATGGAGTAGCTGGAGAACAGTTTTTTTTCTCCCTTTCCCATAACACTAGAACTTGGAAGAATCAGGATAGATCAAATAAAGCACTTCTTCACACAGCTCATACCGTAGTTAAACTATGGAACTCATTTCCACAGGAAGCAGTGATGGCCACTCACTTGGGTGGCTTTAAAATATGATTAAGCAAATTCATAGAGGATAAAGCTATGGCTATTAGCCATGGCGCCTGTGATTTTCAGCCTCCCTGGTTGGAGACAGTTTGTTTCTGAATACCAGTTGCTGAAAATTATAGGAAGGGAGAATATTCTTGTGTTCTGGTAGTGTTTTCAGTTTTCCCATAGGTATCTGTTTGGCTACTCCGAGAACTGGATGCTGGACTAGATGGGCCACTGGCATGATCCAGCAGGACTGCTCTTATGTTCAAAGTTGACTTTAGTGTATGCAGACCCCTTGGACCAGGCAACACAAATTCTCAAAAAAAAAAATACAGACATACACAGGTCATAGAATGCTTTGTAGACTGGGGAGTGCAGTTGTAGCCCCCAATGAGGGAAGCCATGGGGTTAGTCTAGTAGAAAATAAATGAATTGTTAATGTATTGGCTCAAAGGAATGAGATACCCAGAAAACCCCAATTTCTTCATGGCAGGTTGAAATTTTAGATAGGAGATGTGATCTTCCTTAATATCTTATTCATCTTAATTAAGATTAGCTACTTCTGTTATGCAGCTTCCCTCAGATACAAGGACAGCTAGGGTTGTTTGTCTGTTCATTATGATTTAGAGTGTGATGTAATCTGCATATTGATTGCATTGTAACCTTGTAGACTGCAGTTTGTCCCATCTCAATCTCTCCTAGCAGACTTTCACAAGCAATGAATCACTGAGATGAGATAACAGTTTTAGTACTAATCCACAGGTGAGAATCCTTATATGAAGAAATATTTCTGAAAATTCCATAGTAATAAATGAATCAGCTTTATTGTTACTTTTCTATCTAACTATAGTTCAGTCTAATAACCTTCATAGCATAAAATAATTAGTGTGAGGAAAGAGTCACAAAATCACATTTGCTTTTGCTATTATTCCACAAAGCCTGGGACACAGTTTTACTTAAAGTCAGAACATGTGCTAAATCATTCAGAAAAGCACCATAAAAAGCAATTGTTCAGTCTGTGAAGAAGTGGAAAGAAAAATCAAAAGAAATAGTTGAGAATAGATACTTAGAATAAATAATAAAAAGCTATTGCCAAATTCTAGGGGAGTATGGGATGTGAATGTGTTATTCTTCCATAAGTGTGTTGTGTTGCTGTATGGGAAATTTTAGTATTTGTTTTTAAGTGCCACTTAAAAAAAACAAAAAACCCTCCATGTGTGGTTTTTAACCTCAAATCATTCAGAGAAAGAGAATGTAACATTCCTTCTCCCTTGAACCAACTTGTCTAAGAGACTGGAGATAAAAGGAAATAGTAAGTTCTAAAAGTTCCCTTTATCCCTTTTTTATTTTTGCAGCAACACAATTATTTTAAACAACTGAAAGAAGAAATGCATTGCAACATTTATTACATTTTTAATGTTGTAGCACATACAATAATAATTTATCTGAAGAATTTTATGCATATTTGGGCAGCACAACTTGACTGACATGCCAAGTGGCATCAGAATTGTGGGAAGTAACAAAGAACTGCTATGTGGTTTTAAAATCCTTGGTAAAGATTTAAATGGAATGTATTAAATGGCTTATAACAAAGATAGCCAACATTTCAATCAAAATTGGGTTGGATATGTACTGTTAATCTGAACAATCCTGTATGATTGGCATCTTGTTACTTTAGATTGTGCATAGAATATTAATGCATCTATTGTCTTGGAGACACAGCATCTTACCAAAGTTGACTTTTGCTAACTGTTATTGACATTGGTACTTGTGCTGTCAGTGACAATTCATTGCCTGTATACAGTTCAACTTATCCTTTTTGAAATTATGTCCATCATATTCAGTTTTATATTTTGTATTTAGATGCTATAGGGTGAAAAGTAAAGTTGTTGTGCGTGTATACCAAAGAAAGTCAGAGTCGTCAGTCTTGTGGCGCTGTAATCTGAGCTGATAGATAAGATAGGGCTTATTTCTGAGAAGACGTGGTTAGGATTGTGCCATCAATGTCTTTGATCTTTGCACTGCTTTGTAATGCAACACCAGTTTATACAAAATGTTGTTTTTGGTACAATAAGAAGATGTGGTAAAAGTCATAACAAAACCCACTACTCTCATTTTCCAGAATTCCAGTACTGTAATGGGAATGATTCTGCTTATCTTATTGCCCTATGCAGAATGGGAGCTAAAGTTTTGCGAGAGTGTTGGTGTCATATTACAAATGCCAACCCATCTTATGGAACTGAGCATAGGTTTCCACAGTTTACTGTGCTTAGGCCGCATTACTTATCTGGAAGAGGACTGTGTCCACAATTAAGAGATGCTAGGGGAGAAAGGCAAGTGGCAATTATTTCCATCCAAAGTGATAGAGAAGTCTGTCTTGTTTCACCTCTCCCTCTGCTGCAGCAAGATAAAATTACTAATAATAGATGACAGTTGTGGGATAAGAGAATCCAAATAGCACTTGTGCCCTGTCGATCTTATACTATCTCACCTCTTCTTTCTCTCTTTCTGTGCTGCGTTTCCCCCTCCATTTCCACTTCAGTGAAAAGGTACAGAGAGATACAAAGCTATAAACTTCCACCATCAGCCACTTGAACTCATCTCCATCTTTTTCAACAGTGCATATTCATGTAATTGAAATCTGTTTTCTGTTACCATTCTGTCAGATATTTTAAGCAGAAATTGGTTATGTTAAATGTCTATTTTTGCAAAGTTTTCTGTTCTGTGGTTTCAAACACCAGTGGAAATATTATGATATCCTTGCTTTTTAGTAATTACTGGAATAAGTTAGAATAACTTTCAGAATGTAGATTGGAATGCATATCCTTAAAGCAGTTCTTCATAGCTACAGCATTTCACATTACAAAATGATTCCCAACTAGCACAAGAGTTTCTGTACCCAGCCACTGGTTTTTTCCTCCCTCCTACTCCTCCTGCCTACTACTACTACTAATATTATTCATAATAATAGCCTTTGAGGGTATTAGTATTAGTATTAGTATTAGTATATCTGAAGGAGCGTCTCCACCCCCATCGTTCTACCCGGACACTGAGGTCCAGCGCCGAGGGCCTTCTGGCGGTTCCCTCACTGCGAGAAGCCAAGTTACAGGGAACCAGGCAGAGGGCCTTCTCGGTAGTGGCACCTTCCCTGTGGAATGCCCTCCCACCAGATGTCAAAGAGAACAACAACTACCAGACTTTTAGAAAACATCTGAAGGCAGCCCTGTTTAGGGAAGTTTTTTATGTTTGATGTATTATATTATTTTAATATTTTTTTGGAAGCCGCCCATCTGGCTGGGGAGGCCTAGCCAGATGGTGGGCGGGGTATAAATATTAAATTATTATTATTATTATTATTATTATTATTATTATTATTATATATCCTGGAGAGCGGTAACAAAGAGGCTTCCCAGCTCTGGTGGACATCATTATGGGGAGAAGGGTTCAGAGTGCAGTTTGGCAAAACTCTCTCTATAAAACACCTCTGCCCTCTTGGTCAAACCTCATTGGAGCCGCATTGAATGAGGAAACAAACCACTCTCTGAAGCTCCTCTCCCTCTATGTGGCACACAACTTCAGTGGTGTTTTACAGCGGGTGACACTACAGAGAACAGTTCTGCAATCTGCTTTCTGAAGCACCTACCACCCTCTTATAAAAGGGGGTGCAGATGGGGCAAGCTGTGATGGAAGGAGAAGGGCTGGGTTGTGAGGGGCAAGAATAGGGTGAGGCATGAGGGGATAGGCAAATGGATGGCTGAGGTATAAATGTCGGGGAGTTTAGTCAAGTGTAAAAGGAGGAGGGATTGGTCAAGTTTGGAGGAAGGGGGCTGGCAAGGTAGTTAGCAGGTAGGCATCGTTGGTGAATGGGGTGAATTGGAAGTGGTGAGTGGAATATGTTAGAGGATGCATATCAAATATGTATTTTATGGATGACTACACTCAAAAGTCTGTGCTTATTTTTTTTTTTAAGTGTGTACAATATGAATGCAAACTTTCGGTGGTCTTTCAAAAAACCTGTGCAAAATAAGAAAGAACAGACTGATGATTTAGTGTCATCGAGACTGAAATAGGATGGAATTAGCTTCTCAGCCCATCCCTATACATGATATTTGTGAACAGGAACCCTTACATGTGTGCTGTGTGTGTGTGTGTGTGTGTGTGTGTGTGTGTGTGTTAAACAGGTAGCAGCTTAGTGATGGGGGATTTGGATTCAAATCACAGCTCTGCAAGGCAGGGTGATATACCTTTTCCCTAATATACTTTTCTTATGTGGCAAAAATGGAGGCAAAACCTGTTTTAATTTGCTAAGCATCTGGTGATTGTGAATGCATGTGTATTTGATTTGATTTCTAATTTGACCTGTCAGTTGTTATGTTGTTTTCTTTAGTCTTTCTCAAATTAGTTTTAATTTTGTATTTATATTTATGCTGTAATACACTTTCAAAAATCTAAAAGAGCTGAAATGCAGCATATAATTACTGTTAGCAGGATTAAGACATCCAAAGCACATAGCGCCTTTCAGGATGATGTGGACGAGTTACTGTTCCAGTAAATCTGGTAAACGAACAAATAAACAAAATATTTTTTTTAAGTGTATTTTGTAAGTCACTTCTAAAGTGGCCTATACCTCTGCGAATATAGAACGGATTTGTAAAAACACCTTTACATGATGTTCATTTTTGTCCATGGCTAATTAAAATTTACAACATAACAGGTAGGAATACAACACTTAAGGCATAAGAATGCTCTGAGCGTTTTATCATTTAATTTGTTTTCCTTCATGTTTTTATTTTGTTGGTACATTTATGGAAGTCTGAGGAGACTATTTTCATGAAACTTTGTTTTCAAGAAAAAATAGAGGCTCTTGATACAGGATTTCAGCATTTAACTCACATACATTATGCAGAAGCTGTTTCTTAGTTTTTGCAAGTTTCTACTAGGCAAAGTAATACCTATATTTGATATTTAGCAGAATTGGCGCTATTCTACTAGAGAAAAAGAGCTCTATTCTGCCTTCCTTTAAATCTGTCCTTACAGCTCAGGAGTGTTGTAAGAAATAACTATTTAAATGAGTGCATTTTCTTTGCCCTTCCTCCTACACATATGAGGGGGAATGAGGTAGAAAACAAGAATGTCTAGACGATAAAATGGTACTGATTAGTTTCTATATTTTATTTCTATTATAAGCTCATATTTATTCCATAGAAGAGTAGAAAATAGTGGTGTCTATTAATCCAGGAACTTTGGGTAGGAAAAAAAATGTCATCCATATTGTTTGGAATCATAGGAGCCAACTCTTAGGGGTCAAAGTCCTTTGATCCCCCCAGGCCCTCCCAAAGTTGATGGGCATTGCCATTCAAATGGTGTGTGTGTGTGTGTGTATGAGAGAGAGAGAGAGAGAGAGAGAGAGAGAGAGAGAGAGAGAGAGATATCTTGTGATCTATTATGAGGAGCAGAGCTTACGTGCCCCCCCCCCCATTATTTTATTCAAGTTGGCATGCCTGATCGGAATCATGTACATTGTTAAAAATGCATCAATATTTTGTATGTTTGAATTTTGAGTGAATGTCTCATAGAAATAAGGTGAGTAAATAACTGTCAGTAGAGAAGACATCTGATATTTGTTGAAGGCACTTCAAAGTTCCCAAAATTTGAAAGTAAATAGGAGAACTGATTAGTGAGTGACAGGCATATAGTCAGGGACAATCCATTAACCATTGTGTAGTTAAACATTCAAAAAGCATTTGATACAGTTTCCACCCAAGACTCCTGAGTAAATTTAGCAGTTAAGGGAAAGTAAACAGGTCGTCTTGTGGATCAGTAACTGGTAAAGAAAGAGAAAAAAGCAGATAGTGAGAATAAATGGGCAGTTGTCACAATGGTGGAATACAAAAAGTAGATTTTCCCAAGGAAATGTCTATTAATAGGGCATTAGGCCTGAGGAAGCTATGCCTCCCATTCTTATGGGGCTTTTAGGACCAGATGTTTCAGATGTCACTTGGAGTAGCGTGGTAGGACACAACACTTACCCCAAACATTGGTAAAAGAATGCAGGCAGTTTTTGCCAACACTGAGTATAACATTGTTACATGCCTGTGCATATGTGTGTTCTTATATGCACCTGAATTGCTGATACTTTGAGCCTATTAATATATGGCCTGGTCAGATAGATTATGTTTAATACACATTTAAATCACTCTGTAAGACATTTATGGTGGTTTACATACCTGATTATAAAGAGACTGCTGTTTGCTGTGGAAATGTTTGTAATATATAACTGCTTTTTGACATTTGTTGTATGTGTCTGTGGTTGTTTCTGATTTGGTAGCAACCATGTAATCAATATACTTCCCTGACCATCTCACTGGTATGGGCTAGTGGTATTAAATTGTATCTGCTTTAGGCAATTCTGTTTAATTTGGGAAGCAGGAGTCACTTAATCTCCATAACTGTAAACACTATATAGCAAGAACCCTATACTGCTGTGTGACTAGCATTAATCTTAAGAGATCCCATTAGCCAGAGCAAGTATAAATGCTGGCACCATCCAAGAGAAGCAGAGAGTTCCTTACATAATTTAAAAGGAACTGGTGATAACATGTTCATGCAGTACTGCTCAAAGTCCTGTGTGTGTCAATTTTTTATTTGTTTTTAAATGTTGCAGCTGCTGAACCTGCTATCATTTCATTAGGGCCTCATCTTATTCACACTTTCCCCCACTGTCTTCTGATACTATAGATGGATCTATGAAGTTGTTGGGGTTTTTTCCCCTGCTACATAAATACACATTTCAGCCCCTGGCTAAAACAGGGAACATCACTGTTTTAAAGGGGAAATGATATCCAATTCTGTCCTGCAGAGCCTCAAACACAACCAATAACAACTTCCTTCTATCATATTTACATAATAGCTAAGCACATTTGGAACAAGAAAAACAAATATTTTAGAGTATTTTAAAGGATTGAGTTCTGCCTATAAACAATGAACAAACCTTATAACTTCTGCTTCATGTTGTTGTTGTTATTGCTGTTAATGATAATAACAATAATCTTGCTTAAGATCTGAACTCAGTTAAGTCTATATCCTACTGTCTAGATAAAGTGAGTATACTTCCTTGTACTTGACTTTTATTTCAGTTCTGAGTGTGCCTGAATACATAACTAATACTGCCAAATTATCAGCACTGTACGTTATATGTAAGTATCTGAGAACAGCTCATACATGTTTCGATAATATGCTAAATGGTATGATCAGATAGTAATGGCTTTCAGAACCAGATACAAAGAGTTGGAGTCTTCCCATTGATTAGAGCAGTCTTTAGTTTTATCAGATTCATCTTCAGTGTTGTAAAAAGAGGGAAGTTGTATCCAATGTTAGACTAACTTAGGTCTATCAATTTCAATGTGTCCACTTTGGTGGAACTTATTTGAATATAACCTAAAAATTCCCTGGCGATAGCCCTTCAATGGAATTCTCAAAAAAAGTGTTCCCTCTTGGAACAGTTTTAAGGCACGTAAGTTTCCAGTTTGTATTAATTTGTTTTCACTGTAAATTCTTTGTAAAGCCACAACATAATTTCAAAGAGTAGCATCAATGCAGTCAACAGAAATGCATGTAAAACTATTTTAAATAATCTTCATGCTGATAACACCTCACCCCAAACTCCTAGATGATCTCCAGGTCATCACCTCTTACATCATATACATTGACTCAAACGATCAGATACAAGACCAAACATTTATTCCAGTGTGTAATTAGTTATTATGTTTGGGTTAAACACAGAATCACCTCAAAACCTAATCATGTAGCCAGATTCATTTATTTGTCTCTTATCTTCAAAGGCCAAAGAGGCACTAGAAATGTCTGAGCTTGCTTCCCAATATTTAGCAATTGAATGTATTTTTCTGTTGCTAATAAAAAGAACATGATATCCCTATTTTCTTTTTCAATTTGATTTAACACACAATGGAATTACCATTGGGAAAATACTTGCCAGTTTACTAATCCATCTACATATTTTCTGCCAAAGGTGCAATATACCAGGGCATGTTCACTAAACATTATGCCTCTATTCATTTGCATTTAGAAGAATTACACTACTGGATTGTTATTTTAACATGATTTAAAAAATAGTAATTGCATTTCAACTAGTTTTTGCTACTCTTTTACATATCCCTTTTCATTGCTTATGTGATAACTTTGTCATATTCATTACCCTTTACCTTTTCACACATGCAGTGCTGATTTTTGTAATCCCTTTTTTCAAAAAGAACAGTTCAAAATATATGGATGAAAAGCAAACCAGCTGGTGGATAGAAATTTTAGACTGTACGGCAAATTTGCTTCAACATTTTGCTTTAGGAGAAAGTTAGCAACCCTGTCAATGAACAATCCTTTTCATTTTAATAAAATCCATGTTTCCACAGAACAAACCAAAGAAACAACTTCGGCTTTCAATAGGGCAATGGAGAGAATTGCTTTTTCCTTAGTGTGTGGTGATTGCTAACTCAGTATAATAGCACTCAAGATGTTCCCCACTCTGTTCAGTAATATAATACCACACAGTCTGCCCTAAAGCATTATTAATTTGGCTGCTCAATCTGTGTCAGAATCTACCTCCTTCACTCTCTGTCAAATACCCAGCAGTATTTAATAGTATTTTATATTCGTGCACAATAGTAGGCTTCCAATATTCAGCATGCAAACCCAAATTGGTGTGTATTCTACACTACATATTTAGTATCTGATTGTTTTATTATATATCCAGTATCTGATTCTATAATAAATTGTCATGGAAACCACTAAATAACAAAACTCAGAAATTTTATCCCTATCACACCAATTAAAAGGAAACATAGTCTATGTGAATCTGGGATCTGAGCACCTTATGGATGGGATGACACATTCTTAGTGATTTCTTGTGACAGTAGTCAGTGGTACAGACTCACCACACCTTCCTGCCTCCCCACGCCACCGCCCATGACAGTCGTTTTGTGCTGCTCCCATGGTACTTCTATTGTTCTATGAGTACCAGCACAATTCTCATCATCCCTGACCACTGGTTCTGCTAGCTAGGAATGATGAGAGTTGTAGTCCAAAAACAGCTGGAGATCCAGGTTTGTGAAACCCTGGTGTGGATATTTCAGTTCTTTCAGTTACCCCTTCTTCTCTGGGGGTGGAAAGCTTTTAGTTATCCCTTCTTCTCTGGGGGTGGAAAGCCATCATTTTGTGGTTCACCTCAGAAGCCAAAATGTCTAAGGCCAGCCCTGACTCTAGGGATCTTCTTTTTACTTGAAATTTGGCAATGTGTGTATATCTTGTAATACCATTAACTTAAGACTCATAAAAGGGAGACAGAGGGACATAGGGATATACCAAACAATTTGTATCTGGAGAATGGACTTGTTCAGGATCAAGAAAGGAATATGTTTAGGGCAAGGTGGGGAGCACGACATATGTGAGCACCCTTACTTGATTTCTTTTATATATTCATTTTCATTTTAGTTATCCATTACTACTGTGTATTCTAATTACTCCATTTCCCCCCTATACTGCTGAACTTACTCTCTTCTTGATTATTTGTAAATGAAATGGCAGAAGTCATAAGGGCAGCATTTGTTATGTTTGCAGTCCTACTCAAATTCCTTGCCCCACCCTGCCCCTTCTCTTTCCAGATGATGGTGGTGCAGTGTGGCATGGATCACCTGACCTCCCAGTGGTTTAATTTCTGCTGCTTTCTAGGAGGGGGGGAGAGAAAGGGTAAAGTCAGTGTGACAGAAACACGTCTGCAGAAGCACTAGATGGTTTGATATAAGGATTTGTATATCACACATCAATTATATTCCCAGGTGGTTTGAGAAAGAATAGAATGTGAAAGCAGCAGCTGTGAAGTCCTCATATGTCCTAGGAATCACTTTTTTGAATTGATAGAGCAGTCAGGCCAGAGCACAGTTGATGCAGCATAACATTGAATCCCAGGAAAGCTCACACTGTCAAATTCTAATTTTTGTGACTTCAAAGGCATTTATTTAATGCTGCTCCTGAAATAGGTGACAAGAATCATCCTATCAAGTGAGTGATCCCTTCCAAATTAGAAACACTCATATTTCACTATATTCTGTATTCCGTGTTCATTTATGCTGTTCAAACCCTAGGGTTTGACATTTCAACAGAGTTCATTTCATCTCTCTTTTTGAAGGTCTACTTTTAAGACAAGTGTTATGAGAATTGTGGCTCTTTGCTTATGCCTAACTGTGAAAACAGGCATTGAAAGACAACAGTTTTATCTGAATGCATGTTTGATTATATGAAAGTAGCTATGAATTTTATAACACGGTGTGATTTGTACAAAACTAAGATGTTGAAAATGAACCAGATGCTGACCCTTTCCTTTTTATCGGACTCTTCCTTTTTCAATATACTTTTATCCCATCCTTGCATGCTGTGATTTTCCACTAACCTATGATACATCTTTCTCCGAGGTTCTCAGGCAGCCAGTGTTCACAGTGAGAGTTCTCACTGTTGTTAGCTTCTCTGTAATCCACAGGGTACATGACATGCTGTGTTTCTAAAAGCAGAAGGTAGCCTTCACTTTGAAGGAAGTCAAGTAAGGTGTAGTTATGATCACTGTTTCCTTTCATTGGTTTCTATAATTGGTCTGGCTAGGTCTACAGCCATGCATTTGTTTTAATCTGAATGATTTAATATATTGTGCAATGCAACATCACTTAAAGGTAATTTAAGTTATTCCTCCTTTAACAATGGTAATCATTATAGTATGATTATTATAGTAATTGAAGGAAATAGTAATGCACATATTCATTCATTTAAGGGACACATTAACATAATCCAAATATAATCAAAATAATTTCATATTAATCTATGATAAAAGCATCTGTTAGAATTGTGAAGTAGTCTCCATGCAATCAAAAAAGATTTATTACTATTTCTGCCTGCAACTGGAAAACCAGGCAAATGAAAGGACAGGCCACACACAGAGACAGCTGGGTGCAAACTAGCCACAATGTTATTGATAAATCTTATGCTATATATTTGGTAGAACGCAGTCATTATACTGCTCTAGCACCCCAGTTGCTGACAAATCAGCTGTGCTGCTAACTGTACAGGGGAAAATTATCCCATCAACCTGGCTTGAAATAGCTCCATCAAATAAATTCTACGTAGGGCTGCCCTTGGACCTATCCTAGGGTTGCCATATTTCAAGAAGTAAACCTCCAGACAAAAAAAAATTGGGCTTTTTGGGGAAAATTGTCCAGAAAAAGTTGTTTTTGGGGGGAATTAGGAAAATCTGGACGTATGTCAACAGAATGTAGTAGGGCAAAAGACTGACAGCATATTACAGTCAGTTAACAGTCAGTCAGTTTGGTTTATTGTATTTAGCAAGTGGCAATTATACACATAAAAAATAACAGGAATACTGCCGCTTGACCCCATATATCACTGAGATCAACTGGAGAAGCACTTTTAAGTCGCTGTCCATGGTGCAAAGGCCTGACAGGCCTCAACTAGAAGTCAAGCATTTAGTGTTGCCAGTCTCGTGTTGTGGAACACTTTTCCAGCAGAGATTTATGGATATCCAATGAACCTGAATATTGAAAGATTTAGGACAGGTAAAAGAAAGTACTTCTTCATGCATAGTTTAACTATGGAACTCACTAACATAGAAGGCAGTGATGACCCTCAACTTGAAAGGGGGAAAAAAGATTAGACCACTTCATTGAGTAGAGGGCTATCAGAGGCTAATAGCCACGACTGCTATGTTCTACCTGCAGAGTTGGAGGCAGCAAAGTTTTCAAATACCAGTTGCTAGAAAACACAGGAGGGGATAGTACTCTTGTGCTCATGGTTCTGTTTGCTGATTTCCCACTGACAACTGTTTGGCCACAGTGAGAACAAGATGCTGGGTTAAATAGGTAATTGCTCTGATCCAGCAGGCTCCTCTTATGTTCTTATTCAGCAGCCATCCTCACTTCTGACTTCCAGGTGTTTCTTGAATACTTTTTTATGGCAACAGGCTTTTGCAGTTGCTTAAAGTTTTCTTGATGATTGTTCTGGGTGGCATTCTAAGTTTTACTCACAGTAAACCTGATGAAATTAATGGACCTAACTTAGTCATGTTCAATAATTTCAGTGGGTCTACTCCGAGTAAAACCTAGTTGAATACCACCCTCTGTACTACTTTTAATCATTTTTTATGATTTTTTATTGCTGTGCAACTCTCTGGTATTTTGTGGATGTATATAATATCAGTATATAATAAACTTTGTATGTTTATTTATTTGTTTGTTTTAGAAATCTCCACATTTCTCGTTTTCTCCATTGTTTCAATTTTTGGATGCAGTTTTTCTTCTGTGACTTTGCTCAAATTAAGAGGGAAATGGATTAATATATTTTCTATTCTGCTACTCTTTTCTACTCTGCTACAGTTGTTTGAAGATGTAGCAGTTTCAGGGATATTACAGATCCTCTCTTGAAATAGACTTCAGTGACTTTCTCTGTGTCTTGCCCTGTCCTCAAACTTTTTCTAAACAGGGAGGCAGTGAAGTGAAAACTGTAAACTCAAATGGATTAACCTAAAACTGGCAAGATAACTGGCTGTTCATTTAGATTTTCATTACCACTGGAGAATCTCCATGTGCCATTTGGATATATTATTTTTTGCATCTAGCTTTCTAAATCACACCAGATTAAGAACCAATTCTTCACATGTTCAACTTTGGCACCAGACCATGTTCATTGGTCTGGTGCCATCATCAGGGTATCTTAGAAAAATATATAATCTGTTGCCAATAGGAATTTTCAATGCAAATACACCATGTTATTTCTTTCATTTCTATAACAATAGCCATGGGATTAATACTGTCCATTTCCCACTAACCTACTTTGTCCCATTCTGTCTTTAAATTATTCTGCTTAGTTGGTAAAAAGGAGTATGTTGATTATTGTTCATGCAGCCCAAGTGAAATGACTTCCTATTTTCCTCAGCTTAGGCTGTTAATTATATTTGCCATTTGTTATTTATATTGCCTTCTTGGAAAGCTTGTGGAGATCATTTATCTCTTTCACAATATTATCCTTTCACATACTGCAAACACTGAGCTTTTTCCTCTTGCCTTTTAGAGAAAGACTTGAATCAACAATTGCATTGGACTGCTTTCCCCCTTGTTTATGCATTAATAGTGTTGTTGTCGTCTTTCTACTCCAAGCAGAGATGAATATCTGAGAAGAACTGGTATCTTTTTGGTTACCAAACCAGTTGTGGGGAGTGGAGTTGCCTTGTGAGCTCTCCTAAAAGCCTGCAAACATCCCTTCCCAAAAATCATTATGATTAGAGTGTCCTGGGAAAATAATTCACTGCAATTAAAACCTGGACCTGTCCACCCGGACCTCTCCCATCTCTCCCTTTCTCTCTCCCAACGAGTTCAGAATATTGCCATAGTCAGCTTAGCGACTCTTTTAAAAAATTGAGTCGTAATTTTTCATTGTTTGTGGGCACCAGTATCCTCTGAGTGATTTGGGACTGATTTAAAACAAGATGCCTTCTCTATGACATAATCCAACTCTGGCAGGTGAATTCACCTCACCTGAATTACCCTTGTTTTCCTCATAATTCTGGCTGCACAGAGCTTGTGTGCACCTTTGTTACATACCTATTTACTATCATTACTCACCTTTTCACTAGCCTTACTCAAGGCTATCCATATGCTGCAGTTAGCGGAATATAAACATTAGTAATGCAACAAAATTTTAGTGGGAGAGACCATTCAAACCAGACCATTCAAAATTTGGGCTTACTGTAAATGAGGTTAATCTACTACTCCTGATGTTACTAGCCATCATCTCCAAGAACAGTAACCATCAACAGGTAGGACACAAGCTGGGCCTGCCTGGCTCTGCCTTGGCCTTGAAATAATGGTCCTCAGCATGGGAGAATCACTGGAATATTTGCAAACCTTGAATTCTTGAAAAATTCACCTTTGGTTCTTTCATATTTGGCAGAAATGCTTACAAAGCCCAGATGATTTTTTCCCCAGTAGGCAAGAGGGATGGGCTTTTCCAGTAGTGGGCAGTATGTGTGGGCAGTAGTACACACTTGAACTCTGGTCAGTTGTATGGCTGCTATGTGCTGAGAGATGGAGGAAGACACAAGTTTGGCACAGTGCATATTCACTGGCAAGAACCTCAGAATGGCCCTGCCAGTGTGTTTGCACCACACCAGCCCCATTGCCAACTTACACCACCCCAGGCAAAATTCTGGTAAGCAGCAGTGATATGACCAAAAAGAGATGAGGTGAGCACCGCTGCTTTGTACATTACTAATCGGCACAAAAATGTATTGGGTGCAGAATTCAGCAGTCTGAAAAACTGAAGTATTCACTTTAAAGCAAACTTCTGGTGCTAAATATTGTGCATATAATCTTGAAAGGTATGTGAGCATTGCCTGGTGAAGCATCAGAAGTTATGTGGTGGGGTCATAGTATACATAGACAGATCATAGTATGGACACTAAGTGACCTTCATGTGTCATTGCCCCAGCTTGTGACAAGTAAAAGCAGGATTTATCATACAAATAACTGCTACATTCACATACTGTCCATTGATTGCAGAATTTTGCTTTTCTTGCTATGTTATGCATTTTTAATCTATTTATTTTTTGTTTATCATATATGAAAAGCCCTGGCTGAGCATTAACAGATTAATCAGGGGGGACGTTGTTGTTTGAAAAAGCTTGATCTAATGCTAGTTTCCTAGTTAAAAGTTGTGTATTGATTAATTTCTCATTTATTTATTTTTTGTATCAATGTACTTCTGCATAGAACTTACACTGACACATCCCCATCTTCTGCCAAAACCTTTTATTGTTAAATCAATTATAACTAGTGATCAGCTTGTCAGCTTTTTAAACCGAGCTCTTTAGAACAATCAATCAATTTCCTGAGAAATAGAATTTAATCACTGAAAACATAAATGCTTCTTTAGCTAAACGTATGATTACTGCTAAGTCTAATTTAATTGTTTCTTTAAGGAAACAGGAGTGGTGCTTCTAGTTCTGAACTGGCTCTTTGTACTTGCTATTTAAGATAGGTATAAAGCTACCCATTGGGTCCATTCCATCTCTGATTTTGCTTTCTCATAATACTAAAATTTATCAATGCCCAAAGGTTGCTTCCTTAGAATATATACAATATATATTCCACATTATTAGCCTTTTTCTTGGCCTCTCACCTTGGATTTCCATAGATAAGACTTATATGCAGAAGTGTGTAGATACCATAATCTGATTTTTCAGCATAAAAACATTGTCCTAAAACAGAGCTAACTACAGCCTAGTTACAAATGCCCTGCCTGAAGGGAAGGAGGATAGGAAAAGGGAGTAGCAGGCCTTGACTCAGGCCTTACCTTTTTCGGACCCAGGACCCACTTTTATCCCAAACATGTATGTGGGAAACTATTTCTTAATCTTTTACTGTATATTTTCATGGTGGTAGTGCTCCTGTTGCAACCAACCTTGAATCAGGCCATGACCCTCTACTGGTTCTTCACTCACCAGTTGAAGACCAGTAGCATAGAGTAAGCTGTGCAAGTATTGTAAATGGTGGTAAATGCAATGGAGCTCAAAAGAACTTTGTGCGCCACAATACTATGTACCCAATTGGCTTTTGATAGATGTGAATGATGTGAAGAACAAATAAAATCCATTTAGATCACGGCAGTACATTCTATACAGATCAAATTGTTAATACTAGCCAATCAGAGAAGATTAAATAAACACTTCTATAGTCCCTTCACAAGGATCTTCCCAAAAAATTGCCAGGGATGTTTTCCAAATCAGAGAACAATTTTCTTGAAAGAAGTTCCTGCTCCCTTTCAGCTCTGCCTATAAATAAAATATTAAAGCCATTATAACGGCTTTCAACTCTAATCCTTATCAGTTGAATTATGTCTGTAGAAAAATTAGCAAAGTGTCCACCTAATGAAGAATATGACAAATTCTGTACAATTAAAAATAAATTCTACATACACCCAAGCATGCACTCTGACATACTGCCATGTAGCCGTAGATTTGCAAGGAAACATGTTTGAGCACCAATTATGAAACACTGCTATGGTTGAGCTTGCTGCCAAATATATTTATTTATTTTTAATTTGCCAGTTTTAATTCCACTATATGGTATTTGAGGTGAAGATAAATGTTTCTTTGCTGTTATATTTTCATACTGTAGCAGCACGCATAAACCCCTTTCATTTGGGGATCTGTGAAAAATGCCAATAGCCTCTTCAGCACATGTGGGTTCTATTTTAATGATGACAATACAGAGCATAGACCAGCCCCTTTCTGAGTTTAATGAATGTGGAGTTGAATCACTGTGCACATTGCTTTCCACACACTTGCACGTGTTAAAGAGGGCCACTAGACACAAACTATTATCTGTCACTTTCTGAGCTGTGTTTTTCTGAACATCCCAAAACTGACCCCAGAATCCAGTCTAACAGAAGTGGCAATTTTGCCAAGTACAGTTTGACATGCAGAAATGAGAACAAAAGCCAAAAACCTACACTACTGAAATCCCCTCTTCTAAAGTGGAGAAGGACTGTCGGCTCAAGGAGAACTCCAAAGTCTGCATGCAAAAATTCCAAATTCAGTCGCAGGTACGGCTGGAATGAATCTTTTCTGAAAAGAGGACATTATGTTGCCTGCCAGTCATTACAGATAAGTACTTTGGCTTGACCCGACATAAGGCAATTTCCCAAGTATCTAAACAACCATTAAAGGTCCCAGAGACCTGAATTTATCTTATGTATTACATTTCTTACCTCTTTCTGTTGATCATCTTGTTGTTGCTCAACACTGGAATTCTTGATGGTTTTAGAGCAGAGTTTCTGGGTGAAGGGTTTACTCTGAGCCTTACTCTCTGGGCCCTGGGGCAGGATAGGGGTCACCCTTGAGGCTAAACTGCTTCATCAGCAGAAGTGATAAGAGCCTCAGGCAGGGAAGTGCAGCAGCACAAGCCTTCCTACTCACCTTCATGGGAATGGGAGGCAGGCTGGAAAGTCATGTCTCCAGTTCCTGTAGGCAGGGGTTTTAGTCTCCTTAGAAACTGCATTGGTTCAGGTTTGCTCCCACACCAATGGTGCTTTCCCTCCACAGGGGTTTTACTCTTAAATAACATGACCTTAGTTAAATCCAGCCTCTCTGCCCATCTCTTTATCTGGCCATCTGATCACAAAATGTCCCGGGGCCCTACGTTCACCATATACGTTACATTTCCTACCTCCTTGCTTCAGTCTTGTTCCTCAACCCTGGAATTCTTTTAGAACAGAGTAAAAATTTGTGTACATAATTAAAGCATACATTTGGATACAGGGATGCTGAAATTATCCATAATTTCCAGGTTCCAAAGTGAAAATTGCATATTCATAGCTGGAAATACATAAGTGTCCTGAACGGGCAACAGGTTTATGAGTATTAGTATTGAATATCCACACACACACACACACACACACAGAGAGAGAGAGAGAGAGAGAGAGACCTTAATTGTACAAGCTGTTGCATATGTCATTCACAAAAAATATTCAGATCTGTGTTTGTTTATATTGCCATCTTTCATTCTGAATAGTGAACAAGATGTACAATTAAGCCAACTGCACATTGTGATCCATGTGGTGGATCACAATGATTCAGATCTGTACTGTTGTCTGTGCTTTTGAAATGGGAGCATGATATGTAGTTGCCATATATGTATTTAATGTATAGCAGTAAGTGTCTTTTATTTCCCATGTGCAATAAGGCAAAAAAACCTCATCCATAATTGTAATCATCTCTTGCATGTAACACCCCTGATCCAGACACAAAAAGCAAAACTTTCCATCCATTTCAGTGCCAAGGAAGACTCCACATCTGACCCAGCACTTGAGTGGATGACAGCATTCCTGTCACACTTTTACTCTTTGTGATTCTCTACTCCAAGCATGCCATAGCTGATAATTAGAGCTTAATGTGTGTATTTATAATAGTCCTCTAAAAACATTGCACAACATATGTTACAAAACCATGTTCATTCAAAAGATTAATTAGCTTCATACAGTTCTGAAGCTGAACTAGAACTGACTATTTGAGGAGATGGTAACATGCTTAACTGAAAATAGCTTGCAAGTGCCAGGATGACAACAGTGGGGCTGTATGTACATATGTTTCAGAGAGATTTCCCTTCCACAAGGCATTTAGCTGTCTTGCAACTATTAATCAGCTCAGGTCCTAAAGCATCTGCTTTCAGATTAATTAGAGAGAATCCAGGAAATAATTCAACTAAATGTAACTCTTGTGTAAGTGTGTTGAAGGCAATTAAGAGTAAGTATAGTCATTACTGAGAATGCCAGGAAGTGTGCCAAAGGGCTGGAAAGTTATAAAACTCTCTGCTGATTCTCTAGTTAGAACAATATATCCATAATTGTGATCAGGAACATGCAGAGTTCAAATTCTCAAAACATGGCACAAACGAGAATTTAGAATGAAGAGAAGAATGGGAAAATAGGAACTGTCTCCTCTTTGAAGGATCTTTTTATCCTGTGGTTACTGTTGACTAAGGTTACCAGATTTTTTCCAATGAATCTGGGGTCACTTTTCAACTTCAGTAGGAATGAATGGATTTTGTCAGGGAAGTGATTTGTACATCCGAGGACTGTCCCCGGGAAATGGGGACGCCTGGTAATCTTACTGTTGACAGCTCTCCAGCTAAGGGGTATTATTTGCCTATATTAGTATCCTTCTTCATTTTGAGGCATTGTGGTAAGTATGGAAGGGAAGTGCTTCTTACCAAGCCACTAGAGAGCCTGGTTGAGACACGTTGCTAAAGCTCACAATACCAGTCTAGAGCACTGGTCTGAATAGGGAAGCTCTTCAAATCCTTAAATGAAAAGTCTTGCTTGTTCTTTTTCTTTTCAATAGTGAAACCTATTAAAGCTCCTTGCAAAAACTTATTGAAAAGATGACACAGGAAGAGTATCAGCCTGTATTTTATTTTATTTCAGTACACTAAGACATTTGGCAAGGAGGAAAGAGTCCAAACTGCATTTTTTTAAAACTCCCCACCACCACCAACTAATAATCTGCCATTATCTTGGACTTGCTACACAGAAGTTATTCTGACTGCCCCCCCCCCGCCCCGTGTCCTTACACACATTTTAGGAACACAAGAACAGGGAAGAAACAGAAATTTTGTTTGTTAGTTTGTTTCATTAAAATAGTTTTAAACTACAGTAAGATATAGCAAGATGATACACAACGTACTTAGTAAAATCAGGAAATGTATCCATAAAACAAAACTTAAAACATCAATATAATATGAATACAGTCATACCTCGGGTTAAAGTCGCTTCAGTCTGAGCATTTTCAGGTTGCGTTCTGCGGCGACCCGGAAGTAACAGAACGGGTTACTTCCGGGTTTCACCGCTCGCGCATGTGCAGACACTCAAAATGACATCACGCGCATGCACAGAAGCGGTGAGTCGTGACCCGTGCACACGCATACACACAGACGCGGGTTGCATTCTGCTCAGGATGCGAACAGGACTCCAGAACAGATCCTGTTGCATCCAGAGATACCACTGTATATATATATATATTGGTTGGTGAACAAAAGAAATGCATATTGTGAAGGCTTGTCTAAACAAGACAGTTTTCAGAGGACATCTAAAAGAAGACGGGGATGGTTTCTGCTGAACCTCTACAGGTAGGGAGTTCCACAGGGCAGATCCTGCCACACCAATAGCTTGGTCCTAGTGAAGGCCAACTGAACCTCAGGGGCATGAGGTACCACTAGAAGTGCCCCATTATAGGTCATCCATCAGGGCAGCCAAGGCTGATTTGGTCCCAAACTGAGACCTGATCCCAATAATCAGTCTCTCTCAGGAATGTCTACTGTTGTTTTGCGATGACCCTCTTGATCATCTTCCTCAGAAAATATTTGTGACCAGGTGATAGTTGTTACATTCCACTGGGTCCAGAGCTGGCCTTTTCAATAGTGTCCACACTATCATCTCATTTAAGGCAGTAGGTACCACTCTCACAAAAGGAAGCATTCACTCCCTGGACCCACCTCGATTCTCCCTGGATTGATTTCACCAGCCACGATGGGCAGGAATCAAGAGGGAGTGTAGTTTGATGTACCCCTGCAAATTACCTTGGTTCTTATCCTTACTGAGGTCTAGATATCACTGAGGAACTAAAATTGTCTGGCCTATATAATTTCAAGCAACAGGAGAAAGGCCACATACAAAACTACATGTCAAGGAGCACATGAGAGGTATCCTTATGGTTCACCAAAGACCTATGTATTCCAGAATCATCTAGATGCCTCTGGGAAACTCGCAAGCTGAACATAAGAACAACACTTTCCCACCTACTCCCGCACTTTGTACATATAGCAACCATGACTTGTAGATACTGATAGACTTAACCTGCTTGGGTTTGATGACTTCTAGCCTGGCACTCCCTCAGGCTTGATGATTTTCTGTAGCTCTTTACAGGTGTTCAGACTCTCCATTGCATGTTCAGTGAATATGGGAAGGGGGAGCATTGCATCAGCACACCATTGGGATTGGTAGGGTGGAAGGCAGAGAAGCCAACAAAAAGTGGAGCCAGAGTCAGTGACAGCAGAGCCAACTAATTCTGTCCCCATTCTTCTCCCTGCTGAATTTTAAAAGATCAACACCAAGTCTAATGGGGAGGAAGCTGACAGGAAATGCCACACCTGAACTGAATGTAAGAAGGAAGGCAGGTGAGGTTCTCTGATGGCAACTCTGATGGTTGGTGGACCAGTATTGAGCCTCTACATCAAATTCCCTGCTGTTTTAGGGCTTCGAATTTCAAATCATTTCTGAACACCTTTCAAAGGCATCCCTATATGGGATGGATTTTTAAAATATTACTATGCCGTGTATGATAATGGTTGGAGCTGCCTTTTCCAGGAAGAAACTCCTGGAAACAGACAGGCTTAATTAAACAAACTTAAATGGCCATATATGTCACCCATACACACAAATCACTGCATGATTTGGCAGTGGCCAAGTGACAAACTGTCCTCAGTTGCTCCAAAACCGTTGTGTCCTACCACCTTCTTGACATGAGAAGCACAGATGTAGATGAGACCTCAGAGCATCAAATAGCAACAAATGGTCCTTTGTGCAGTCTGCTTAGAACCATTACATTGGCATGATATTTTTTGTGTGGGCGTAATCTCTGTACTCAGCTGAATGACAATAAGGAAGTTTTAACAGCTAAGGCGAAGAACTGCATTGCTTAAAATATCTGAGTGTACCACTGTACTAAAGTAATCCCTTAAGATGTAATCACTTTTTTTAAAAAAAGCGTTTTCTCCAGTCTGGTCCCATTTTATTAAACTTGAAACATTGTCGTCAGATTTTTTCAAAGCATGTATGTAGTTTAAAATTCTTTCTTTGCTTTATTTATATTATGTTCAGCAGGGGAAGTTCACACTTTATTTCTTAATCAAGTGTTTCTAATTCTTCCATAATAATGATGGAATTCATTTAAATATATTAAAATCTGCAATAGATTTCAGTAGTACTTAAGAACTGACTTTCATCTTTGACATAAATCTATCTGATTTTCTGGATCTTATTAGGCACCTCATGATCATATGAGAGCCCCTTATTCAAAAGTCAATCCCACACGGGTAGGGCTACATCTGAATCACACAGCTATGGGGATGGTGCTTTCAGCACAGATTTTCAATGGAGCTGGCACCCAGGCATTCAGATTTATATAATGTGTTGGTAAAACAAGCAGAATAGTGGAACAGGCATGATCTCACAATACGTATATTAATTCTGTGGTGATACTTGTTGCATATTCAGTTGGAGGGCCTTCTGTCTTGGATACTTTAGACGAGATTCCTGCATTGCAGGGGGTTGGTCTGGATTTCCCTTGGGATTGATTCCAATTCTATGATTCAGCCCTTGACATCTTGAGACCAGCATAACAATATTTTATCTTTGAGCCTAATCTGGACTAACTGCTTGAGGTTTTCACCTTCTTCATATGCAAAACACCACTAACAACTGAATCATAATAAAAAAATCCTTCCAGTAGCACCTTTAAGACCAACTAAGTTAGTTCTTGGTATGAGCTTTCGTGTGCAAGCACACTTCTTCAGATACACTGAAACAGAAGTTGCCAGATCCTTCTATATAGTGAGAAGGTGGGGAGGGGTATTACTCAGAAGGGTGGTGGGAATGGGAGATTGGCAGATAGCTGAGATGAGGCTGCTGACGACTCTTAACGACTGTAATAGGTCTTACAGGAAAAGGCAAGGGGTGAGAAGGTGAGAAATGGCTTAGTCATGTATAATGGGATAAGAATCCAATGTCTTTGTTCAAACCAGGTCTCTCCATGGTTTTAAGTTTGGTAATGAGTTGCAATTCAGCAGCTTCTCTTTCCAGTCTATTTCTGAAATTCCTTTGTAGTAAAACAGCTACTTTGAGATCTTGTATAGAATGTCCTGGGAGATTGAAGTGTTCTCCTACTGGTTTCTCTGTTTTGTGATTCTTGATGTCAGATTTATGTCCATTTATTCTTTGGCGTAAGGTTTGGCCTGTTTGTCCAATATAGAGAGCTGAAGGACACTGTTGGCATTTGATGCCATACACAATGTTAGATGATGAGCAATTGAATAGTCCCGAGATGGTATGTGTGATGTTGTTGGGGCCAGTAATGGTGTTGTCCGGGTGTATGTGGCAGCAAAGTTGGCATCTGGGTTTATTGCAGGCTCTGGTGCCAGTGTCCGTGTTAAGTCTGGTTGTAGTATTATTGTGGGTTAGGAGTTGTTTAAGATTGGGTGGCTGTCTGTAGGCAATGAAAGGTCTTCCTCCCAGAGCTTGAGAAAGAGAACTGTCATTGTCCAGGAGAGGTTGTAGATCTCTGATGATGCGTTGTACTGTTTTAACTTGGGAGCTGTATGTGATGACTAGAGGTGTTCTGTTATTTTCTTTTTTGGGTCTGTCTTGCAGCAAGTTCTCTCTGGGTATAAGTCTGGCTCTGTTGATCTGTTGTCTAACTTCATCTGCTGGGTATTTTAGTTCTGAAAAGGTTTGCTGTAGATCTCTTAGGTGAGAGTCTCTGTCTGTAGTACCTATCTGTAACTGAACCTATCTGTAACTGAATCATATTTATGTGTGGAATGACTATACATTAACTGGTGCAATTATTCAAGTAACTTATCAACCACAGAGCCTAGGACTTGCCGATCAGAAGGTCAGCGGTTCAAATCCCCGTGATGGGGTGAGCTCCCGTTGCTCGGTCCCTGCTCCTGCCAACCTAGCAATTCGAAAGCACGTCAAAGTGCAAGTAGATAGGTACTGCTCCGGCGGGAAGGTAAACGGCGTTTCTGTGCGCTGCTGTGGTTCGCCAGAAGTGGCTTAGTCATGCTGGCCACATGACCCGGAAGCTATACGCCAGCTCCCTCGGCCAGTAAAGCGAGATGAGCGTCGCAACCCCAGAGTCAGTCACGACTGGACCTAATGGTCAGGGGTCCCTTTACCTTTACCTTTACATGGTTAATCACTGGGAATGGCAACAATTTGGGACACCTCAATGCCCTCTTTTTTGCAGCCTCATGTTACCAAATCCTTATCAGGGCTCTAGTTTAGCATAAAGTAGTTTTTTATACCTTTCATGGATGTGCTTTATGCATGGAGAGATATAAGTATATTCACAGTTGCTACATTTTTAAAAACATCTGTTCATAGGCATGCTCAGAAAAATTGAAAAGAGCAAGTATAAGAAAAGGCCTGCTGGATCAGGCTAATGATTCATCTAGTCCAGAATCCGGTTTTCCACAGTGGTCAACCGGAATCTTTAACATGTTTATCTGGAAGTCAAATGATACAAAATGGGGAAAGTAAGTCCAATAACTCACCTTTGGGGTTGTGTGCAGTGGGATTTATCCTAGGTAAGTGTGCATTTATAGCTTCCTTTTTTTACCTTAAATCTGGCTAGTGCACCACTTAGCATTGCCGCTGTTGAAAAAGTCTGTTGTGAAAGAAATGAACAGACTAATTTAAAATGAAGAAGGCTGAAGGTCATTTCATAAACAGAAAACTCAAAGTGGAAAGTGGCTGTCCTTTATATATGAATATATTTCTGAAGTGAAATGCATACTAGGATGCTAAAGGAGCACTTCATAAATGGTACATTCACATCAAGCACTTATCTAGGGGAAAATGCTATTATTAAAAGGAATATTGATGAGCTAGATAAAACTTTGAGTGCATATGCAAACAAATGTGATTTTCTTTCCCTTTTATTTTTGAGTACACATTATATTAATACAGTTTATATGAGATGCTGGTATATTTTAAATCTGTTGCCTTGACAGATCCCCTCCCACGATCACATTTTAATTTATTTTCTCCTTGTGTGATAAGTCGTACACTGCATATGGGATACCAGAAAATTACCAGAGGTATATAGAGGAGGAACATATTCTAAATATGATGGAATGGTGCAGTTGCAGTTTTAGTCATTGTGTCTATCTGAATATCTTTAATGCCTTAAGCTTCTGAGCAGATGCACTATAAATCTTTTTCAAAATGTCTTTCCTGATATCTATTGTATCAGTCAGCTGAGTTATTTAATATTCTACTAGTCTACACAGCAGACACATTTACAATTATTGTATTCGCCCTAGAGCATTTTATGAAGTTGGAGATCATGAAAGATTATATAACTACTTTATTATACTGTAGGACTTAAAAACTAAGTATATTTTACCTTTAAAGCAAATACATACCACTTGTCGGGATGCCGTCAAATTGCTTTGTTTTAAACGATGTCTGTGTAACAGAGAACATTGCTTCCTGTAGTCTGGGAGGGAAAATGGCTAAGCCAGTGGTGGCCAAACTTGGCCCTCCAGCTGTTTTGGGACTACAACTCCCATCACCCCTAACTAACAGGACCAGTGGTCAGGGATGATGGGAATTGTAGTCCCAAAACAGTGGGAGGGTCAAGTTTGGCCACCACTGGGCTAGGCCATTGGCAAAGTGACAGGTTGTCATTTTGACTCCTGTGTACACATGAGATACAGTGGAAGCCTCCTCTTGAAAGCTTCCAACTATTTGCTTGCCATTTCTTTGCCTCATCATAATTCCATTGTGTTATTCTGCAAGGGATCTGTTACTTGTACTGGTTTAAGGTCTCTTTAAGAAACATTAAATTTTGAAGTAACATTCAGCTTCGCCTGTTTTTAATAACATGCTACAATGATGAAATCATTGTGACTTTTGTTCTATGATTGTCTCAGAGTTAATGCTGTACATGCATATGCAACTAAAGATTCAAACTTCTATATGCATATTTATATTGGATGTGCTAAATTTCATTGTCAACCAATGGCTTGCTAGCTGAGTTTAACATGGGAAGAAACTGGAGGCTTTGCACAGGTGCCTTCTTCATACTCACATTTGTGGAGCAACATGCAGTTTCCATCATGGGGAAATGGGCCTTGCTAAGAATACATCTGGAAGACAGTAGGGATTGTTGGAACAATAATATCCCCAGAGTGTAGATTGCACCACAGAGCAGGAATTCCGTATTTACGCAAATATAATGCGCCGTTGAATCTAATGCACACCTTGAAACCAAAAAAAGTATTTGCTATGTCAGCAGTGTTTTTCAAGCTTGCAATCGAATCTTATGCACCATCAAATCTAATGCACGCTCTAATTTTGTGACATAATTTGACCAAAAAAGTTGTGCATTGCATTCGAGTAAAGATGGTAGCATCTTGACAAGGAAGCATTAATTCACCAAATTCAGAATAAAATACATAGTGAGTAAGTAGGCTTCAAAATCAGGTAGATAAATATACCTAAATTATAGCCCAATCTGGTTAATTTCTATCATAAAAAATGTATTTGGTACTTTTCATATATCTACAAGAAATACAGTAGGAAAATGGTGATATTTTATTCCATGTATGTTTCAAATAAAAGATGAAATTTTATGAATTTCAAATACATACATTTTCAATACTCTGTTAGTAGTGTAACACCAGACTGAATATGCATGGTGATATATTCAGCCCCTTGGCACCTTTAATGTTGACTATATTTTATTTTAGTATATGAATTCTTCCATAAATGTGCTGACTAAAATAATTTTAAAATGAATGAAGTGCAAAGATCAAGTAAATTATCTTTGCTGCACATAGTGATAAGCTGCATTGGCAATGTAAACCAAATTGATTAATGCAAAATATAGATTTCTGTGGCCTTGAAATATCTCTGATTCAGGAATGCTTCTAAGAGTTTTTCCATACAGATTTACAGCCTATGATTTGCCCACCAGAGTTGATTCATATTTTATTATGCTTGCAAACCAGAAGAAGAATTTTAAAGAGTCAGCTATCTTAAAGTTTTACCCCTTTTTTGGTATCACCATCTTACTACTCATTTATTCATTGTTAGCTTGTTTTAAATGAGAACTATAGGAATCAGAATTATCCCCATTTAATGACTGCCCAAACACTCTCCCATGATGTGCTGACATTACACAGTTCAATTTATTATGGATATTATTTCCTTGCCAGCGCCACAGCATGTAACCATATCTCCCAACTCATAGCTGAATAGGGCAGTTACTTGTGCATTGCCAAAAATGGAAATTCAACACCCCAAAAGAGGACAAAATAAGAATCAATTTGCATAAAATGTGTATACGCTAATTTGTAGGTGTAAGCGCAATTTAGAAGAAAAAAAATATCATATATTTTAAATTGAAATACATTGCATCTCACCATAATGAGGAAGACTAAATAAGTGAACACTATTCCAGTTCAGTCTGCTGTGCAGGAACTAAGCGTTGATAGGCAAATTCAAGACACTTGACCTACCATAGGGTTCTTTATCTTTAAACTCCATGTGGACTGAGCACCCCTTCAAATAGAGGACTGCCCTATAAATGGAACAGTGTGATATTTAAAGTGTGTTCTAGGTAACCCCAACATTCCTAGGAAGCTTTACAGCTTTATCAAGGTCAGTACTGATGGACATATTTTGCTAGAAAGTAGGGCTGGGATCTAACTAAACAAGATGCTAAATGTATTGCCAATCACTTGTTTTTTTGTTACTGTTACTCCATTAAGCATGGAGGTGATCTTTATAAGAACCACAGTGAAAGCTTTGAATTAATTAATATATCAATTAAGACTAGAGTATACTGCTAAGTTGCTTATAAAAAATTCAAAATCAAGGTGCGCAATCCAACTTAAATATAAATATCCCTAGTTAAAATACACAATAAAACAGTGTCATTAAAACAATGTAAGTCAAAACACCAAAGCAATAAAAATAATGCCTGTATAAAGAGGAGTGTGTTTATACCTATATATAAGTTAGCAGAATACCAAAACAGATGGGCTGTCTTATATTTCAACAGGGAGAGCTTTCCATGACACTGGCACACCAGTGAAACAGTCTGCCTCCATTACCAAAAGCCCATAATCATCAGGCCATAGCATGATTTATTAGTTTCCATTTCTTTATCTCCATACCCTCCACAGGCAGTGGAGAGGAAGTCAATCTTTCAAGTAACCTGCTCCAGAGTTGTTTAGGGCTTTGTATGTAACAAGACCTTCAAACGGACTTGGTAGCTAATAGGTAGACTGTGCCAATTCCTTGACACCGATGTGATAAGTGCTTGGTAAAGGCCACTACTTCTCACATGGGATGTGGCATTCTATACCTCTGGATCAGCCATAAGGGAAGCCCCAAATAGAGCTCAATAGAGTGGTCTAAATGTCAACTTACCAGTGCACAAGTCATAGGGCCCAAGCTCAGGAATGCACCAGCTGAAGCTGGTGATAGGTGGTCTTGTCCATGAAGCCCACTGACTCTGGACCTCTATGAAGAAATATGGTTATAAAAGCACCTCTACACTGTACACCTGTTTGGGGAGTACAACTCCATATGTGTAGAACAGGCAAATCCCCCATTTCCCAGACCTGGAGCCATTCACCCAAAGTGAGTCTCATAGCATTATTCAGTGTATTGGTCCTCATCCAGCCCACCACTGTGTACATATCTGCCCTTCCCTCCCTAGCCAAGATCTCCATTACAATTCTAAACACCCACACACACACTGCAGATAGCAATAAGAGCACAGCTTTCGTCACTGTGATTTAGCTTCATTCTTTTGCCACTAAGAACTGGGAAAGGTGCCTCTTTGAGGCCCATCTCATTTTTGTGTATTTTTAGCTATATTTCTATTTCCACATTAGTATCACAAATTCCACGTTAAAATTTTACATCTCCCAAAATACATCTATATTTACATGTATACTATTATATGTCAATTTACAGACTGAATTGGGCATTTTGATATTGGTTAAGCTGCAGAAAACTGGTTCACATTCAAAAAAGTGCAAAATGTGGTGGGTTGTTATGGTCCAATCCATATTAGTTGTGAGAGTTGTGGGTCAGGTAGTTTCATACAAGGATTCATGCAGATCAAATTAAATCAGGCATTCCTATTTTCCACAGTGCAAAACCAAGACCTGAAAGCATAAGTATGGTGTCACCACTGCTAAAAAGACACTAGCATACACATTTACTGAGCTATTGGTAGGAAACCTTTCCTATATTTTGATTCAAGCTGACAGTTTAAAACTATTAGAACTGTCAGTGGAAGGTACCAAGGGATTCTTCTAGCAACACTATGTCCTAGAATAGTTCTCCCTAAGCCATCCTCCCTCCTACAAACGCCTTTAAGTTCCTGTGTAGGTGTCTCTTCTCTCTCCCCACCCCACTTTTGACTTCTTTTAAAGCTGGCAACCAGATATATTGTAACTCAATAAGGGTGTTGGTGTTGTTTCCAAAATAAGCATTGCTTATAAAATGCTAGTGCTGGTAAAAAAAATATAAATATAAATAAATTCAGGTGTTAGATTTTCCTTGTTAGGTATAGAAAAGGCAGTACATAATTTGAAACTTGCATCTTTGGTTGTTGTGATGCATGGTTCCTTGCAGGTGATATTTTTGTTTCTCTTTTTTTTTCTTGAGGAAGAATATGATTTTTAAAAAATAATAATAAAAAAATATTCAAGTAACTCAGCCTGAAGAAACAGCCATAACACTTCAGTGTCAGCAACAAAAAATGTAGCTGGAATGTTGGTTTAACTAGAGGTGGCTTCACTGTGTTCTTGATTCCTCATGCTATCTTCTGCTATGACTGCCTTGGGGTGTTAAAAATATCCAAAGCCATCTTCACAAGTGTGAGAGGGTAGAGAGATTATAGATTCCAGTTTGTACAGAAACTGTGATGACATTATTGAGTTCACAGCTTGACTCAAGGCCCTAAATGCAGCATGAAGGAGACTTGCTTAAAATCAGAATCTTAGTGAACATGCCCTTCAAAGTCACCTTTCTCTTGTAGGCCACATAAGACGATTGAAAGGTTTGGTTGTGTGAATAAAATGGAATCACTAAAGTATATTTTATCTAGATTCTATCCTTGATCATCTTGTACAAAATACTCCAAAATAAAAATAAAAATTCAGACCACAGCATAAAGCAGGTATGTGGTTGGGAGGAAGTTAATAAAGTAGTTATTTAGACTGCTTCCAAGATATAAATGAACTGGTAACCAGCTAAGGCTGTGGCAAGAATCAATCTAGAGTAAGTCGGTAAACTGAGCAGAAGAAAACAAACAACCACCTTCCTCACCCATTCACCCCATTCAAGAAGCAGAAATCCCAGTTTTCCCACCCTCATTTTTTGGCTTTGTTTTATTTTGCATGTGCTAGACAGGGGCAGCTGAAATCATTTAGCATGTATGACACTGGACTTTACGTACCTGGTCTCCCCATTGGAGCAGCACCACAAAGAAGTTAGCTATAGATGGCAGCTTCAGTCATTGGATTGGGGGCTCCAGCACCAGCACAGGTGAAAGAAAAGATAACATGAGGAATCCTGCTGGTTGGTCAACTGGCTTGGTTCTCTATTTAGAGCCTAGGTAAAGGTAAAGGTACCCCTAACCATTAGGTCCAGTCGCGGATGACTCTGGGGTTGCACGCTCATCTAGCTCTGTAGGCCGAGGGAGCCGGCGTTTGTCCACAGACAGCTTCCGGGTCATGTGGTCAGCATGACTAAGCCACTTCTGGCAAACCAGAGCAGTGCACGGAAACACTGTTTACCTTCCCGCCGGAGCGGTACCTATTTATCTACTTGCACTTTGACATGCTTTCGAACTGCTAGGTGGGCAGGAGCTGGGACTGAGCAACAGGAGCTCGTCACGGGGATTCGAACCGCCAACCTTCTGATCAGCAAGCCCTAGGCTCTGTGGTTTAGACCACAGCGCCACCCGTGTCCTGGTACATTTAGAGCCTAGGACTCCTCTATTTAGAGTCTCCCTCATAGGTATGCCCACACTGCCCTTGCATGAGAACCTATATCGTCTAGTTACATTACTTATGCATACAGTTTGTAAGCTGGTAGATGACTGTATCACACTTATTGGCCAGCTGCCAACAGATAGGGGACCAGGGGGTGGTTGCTTGGCTCCACTCTCTCTGTCTGCGTGTGCATTGAGTTCTCTGCAATAAATTCACTTACTCCTTTGATCAGCTTTTGAAGACTAGTCAGCTTCAATGCTATTCATCCTTCAATGGGCACATGTTTTCTAGATGTTTAATTCCATTATATAAACTCACCTGTTACCTGCTTGATATCTCAGCATGTCCACACACGGAACACTCACTTTACTAACAGGGGGAGAATGGTATGAAGCACCTTGCAGGGAGGTCTTCTAGACACTCAAGAATCCCAGCTCTCAAGAGGAAAAAGCCCTTACAACCCTTCTCGAGAATATGATAGGAAAGTTTTCTGAAGCATCAGACATAAGAAAACAAAGGAAGGCAAGTAATTATTACACTTTTCAACTTTACTAATTTGTAAGAATATGTTTTGGAGACTAGCTGTATTTATTTATCTGTCTGTATCTATCATCTATCTATCTATCTATCTATCTATCTATCTATCTATCATCTATCTATCTATATTTATTTAAGCACAAGTTCAAAATATTGCAGAGTATGTACAAAATGGTCATCAACACTTTATCTTATGTCCCACTTGTGAAAATAGCTTGTAGATTATAGTACAGTAATGCCAGAAGTACTTAAGGTGGAGGGACAGGTCTTTAAAAAGTAGAATACTTCTTAATTAACACCAGTGGAAGCATCAGATTTCAACACGCACTTCTCTGCAAAATATTCCACATTATTGTCATACTATTTAATACAATTTAACAAAATATCATACAATTTAACAAAAAACTGGATTTCTGTACTGAAATTGCTGATATAACATTCTCTATTTACTGCTCTGGGAACTTCCATTCCCATATATGTGAGTTCAAGGAATTGGGAACCATAGCATAATTAGAGCATTCAAACCTTTGTTGCCCCTTCCAGCCATTTTGTGACAACCCCTGTAGTTCTATAGTTGGAAATAGAGGAGGGTGAAAAGGTCTTATGACTATTCTGCATGCTGTCTTCTTCCATATAGGTCATGGCATGCTGTGTTGTGGGACCTTTGCTCAAAGTAAATTATCTAAATTAGTGACTAGTTGGTGTTATTCTCTAAGGAAAATTAGAGAACTCCAAGCAGAATGTAAGTTTTTTTTACTTCTGGCTATTTCTAAATTATCTTATTGTCGTAAAGCATGCTGTGTTTTTAATAATGTTATAATTTCATATTAGAAAACTCAGATTGTTTTTTTAAAAATAAATAAATGTTTAGCTTTGATACTAAAAATGTCAAAATAAATAAAAAAATAAACTGGCAGAATAATTTGGTGAGGTGACACAACCCCACTGGATTAACTCTGTACAGTTAAGTTTACAAATTAGCGGCTTGTAAACTTTTTATACATGTCTGACATTGAATATAGCCAGTGACATCTATTTAACACTTAATGTAGAAATTAACATTAAACTTCAACTTTTCCTTTGGATATTAGCTGAAAATATAATAAGAAACCCTAATTATATTCTTATGGACAGACTAATTGGTACATCTTTGAATGTTGCCATTCTGAGATAGAAAGGAAGCATGAGTCACTAGGGGAAATGAAGTGAAGGAGGAGACATGTGTTTAATGTCATACTTTGCAGAATTACCTGCTTATACCACACACGTTGGACCAATCTTGGTAAGGTTGGTTGCACTTAAGTCCCATTGAAAGCAATGAGCAATAAGCAATCGGTTTCTGCTAATTTTAAGCCTCATTAATTTCAGTGGGATTTAAGCATGACTAATTTTCCCTGGATCAAGTCCCATATCTTCCCACCTGAATGGTAAACCCTTAATTTCTCCCTCATCCTCGTTTTGTATCTGTTGCAATTTATAAGGCTGATTCAAAACACTATCCTTGTTTTGGGGCTATATAAGTATATTTTATCCATGTTTTGGGGATATCATTGAAAATGGAAGAGCAAAATGACTGCTTCCCCTTGCTGCCAACACAATCTGGTGATATTCTCTCTCTTTGAGTGCCGCAAAGCCCTAGGAGAAATGAATTAATGTTTTTCACGCTGCACCCAACTGATTTCACTCCAAACTAGTTGTTGATAGTTCAACATAGCATTTGACTGTAAATACATTGAGCCCTTATGAGTTCTGCTGACCACTATGAACTAAGCTAGCACTTTATAGCTGTTAAATACCAATTACAACAAAATCAAAGGCATGTTTTACTGGGGATGTTTTGAAAAGAGTTTGAAAGGTGGCAGTGAGATCAGGTTCCTAGAAACTACATCCATCAATAGATGCAAGGCAAAATGCAGGCCTCTTTTCTCTCCTCTATTGCACTCAACCTCCTTTATTCCAAAATACAGATATCATGATGGCAGTCAAAGTTATTGAAAAATCATTGTCATTCACTGCTCAGGGATACAACCAGAGTAAATAAATGATCAACTAATATCCACAGAAAATGTAATTCCAGGTTGAGGTTTCTGAGCAGTTAAGAAATTAAAGATGACTTCTACGACAATGGAAATCAATGCAACACTCATGCATGCTGCATAAATTTATACTCTTGCTGGTAGAACAGGGAGGGTGTTGCATTTTAAACTCTTCCTGTGTTTAAAACGCATCTTGTAATGCAACACGCAAAGATTATGCACTGGCGGAGGAAGAGGAGTGGGGGGGAGCGCACCGCCCCTGGCAGCTCGATCCCCAGGGTGCCATCGCGGCTGCTCCCCCGCCCACACTGGACGGTGTGCCCACGCAGGTGGTGCGCCACTCTATGCGGGCAGCATGCCCCGCCCCTGGGATGCGTGCCCCACCCCTAGGCATGGGGCGCAGGTCTTCCCCGCCCCCTCCTGCTCTCCGCCTCCCGGTGCCGGAGCATGAAGCTCTGCCACTGAGACTATGCACACCCATTTATGTACATACGGCTCTATGAACTGTGGCTATTGGGATGAAGTCATATGACAATTTTATCACACTGAATTAAATTTTCACAGTCATTTCTGATGTAGAGAGGGATCAGACCCCAGTAGCAGTGACTGGCTTTGGGCTTTCAAATTTCTGTGCGAGGCCAAAACTTGGTCTCCACCCCCACCCTCGCCTTCCATTCTAAGTCATTGTTGTAGGAGGCCCTGTGGTGACTCTTGGCACCCAGTGTTGGCACACTGGTTGTGCTACCCAAAATCTGCCTCTGCCAGTTGTGGGGCACTCCAGGGGATTATTATTTAAGAATTTATTATGTGAAAAACCTCTGCCTAAGAGCCTGGTGAGCCACAGTCACTCAGAATAGACAACATAAAATTAAACAAATACACTGTCCTTGTATGATGCAGCTCCCTTTGTTCCTAGAAGTCAAAACTCAAAGGAGTGGATGGGGTGCTTGGGCCAATTAAAAAACAAGTCACTATGAAGTCTCTACTTAAAAATTATTTCCAGCCTGTAGAATCTTCAAGATTCCCTTTTGGAATTTTTTGAAAGACATTAGGCAAAATGACTGGCTAAGGAAATAAGAAGCAGCAAGTGGCAGAAGTAACATTGGCAGAGGCAAAGAAAAAGGCAACACAGTATCTATAGAACAATGTGTCGGTTTCAGTTCTGTTACTGTTTTCTTCCAATCAGAAATTTAGTTCTCCACGTTTCTGCAGCAGTTAAAGCTGGTTAGCATTCAAGTCTGAAATTTTCTTAATAAATTCATTTTTATATGCTGTTTTGACAAATGTACATTTTTTTGCAAATTACTTTCTCTGATATAATGCATTTTGTATGTTGTCCCTAAAAGTAAATATATTAATGAAAACATTTCCTCCTAATAAACATATTTTTGTAAACGTTGCTTGGAGAACTACACCACAAAATTCAAAGAAGCATGGATTTTGAAGGATAGCTGTGTTTTCGTAGAATCATAGAATTGCAGAGTTTGAAGGGACGACAAGAGTCACCTAGTCCACCCCCTTGCAGTGCAAGAATCTTGTGCCCAACATGGGGCTCAACCCCATGGCCCTAAGGTTAAGAGTCTAATGCTTTACCAACTGAGTTTTGTTTCTTGTGTTGTCTTGGAGAGTGTGAATTAAATATTTTCACTTTTTAAATGAGAACTATCGTAGATTGAATTTCTTCCCCAGAGGGAGCAGGGATATTAATTCCTTCCCCCCTCCCCTTTAATATGTCGTTCTCTCATGCACACAAAAACTGATACAGATGAGAGATTCCTCCACATTCCTCCTGGTCTTATTCTGCTTCTCTCCTTTCACAGCAAGGAGTGGTAGCCAAGAATGGGGCATTGGATTAGTCGTGAATTTAATATGCTTCCATTTATTATGCACAGTACATGTGTCGGAGCTGGAAATCAGCTGAGAGTTCAGCTAGGCTGCTCCCTGTACCCCTAGGCATTAGGGCTGGACTGTAGGGAAGGAATTCAGGTGCAGTCCCT
This sequence comes from Podarcis pityusensis, assembly GCF_964106645.2. NCBI lineage: Eukaryota > Metazoa > Chordata > Lepidosauria > Squamata > Lacertidae > Podarcis > Podarcis pityusensis. The sequence goes on along the minus strand of NC_138027.1, from coordinate 62,790,647 downwards.
CTAACTAGTCCAAGGGAGACCTGTTTGCCTTGATGGAGAGGACAGCAAGCCAGCACTGGGCAAAGCACATGTGGGCCTTTGATTTAGGGATTGTTGGATCAACTGCAGAGCTCTTCCTCTCTTAACAACCCCCTAAGTTTCCTTTCATTATTGACTGTCTCTGTATATGCCGAGTTAAACCTAGGAGGTAGGTATTAGACACAGATATACAATGACGGTACAAAAGGAGCAGTTATGCACAAAATGTTATTCTATGAAGGTTTCTAAAATAAAAATCCTTAGGAACACTGGGTTACAAGAAACAACAGAAGCATTTTTGTCACTCCAGCATCCTTAAAGGCAATGCATCTGTTAACTTTCATTTGGCAATTTATTCCATCTCCCAGCACCATACCTTCAGGCATTAGGCAGCAGAGCCCTCTGCATGCCTTAAATCTGTAAGTCTCCTACGTTTTTTCAGCAACAGTTTGGAGGCAGTCATGCTTCTGTCTGAGATATAACACTGGATTAGCACCCCTCCCCCCGGCAACATATCTCTAACTGCATAGTCAAAAGAGGTAAAATCTTGGGCCATGATGAAAAGCATGGCAGCCTGCTGCTATGATGATTGAATTGAGTACTGTTCTGGCAGCTGAGCAATCCAACAGTGGTCATTATAACTTTAATATAGAGAATTGCTGCCTTGGTCCCAGACAATGAGATGGAATATCCCTAAGGAAGTCCATTTTATTAGGCTCCTCCTGTTGTTGAAATTGTGCAGCATTTTGAGTTTGGACTCAACTCTTTGTCAAACATAAAAGCTCTATAATGCAATTTTTGAGAATACGGTGCTTTCATTTGGTCTAATAGTTTAGTTATCCATTGTATTCTGATGTGGCACACTGCCACATGGAGTTCTGAAGGCATTAATGTCCTAAACAGCATTTAAGAATGAGCACGGGGAGTGTTGTTCTTTCCTTTAAAGGTTACTTTTTTATTCTTGTGTGAATTTTGAGATGATTTTAGGCATTTACAGCTGCACAGCACATTGGAATTTCTGCTTCTGAATACGAATTGAATATGATCATGCTCCGCTATGAACATGATCACAGATAAAAATAATTAACAGAGCTCCTCTTGTATGTCCCAAACTTGCATTTGGCAGCTGCACCCAAATTCTGGAATTCCCAGCCTTGCACCCTCCTTGATGGCATGAAGTTCTTCCTGTTTCTCTTCCCTGAAGCTTACATCCCTTTCTCTGTTTGACACTCCAGAGCATGGGTAGGCAACCTAAGGCCCGGATGCTGGATCCGGCCCAATCGCCTTCTAAATCTGGCCTGTGGACAGTCCGGGAATCAGCATGTTTTTACATGAGTAGAATGTGTCCTTTTATTTAAAATGCATCTCTGGGTTATTTGTGGGGCCTGTCTGGTGTTTTTACATGAGTGGAATGTGTCCTTTTATTTAAAATGCACCTCTGGGTTATTTGTGGGGCATAGGAATTCGTTCATCCCCCCCCCCCAATATAGTCTGGCCCCCCACAAGGTCTGAGGAACAGTGGACCAGCCGCCTGCTGAAAAAGTTTGCTGAACCCTGCTCCAGAGGGTTGTCTGAAGGGTTAGTTGTGAATGAGGAAACTGAATTAATTTCTTTGGATAATGTTTATAGATGCTGTTCTTAGTTGTTTTGTTCCCCAACAGTATTTTGCTCTTTGTCAAATAATTTTATTGTATGTTTTTATCAAATTTGAACTTTTAGGAAAACCAGGATTTCCATTTCTCTTACCCAGATAATAGTTTTTGTTCCATGAATACTGCGTCATTGTTCGGCTACTATTGTTCTTTTGTGGGGATGGGATGCTACCTTAAAGTAGTTTGGTTTTCTAAAAGAAATTGTATGCCTCACACAAACTTCTTACGGTACTTCTTCCATGTCCTCCATCATTCAGCAACGTCATACATTCAAAGCACTATTGTACCACTGTTAATAGTCATGGAGAATCCTGGGATCAAAATTGTAGTTTGTTAAGGGTGGTTGACCTATGAGGTCAGCACCCTTAACAAACCACAGTTCCCAGGATTATTGCGGGGAAGAAATTATTATTACAGTGGGATAAGAATCCTTTTAGGAACGTGGGTGGCACTGTGGGTTAAACCACAGAGCCTAGGACTTGCCGATCAGAAGGTCGGCGGTTCGAATCCCCGCGACGGGGTGAGCTCCCGTTGCTCGGTCCCTGCTCCTGCCAACCTAGCAGTTTGAAAGCATGTCAAACTACAAGTAGATAAATAGGTACCCCTCCAGCGGGAAGCTAAACGGCGTTTCCGTGTGCTGCTCTGGTTTGCCAGAAGCCACATGACCTGGAAGCTGTACGCCAGCTCCCCCAGCCAATAAAGCAAGATGAGTGCCACAACCCCAGAGTCAGCCACAACTGGACCTAATGGTCAGGGGTCCCTTTACCTTTTTAAGAATCCTTTAAATGTATGGTGTGGAAGGGACTTTCATTCTTTTATGTGCATATTCTGTTGTTTTGTAAATTAATAGATATGAAGCATACATGGAAGCATATATGGAAAAAGCAAAGCAGTTGCATATTGAATTATAGTGGTGGGTTTTACAATTAAACAAAGCAAGACTGAAGAATGTTGAACAGATTTTAAAATATACCATATACTCTTGTGTCAACTTTTGTTTTTACCTCAAGGCTGGGACATTTGAAGAAATAATGACTAATAGAAGAGGGACTGTATAAATAACTTTTGCCTTTTTCTTTACTTTAGTTTTCTGTCATGCTCCATTCCATTCCATTGACTCATGTGGTAAAAGCAGGTTCTTTTGTGCAGGCTTGTGTGAGGAGTGATCTGTAGCGTGCAGGGGTGGTATTAACAGGCAGACAGACTCATATGCCATCTAGTTCTGTTATAATAAGAATGCAAAGTCTGAGTACAGTTCAAGTACTAAGTAACATATATTTTAAAAATTAATAGGATCTACATTTCTGAGGGAGAGATACTAAAGTTCAAAAACTTCCATTGGGGTAGCTGTGTTAGTTGGCTTAAACAAAAGTATTGCTGGAATAAGTTGGAAGTGGCAGAGGAATATAAAAAGGCCAAAGCTTAAGCAGGGAATATGAGAGAACTGTGCTCTATCAGGCATGAAAGCACAACAAAACTGATTTCTAAAATGTGTTTAAAGCGAATTTAGAACAAGCATCCTTTTCAAAATACAAAATTATAAACAAACTTTAAAAAGAGAGCAAAGATCATGTTTAAAATTACTTAACGTGCTCAGTAAAAAATGTAAAACACATTTGTACAAATGGAAGACTTCTCAGCATATTGCCAATAGGATTGTGACAGGATTTGTGACAAACTCTTACCTTTGTCTCTGATTTTGATGTTAATTTCTTAGTACCTAAAATTTTAAAAGCATGCAAAAATTTAAAAATACTTAATAAATATGATAAATAAAGTAGTAGCAGTATGTACTAGCATTGTAGCATAGCACAGCAGCAAAAACAAAGCACCTTTATCAAGCCCTCTCTAAAACCAGCTATCCAGACCAGCAGAATAATATTCTACTCACACACACATTTTTATATACCGTGTGTTGCTATCTCATCTATATTCTTTATGTTTCTGTAATAATTGTTTTAGCTTTTGCATCATCTGCTTTCTTTTGCATATGAGAAGATAGCTTCTCACATTTTGACAAGCTTCCAGAACAGTTGTTTCCTGCCCTCTTATGCTGGCCCAGACTATCCTTCAGCTCCTGTTTTTCTTTATTTTATGGATATGGTGGTTTTTAGTCTCCTTTTTTTGCTGTGCTCTGCTCTGCACCTTTAGCTTATTATCAGTAATCAGCTTCTGGAGCTAACATGCTGTGCCTTTGCCTTGGTTGGTATAGCCACACCAATGCAGTTTTTATAGCTGAGAGACTACAATAGGTTTCTCCTAGAGAGTGAAGCTTTTATTGGGGCTCTGTCACTCAGTAGTTGCATCCTTGAGCCCACTTATGTCCTCAACCCTTCACACCTTTTTACCACAAAAGCAGGCTCAAGTAATATATCTCAGCAGAAATCTTCCTCCTGTCTACAGCCGTCAGATGCCGGCATGCCTTTTATCGCCAAAGTGCAGTTATATTCACAACTGGCCCAGTGCTAAAATAACACTATTACTAGTTTTAGCCAACTGAACAATCCTCAAACCTCATTAGTATGTAAAAGCACCGGAGAGCAGAGGTGGATTTAAAAACAATTAAAAAGATGACACAGGGAGACTGGGGAGAGAAGTTAATCTCTTAATTGTGCTTCCTCTGGGCACCCCCTGCAGACTCACCATGCCTTCCGGGGGCACTGCAGTCACTAGAATTTGAATTATATTGTCAGTGAGACAGGAGAACCACTCAGTAGCAGTAGAAGCAGCATGGAAGAAAAGGAGTATCAGCTTTAGATAACAGATAAAAACAAAATCCCAATAGTTTTGCCTGCTAAAATATCAGATAAGATCATCCACAGTGAGAGTTTTTAGTCACACTGAGAGTTAGGAGACCCATTTATCTTTGTGCAGCACATGCTATTCTGTACTGTTAGGCAAATGACATTTTCTGTATTCAAAAATACTTCAGACAATATCATTTGTTAGATTGGAGACAGTATCAGTTTTCTACTCTCTTTTTTTCCTACTCTAGCCTTACGGCTTCTTAAAAAGAATAATTTTTATTATCCAGTGAAATGGTGTTCATACTAATTCTGATCTGTGTATCATTTCATTCTGTGGTAAGGGTTTTCAAAATTAATTGACTAAAACATGGAACCTCAGCCTCTCCAGACACTATTGGACTACAACACCCATCTCCCCTGACCATTGTCCATGCTGACTAGGGCTGATTGGAGTATTGAGCCACAGGTTCCACACATCATTCCCCATAGCTCAAAACATGCTTTTCACTGGAGACTAGTTTGACCAGTCAATTAGTTTGTATGGGAACCAAGGAAGGTAGCGAACAAGCTTCTCATGTCATATATCCTAGGTAAAAGGTAAAGGACCCCTGGATGGTTAAGTCCAGTCAAATTTGACCATGGTGTGGCACTCAGCTCTGCTTTCAGGCCAAGGGAGCTAGCATTTGTCTGCAGACATCTTTTCCAGGTCATGTGGCCAGCATGACTAAACCGCTTCTGGTGCAACGGGAAATGATGGCAGAAGCCAGAGTGCATGGAAACACTGTTTACCTTCCCACCGCAGTGGTACCTATTTATCTACTTGTGCTGGTATACTTTTGAACTGCTAGATTGGCAGGAGGTCGGACAAAGCAACAGTAGCTCACCCCATCACACTGATTCAAACTGCTGACCTTCTGATCGGCAAGCCCAAGGGGCTCAGTGGTTTAGACCACAGCACCACCTACATTCCCAAGTGGCCTTGCAGTAACTCTGCTTACCATTTCCTCCCTTTTGCGGTGTGTGAAATGGCTGAGCCAGTGAAAGTGTCCACCAGTGAGCAGGAGGGACCTTCTTCTTGGTTATTCATACATGCTACCAATTTCTAGCTGTTTCCTACTGGAGAAAAGAGGGGATCATAACTCAGTGACAAACACATGCTTTGCATACAGAGCATGCCATGTTTGCTTATTGAATCCCTGGCATCTCCAGCTGTTTTATTTACTCATTTCATTCTATGTAAAATATTTCTAATCCACTTTTCACTGCTAGAAGCAATCAGACTACCCCAAAGCCTACTACTTAGTAAAACTATCAAATAACACCAACAGTAACAATAAAGCCTAATGGCAATAGACTCTTAAGAACATAAGAAGAGCCCTGCTGGAACAGGCCATGCACCCACCTAGTCCATGATTTTGCTCTTAGACTGCCCAACCTGCCAGGAGCCAACAATTCACACCAATGCCTGAACTAATGGATAGGTATTTAGCTGGTGCCATAAACTCATCATTATTGGTGCCAAGCTTATTTGGGAAGGGGTAGAATTCCACAGGTGGAGCACTGGTACCAAGAATGCCCTGCCACACATCACCACATATTGAATTTCAAGTTAAAGATTTCCAGCTTGATGGAATGCAAACACTCCTATGAGTCAGAAAGACAAGACGGAAGTGAAACAAAGGGGCACACGTGGAGGAATAATCAACTTCCTCTTACCTCCATCTGTCTCCTTTCCCTTCTTATCTTGGCAGGATGATTGCACACTTGGTTTCTATAACCCTTCAGTTTGTCCCATTTGGCTGTCACAGTCCAAAGCTAAAATTAAGTGTAAACAGTAAAAGTCTTAGAGGCAGCATTTCTAGTTTCATCTGGGCCTCTGGACCAGTTTATATATGATGCAGGGAAGGAAGCAATAGTGACTCGTGCTTTTTCGCTCCCTCCTGCAAATTGCAGGTCTCATTTCATATATTAGAGCATGCATGAAAAGAGAAACCTCAATCCTTCTGTTCTTTCTTCCCCTCCCATTGACCTATTTGTAAGTAACATATTAAGGTTGCAATTCTAAACTCACTTTCCTGGGAGTAAGCCCCATTGAATTGAGTCGAACAGAGATGGTCAGGAATGCAACATCTAGCCTGTCATGACTACAGAAATTCATGAGAAATATGTTTCCTGAGACCACAAAATGCTAATATTTAGGATTGAGCAGCCATAAAAATTATCTAAAGCAAATTGTAATCTGAAGCAGCTTTGCGGAGTGTGATCTTGCACAGCGCCCCAAATGGCTGCCAGGATCTCACATGAAGAAATGGGATGTTCCTCCCCCCCCCCCCCCATTGTTGGTGGGTATGAAATTTGAATAGACATTTGCAGTACTTCTGTCACTGCTAAAGATATTTGGCCATCTCAGTGTCAACAAAAGCTTGATGATATTCACCAACATTAAACAAATCCAAGGAGACACAATGGGGTGGGAGCAAGGATGTATTTCAGTTTCTATCATTCCCAATTCTTCATTTCATTATACTGTAATGGTGCTTGTAAATAATTCATTCTAATCATGTGCTATCGTTTTCCTGGCTGCATCAGAGATTAACACATCATCCAGTCAGAGTTGATTTGCTTATGCTGTTGATTATTCATGGGTTACTCAAATGAACTGAAGGCATCATTATTGATTATTTATTTATTTATTTTCAGCAGAAGCTTTCAGACTCAAACAATGCATTTCTGATTGAGAGTGAGGCTTCTGTCATCTGTAATGAAATGTTTGAGTCTGCGGCTATTCAAGAGTGAAAAATGTGACATAGCATCTTAATTTGTGTGCCCCTATTGTAAAAAGAGAACAATAATAGAGAATATAATCCTAAAACCAAGAAAAAGCAATTGCTCCAAGTGACCTTTACACTCAGTACTTACGAATATAAATGACCATGAATGTTTTCCCTAATTTTTATTTTTACATTAGTCAATTTTCACTTTTGGCTCTGTTGACCTAGTCTTAGGCATTGAGGTAAAGTTAATTAATAGTAACGCTGGACCTATTTTAGGAGGGGACATCACCCATTTTATGAAGTGTGAATTGAGTAATTTTTTTGGTCTTTCTTCTGTAGATATAAATTTGGCACCAGCCAATAGATCTATCATTACAGAAGACTCTAAAATTTCTATATCCATGTTTCATCAAACAGTCAATAATACAAGAGAGCTTTAATCAATACATAATGAAATACATACTGCACTATTACTAGCTCAGATTTTGCATCATTTCCCCCTAAACAGCAGGTTAGAATTGTCCATGGCAATATTGCTCTGATTTTGTTTAACTAAGAATAGTCCAGCATAGTTACATTTCCCCTTTAAAATGTAGACATTTGTATGTTTTGGTTTTCAGTATAAATTGTATGCAAAGCAGAAGCAGCTGCATCAAGGCACCACTAATGTTGATCAATTTTATTACAACTGATGTAGATGTATATGACATTTACTGTTCTAATAGCCTATGGCTTCACATGGTATATGTTAAAATATGTGATGCAGCAATTTTATATTAGAATTTAATTGTTTTACTGATTTGCCTGCAGCAACTTTAAAAGAGGTTTGCACTTGCATCAGAGTTATTACAATTCACTAATATTCTTCTCTCTGTGAGATGCATCTATATGCAAATGAGCATTCCACTTAAGCATATTCACAGTGTATAAAAATGCAGCCATCATCTTGGAATAAAAAGGGAACTGTAATATAACTTGACATTCTGTTTGTTTTCCTATTTTTTGAGAGAGAGAGAGAGAGAGAGAGAGAGAGAGAATGCATTTATCTTTCTGTTAAGATATACTTTTTCACTTAATAACCCCAAATCTTAAGACTTGTTCTATAAATAAGTTGACAATTTTTGTGATCCATGGCATACAACATGGAGAATGGTACCTTTTCAATCCATTGCTGGTGTTTACCTGTTGTGGTTGATGATATGTCTTCTGCCTAAGTTTTTAGAGGACATTAGTTGGGGTTGGTCCCTCAAGACACCTTCTTTGGTATCTCTTCCCTCTCCCTTCCTATTGAGTGTACTACCATTATTTTGGTACCAAAGGTAAAAATCTATTATCATAGTAAGACATTTCAGGAAACAGCACAAGCCCTACACTGCTGTTGTCTAGCCATCATTTTAACTGCTTCTGTCTGGTTTGTGTGGGAAATATTCACAAGCAGAAATGTAAGTCATGCCCTTTCCTTGAAGCAAGAGAAGGGGCCTATGGAAATGAGCTCATGTCACAGTCTGCTTTTAACTTCATTTTTGTGGTCTTTTTCATGGCGCACCATGAATGGTAACTGTAGATGCCTTTACATCACTGGAAGCCAAAACAATGGCGTTGTTTTCATCTAAACAGCCTATAAATAATCACTTTAATAACATGTAGACAGGTAATTTGGCTGGATCAAGCAAGCCATTCTTTTGGACATAAGCACAACACGTCAAATATATATAGAACTCTGAGAACAGCAGGATATGTACCCCAAGGCATGCTTGCTGTGTCTCAAAATGAGAGAAAATAGGAAAAGATTAGTTATTTATATGTTCTTAACAAAATGTCCTTTCTGTTGCAAAATGCAATGCAATTTTAATAAGAAAATTAATATGATCAGAATATATCTGCTGTAGTTCATTTCAAACAATACTTCAAGTGTAATATAGAGAACTGCCTTACGTTTATAAAAAAAGTCATGTAAACTCTGAAAAAGAGAAGTATGGAGAATGTATAAATAGCTCAGCATTGAAGGCTCCTCTCCTTTAACTTTATACTGAAAAACTAGGTCAAATCATTGTTTTTCAGTGAAAGTAGGCAGATGCAGTAGGCTTACAGAGCGTGGAATCTTCCCATAGCCATAAATTTATTATTGCTCAATACTGTGCATAATTCAAATTCATCTGTCCTTTATATCTCACTGGTATAGGCATTTTGATTAGATAATGGAAGCTCTAATCACAAGCAATTTTTAAAGGTGTGTGGGCAATACTAAGTACAAAACTATAATATTTCTCAGGAAGAGGAGCAAAGTAATGCCATGGAAGTTAATCTTCAGTCTTTGGGAACATCAAAGCTATAGATCCTGGGAAGTTATTCAGATAAGAGATTTAGAAAGATGTCAATTATTGCTAATTTGAATGTCTTATGGTCATGTTGCTTAAGCTGTAGTTAACATTTCAGTAACTCATACCATTAGGAATTAAACATTGGAGCTTTTTCAGCTAAGCCATGGCATTGCTGAGCATTATGTATGAACCTGAGCTCATAGGGTTTTTTGTTTGTTTGTTTTTTAACCAAATAAACCATGATCTGTAACCAAGATTTGGTCTTGGTTTACTGTATGTGGTCTGGTAGGGTGAGATAGACCACAAATCCAAGTTCACACGTAATGCTAAACCAAACCATGCTTCAGCTTTATGTAGAGCGTCAGCAACAGGAGGAGAGGAGAAGTGAATTTCACTCTGTACCTGCGCACGTACCAAGATTTTGCTCAGTGTACCATGCTTGCTTGTTCATGCAAAGCGTGACGTGAGGAAGGACTGCTTGGTGTCCCAAGTGTCCTCAGATATCCAGCATGCAAAGAGCAGCTTCATGCTTGTATGCCCCTAGCTCTTATCATCACAGAACACACACTGCCTAATTCATTCAGTCCTTCCTCTGGCCCACTACTGAGATGTCTAAACTCATAAATTCTCAGAAAACCTTCCTGACCCACTTCTTTTTCTTATGCTGAGGGAGAACTGGCCAGTTAACCCCTAGCAAGGTTAAATTATCCACAGGCCAATATCTCCCATTTACCCTCTTTCAGGGGCTCCTTGCTCCTCTAATGCCCTCTTGTCTCTTTCCCTTCCCCTGAGATATTTATCAGTCTCTGTCTTTGCTCTGCCTTCTTCTCATGTAGCCTGATCTCACTACCCTCAGTCAGATTTTAAATTCTACCTCCTTCCAGCTAGCTTTCCTTCCCTTACTTTCAAAGTCACAGCCATCTTCACTCTCAGCTCCCTATCTGCCTCTTTCTCAGTGTGTAACAGGCCCAACATTTTCTTCTTCTGCAGTCCTTTTTTTCTGCTCTTGATTAAGGAATTTCTCTGGCATTGCTATTTCACCCACCTCCTCCCACCTTGTGGTGTGCCTTGCTCCTAGCCACGTCCAAGCGCTGCTACTGCTGTTTCATCTCCCACTCCTCACACTGAGTCATAGTTTAGGTTAGCATTATGTGAAATCAGGCCACTGATGTGGAAATATCTGCACTCATTGCTCGCTTACATATGAGCAGGACCAGGAGAGTGATTTTCATTTTGTGTATGTGGACACGTGCTACTAATTCATGCTTGGCCATGGTTTGGCTTAGCATTACATGCAAACTAGAGCAGTGTAATATGATTCCATCTGGCTGAATTAGTCAGTGTTCCACTATATATAAAACAAATTCATGCAAGTCAAGCTTTTATTTTGTGACACTGAATTGTTTATTTTTCTTTCATGATAACGGTGAACAAAGTATGGTTTATTTTTCTAGTTCCATGGCTACATTTATGTTTCAGTTCACTTTATTTTTAGGACTTGAGGACAAAAGTGCTAATTATGTTTCAGTTCATTTCACCATTGTTTGATTGAAATAGCGCAACTGAAAGTTTCCTGGACTACAGTGGCAGAAGCTAATTACTTTGAAAGCCAGATATCTTTTTTTTCTGGGGGAAATGACACAAGCAATGTGTTCTAAATTGTTTTTGCAGATGAATCAGAGGCTAAAATTGTAGCATGTGTATAGTAACTGACATTGTGGTTACCACAGTGGGTGGCAATTTCTACCCTTGGAATAGTTTTCCCCACTGTAGGTTATTTTAAAATCAGAGTTGTTGTTGTTGTTGTTGTTTAGTCATTTAGTTGTGTCCGACTCTTCTTGACCCCATGGACCAGAGCACGCCAGGCATTCCTGTCTTCCACTGCCTCCCGCAGTTTGGTCAAACTCATGCTGGTAGCTTTGAGAATACTGTCCAACCATCTCGTCCCCTTCTCCTTGTGCCCTCCATCTTTCCCAACATCAGGGTCTTTTCCAGGGAGTCTTCTCTTCTCATGAGGTGGCCAAAGTATTGGAGCCTCAGCTTCACTATCTGTCCTTCCAATGAGCACTCAGGGCTGATTTCCTTAAGAATGGATAGGTTTGATCTTCTTGCAGTCCATGGGATTGATCAGAGAGATTCATCAGCTCTGAATCTACTTGTACTTGTCCTCCGCTCTTCCTCAATAGCATGTTGGACGCCTTCCGACCTGAGGGGCTCATCTTCCAGTGTCATAACTTTTCTATGCCTGTTGTCTTTGTCCATGGAGTTTTCTTGGCAGGGATACTGGAGTGGTTTTCCGGTTCCTGCTCCAGCTGGATCACGTTTGGTCAAAACTCTCCACTATGACCTGTCCATCTTGGGTGGCCCTGCACGGCATAGCTCATAGCTTCTCTGAGTTATTCAAGCCCCTTCGCCACGGCAAGGCAGTGATCCATGAAGGGGGTACAGAGTACAAGTTTCCAAAAAAGCTTTTTAAAATGCAAGTCAATATCTAAAATCTACTTAAGTCAGCCTAGATTTCTTCAAACTTTTATGGGGTTGGATCTAGACATGTCTATCAGCCTGGTTTTATGGGATCCTCACTTTTCTCTGCCATCCTGCACCACAGTTGACCCCATTCAGCATTGCCTCAAGATACATTTTAGTACTAAAAGGCTGCCAATGGAAGCCAGCCCCCTTTGACATATTTAGCTCTAAATCTAAAACATGGTATTTAGATAATTTTAGAGCTGTGGTCATTAGTCCATTTTTTCCAGAATAGCTCTATTTATTTCAATGACACTTCTCAAGACTGAGCAATTTGAGTAGTTGTTTCCTGCTAAAATAAAAAAACACAATATTTTACAGCATGTCAGTGCAACAACCATCCAAAGCATTTCAGATACTCATGAAGCCTGCATTCTGAAACACACCTAATAGGAAGTATGTTTAATTGAACATAGTGTTACTGTTTAGACTGGTGAAAACAGCAGACTGGGTACTTCAGATGTGAATCTGCTTCAGATGATCATATCTCAGGTTCATAAACCAATATGGTAACAAGACTTTTTTGTCTACATGTAGCAACTGTATTCACACAACAGGAAATGAAACCAGGAATACTACAATTAGACATAGTTTCATTCAAGCCAGGACACTGTTTACTAGATACAGAAAAGGACATGCGTTTTCATATACGTCCAGGTCTAGAGAAATCTTGTTTAGGAGGGGCTTCACTCTCAACTTTTTCAGCACATCTGGCACCACCTTGACACAAGGAGGCATTCTTGGGCCTCTCTTGTCAATCTCTTCCAATCAGCCATGATGAGCAATGAGTGAGGCTACATGTGCTCAGAGAGACTGATTCAAGTGTCTCACTCACTTTCTTGGGTCATCAGAACTGAAAAATCTGCAAAATCTGACTAAGCAGGTGTTCTGGATGCCTCCCCTGGAACTGCATCCGTTTTCAAGTTGTTTAATATCTTCAATTATTTCAAAGCCTTGTTTCAAACAGACTGGAAACTATGTTTAATTAGAGGTTTGCTGGTTTGCTCAAACTGTGATTGAATGAGTGAAGATGCTGCAGGTATGGGCAAAAGGTTTGTTCATTTCTCAGCCTGCTAAGTCTGAATACAGTGGACGCTCGGGTTGTGAACGTGATCCATGCGGGAAGCACGTTTGCAAACCGAAGCATTTGCAAACTGCAGTGCTGCGTCTGCGCACACACAGGTTGTGATTCGGTGCTTCTGCGCATGCGCAAATTGTGATTTAGCGCTTCTGCACATGCACAAGCAACGAAACCCAGAAGTAACCCGTTCCGGTACTTCTGGGTTCAGCGCAGTGCGCAACCCGAAATCGCGCAACCCGAAGCGTCTTTAACCCGAGGTATAACTGTACCTGCTTTGTCTCTATCATGTCCTTACCTGAGATTTCATGATACACTTCCACTAGTCTCTCTCTGTGTTTCTTTCAACACAGTGAGACAGCAAAGGTTTTATCCATTTTCTTTCAACATTGTCAAATAATTAGTTGCCATTTCTGGGGCTTGGAGCTTGAGGGAAGGTAGGTATGCAGAAGTGATATAAATCACTTCTCTGATGAAAAGCTAATCATATTAATAAGCAAAGTCATAAAAAACTGGACATGTTCCTATATCAGCTAAAACATATTATGACCATTCTACATTAATAAATTCCTTGAAGATATCCACTAACTCACTCCTCATCTTTCAGAAATGTGGATTTTAAAAACCACATTTGTTTCGGCAATGCTATTCATTTTTCCTCTCAGTTCTTCTTGATACTTTATTCTTTCTTCCTGTTTTCTTAGAGTGGACATTTTGAAAGTTATTGCGTTATGAATTTGCAGGGTGGGGGTGGGGAATCACCCCAAATAATCTCTAGAGTCAGTGAAGGGTTAGACTTTCAGCAAGCTCATAAATTCATTAATTTAGCAAGGGCTGGAAATAATACCATCTAGCTTCCTCGTGATAGTGGTAAGCCATTGGCAGAACATAAGACTCTTTGACGAGTAGCTATTGGGGTAGGATTACCATTGACGTGATGTAAGCAAGTGAAAAAAAAAGTCTTTTGCATTGGGCTTGAGAAACAGAGGTTGGTAGGACGTCTCGGGGGGGGCGCAGAGACTGGAAGCGGAAGGGGAGGAGCTGTTTTCTGCAAACTGCTGGGAAGTAAAGGGAGGAAGTGGGCAGAACTCTATGTGGGGACTTAAGGGCTGCATCACAACCTATTACAGAGAGACACAGGCACTTAGGATGGCTCTGCGCTGCTGGGAAGGACAAGCCTCTCTTGAGTTGTAAATGCTGCGAACTCTCCATAAATACTCAGATGTAAATATGCGTGAATAAACCATTTTTCATAAAAATACTAGTCTCTGCCATGCCTTATTCCAAAGGAATACAAACCCTGGTTAAGTGCCAAGACGCCTGGAATCTTGCATTGCTCGGTAGAGATTGGGGTGATGTGTAACCATACTTTCCCACTTGTGTCTTAGATTAATTTCTGTACGTCATTCCTTTGCTTTCTTTTTATGTTTCAATCCTTTTATTATAGGTTTTCCCATATATTTGATATTATACTGCAATGGGTCCAGTAGGATATGTTGAACAGAAAAAGGATCTGTGCACACAACTGATGCTGCAGACCAGATATCCCAAAAATGAAATACTGAATCCTATTGTAGCATGTGATATACGACTGAACAGAGTGTTTGGGTTAAAGAATGAGTATAAGCACATCAAAAATAAGTCCATTCATGATTTTTACATTATTTCATATTATTAAAAAAATGTGTATGCTATTTTCTAAAACAAAGAGGGAGGGTAGTATTAAAATTAAAACAAATTTAAAACAAATTTACAGAAAGTACATAAAAAAACAAAATGGAGCAGCAAAAGATGCTCCCATATGATCAGTACATAGGACTCTGCTAAGAGTGACACATGGTTCAACCTGTGAATACCTGAAACAGTCTTCTCTGTCCCTGTAGCACAGGTACATATGCATCATTCAGTAGTTTCTATCATTGTCCATCCTATAAGGAATTTGAGGGAATCTATACTTCTCCTTTATATAAGATTTGCTATTCTCTTAGGTTACTGCCAGCTAATAATTGATATCCAGTAAACTGTGCAAAGCTAAAGTAATTTCATTTCTGAGAGGGAATAAACTTGTGTTACCATTCATAGCTGCGCTGTTCATTCTGCACTGCTAACATCAGCCTTTCCATAAATGCTAGAGATATATGAGGAACTTCAATTCTGACAGCAGTACTTAAGAAGCATGCTTGGTGAAATAATTGTGCAGAAGGAGCATCATAATAATTTTGTTCCCTTTGATTAAAATGCCATTTTATTTCAGATAGCTTAGGGCAATTAAGACGTCTGCTTGTATATTTTTGGAACCACAATTAACTTTCCATATCCATGATAACACTCCCCATCTCTCGTCTCTTCATTGCAATAATAGTTCAAATTTACAATGAGAATCAAAATTGTAATGCATCAGTGCATCTCTCTATTTATTTTTCACATACATTTAGAAAATATAATAAGCCAACAACTTGAAAATAAGGTTTATAAGACTTCCATAACAAGGGATCTAATTTCACACAATACTTTGTGTTTTCTATTTTCTTAATCACTAGGCTTAATGTAGACACTATATTGACTTAAGACAGGGGATTCTTTTATTTAGAGTTTATTCTTTGCTGGACATGTAATACCTGTAGCTGACCTATGTAAAGCAGATAAACCTCTTTGGTGATCTTCTACATGGTGGCCATTATTTCCCTTCCCTACTCTGAGGTCTCCTCCTCTTCCTCCAGGAATTTTCAGAACAGTGTCCTGTAAATTATATGGGGATTCTGTTTTTGAAGATGTTTGACTCCTCCCTTGCTGTGTTAGAAAATGAGCTTCTGCCTCACACACAGGGTAGCTTGACTTCATCCCTCTGTTCTTTTGAAACATGATAATAGGTAATACACATCAGTTCAAATAGGGCTTCAAGCAAGTTCATATGAAAGTACTCTTAATTTGCCCTGGTTTACCCTGGTATTATGGACAAGATTGCTGTTATCATGTTCAATAGCAAAATGAACAAAATTATTAGGTAGTTACACAGGTTGAATATGAATACGGAACATTTAGAAGCCAATGGGCCTTTACATGGAGTCAGTCATTGTTCAGTGTGAAGAAAGGTGGCAAAATTGGGCTTTAATGAGAATGGTTGTAACTGTATAAACTAAATTAAAGCACATTGAAAATTGCATATATTAAAAAATGAGCTCTGCCCTACATAGTGTAATGGAAAATGCATCATTTAACTCTAATTTTCTTATCCTTTTTTCCCTTAGAATTGTTTCTTGAACTTTGTTCATTTTTCAGAAGATAATGCTCCAAATCAGTGTAATTGCTTGAGCAATGCTTCTTGATTGAGAGAGTACTTACTTTGGAAATAGTTTTATAAAGCATGCCCTAGATAATGAAATTATAGAAATTTATAAATCCAGAAAATACTAATAATAGTAGTCCAACAAATTAGAATAGTAAGATATTTTTCAGTGAAATGTTCTCAAGTTGTTAAGTAGCTGACACATCCATTTCTTCTTAAAGATGAAAAGTGAATATGATTTCATAGGGATAAAAATCACTCATTTTGGAAACCACGGTACACAGCTTTCAGTAAGTTATCACTGTAATACATCTAAACTATAGTTTGTTAGACGGTGTGTTGATAGTTTATTTAATACACATTTAATGGGAATGTAGGAGTTCTGGAAGAACATAGTTGTTGATAGTGCCAAGAATTTCTCCAGATCTTAGGTAACTCCTAAGCTTGGGTGGGAAAACCTCAGCCTGTGGGCCTGATCTTCCCCAGCTAGCAATTATTCTGGCCCCCCAAACCCCCATTAATTTTGATGCTAACACAGGAAAAAATATAAGTAGACGTAGTGCTAGGCTGGGCAGAGGCTTAAATCTATCCATCCAGCCCATGACAGTGCCTAGAATGGAGATTAAAATTGCTCCCCTACCCATTAGATGATCAGTAAAGTGAAGGGGGGAAATCTGAACCTCCAGCACTTTCTAGACTGGACAGAGAGGTTCAAACCTCTCCATTCAGCCCAGTCCCATGTCTACTTTATTTTATTTTATTAGTTGTTTCCTTGCTAGTACCAACACAAAAATTGTCCCTAACTGCAGTTAGTTTTTCAGTGTGCAGCCTTTGCTCCTTCATCTTCACTCTGCACTCTATATAAAATTCAAAAATTAAAAATGGATCAATTGAGAATTCTTAATGGTTTGGTTCCACTTCTGAAATATATGGAACTTCAATTATCATAGGGGAATTTCAGAAACCTTCATCGTCTGTTTGGCTCATTCTGGTATGGCTTTTGAAGTAAGACTTGAGCAATTTCCCCCTTGATGATACTTTCTGTGCAAAAGATTCCAAGTTGATATCCAGATGGGGAAAGACTCCTCCATGAAACCCTTGAGAGCTGGTGATAATTCAGAAAGTTAAAAATGCCAAACCATGTAGACCCAAAAGGCTTTTTCAGTATAAAGCAGCTTTTTTGTCCCCCACTGCTCCAAAAGTCATTTGCATAGCTTAGCTTACTTAAACACGATCTTATGCAGGAATTTAAAAAAAACTGTGACACTGTCTGTGTTAGATGATAGTACTGTACCAGTGCATGGGGTGAATTGTCCTTTTATCCCTAGTCCAGAGTTTATTCTTAGTCTTGTGGGTTGCTCCTCTACCATTAGTCTTCAGTGATACATAGCTTGTGAATGAACAATAGCTCAAAAAGGTTAAAGTTGCCATGTTCTAATCAAGAATTATTTTAGAGTCCATTTTGTTGCCTAATGAAGCCCAGTGAAAGAATAAGAAAAGTTGAGAACTGCAGAATGGAAAAAATTGGAGTATTAGGATCAAAGTATATGAACTATTTAAAAAAAAGAACTGCTGAATGATTCAGGAACACAGAGATTTTATGAGTTATTGTTTATAGTTTAAGTTCAAGATGTTCCATTGTCAGAAAAACTTAGTAAATTGGTACTGGGAATTTCTGAGTAAATCATTTTGATAGAATTGTACAGATACAGCAAAGCCTACCTAAATAAGTGATGACTAAAAGGATGAATGTGTAAATCATACACATAAATCCTTCTACATTCCATTTTTATAGATCCTGTGTGCAGACTAACTCTATATATCAGAATTATCTTGCAACTGCCAAAAAGAAAAAAGAAAAGCAAAGAGAATTTGGCTTGCATGGAAGGCAATCTATTAGTTTATGGGCCCAAAATAAGCAAAACTACTTTACACAATTGTTTCAGTGTTTTTGGCATTCTTCACAAATGATTTACATTTTGATGATGTCACAAAGTCCAAGTCAACGGTAAACAAATGTCGGTATTAAGTTGTTGGAGAAACAGCATTTTTGTGAATTCTGTTAGGAACAGACTTGATCCACATCTCCCAGATTAATGGGTTGAATGGAATGAAACTACTCACTGGATTTTCCATGATCTTCTAATGCTGAGGCACAGTTCCTGGCTAAACAAAACTAAAACATACCAAATACCTTTTAAAATGTATCCTTTGAGAGAAGCAACATTTAGAAATATGTAATTTAAGAGAAAGTATGTTTAGCAGTACATAATTTGTAAACTGCTTTGAGGGTTTCCCTCCCCTACAATCAAGCGTATATAAATTTTATAAATTAAAATAAATAAATATTTTGAGAGAAAAGTCATTTAAAAATCAATATTTAAATTCTAAATGGAAATTTTCAATGCATTTTTTTAAGTACATTAATGTGGAAATGGGATAGAACAGACTTATGGGTGAATACATGTTCTGGTCTGTAACTCAAGTAATTTGTCCCTGCCTAGCTAACATGGGAACTGGGTTTGTTCACTTCCTCTCCTTTAACAACTTGATCTATTCACACCGCATTGCAGTTTGTAGATACAGAGAGCTGTGACCTGCCTAGACAGATGAAGTTTAGTAAGCAGCAGAGCCACTGTATTCCGCGTACCTACGGGACCGCCTCTCCTGGTATGTCCCACAGAGAAATTTACGGTCTGCAAATAAAAACATCCTGAAGATCCCAGGCCACAGAGAGGTTAGGCTGGCCTCAACTAGAGCCAGGGCTTTCTCGGCCGCAGCTCCAATCTGGTGGAACGCTCTGTCACAAAAGACTAGGGCCCTGCGGGACCTGACATCTTTCCGCTGGGCCTGCAAGACAGAGCTGTTCCACCAGGCCTTTGGTCAGGGCGCAGCCTGACTCCCTCCTCTGGCAATCTGCACAGAATTTTGCTTAATGGTTGCCATCAATTTGATTTTAATTTGATTTTAATTAATTTTATAATGAATGTTTTTAGAATGTTGGATTATTTTGATTGTTGTTAGCCGCCCTGAGCCCAGCTTCGGCTGGGGAGGGTGGGATATAAATAAAATTTATTATTATTATTATTATTATTATGAAAATGTTGCAGCTTGGCTAGCACCTCTTCTTTTACCAACTCAAAATAATGAAGGTTATTTCCTTGGGGCCCTTATTCACCGAAAGGTAATTTATAAATACTATAAATAAATGAATAATATTATGTGAGCTGAAAATGCATATATATAATAAATCTGGTATCCCTTAAAAAAAAGCTGAATTATTCTCTGTTGGAGATATGGGAATGTTTTATATGATCAGTGGCCTCAAACAAAATCACCTTTAGTACCTAAGTTATATCTCCATGTATAGTTTCTGATACATGCAATCATAATTTAACTTAAACAGCATACCCAGAGTAACTGAAGCCTAAGCCTAATCTGCAAGCCATTTGGCTAATGGGCAAAACTGCATCCTCTAAAGTTAAATTTCTTTCTGGCTTTTACAGAAAGGAGAAGGCATTGCTGACCTGATTATACTCAGTTAATTTAAACATTTGAAGGGATGTGTGGAAATAAGTGAAGATTATAGATGTGGCATCTAAGCAATCATGCAAGCATGTTCTATGAGTCCTGGGTTAAACAGGATCTATTTGCAGGTTGCCCAGCCACTACACTCACTAGTTCCTGCCAATTTCCCGTTATGAATCTGATTACCAGCACACCAGGGAGAAAAGTCAAGACCATCAAATGTGGATAAATTGATTGTATTTATTAAATACAACATTTTAAGGATCCGCAAAACCAATTAACTAGTCAACCAGATTCAACCAATGTAACCAAATCAACTAAAGTCCGGGCAGGTGTTCATTAACAGATGGGGGTAATTTCTACCCCCATCACCTGGGCAAGTTAACTGCTGCACTCTGTGTGATGCAACAAGGTTTCCTAAGGTCCTCCCTCCCAGCTGTGTGGAACTTCGGTGTAAGAGCCCAACAGCCACACTGTAGCCCTCTTGGCCAACGTTCACCCCGATGTGTCTACCAGGTCAAAGGGAATCCTCTAGCACCCGCAGGCCATGCCTGACAACAGTGACTAAGGGATGCCCACAACCCAACACTGCCTCAGGTAAGAGTTCCATTATTTGTGAAATCTCCTCACCGTCCCAGACCACATGCCGCAGGAGGTGAGCAGCTTCTGCTTGTTCGCTTCCACCCACAGACACAAGGCCTTTGGGCCAAGTTGACAGGCAACACTTAACAACTGCCACCAGGCAGAGCTGAGGGTACAGACAACTGGCCAATTCAACAGCGGCCCCCAAACCCTTTTAGTCATTATTAGACTGTTGCATACATATCCGCACCTCCCACGGGGTGATCATAACGTCTCTATATAGCACCACTCTGGCAGAGACACATACTGTCTGGACACCATTAATTAAAGATAATTTAGAATCTGACATACTGCTGAATATGTGAAACAACATAGCAAAGGTTTATAGATGCTATTCAAATATCACTATTTAGTAAGCAAAGTATTTCACAGACTACTTCTTATAAAACATTTCATGAAATAGATCCCTCCATCTGTCAGTGAGGCTACTATTACCCAATATATTATCCATGTCTCAGTCAATATAGTTTGTAAATGCATATAACTTTACCAGAAAATCTGCAGTTCCCACATGCATATTGTCAGTTGTATGCTGTTGTCATGTTTCCATATATCAGCTTAATCAGTAGTGGCCAGTGGGGCAATGCAGGTGGAAAACAGTTACTCTGCTAGGTTCCCAAAACAGCCTGTGGCTGGTGCTCACAGGGAGGGAGCAGGGAGGAGAGGGGTGAGGCACAGGGAGATTGGTGCTGTGTGGCATATGGCAGTGGACCCAATCCACTGCTACTTCTGTGAGGTGCTACACAGTGTCAAGCTCCCCATGCTTCACACACACCCTATCCCTATTGGTAAACTCTAGCAACTTGCTATGTGGGGAAGCTGGGAGAACAATGATGTCCCACACATGCCACCTCGGCAGCAGCTACTGAGCTTAATGATCTGGGCTTTAATAAGTGAATTTCTAAACTTCTATATCAGCAGTCATGTTACTGATTTGGTGTCATCTAATTTCATCTCAATGTTTTTAAACAATCAAATAGTATTGTGGCACCTTAAAGACTAACACGTTTCTTATGGCAAAAGCTTTCATGGGCTCAAGCCCACTCTGTCAAATGAGTGGAATGAAATCTTAGTTGGCATAAGGAGAAATTTGTTGAAAGATAATGAGATGCAAATTTTAAAGTCTGTGATAATTAGAGCTTAAGCATATGCTAATTAAGCACACCTTTAACCTTTTAAAACAGTAGCAGATTGATGGCAATTGCTGATATATTACCACCTGTAATGGGGGAAAGAACCATTTATAGGAAACAGTCATAGATAGCACAGATATTTAGAGACTGGTAAACTAATTAACACATATAGTGTGATTTAAAAAATCCATTCTCTTGATTTAACCCACATGTGATGACGTTGAATTTATTTTAGAATTCTAATTCAGCTGTTTCACTTCATATTGTTCCTTTGAAGTTCAAGAATGATGACTTTAAAGTTAGTTACAGAATATACTGCAAGGTTGAAATGTGGTGCCACTAGTTTATGGATAATGACATTTCTGGTGTCAGGTTTGTATCCATTTGTTCATTTGCATAAAGACTGATTTAGATACCTTTCTGTCTTACGTAGAATGAAAAGGCTTATTGCTGGTACATGATCACATAATGGCCATTCACCGAGTCTCCAGGGGTGGGCGATGTTTGTGGTCTGGCACACAGCCTCGCCAACCTCCCAAAGCCACGTTGCTCCTATGGCTGTTGCTCAGCCCCTAGGGTTGCTGTGGAGGCCTCTGGGTTCCTGCCAAATCCCCATTTTTGAATCAGCCAATCTATAGTGGGCTGAGGAGCAGACTGTGCAGTTGCAGGCTTCACTCTGGTCCAGTTTCCTGGTTTTTTAAAAGAAAACAACAAAAAACCAATGTTTTAGCTTCCCTGTACCAATGAAGAAGAAGAAAGTACAGTTTTTCTTCTTCTTCTGATAAACTGTTAACACACAGTTGTAGTCAGGAAATCTAAGAGACATATGTAAGGAATAGCGGGGGTGAGAAAACTCAGTAGAATCCAATGATATATCATTGTATGAGGAGTTTGTTTTAATCTAATTAGTGGGCATTCAACCGTGATTACTAAACAATAATTAATTACACACTTGAGACCTGCTGTAGGAAAAAAGTGATGAATCTAGATTTTAAGTGCTGTATAATCAAAATTCACATATTCCTTAGGATTGTTTAAAGGTAAATACTTAGTAATGTGAGACATGTACTAAATCTGATATTATAGTTCATAATATGCTGACATCTTATTCATTATGGATTGTTAAACAAGCTGTTAACTGGGAAAAAAATCTTTTAAATCCTCCTCTGTGAATTTAAATTGCTTACTGATTTTATTACTAGAATTAGTAGACTTTTTATTGACAGAGTGATGAATTTCCATGAGGATATTTTTTTCTAAATGTACAAACTGATGTGGAAATGTGGAGAAGTAAACTTAAAGTTGGAGAGATGGGAAAGCGAGAAAAACTGAAAGTGACAGATGTGCCCATCACTACTCTCTACAGAATATTTTTATTGGGACTAATGATAGAGCAGAGGAAAGTGAAGCCCTACTGTTTGAGCATAACTCCACTCATGTAATGTTGGATTTCACCATACAGTTGAAATGCATAAACAGTAGAGGAATCATTTTGTTGGAACAAATGCATTTATATGTGCAATGATCTTGAGGCATATGACTCAGTTTCCTCTTGACAGTAGCAACCTTATGTGTGAATGACTGATGCAGGAATCCTATGTGCAGAAAATATTTCCACAAGTATTCTCATTTTGCTGGGTTGAAATTCTTTCACAAACGAAATTTGTATAAGGCTTTATTTGTATAAAATTTCATTCATCTGTGGTGTACAATCAGGTCTTCAAACTTCTGTTTGCTGGAGACCTGTATATGCACATGAAGTGAGGCATGTTTTTACTCCATTTTTAACCACCAAGCTTGGAATTAAGACATGCTGGGATATACTTTTAACTATAAATGTGATTAAGTTTGCACTGTTAAACATGTAAGAGAATTAATATGCTGCGAATCACTGTAGGAATGGGATAGGAGACCTAAAACCCTCTGGATATTTTAGAGTCCACAACCTATGAACCAGAGCCAACATAGCCTGATGATCATAGATGTATTTCAGCAATATCTGGAGGCCCAAAGGAACTCTTAGCCCTTCTTTAAAATAAGTAAGAAAATGAATAAATTTCCCTACACTTAGTAGAGCAACTAAAATAATACATGGCAATATATTTAGGGGTGGGCATTTTGCAAGTTATTCATCTTTATTACATTTTTACTCTACCAGTTTTTGTCTTCAAATGGACTATTTTGTTAATATTTCATGCTTACCAAAAAAGAAAAAGTGTAATAGTGTTGCTATATGTCTTTTCTTGTTTGTATTTACTAGTCTATGGAGATGAGTAAAGGCCGTACATTATAACCATATCCATTTATTACCAGTGTAATTCACTTTATGTGTCTCCAGTGATCTCTCAGTAAGGAAATGTATGTGTTCAGTAAATGCTTCACAGAGATAAACACGTCAACATTATCATTTTGTAGGATTATTTTTCAAAATAAATATTACATAATCCATATGATATTTTTTTTTAGAAAAGCTAATATGGTTCTGATTTATTCCCTTGCTAGGCAGTTTTAATGTGCTAGGTAATAATCATTTTTAATGCTGTTGTACTCCTGTCATTCAGTGGGGAAAGTATGTCATTAACTCAACATTTCTTGTGATTATTTAAATTGTTTACATTACCATAATTGAAGCTATAGTGCTCTTCATCCCTGTGCTAAAATTAAGTAGAATGGAGTGATCACCTTTTAAATAACACAAAATTAACTGCCATTAATGAGAGCTAAATTACGATGTTTCACATTAGATAGAATTAGTTAGCTAATGATCTATAAATTTATATCAAACGCAACTTAACTATATTACTTGCATAATAAAAAATCTAATCCGAAAGTCTAAAAACTCATTAAGATGTCACTTTGTAAGCTGTATTTCATTGTCCATTATAACAGTAATTGATAGTAAAACAAAAGGTATAAAGAACATACTCTCTAGCAGAAAGCCCATTTTACTGTTCTTTGTACTAGCCAAAGCCATCTTGACCTGGTGAATGTGCTAAAAAGTCCAAAAGAGACTTCTCCCCAGTAACCTTAATTCAGTATGTGGCCAATTAGGTAATGGGTAACTTTTGGCTCAGAGCAGACCCATTGAAATTAATGGATCTATGTTAGTCATATCCATTAATTTCAGTGGATTCACTCTGTGTAAATGGCAGCTGAATATAATCCAATGTTGAGTTCTTTTGGTATCTATTCATGCATTTTGGGTAAAGCCAGGATAAAGCTTTGTTACAATAGCTGCTACTCAAATTATACACATAAAAGCATCAAGTATGAATGTGACAAATATATGTTTTAAAACACATGTATCATATAAGTACACTCAGCAAAAAACCAGAATTGGCTATGACGATTGGTTGGTTGGTTGGTTGGTTGGTTGATTGTATACTTGGGGATCACCCGCAGATTTGTAGTTCTTGTTAAGGTTATAATGTTATATAACAAAAAGATGTAACCAAAATACAGCAATAGGAACACACCCACCCACCCATATAATTAAAACAGAAATATATGGATGGTGATTCATGGAGGAGAGGGCTATCAAAGATTACTAGCCATGATGACTTTGGTCTGCTGCCACAGCTGGAGGCAGTAATGCTTCTGAACACCAGTTGCTGGAAGCCACAGAAAGGGGCATTTATTTTGCACAAATCCTGTTTATGGGTTTCCTACAGCATCTGGTTGACCACTGTGAGAACAAGATGCTGGACTAGGTGGGCCATGGGCCTGTTCCAGCAAACTTTCCTTGCATTCTTAATCTAAGCACCAGCAAATTGTTTGCTATGATTTCTTTGTGTGTGTGAATAAATGTATTGCCAGCTACATAATGTAATACAAATCCATTTGTAAACAATGGCCAAAAACAATTGCTTTGCATCTTTCTTTGATGACATACTGTGCAGTTTTTCTCACAGCCATCCCTGATACCTATTATAGAATTTATGTATTTGCCAGGCATAAAACTTGCTATGGTTAGTAGGTTTTCAAATCCTTAAAAATGACTTTCTGATGAACTTAGAAACTTGTGTGGGTTTCAAATGACAGTGAGTTCATTTTTTGTGTGTCATATGCATGGCAGCTGGATTGAATGCAATAATGAAATTGCTTTAGTGAATTCCCCAATGGGAAAACCTCACTTGCTTTAATTGTGCCAGAGAGCAAAATGTGTTATATTAAGATGAAAATTACGCAGTGATTGCAAAACAATAAAGCTTCAGTTAAACAATGAGGAGCTGAAATTTATTCTGAGTTACTATGCTGTCATGTTTAGAAATAACTATGCTGTAGCATAAGCAGAACGGTTTTTGTGTGTGTTTTTAAAGGACTTTATGGGAAAGTATTTAACTCTTGAGTTTATACATTGCCCCAGTTCAGACATAAGGGTAAACCATAGTTTTCTCCTATGCACACTAACTTACACAAACCTCTGAAGCATGTGCACTCCCTCCAGAGGAGAAGATTGGAACTATCTACCTCCAGTTTGAAGCAAACCAGTTTGCTGTGATGCCCAAATTGTGTGTGTTCTTTATGTCTCACTTGCAACCTCACCTGCAAACTGACATTTTTCCTTTGCCAAGAAAATCCAAATTGCCTGTATATGGACTTCAAAGGGGCTCACTGGAATCACCTATCAGTTGTTCAGTAGTTATAGTGGGCCCCTTTAAAGGTGTGCTCTTCATGTCAATCAGGTGAAATTGTCCCTCCTATTGAAGTTGGCATGTTTGGGTGGAGGAGGTAAAGTCTGACCTGCTAGCCACTAGTTCCCCACTCCTGGTTTAAGGTTTCGGAACAAGCCAAATCTGAAGGCATAGTGTGATCTCACTTAACCATAGCTGAAACAAGTAGTTCTTTGAGTTCAAACATCATAGGAAGCTGTTACTAGTTTAAAGCTAGAAATTGGCATTTCTGATTTCCAAATCTGGCATGCAACAGAAGAAGAGAAAGGAGTGAAAGTTTGCAAGCCTGAAGCTTTCTGTGACTCAGTCACATGGCAAGAAATCATGGTTTCACATTAATTTAAATGTAGTTTGTCACCGACTGCACACTGAGCAGGAAAAGATGATTAATTCCTCCAGGAAGACCAATATAATGCATGCGCTTTTCATGTGCACATTTCTACAATATATGTGCAAGTAGATGTGGGGTTTAAGATGGGAAAGACAAGCCACTCTGATTCTAACACTACCAATCCAAATGTTAATTAAAAGTTTTTCCAGATTCAACTCGTTATGTACTATAGCAGATATTAAATAGCATTTAAAGTTAGTGTGGCACTGCTGAATGTTGGAAAAGAATTTTTCCTAAAGGATTAGAAGTAGAGTTTTAAATTTAGATGTGCAGTTCCCAGAAACAGTGCTCCCCCCAACAATAGGATGCAAATCATTCCTTTGATTCTGACGATGTGTTTCTCCATTAAAGTGAAGAAAAAGATAAATATCTTCACCAAATGCAAAGAAAATTACATTCAGATAAACACCTCTTATTAAACCCTTTTCTTCAGGAAAAAAAAAATGAAAGCAGTAAGAACATTCATTTTATATGGCTCTCAAGGAACAGTTTTCATAAAAGTAAAATGAGAAACAGTAAATTATGGGGAAGTCTAGCAATAAGAACAAAGAAAGCATATATTTAGCAAAGGGAAAAACAATGAAGAGTAGGATTTTGTCCTTTAATCTCAAAGCTCATTTAACTGGATTTGCTATTCTCTCTTAAAATGTAAGAATGAAAGGACTTCACAGCAAAGGAAAACAAAACTTCAAGAAGATCCTTAGTACAAATTTATTAATAATTTTTACAAGGTGGCCTTGATTGTGAAATGCTTTCTATCTTATTAAAGGCGTATATCTCCCTGTAGTTGAATTCTCAAACACTGGTGTTTTAGTGTTCATACCAGTGGCCTAAAGTGTAGTACAATGGTTCTCTGCGAGCAAAGGCCACCCACTAGGGATACCTGCCATGTATCAGCCTCACGGGGTGTCTTGACCCATGTCTCCAACTCCACATCATAGAAGAGACCATAGACACAGAGGATGTTTTTGACTGGGAAGTGTATTTGCCCTCAGAACAAGCCTTCAGCATCCATGCCTTATTGGATGTTCCAGCACTGGAGGAGGCTGTGATGCCTTGCCAACCTGAAGAGATTGTATAATAGACTCTTCCCAGTGCCAGTGAAGTCAATGGTGGAATCTACACACATATTTTTAAAGTCCTGAAAATGCTTTTTTTTAAGTGTTTCAGAAATTACATTGAATTTTCCTTAAGGCTCACCACCACCACCTAGTGTCACATTGTATATTGCACTTAAAACACACTTAAAATGTTTTATTTGCAATTGTATAGCTGAGTCCGATGACTCCTAAAACAGGATGTGCCCCTTTAAGAGTAGAGGCTCTATACATCAGGGTTCTTGATTGATTTGATTTATTATATTTCTATACAACTTTTCATTCGAATGAATCCCCAGGTGGCTTACAAACAATAAATAGCAATAAAATGATAGAACGTAACAGAACATCATAAATATAGAATAAATCATATAAAATAATTAACAAATCATCAGTGAAACAATTGCAATCTATGAAACACTTTTAACAAAGCAGCAACTTAAAAATAAGCTAAACATCCAAATTAAAGCAAAGGTCATTTTACATTACTTATATAGGCTTGGAGCTATCTTCTCAGAAGAAGCTGCAGCCCTATTTAAATCTCTGTATGGCCTGCCTTTTCACCCTAATTTTGTTTACAGGATCCTGAAATGGAAACAGCAGAACGTGAGATGGGGTCTCTAGGAATTTGTGCCTAGCACACCTATTTGGGCTTGAATCTTGTCCCCCAGCTGGGACCACTTATCTGAGACAGAACACGGTGTCCAGCATAATGATAGACATTCTGTTATTGTTTGAAGCAGATTTTTCCTATAGATGTGGTTTATGTTTAACATACGGTGTTATGCCCCTGTTTGGAGACCAAAGACTGATTGGGTGGGTGAAAATGTATACAGTGGATATCTAGAGACACTACTGAATATTTTAGCTGACAAAAATAAATAAGTTCTTGATAGTGAACATTAAAATGAAATACCCTTGCCATCTTTGAGAAGAAGAAATAATAAGGTATTTAAATAAAAGCATTTTTTTAAAATAAACTGCTGGGTTGAAGATGCTCCCTGTCCTGTTGGTAATGAGAATATTATTTCTAGCTCTAGCAGCTGATACCTGCTGGTAAACACCCTTTCTTTGAACTTGAGATGGAAAGTACACAGGCGGTATTATTATGCTAGGTAATGTCTGTTTTCATGTATATTTTGCAAAATGATTTTTTTTTTTAAAAAAAAAAGTGCTTAGGCATTTTTCATTATCATATTTAATTAAGGAACTGCAACTTCTCCCACAGACAATTACAAACAGATATTTCATGACTAAAAGCAATGACAACACAGAGCAACTGGAAATATGGCAGATTTAACTTGTTGCTACACACGACCCCAATCTCTAAGTAGGCACTTACTCAGGGTTCGGTTTCTTTGGAGTGAAGGACTGTGGTGTCTTTATGATATATAGTTTATTTGCAGATGCAACCTGATCCTAAGATGGAGGGACTCGTAGCATTAACACACCAGAACTTCTTGCTTCACCAATAGTGGCAGCCTTGACATCAAGCAGAAATCATGCATGGGCCTATCTAACAGTTTCTGCCTGCAACCTGCTTCCATCTTGCACACCAGTCTGATTCAGCAATAAACCATCTGGCACACCATCTTGCACACCAGTCCTGGCTAACTTTCAATCTAACTACCAGCCAGGTGAGGACGGAAAGGCCCACCCATTTGCCCTCTGGCACAGAGTAAGTTACTTTGTTATACAGTGGTACCTCGGGTTAAGATCTTAATTCATTTTGGAGGTCCGTTCTTAACCTGAAACTGTTCTTAACCTGAGGTACCACTTTAGTTAACGGGGCCTCCCGCTACCGCCGTGCCGCTGCGGTGCGATTTCTATTCTCATCCTGAAGCAAAGTTCTTAACCCGAGGTACTATTTCTGGGTTAGCGGAGTCTGTAATCTGAAGCGTCTGTAACCTGAAGCATCTGTAACCCGAGGTACCACTGTACTATTGACGGTACTTAGGTGGCAATTATGGCCATTATCTTGCAATTGCTCAGTTAGCAACAGAATCTTCCACCAGCTTTAAACCCTTTCTGAGCCCAGGACTCTAAGAATTAGAAGGGCTCGGAACATCATGCAGACAGATCCCCAAACTCACAACAATATACAGTGGTACCTCGGGTTACATACGTTTCAAGTTACATACGCTTCAGGTTACAGACTCTGCTAACCCAGAAATAGTACCTCGGGTTAAGAACTTTGCTTCAGGATGAGAACAGAAATCGTGCTCCAGCGGCGCGGTGGCAGCAGGAGACCCCATTAGCTAAAGTGGTGCTTCAGGTTAAGAACAGTTTCAGGTTAAGAACGAACCTCCAGAACGAATTAAGTTCTTAACCTGAGGTACCACTGTAGTCTATAATTTGGACACATTAATTGAACTGTCACAAACCTATAGTGTCCGATTTTTAGTCATCCCTTCTCTGGTGGGGAGTGTGACAGCATTTTGTTTGCTTCAGGTAATCAAAATGTCTTGGCCTAGCTCTGGCCTCAGGTGTGTCAACCTTTTCAGGTGACCTTGTACATGTAAATGTAGTTTGATCACATTAGGGCAGACATAAGCAAACTTAGCCCTTCAGATGTTTTGATACTACAATTCCCATCATACCTGACCACTGGTCCTGTTAGCTAGGGATGATGGGAGTTGTAGTCCCAAAACATCTGGAGGGCCGAGTTTGCCTATGCCTGCATTAGGGGCTCATCCACACATCCCATGAGTTCTAGACATGGGTTCAAGAGGATTTTCTTGCCGCTTTCCCTGACAAAACCCACTGTTTATTGCTGAATCAGAAAATATCAGTTGGGTTTTCTGTGGACTGACGTTTATTACGGTTCAGCAGTAAACAGTGGATTTTCCTGAGGAAAGCAGCAGGACAAAAGAAAAACTTCTCAGACCCGCAAGTGGAAGTGTGGATGAGCCCTAGGACTAGGAGCAGATCCCGTGCTCCTAGCATGCACAGATTAGTCAGGAGACAAATAGCCTATGATTCTTGCTCTCTGCTGCTGTGTCTGAGTGGCTAGTTAACCGCAACATGGTTCAAAGACTATGAGTTTTCTGTCTTGACTCTGACACCCCTTAGAACATGAAAGGTGAGTTCCTCTTTCCCCCTGTTCATGAGGTTGTTCTGGACATCCTCTAGCCCTTCAGTAACCTGCCTCAAAAATCTGAGCCAAGCAGTATTGTGGCAATACTGAAGGGTAAAGAGGAAGTGAGATTAAATCTATATGCCCATTTCATCAACATCTGCCCTCTTGCTGGTTACTCTGAAGGCTCCGGTTTCAGTATCATCTCTGCACCTCTAACACCCACCTTCCCCCTTCTCTGCTCACTTCACTTAGAATAGACTCACTCTTTTATTTATCTCATTGGCTACTGGATTTAGTTACACATGATGCAGAGTTGTATGCATTTTCCTGAGGTGGTGGTTTGCTGCTACTTTTGTTGATTCGTACAAACAAATAAAATATTGGAAGAGAAATTACCTGTAACTCTGTATCATGTGCTGCTTCTGCTTCATTAAATGATGTCTCTTGATTCCAGTTACAACATGTGATCTGTCTGTATGTTGATGAGCTGTGCTAGCTGCTGATTCTGTACCAAACTGATAGGGGGGAGAGAGGGATAGATGAATTACATTTATAAGCAGATCTTAGAATCTATGTTCTGAGTTCTTTTCTTTTATACATACAACATGGAAATGTATTGACTAAGATATTTCAGCTTAGCATTATAAACTATTTATGTAAATATTTATGCACATTGTGACCTTTTCCTTCTTTTGTCCCTAATGCCCAACTGTGATTTAAGCCCTTCAGTGATAGTATCAATCTTTAATTATGTATAGTGATGACAATGGGGTGCTGCGTCTCTGTTGGTGGCATATGAATTTTAGAAAGAGGATCAACTTATTCTTCCCCTAAACTAATGTTAATAGCTATCTGAATATGGCAGATTAAGCAGATGGGTATTCCTTCACATCTTGTCTTATGCCACTTTATCTTCAACAAGAGGTCCTACTCATCTCCATTCTATCTGCCCTTGAGGTTGTGTGATTTGACTTTATTGCTTCAACAAATGTCCTATCATTTCCCTTGTTGCATTAGTAGACTTTTGCTTAGACTCTTCAGTCGTGAAGATAACACACAAGAGTTAATAATCTGCCATGGAATAAGATGGTCTTTTTAGACTTCTTATTGTTACCTTGTGTTTGGATAATAAAATTCCCACCACTAGTGGGGGAAACATTTGTTGCAGTTCCCACCCCTACTCAAGTTGGTCTCGTCTAGAGGGAGGGATGACCTTGTTCATGAGGGATGAGGGACCAATGAGGAACAGCTCTCCATCCTTCTCTCCCTCCTATTGCATCACAGCATTGGAGAGTGAAATTTGCACTGTCTGTGCTGCAGTGACCCACTTTGCAAACTTCTCAAGATGCAGCAGGTTGATTGACAGGAAGCGGATGGAATCCTTTCATGTGGCAGCAGAGATTGAAAGCCATACTGCAGAGATCCATGATTGTTGGCCTGATATTCAGCCAGCTTCCAAGACACGGTGGGCAGATTGAGAGACAGCCATTTGAGCTCTTCGGAGTGGGGGCACCTTGGAACAGCAACTCTGAGGCCCATGATCCCACCAGAGTGGTGGTGGTGGTGGCAAATACAATTGTGGATTGCATTCCCTGCCTTCAGTGGGAGATGGGATTGGGGGTTATTGGGGAAGGCCATTCCAAAGGGGCCATCAAAGGCATGGCTTTTCTGGCAGCATGATCTTTGCCTATTAAGAACCATGGGCTTAAACTCATAGCTAGTAGACTTTTAATCTTACCCAACTCTTAGGCCTTGTTCTCTTTTATCTGCCTATTTAGATCCCGTGGTCTAAACACTTTGGACACCTGAGGCGTAATATGCTACCAGTGCTACTCTCCCCAGGTCTAGACCCATGCCCCAGTAGGGTAAGAGGAACATGCAGTCCGAGGCAGGTTGCTTCAGGTCACTTCACTGGTGTGCCAGACATGCTAGGGCTGGAAGCTAACTTAGAACTGCAGGGCAGACCACATGGTGCACCTTTCTAGCCTCTTTCCACTTCTCAGAATTTGCCACCCAAGGCAGCTGCCTCAGTCTGCTTCATAGTAGGGCTGGCCCTGAGTAGGCAGTTTCCAGACCTGATCCTTGGCTCACAAGGCCCATTTCAGGGGATGAAGGCTTCATTGTCCAACCTACCTGATCAAAAGGGCTTGGACCAGGTGCTATGCAAGCTTGCTTGGGTTAGATAGTTCCATCCCAAGTATCTCTGGAGGACCTCTGGTGGACTTACTGCTTGGCTAGGTAAACCCCAACCCTTTAAAAATTTTGTACTAGGAGTAGAGCTTTTCACAATTTCTACTGCAGCATCAACCCCTCTACTCCCCCTCCCTCTGGCTTGCATGGGGGTTGGGTCTATAGGAATAGAATCAGGAATCATCCTTTCTTTGGGCAGTGGCAATACTGCTACCTGTAATTTATTGCTTTCTCTGTTGCCTGGGCAGCCTTTCTGGTGGTTTTTGAGTATTGCTGTGATTTTGGTGTTGATTTATTTTTAGGTTTTGTCCTACCTTCCTGTTTTCATTGTGACTCTGAGGTCGTAAGAAGGCACCACACAAATGTGGGGCAAAGTTTATGTGCCAAAACAGCTAAGCAGGAAATAATAGATCATCTAATAAGGGAGAGGACATGGTCCAGGCATTAGCTGCCCAGATTGAGGCTTTGGAACAGGAGTAAGTCATGCATGCTAATATCACCCCTGCATTGAGATATACAGTACTATATTGAAACCATAACTGCACCATTCTGCAGGTCAGTGCTTTTTTTTCTGGGGGGATGCAGGGGTACACATACCCCTAAACCAGGCATGGCCACACTTGGCCTCCAGCTGTTTGGGGACTACAATTTCCATCATCCCTGACCTCTGGTCCTGTTAGCTAGGCATGATGAGTTGTAGTTCCAAAACAGCTGGAGGGCCAAGTTTGGCCATGCCTGCCCTAAACAATTTGTGAATCTAAGTTTGGCCTCATTGAGGGGCAGAATTTCAATATGAGTAGGAAAATGAGAGTACCCCTAAACATTTTTTTAAGAAAAAAAAAAAGCACTGCTGCATGTTAACAGTGCAATGCACACGTCA
Organism: Podarcis pityusensis; assembly: GCF_964106645.2. Classification (NCBI taxonomy): domain Eukaryota; kingdom Metazoa; phylum Chordata; class Lepidosauria; order Squamata; family Lacertidae; genus Podarcis; species Podarcis pityusensis. The sequence goes on along the minus strand of NC_138027.1, from coordinate 62,756,632 downwards.
TATGTATTGGGTGCATATTGGGATTAACAGTTTTCTGGTAAAAGGAACTCTTAACCTGAAATGTCAATGGATGTTAGGTTGTGGATATCACCAAATTGTCACAATTCAGAATTTTTAAGTCTCATTAATTTCAGCAGAAGAGATTTCAGCATGTTTTAAACTAAATGGGATTTAACAGTGGTTACGTTAGCAGGATCGTATCACATGGATATATTTAAATATATTGTTTGTGTTCTCTTTTGCATATTGTGGTACTTCTGTTCCCTTTTAATAGAAAGTAACAGTGCATTGTTAAGCAGTAGCAGGGTTTTGCCACATTGTTATCATGTCATAACTTTCTGAATGAAATGCTCTAGTAGTTGCTGGTAAACCATTTTCCTGCTATCAGTTTTTTTTCTTTTTTCTTTTAAGAAAGAAAGAAATTCCAAGTAAAGGGATTTTAAGGATTTGTTCGTGAATGTCTTCCTAAGACTTTGGCCTATGTTTTTTGCCTTTTTAGCTCTGCTAATAATAGCTGCAGAGGAACTTGGATCAGCCCACTTGATGAAGAAGCTTGTTTAAAACCACATTCTCCAATTATTCAGGCTTTTGATCTTGTATGAGATAGAGTGAATATAATGGATTTTGAAAAGCTCTTATGAGCACTACAACATTTTGGGAGGAGATCCTAAACCTTAAATAAGCCTCAGTATGGAATATTAAGTTCTTACTGAGCCTTCTTCACAAAACTGATTCACAAACCGGACTCTATAGGCAGGTGCTTTCCCTCCCCCTCCCCTTCATTATCAATATGCTTTTACTGAAGGTGGAAAAGGTGGGTACTGCATTTACTCTTACCACATTTTGACCACTCAGATTCTGTAGATTCCCTGATACTTCGTGTAAATATTATAAATGTGGCACTTGGTCGAGATAATACTAATTCATCCCTTGTGAAAAGGTGACATATTAATTAAAGTCTACTCTAAGTATTGTTCTCACCAGCCAAACTGTATCCTAATCAGAAATGAAGTCTAGTTGGTTATTTGGGATCCCTACCACTGTTTGAAATCCAATCTGTTTGGGTATTTTGAGTGTTTTGGGTACTGTCCTAGCTGCACAGTTCATCTTGCTGTTAATCCACTAGCTGTTTCAGGTTCCTTGGCAGCTAGATGGGCAGGAAGCATCACTGTATGTCTGTCTGTCTTTCACTCACCTTTCATCTTTTCTTCCAATCTTGACAGCTTACCTTTAAAGTTGGAGACACCTCTCCTTTTGGTGTACCTCCAGTGGGAAGGCAGCACTAGTCATGTTAAACTGGGCCTGTCATTTCTCAACAGTTTACCATGCACAGAGTTTATACCTGGCCAGCTTCTGGTTTCTAAGACCGCAAAGCAAAAAAACCACTATTTTCAAATGGCCAGGTAAGGAGGAGGACATACCTAGGGCCAATGTGATCAGGTCTGGAACTAAAAATCTATATAATAATGGACACCAGGCCAGACGGCATCCAGCTACCCTCCAGTGCCATCATGGCAGGCTCTTTCACTCACTACTTTTCCTCTTCGCTACTTAAAATAACACATGTTCATGTATCTCTGAAGTATGTATTTTTAGCAGTGTTTTTACATAACTTTCCTGTGACAATTACTCTAAAGGCAGCTTAAAATCAAAACTTGAATTATAAAAAGGGAATCATAACCATAACACACAAACATGACAGCAGCAATATAAGACATCTCAGTCCATGGGAACATGGGAGGTGTAGTTCCCCACTGCTGTAATTTCAGTTCCTGTGATCCCCATGGCTTTTCATTTTTACACTGTTTGCCAGCAGAGAGGGAAGGAGGGTAGAAGAACTTCCTTTCGGTCTTCTTGCATGCTTCTTCTGCTACTGATCCTGCTACCTTTGCTGTTTGTAACATAGGGAAAGGGGAATATGATTCTAGAGCTAACTGGTTGACTGGGAGGGGTTGGTGGGACTTCAGGGTTGGTAAAGATGAGTAAGTATTTCCCCAAGTCCTGTGACACCATTCAAGTTCTTTCATTTTATATTTTTGGGTTAATGAATTGAGTTAAAATACCAGGTGAGGTCATATCTATCTGTTTCATTCACTAGTTCTGAATATTGTTTGTTTATAAGTCTCTTGTGTGTTTTGGGATGCGGGTGGCATTGTGGGTTAAATCACTGTGCTGCTTGGGCTTGCCGACTGAAAGGTCGTGGTTCAAATCCCCGCGACGGGGTGAGCTCCCATTGCTCGGTCCCAGCTCCTGCCAACCTAGCAGTTCGAAAGCATGTCAAAGTGCGAGTAGATAAATAGGTACGATTCTGGCGGGAAGGTAAACAGCATTTCCGTGTGCTGCTCTGGTTTCGCCAGAAGCAGCTTAATCATGCTGGCCACATGACCTGGAAACACTGTCTGCGGAAGCGGACAAACGCCAGCTCCCTTGGCCTGTAAAGCGAGATGAGCGCCGCAACCCCAGAGTCGTTCGCAGCTGGACTTAATTGTCAGGGGTCCCTTTACCTTTACCTTTTTGTGTGTGTTTCAGAATTTGAGCTATTCACAAACAGGCTTGCTGGGCAATAGAGGTAGCACAATTGATGAGGCAGATGTTGAAGCTTTGTTTGACTGATGAGTTAATATTTTTGATTTACCTCTATGAAATTAGGTTCTGACTTGTTTTTAGAAGTCAAACACCAAGTGAATAATATACTGTAAGGTAACCAACAGTCCCTCAGTGGTCATGGTAGGTGTTCGGTTCCTTTTTAAAAAGCTATTAAAAAGGAATTAACATGAGTCTTCTCAAGGGGGTGATATGCATTAAACTGATGCAAGCCTTCCTGAAGCGATTGTTATGTGCTGATTGTTTAGCCTGAAATGAGTTACCATTCAGTGTTATTAACTTTGCAGTGCAGTGCATCTAGATCTTTCTATACACAAAACATGAAGATCATGAGAAAAGTATGCAGTTATACAGTTGTAAATATGTATTGGGCCCACACTGAGTTAGCAATGAATACCAAAGCAAATTAAGTATTTACTCAAACAGTTTTCTTGCTAGCACTGAGGCCTGAGTCTTTTGTACAAACGGTGTGGTTTTAGATGTTCAGGAACAAAAGAAAATGATATATATTTATTTGGTAATGTAGTTATATGATGGTGGTTTCTAAACTTGCATAAAATGTATGTTGTCTTAGTTATTAAATAGGTGATGTACTCCCCCTTTTTTTAGAGGAAGCCAACTGTTCTAAAAAGTTTGCTTGAACTTGATTAAAATTCATCAATGTATTTGAGCAATCTGCAGTGGTTTGGCAGACCTTCAAAAGAACTATAATGCAGCACAACAATAAGGGTGATAAAGGACACAATGCTCCCATTACTCAGGAATCAAGAAGAAAGTTATTTCTTGAGGCAGTTCACCTAGTTCAGGTTTCCTCACAGACCTACCACTCACCTAGCAGACCTTCCTGTGGTGAGAAGGTGCCCAAGCAGTTTTCAAAGAAATGCGGAAAGAAGCCCTTGGATACTCAAAAGTGTCAAGAAAACAACGACTTGTGCCCTGCCTTTTTGTATTTGGGCTTTTTCTGCAGCTTCTTTTGATCCTCCTTTGTCTACTGTTCAATAGGTAAGCAGTAAGCATGCCCAAGTAATTAGAAAGCCTAGTTTGTTTTTTGTGGGACTGCACAGGACATGGAGGGGGGCAATTAAAAGGCAAACAATTCTGCTTTCCCTCCAGGAAAACTAATGCAAGATTTTGCTTTGTGGACTAGTATAGAACAACCCACTCCTTTTTTCCTGTGATCTGCTTGTCTCTGTATCTTGGAAGAGTGTCACCCATCAAATTGTTGTCCTTGATGAAAAATATCCACAATATAACATATTTCAAATTCTAAAGAAGGATTTGTTCTTGTCATCTAAAAAACTGACACTGTAATGGAACAGAAAGGGAAGGGAAATCTCCACTCCAGTGTTGCATTGTGCATGGTATTCTCATTAGGAATTCTCATTAGCTTTGTACTGCAATATGTAGCACTTGTCTCCTGGTATTCTGTTTGCTTTCTTAGCAAACTCTATAGTGACAATCAATCTAACCTAAAGATTTTTCCTCTTTGAAATTGAAGCTGTTGGAACCGCCATGCCATTCCTTATATTAGAAGACAGAGTAATTTGACAAACACAGCAACAGCTCTTTACATTACTTCTAAGAAACCAAACTTCAGCAAACAAACACATTTTTCAAAAGAGACAAAAAGAGGATGGAATAACAATAACAAAAATGAAAGAAAACAAAACTGGTATGTTGTCACTTACAATCAATACTACTGGGCAGATCATATGTAATAAGCATTTTTAAAATTATTTTCTTTAAAATTCTGTGTTCAGATGCAGACACATTTGTAAAATGTATATTGTTAAGTCATCTCCTCTGGGCTGCTTCCATCTATCAGAGGTTTGTTTGTTTTTTCCCCTCAAGCCTACCCCAAAACCCTGTAACCAATTCCGGAAATTCAAGGGCTGAGTATTAATATTTGCAAATGGGTTCAGGCATTTCTGCTGCAGCTCAAATTAAGACATGCCTTCAGTATGTGATCCTTCACAACTTAAGCAGGGCCTGAGCACTGGGTATAGATAAGTAATGCCCAATATTAAAGTGTTTAGGAGAGCAGAAAAAAGTAGACAAGACACAAGTGTGGGGCAAACTAGGGAAAGTTTATTAACTACAACTTAAGAATCTAAGAACAATACAGTCGTACCTTGGATCCCGAATGCCCTGGAACTCGGACATTTTGGCTCCCGAGTTTTGCGAACGTTCTTTTGGAACCCGAAAATCCGACGGGGCTTCCGCGGCTTCTGGTTGATTGCAGGAGCTTCCTGCAGCCAATCAGAAGCCGCAATTTGGTTTTTGAATGTTTTGGAAGCCGAAGAGACTTCCGGAACAGATTCTGCTCGACTTCCAAGGTATAACTGTACAACCCAGTAACTTAAAAATTTCTAAGCTGCATAAAGGAAACAAGACCACATGCTGGGAACCACCCCAATGTTCCATTAGGCTACTAAGCCTGTTGGAACTGGTGAGTCCACCCTGCAGGGAGTCAAGCTAGTACTACTCCCAACCCTTATTCCCCACTGCCACACCTTTAATTTGAGGAGGCAGGTACTGCTGATTCATGCTCCTTCCAGCCACTAGACTCTGAAGTGACACAGATTAACCTGCCCACTGGTCACTTGAAAAGTTCCTCAGGGTACTCACCAATTTTCTGTCCCCAATTAAACCTGTCAACCTAATTACAGAGCACCACCACTAACTGTCATAGAGTATGGAATATGCAAAAACAAAAAAACAAAACCCTACCCCAGCAACAAACCAAGCACTGTTGAAGCAAAATAATAAAAATTCATAGGCCCCAAATATGGTGATCAGCTAATTTCGTATTGTAAACAGGATGGTCAAGTTGGGTGCCCCAAAGACTTCAGAGGAAGCAGGGTGAGAGAGTGCATTATCCCTTTCATCTTCCACCTTCCTCCTCCTCCCCACTGCTGACAAATGACAGAAATCCACCATGGGACATGGCTTCTTGCCTCATTTCTGCTGCCTTTATAAATTTACTCCTGCCCAGACTCCTTCTGCAGCCAGGGTATGATATTATATTCTTTCTTGTGACCTGGTCCTGTTTCATTACCAGACAAGTAGTGTAAAGTGATCTGAAGTGAAGAGACTCATATTCAGCAAGATTGCCAACATCCTATTTGCTGGAAAAGACGTTGGACTAGTTATGTTTGGATCTCACTCCACTCTTAAAAGCATTTGGAGTAATTACTGAATGGAGTTGTACACAAAGGGCTATGCTACACTTTTCAACAGCAACACAAATAGAGAGTGATGCACAACAATGCATGCTTGATCAGACATGACTGCTTTTCAGCACCCACACAGGCAACCAAGGCTTAGCAAGATACCAGCCTCCCAAATTCCTTATAACTTGCCCGGTGTTATATGCACCTACCACTAGAGCTGCTGAGATTAGTCAAAGCATCCACAGCAACTCCTAACTGTAGTAATATATGCTCATGCCAAGGCACTTTGTGTTTGCGACTTCCAGCTTGGAACCACCCAACTAGAGGTTACAGAAAATTTTGAAGATAGGAGTCAAAACATGGGAAGCTGACCAAATGCAACTTCTCCCTTTTTTAGATTGCTATTTTGGATGCTCACTTGGTTTATGAATTACTGCAGCTGACACTTACATTGGTTGAATGAAAGGAGGGGCATTCTCATAACAGGTGCCTCAGTTGTGAAATTCCTTCTTAAATATGACTAGTGCTGTTTCTGGAGCCAGATGCAGACTTTATTATTCATGCAGGCCTTTGTACAAGTTTATTATTGGTTAAGGGTCCTGGCTTATAAAACTGGAAGGAAGAAGAATTGTGCGCTTTCTTTCACTTGCTAAAAACCTGTTCAAAGCCAAAATGCTCTAAACAAGTTGATATAGTTACTTGAATGGCCCTTAGTGTTATCAATCTGCACAGTAAATGATACATTTACTTCTTCAACTTGTAATATCAAATTGTAATAGCAAAAATTGAATTGGACACATCATACACTTATAGAATCTAATACATTTTTACCAGGAAGTTTACAAAGACACTACAGATTGTGCCTATGAAAATACACAGCAATTCTTGAGACTTCAGCTGTACAGACAAATGTGCAATTAATTTGTCAAATAGAATAAAATCAACCTGGCTTCTGCTGAAGCACAATAGTAACAAGACCTGTGGATAAGAATAAATTCAGGATTCATTTTTAATAGGCCTTTATCCAAAGTCCATTGAAATCCATGTGGAGTTTCCAATGATGGATTTCAATAGACTTTTTATCTTGCCTTTAGATGTTGCTTATATTCAGCAATGCAGGTTGTCTTCATTCAGTGTCATATTGATCCAAGTGTATGCTGCATTAACATTGGAGTCAGCTTATCAAAATAAATGTCACTCCGCGAATGTACATAAGCAATTTAAAAATCAATTGTACAAGCTTCTCAAGTGAGACTTATTTGCTGTGTGAAAATGTAGGGCCTCCCTCACTATAGCTTGAAGTGTGCAAATATGTATTGTTGCTTAACCTGTTAAAGTATTATAGCTGAGTACTTGGAATTCACAAACATGGAACGTGGCTACAGTGGCTCCCAATTCACTTCTAGACAAGACTGAAAATGTGTTTAACCTCTAAAGACATGTGCAGCTTGAAACCTGTGTGCCTTAAGGACGGCCTTCTCTATCCAGAACTGACTTGGATATTACTATTTCCTTGATTTGGTAGCTCCAATTCTGATCTCCCTTCCTTCAGAGGATAAGTGTTTGGTACCCTGGGAAACTAGGATGGCACCCCTTAGGGAGTGGAGCCCAACTTTGGAATGCCCTCCCCTGGGATGCACAGCTGGTTCTGATGTTTTTTGCACAATCAGATGAAACACTTTTATCATCCATACCTTTTAGTCTTCCTAGCAAGTGTTTTTAATCTATTAAGAGACCAACTTAAAAAGAAGAAGAAGACTGTGTAGCACTGTATTATTTTGTTGTGAGATGTTTTATATGTTGCTGTATTGTTTGGGCTATTCTGACAGCTCTTGAGATGAAGAATGGAGTGCAAATGTTCTAAATAAATAAATATGACAGCCGCAAGAATAAACACAGCAGGCATAAACTAATATAACCATTTCTTATGTTTAGAAATAGAAAAGTACTGTTTAAGTCTTTTGGAAGCTTGGTCTTCTAATAATGTTAATCCAAATCCTAATATAAATTGATATTATGCTTAACCAAATACAGGACTTCAGAATATATTCTTCTGCTTTGAAAGGGTGTGTACTGAAGGTCCCAGAACATGGTCTGAGGGCACATGTATTAACCACCTTATTGAAAGTAAGCAGGTCTGCCGGGGTCTGATTAGATATATTAAATAAATAAAATAAGGATTGCCTGTCTGCAATCACCCTACACGTATGTATATATGTTAATGTACGAAAGCAATGCAAACACAATGTTGGAATTGGGCCTTAGGTTTGGCAGCACCTAACCTTAGGAACCCTTTCCTGTTGCCTATCAGACAGGAGCTAATGTAGGATTGCCATATTTTGAAGAGCAAAAAATATGACAGCCATTGAAAGCAAATAAATGTGATTTGTCCCAAATTTTAACCCTGGAAAGGAGGACATGTCCTGGAAAAAGAGGACACAGGGCAACACTAAATTTTGCTATTGCCTTCTTGGCATCTGTTGAAGACTTTTCTCTTTCAACAACCCTTCCAAGTGATGCTGTTTATCCCAGTTGGTTATATTGGATTTGGAATAGTTTATATTGTTAGGATTCTTGCTCCGTGCTCGCAGTCATGGGATTGTTTTCTATCACGTGACGGTGTATGTTTTCATTCCACATTGTGGGAAGTGACGGAGAAAGGATGTTTTGTATTACTGTGTTCTGTTGTGTGTGACTATTGTCCTTTGTTCTTTCTCTTTGCTGTCTGATGAGAAAGAGGAAGGAGCTGAGGCAGAATGCTCTGAGTGTACTATATGTAAATAAAGTACTTTAGCCAAAATGCTGTGCTACTGAGTTTGTATAACAAACAGCCAACACTCTGCTGTTCCTAAGCGCTGACGCCGCTTGGTATCAGTCGCTGTGATGTTCGGGCTGGCGAAAGCTTTTGAAGCTCCCGAACGATCAACCAGGAGGGAGAGAACATGCCAGTCGGGCAATTGTTTTAGCTTTTTTCATACATGTAATATCTTTAAATTGTGTTTATATATCCAGTTGTTGTACATGTGTGTTTATGGCATTTTGAAATCACTTTGAGATTTTTCCTAAGAAGCATTTCATAAATGAAATAAATAAATAGGCAGGTAAAACACTGAGTAAAATGTAGAAATGGATTAAATGTGATCCACTTCTACATTTCAAAGTGATCCCCACATGCAAGAGAGAGAGAGAGAGAGAAATTTTGTTCAGGTTGTTTGGTATTCTGATCTTTCCCTATTTTAATTACTCTCTTTATAGTTTGTAAGCTGTGCAGTTGTAAAATGCCCAGATTTATTGCAACAAGAGAAATATTTATCTGAACAGGTGCATTACTATTACTGTAAAGAATGGTCCTATTTTACTTTATCAGCAACGAAGGGGGAAGGTTAATGGCTATGATGTATCTTTTATGTTGCTGTGAAACATGGAGTGTTCTGCACTGTTAAGATTTACTATGGGAGAAGCAAAACATATGTTATTCCAGGCATTTCTTTAACAATGGACTTTAAGTTTAAGGAGGAACTTCAGTTTACTAGATATATGCTATATTAGTAAGGTGCACATAAATCTATCCTCTTCTTCCTTTAGCATGATCATTATTTTTATATTTATTATTTATTAAATTTCTTTACCACCCTTTTCTGAGGATCACAGGGCAGTTTACAATCTTAAAACACAGTAATACACAATAATACATAACAAAACAACAACAAAAACCCATAGTTTAAAAGGCCATAGTTTGTTTAATTAGTCAAAGACCTGGGAGAGGAGAAATGTTTTTGTGAAGGCGCCAGGCGAACCTCCCTGGCGAGAGCATTTCACAAACAGGGAGCCACTGCAGAAAAGACCCATTCTCGTGTTGCTACCCTCTAGCCCTCTCGTGGAGGAGGCACATGAAGAAAAGCATCAGATGATGATTGCAGGGTGTGGGTAGCTTCATATTGAGAGAGGCAGTCCTTGAGGTATTGCAATCCTGAGCTGTTTAAGGTTTTATAGGTCAAAACCAGCACTTTGAACTGGGCCCAGAAACTAATTGTCAGCCGGTGCAGTATCAGTGAAATATGCTCAAACTGTCTTGCTCCAGTGAGCAAATTGGCTGCTGAATTCTACACCAGCTGAAGTTTCTGCATCATCTTCAGACAGGGGTGCAGCTGGGTCATCAGCTGATGGAAGGCACTCTGCACCACTGAGGACACTTCAGCCTCAAGCGATAGCAAAGGATGCAGAAGGACCCCAAGCTACATACCTGCTCCTTCAGAGGGAGTATAACTCCATCAATAGCAAATAATAAAGAAATAATTGCTATGTCAATGGTGAAATGTAGTCTTTTTTTTCTTATTCTAGTCTTGTGGGATAAGATGTGCAAGTATCTTTTAGGAAGGACAATTTCTTACATCACTTCTTTTTCATAGTTGTTGTCTCCATGTGGTTGTACGACCTCTAGGATATGTAGCTGTGGGGGAGAGGATTACTTGTCTGAAAGAACATCAAACCCACATCTAAAATTTTTCTCCTTTGCTAGACATGTTAGTTGTTTTCTGTGTGCTGCCTTGACATGTGTAGGGAGATATAGATGTACGTGGTGCTTTCAAACAGGTTATTTCATGTGCATTCAAGAAATGGTACATAAAGTCTTATGAATAATGTACTATGAATCCGCTTTAATGCTTGAATTGGCTCTTAAAGCTGTTACCATGCAGTTAAGTTACTTGGTCCAGCATCATGTTTCCCACAAATATTGAAAAAGTTTTATCATTTTAGACTAATGTCATCTAATTCCTATTGAATTACCATTTTTATTATACTGGGAACTTTATAGAAGAAGCTCATATACTTAATAGCTAGGAAGGTACTTAAACACCCCTCCAGTGAATTCTAAGCAGAGCTCTCCAAAAGGAGGGGGGGTCACTATTGTCCTCACTTTTCCTTTTTAAGATCTGTAGCCTTGCAAGCTAAGGGAAAGTTTAATTAAAATCAATAGAAAAATCTCTGAGAAAACAAATTAAGGACTATAAAAGGCTGCTCTTTTTGTGAGGTAATAACAAAGCTCCTTATTTTGATTTTGCTCTCAGGTTAACACCAAGCAACACAAACACAAATCTGTGTCCCCCTACTATAAAAAGAAATATTGGCAGCATTTTGGTTGCTTTGACTTTTCTAAAGCTGATGATAAATGGAGCTAAGCAGTGTGAGATTTTGAAAGTGCATCTAACTAAGGAAGCCTTGTTCACCAGAATGTGAATTTTTTTGGGGGGAGAAATAGCTAACAACTAGGACTGAAGAACTACAAGACATCTGATGTTCATTCTAATGCCCTTTGTCCAGAATCTGTATTATGTTCACAAGCAATACTACATCCCAAAAAATGGCTTTTTCATGGCTACTACTTGTTAAATTCAGATTTCTTAGCAAATTTGTGCAATGAAACAACCACAGAAAAATTACCATGTTGGCACCATGCTTTATACCACCTTTCTCTAAAGTTCATAGCACTAGGGTCACATCTAGGGCTGCCATGCGTCCAGATTCTCCCAGACATTACTGGGATTTCAAAGGTGAATTGATGTCTGGGGGGATTTCCAAAAGGCGGTGCTTTGTCCTGGATCTTAGGCAAGTCAATCGAAAAATTGCATTTTCTTGGCATTTTCCTTAAAAAAGCTCATAAAAAACAACTTTCGAAGTGTCCTGGTTTTTACTTTTTGAAATATGGCAACCAGACAATTTCCTTTTCAGTTATATAATTGTATAAAACTATATATGGATAAATTTAATTGTGATAATATTCCTCTTTTTAAATCCTCTTGCTAGTGATGTGCAAATGTTTTTATCATCCTCTATCAATTAATGAGAAAAGAAACTGCATTTGGAAATGATCAAAGGGGAGCTAAAATGTTGCTGAAATTCTTTTGGGTGGGATGCAGGTTTTTTGTTGTACTTAGCTTACTTTTTTGGTACCAAGGCATGCATTGCTAATATGTTCCGCTGTTCTGTAATGTGCCCTGGCTCAAATGAAACAATCAGTTTTCCTCTATTGGCTGGAATAACTTGTTATTCTAATTTAGAGGGGGAAAGTGTTTTGGAGAATGAATAGTTAAATAAATTTTCTGGAAGAAGAAAACTGCATACAACTAGTAGCAAGTTTTCTTCACATTTAGAAAGTTTTTGTATGTTTAACCTCTTGGCAATGGATCTGGAGGTGTAAACAATACATGAATTCAAAAAATCATCATCATCATCATCATCATCATCATCATCATTTTATTTGTATGCTGCCTTTCCACAGTCAAAACAATGCTCAAGGCAACTTACAATATGAAAATATGTACATAGTTACAAACATAGCAAAGTAGTCATAAAAATAAATAAAACACATCAAAAACGACATAACCAAACTGAACAATTTCCACATAAATATAAAGATACAAAAATTAATATCAATAACAGCAAAGTCTCCCAACAAAACTTTCCCAAAAGTACCCCTATCCTTGCTGGGCAGCAGCAGTTCTCATGAAGCCTGTCAGGCCCTACCCTAGGCCAGGTGGAGAGAGGCAAGAATGGGGCCCACAGGCTCCCAGCAGGTCAGACTTATCTTGTGTGGTATGGCTTCATTTCAGAATAAGTGGTATAGAATAAAACTTGTCTAAAAATCATACTATTTCAATGTTGATAGATGTGGAGATTATGATGGTAGCAATGATTTAGAATAGAGGAGACCATAGCACTCCACACAGGTGTAATGGAACATTTTCCTAAAGAAGTACAAGTCCTAGTGCAATGAAAGCAGCAAGGTCAAAATCTGCAGCTTCATCAGGTCCAAATGTTACCAGTGGCCACTGGGCATAATGGAACCCAATGCATTCAGATAGCATAGGCGTCATGGGGTTGAGCAGAAATTCCCCAGAACCCATCTTTTGGACTTTGACCCAATTCTCAATTCAGCCACATGGGAGGATATCATGGTGAATGGTGCTGAAAGACAATTATAGCTATATGTATAGGAGAAAAAACAGATTGCCACCTCCAATCCACACTATTCTACCTCCAAGTCCATGCCATTTATGAGACTAAAGCAGGGGTAGGCAACCTAAGGCCCAGGGGCCAGATGCGGCCCAATCACCTTCTTAATCCAGCCCACAGACTGTCTGGGAATCAGCGTGTTTTTACATGAGTAGAATGTGTGCTTTTATTTAAAATGCATTTCTGGGTTATTTGTGGGGCATAGGAATTTGTTCATTAAATTTTTTTTTAAAAAAAAATAGTCCAGCCCACCACATGGTCTGAAGGACGGTGGACCGGCCCATGGCTGAAAAAGGTTGCTGACACCTGGACTAAGGCATGGTTTCCACAGGGTTAAGCAGAAGTCCCCCAGCACCACCTTCTAGAATTGGCATACCATACCTACTGTAACATAGTGCATGTGAAGAGAAAAAAACACAACCAGCTATTTGAAACAGGGCACACACTGAAATGTATTGTCCACCACCGGTTTGGAAGAGAACAATAACACAGCTAATAATATTTCTTTAAAAAAAGAAAGAAAGAAATGGGGAGAGATAGTTGGACACAGTAGAAATGGTGGTTGAGATGGATAATCATCATTATTTTTATATTACAGCCAAAGGGTAGAAGCCTAACATTTCAATTATTACAAAGAATGAAAAGTGTAGGGGATAAAATCCTATGAATTTAAACAAAACTAATAATGCTATACTTTCAGGATGGGGTGTCTGTAATGCAAGCCCCCCCCCCCAAAAAAAAACAGATTTGGAGATAGAGCTTATCACTGAATGGGGCAAAAACCTATCAAGTTTACACAAAAGAAAAGAAACTTTATCTTCAAACAGATATTCATTCACTCTTCAAAAGTACAGCCAAGATTATTCGATGGCTACTGTTACCTCTGAGAGAATTTCTTTCGTGTTTAGAAAGCCACAGTGCTCATTTTAGTCTTTCATTGTTGGGAAAAGAAATAAAAGCTGCTTTCTTATAAGGGAAAAAAATAACTTGAAATACAAATGTATTATTCTTACCTTTCGAAGTCTGCCAGATAATAGGAAAGAATATAATGGCTAGTTCTTCTTTTTAATAAAGAATCACATAGCTTTCTTTTTTTTAAAGCCATTCCATCTTTTAATGTTTGATTAAATATGAACAGAAATAGTGTTCATGGTAATATTTATAGCATAGACAATTTGAATATATAATGGACACATTTCATCCAACCCTTTTAGACACACTGAAGTGTTTGTGTGTCCCCTGCTGTACTGGACTTCTATCATCTCCCACCCCAGTCACTGCATTGTAAATTCCCATGGCCTTGACACTGAAAAGAAGCTTTAATTGTTATTGTAGAAAGAAGAAGAAATAACAGTGGCACTGGTAAAGCACAGCAAATTTATTGGGTTCATGATGTTGACGAGGATACAATTTGTATAAAGAGCTGATACACCTTGCACAGTTTCCCAAGTATAATACAACATGGGTTGGAACAGATTTAATTTCTGAAGGTTTTCTGTAAACGGGGCTCTGTATTCAGTTCATTGACGTTTTGAGTTCAGGACCCCTCTCCTTTGTCCCACTTCTACAACTTTGTGTTGAAATAATGGCCTGCTTTTGATGTAATTCTAAAGTATGGTTAAGCATAAAATGATAACCAGGTTTATGCATTTCTTCCCCTTTTTTCTTGGGCATGGCCATAAATAAGAAATCAGAAGCTTTTGTTTTCAGTTTATCACAGGTTAGAGTTGCACCTGAACACTAAACTGTGGTGAATCTTAACTAATATTTATTGGACCATAAACCATGGATTTTGTTAGCTTGTTCAATAAAAGATAGTTAATACTAACCACAATTTACCTGGTTTCAACCATAACACTAAACCGCATTTAGTTCAAAATGCAAGCAAAAGCCGCTGATCTCATCCTTGTTGTCTTACTAGAGGAGGAGAATAAAGCAGGGGAAGCCCATAAGTGAGTTTCATTTGGGTAGTACTAAACTACATAATGCTAAACCATGGACTGAACTCAGATGATGTCTTGGTTTTGTAATTTTGGCCTATTTATGATATCTAGCATCCAACAAGACATCTTAAACTAACACATCCACCACCACCACCCCGCCCCCAGCATGAGTTTTCATAAGAAAAACATTATACAGTGGTACCTCAGGTTAAGTACTTAATTCGTTCCGGAGGTCCGTTCTTAACCTGAAACTGGGGCCTCCCGCTGCTGCCGCGCCACAGGAGCACAATTTCTGTTCTCATCTGGAAGCAAAGTTTTTAACCCAAGGTACTATTTCTGGGTTAGCGGAGCATGTAACCTGAAGCGTATGTAACCCAAGGTACCACTGTAATGTGATATCATCTGAAAGATTTGCAGGGTATATCATGTCTTGCTTTGATCCAGCAGTCTTAAGGCAAGAGGCAGGACTGCCCAGAGTGGAATTAAAAGTCTGGGAACAAGCAATATCCCTCTGGCTGAAAATCCATTACAATCCTAAGGGTCTATTACCTTGCTTCCTGGCCGCAGTTCCCTATCCTCCTTGGCTTATGCAAATAACTAACAAGATCAAACAAATTGGCCTAAACCCTGAAAATCTTTTTATTGGAACTCTGAACAAGGCAAAAGCTACTATCACTCGGAGACTTTATGATATCGAATTACAACAAGAAGGCGCCCTACTCCCAGAGACGTATAGATGTTTAAAAGCTTGGCCTAATTTTGCAGCTGCCCCTTACTTAACTAACATCACTAACGAAGCCTATAGATGGGCTTTCTCTAGAGCCCGCTTTGAGACAATGCCCTCAGCAGTGCTGTACGGCAAATTCACGCGGGTTCCAATGCATGCGCGTCTCTGCCCTTGTATGTCTAATAAGGTAGAATCTGTCACACACATTCTTCTATCTTGCGAATTCTATAGTGAAGAACGAATTCAACTTATTTTACCGCTTCTATCAAAATTTATACCCCTTCAATATTATTTGGAATCCTCCCCTGAAATTCTTCGAAAATACCTCCTGGAAGATTCCTCAAGCTCAATATCATATGAGGTGGCTAAATTTTGCACTTTAGTAATTAAGAAGCGTAAATCTCTTCTGTTGAATGGCACACTGCGAAGTTCCCTTGTGTAACCTTTTTTCTTTTCTGAAGTTGTTGCTGATTTCTTGTTGTCTGATCTTGTGGTGTTTAGTGTCACTGGCTTTGGCCGCAATAAACTTGAAACTTGAAACTTGAGCTTTGATCCAGCATAGTAGTCCATGGGGTAAGGCAGGTTGGTTGTTTCAGCATCAAGAAGAGGTCCTAGTGAGCACCTTGCTCTGACAAGAGGACTTTTGAGCCTCATGTTCTAGCCCAGGCATAGGCAAACTTGGCCCTCCAGATGTTTTGGGACTACAACTCCCATCATCCCTAGCTAACAGGGCCAGTGGTCAGGGATGATGGGAGTTGTAGTCCCAAAACATCTGGAGGGCCAAGTTTGCCTATGCCTGTTCTAGCCTATTTCTATGCTTTGTCCCCTTTTGGAGAACTAGAAGGCCTGTAGAAGGGCACTGCTTTGCTACACAGCCTCTCACCTGCTTTGCTCCCTGTGCTGTTCGACTGCCAAGGCAGTCTGGGAGGCACTTGCTTCCTTGAGCCCAGGGAATGGAAGTAATAAACGTCCTGGCTCTGGTCTTTGGGCTTGGGAGCTGGTTTATCAGGCTCCTGTCTGCCAGCTGTATTTTCAGTGGTCCACTGATCACCCGTGTAAGTCTCTGAGTTAAGAGCCCAGTCAAGCTCATTAGCTTGCAAATTGGTGTCTTGGTCAATGGTGGACTCTGGGGTCTTGACAGAATATAGCTGACAGCATAACTGATCGATACATGTGACTTATAAACCATGTTAGTACACTGGAATACAGCATAACCTAATTATTGGAGCAATAAATATTGGGAGTCTGAATTAGGTTTATTTTTAATAAATAACAAACAATGTAAGGTGTTTAATTAGCTTCATGAATTTATCAAGATAATTTCATAAATGTTATAGCAACAATTCTATGAAAAGGAACTTTCAGAGTCAGAGAAGAAGGCTTATGTAAGCTTTTTAAAAGCATGTCTTATGCTAGGAAAGAATTGACAGCACTGTCTGACTCCTTAATCATTTTGTCAACATACATTACGACCCTGCCAATATTAAGAGGTAAACATTATCTCAAAGTTGTGACTGATCAAAGAAGGGTGCATTCAAGTACCCTGTGCTTAATTGAAATGATATTTCCTTCCTTCCTTTATTTTTTTTATGGTTGTTTGTGAAATGTGCAATTATAATAACATAATGGTCCCAAGAATGAAATATGTTCCAAGGGGGGCTTTGTGTTCTTTCCCTTTTGTCAGCCAATGCAGAATTTGCTGAGAAGTAGGTGCAGCATTCACAGCATAGTTATGCTGAGCCAGCACAGATTAGACTAAATGAGAACACAAGAGCTATAAATTTAACAAAGTGTTCATTTTCTAAAGTGACTGCTTTATGCAGCTGCAAATAGAAGGAAACAGCATCTAACTCCCCACCCCCCAACCTACACAAATAAAAACTTTAGTGGTGAAAGGCTTCATTTAGTGCCTTTGAGCTCTTAGTCTAATAGGAGCTCTTAGCCCAAATACATTATGCAAAAATGGGTAGAGGTTTATTTAGGAATATAGCACTTTAAGTACAAAGATCTGTTAATTTTTTAAAGACCCAAATTTGAAAGTGGTTTTATTGCCCTGTCATGTATTTCTACACTAATGATTTAAGGGTGCTCAAAATAGCATTAAATTTTAGTACAGCAGGAGATTTTGTTTGTTTTAACACTTTAATTGTGTCCACGAGTTGTTTCCAGGTCATGCAATTTAGACTGAATTTGGAGCAAAAAGATTCTAAAAAACATCTTTATTCTCCTTCCCTAGTATATCTGTGTACCATAATAACCATGCATTGCTATGAACCTTGAATTATTACTTCTTTATAGAAACATAGAAGCTTACTTGAATAAATTTCATTACATAGAGGATAATTTGCACAACACTGCTTTTTAGCTTTTGTATTTTAACTTCACTTTTAAAAAAAATTAAGAAATTTTACTAGTTTCTTCTACATGATATAGAGAATACATGGCTTCCAACAGCTCATCCACATTTCTTCCTTCTTCCTATCTTAGTAACATCTAGTAAATATCAATGAGTAATGCAATGTCATCACACCGAGAGTTTCTCCACTCCACTTCTGTAGCAACATGCAGTTTTCCCATAACTGGGGATATTTTATTTTCTTGCTAATTGTGCTGTTTTAAATGTGCATTTTATATTTGACTTCCTTTAGAAATCTTTTTTTTTTAATTAACAAACAAAATAATTTTTTGTTAACTTTGCCGTGTTAAATGTGCATTCTGTACTTGATCACTTTAGTAATGTTTTATTTGCAAATCTTTAAGATAATATTTAGTTTCCTGTTAATTATGTTGCTTAGAATGTATATTTGGCTTTCTTCTGTAACGTTTTACTCTGGGTTGTTTCATCTGACATTTTAATGTAGGTTGTAAACCACTTTGAGATTTTTATCTTAAAAATACAAAGTGGTATGGAAATGAAATGAATAATAATAATAATAATAATAATAATGTATTTGTGAAGCAGACTTGTGAAGGCAGTAAGCTGGCAGGCCTCCAGCATCACAGGTGCTTTCTTAATTCATACTGAACTTTCTTCAAATGAGTTAATTCCTATATATGTGCTTTGCATGAATAAATCTATCACTGATTCTTGGTGGTGTTAGGCACTGGCTGGGGTCCTGGTATTTATTTGTTTATTTAACTAATGTATTATTTATATTCTACTTTTCTATTAAAACAATAACAAAAGCAACATAAAGTAAATATAACCTAGTAAAATAGAACAATAAAACAACATTTCTAATAAAATAAACAAGTAAGACATCAAAAAGCAGAAGGTCTCAAATTTCAGCAAAAACATCAAAACAGCATGTCACTAATTAAAAGCTAGCTGTAATATTGTGAACCATGGTATTTTCCTGGAGCAGTTCTAAATGGGATTGGAAGTTGGAAGCACTCTACTGCTTCTTTTCCTACCTGCAGGGTCATTTCCAGAGAGTATTAGGAGCAGAGGTGGCAACAATATTTTCTGGACCTAGGACACAGCACGGTGGTACATCTGGTTGCGAACGTGGATCTGTTCCGGAGCCCCGTTCACAACCTGAGAGGAATGCAACCCGCGTCTGTGTGTCTGCACACACACAGGTCGTGATTTGCCGCTTCTGCGCATGCGCGTGACGTCATTTTGCGCATCTGCGCATGCGGCAAAACCCAGAAGTAACCCTTTCCAGTCATATGCAAATAGGTTGTCAAACTACAAAGATTCAGGAAGCTTTTGCATAGATTCTGAAAATTTAGTTGGGCCATTTCATATTACAAAGATGTGCGTCTTTCTGCTTCTCTATATACATTTTCATAATGAAAGCAAGAAAAACAGCTTAGAACAATTTATGAGGAATATACTCACCACAGACATAGATTAGCTTAGGAGTTATGATGCTACCTCTGTAGGAAATCCATGGCACTGTTGTTCTGTGAGGAGAGTTCCTCAAAAAGCAGTGATTACCGTGGTACTAGTGTGTGCACAAATGCACATCTGTGTGTAGACCCATGGCATTTTAACTGGTATAAAGCCAGTTTAGGTGTTTGGCATGGATATGCCTTCATAAAGTGTCTTTATTGAAATCAATATGGATTAGTGTGCCTTCTGATGTAGATTTTCCATATTGAAAGTATGTATCCAGAAGTAGATTGCCAATAGCCATGGTTGGCCCTGTCATGAGGCAGAGTGAGGCAGCTGGCTCTGGTGATAGGTGCTGAGGGACAGGGAGAGGACAGAGCTATGAGTGCTGCATGGCCCGCCCTGTACCTCAGATGCTAGTTGACTGCTTTCAAGTGCAGTGGATGATACTTTCCGTTCATTAGTATTGCAGTAAGATACAACTGCAAATCCAATTGGCTTCTGTGTGTGCCTTGGGGGGAGGGCGTCATTTGGTCCTTCCTCTCAGGTAGCAAAATGTCTTGAGCTGGCCCTACCAATGGCATTGATATACCTTGCTAGTATGGCAGCAATCAGTTGAGCTTCTTCAGTGGTAATTAAAGTAAAAACCTGGAAAAAGCAGAGAAAAGAAGCTGTGGTGTATTTGAGAGGGATGCCAGAGGGATTTTTTTTTTTAAGTATTCTTCACTTTTACACATGTGTAAATTCAGGCCCTAAGCACACACAGAGTGAGTGCTAAAAAGGGAAGGAAGGAAAGAACTGAAAAGCAATAGTCTGTTAGTCTTTTCAAGTCAACAGCTTAGCCCTCAACCTCAGTTTCTTACCTTTTTATGGTAGATATTTATCTGAATATGGATGAAGTCTGTTGGGTAGTGCTAAGAAACTGAGCTGGGCAGACAACATAGTAATCTTTTTAATATTTCATTGTCACCAAGTAGTTAAAGAGGTGGGGCATTAGCATTCCAGGAAAATGAAGCCTTACCGGAATAGTATGTGGTTCTATACACCTAGGGGTGGGAGTTGACTCTAGTGGTAGGCAAAATTCACAAAGCATAATATGAAACAGTAAGAAATTATAACTGGGATTTAGGTACAAGAAACACCGTGAAAGGCCCTGAAATGACAAAAAGACTTTAAACACTGTAAGGAATTAGACAGGAAGCTTCTGGGTTGAGTCAAGACAGGGAGTGATCAGAGTGGCACAGGTAAAGAAGATAGCTTCCGATACAGCTCATTAAATAGGCAGGGATCAGAGGGATATAGTAATCCATGGAAATGCTAATAGACCTATTTTTGCAGACAGGAACAGAGAGGAAAGAACACCTTTGAAAAGGGATGGAGAGGAGAAAGTGACAGGGTTTTCGTGAGAACATAGATAAGTTTAAAATAATCCTATAGTTAGAATTTTGAGGGCCTGTGGGACACTATACAGATGTCATTTGAAAAAAGAAAAATGGAATAAATATTCTAAATTTAGGCTGCATCCATCTTGCTAAAGGGTATGACACAATGGCCTGAGGGCATATAGCAGGATGTTGCTGGGTGAAGCAGATATTTTCAGGTCAGTTGTAACTGGCTGTGAACTGCGTCAGGCCTGCCATTCTCTAATTAGGTTATTTGGCACACAGAGTAAATTGCATATTATTGGCTGTGGCTAGGGATAAACATTGAGGTCACCAACCTTTTTGAGTTCACAGGCAAATCTGGAGATCTGAAAAACCATTTTGGACACCACAACAAAATGGCTGCCATTGGGGCTTGGAGTACAAGGCACAGTTTGGGGTCTGAGGCCTTGAACACAAAACCACACCTTTGAGTTTATAGTTTTCTCTTGCAAACTAAATACCACTTCAAAAAAGGCAAAACCTGCCAAACAATCTGAATGTAAGACATCACTAGAGTCTTAAGTCCCAGAACACAAAACCACACATTTTAATACTGAGATAAAATGAAGCTCTTTAATGCCTCCAGGGCCATATCATCCTCCTTATGCTCATCCTTTCCTTGAAGAGTGGAAGGCCTTAGAAGGAGAAGCCTCTGGCTTCAACCTTAGTCCTTCTCCCCTTGGATCAGACCTCCAAGGTTCATTGCCCATCTTGTCAGACTGCTGTGGGGATGTTGCCCCTAACACGGAGGGGGTTGGTTCCTCAGGGTGCAGGTTCCAAGAGTACATAATCTGAAGTTGGTGCATCAGGATCCCTCATGCAGGCCCAGTTATGACCCAGCACCCCTGCCTCTGGTCCAATGGATCAAACTGGCATTTATCTGAGTTGGAGCTCTACTGGAGGAGCCTTGCATTTTCAGTTATAGCATTTTAAAGTTAGAATTATGTGTTTTATTGCATCACGGTTAGCTTTCACACAACTGCCAGTGTCACTAATTAATGCAATTGATAGGTTTTGAGATAAGCCCCAGTATGACTTGCACCTGAGGCAAAAAGTAATGTTAATTATCCTTGTAGTACTAGAGTAAAGATCACACACTGTCAAGAACTGTTCAGAAGGGGAAATCTTGTTAGCTGAAAAAAATCTGAGCTCTGCTGATTCAGAAGGGGTGGGGCTATCCACCAAATTATGCATCCTGCTTCCCACAGTAGGTAACCAAATGCTTTCAAGAAGACCAGGAAGGGTTTAAACACAATTGGCCTTCCCACTATTGTCTCATTTCTCCCCAGGTTCATTCTTACACCAAATTTAAGAGAGTAGAATGCCATCTAAGATTACATTATGTTGAGCAGGCAGGGGAAGAATGTGGAGGGAGGGAAAGAGAAAATGAAATAGTCTGAACCTGTTCAGTGAACCTAACTCATTTCAGTATGTCTTGAACATATGCAGGAGAGCTTCTGATACATAACATGGCAACTACCAGAATGCATTTCAAAAATTTAATAAAATATCAGTTAACTGTTTTGAGCACCTTCAGGAGCTACACAGCCATTTACTGTGTGGTAGCTGCTTAAAACAGCATGGGTGGTGCAATTGTGCAGCATGAATGTTAGCAGGCTTAAAATGCCCAAAGAGTAAAAACACATTATACGCTACAGAAACAGGAATTTGAAAACAGGAAATTTGAAAACAATAGATTTAAAAGCAATAGGTTTAATGTTATTTTAGCAGGAACAGGATGGAGTATTTGCGTGTGGAGACCCCCAAACCCCCTCCAAAATAAAATCACACAGGACACAGAATATTTTGTTTAAGATGTTTGGCATTAATTTGGCCACAACTTTATTGATTGCAGCATGTGAGTGGTTGCTTAGGCATTGGTTCGGACTACTTGAACCTTCACCGGCAGGAACAGGACTGACAACTGGAACCTCCAGAGGTCAGTAAGGGAAAACATACTGGGGGAGCACATAGGCGGATTTCCACCTCTTAGTTCACCCCAGATGCTCCCAGGAACTCTGGCATGGCCCTATGCCTGAGAGGCGATTGGACAGAGCAAATCAAAACCCCTGGATTCCTTTAACGGAATTCCCAACAAAAATGAGGGGCAGGCACAGCCAATCCATAATCCCCTCCACCAAAGAATGAACCAATGCTACACGGTAGGCAAAACAAATGGCACCAGCCAATCAGCCAAGTGGCAAAATTCCTACCAGGCCCTGCTCCAAAAACAGATGACCCCTAGAGAGGCATAGCAAACACAACCTTAAATTATAGGGAGGGAGGGCGTGAGATCCACTGCACGATGCGAAAGAGAAAGTCGAAAGAGAAAGTACTTCACCTCGTGCAGCCCCTTAAATAACCCCTTAGTTGCCAATCAAACCCCAACCGACAGAAAATTTCCCCCAGTAACAAAGAGGCAACCAATGAGGTGCGGAGGTCATCCAAACGGGCCCGTCCCAGCAACAAGAAGGCAGTTGGGTGATCTCACCGCAACACACAGCTTTCCATGATTTGGAGGACACAATTTATAAAATTATTGCTAAAAGCCTGGCTCCTGTCAATCATATATGATGTATGTTAGTGAAGGGGGGGTTTGTCCTCTGCCAAAGTCAAAGATAAAGGGATGCTAAGCCTTTATGCTATGTAAGTTAGTTTCCTCATGAGTGAATCTATGCTGTTGCTTGCTATTAAAAATACTCTATTCATCACTGGCTCTGCCCCTCCACCCAACCAATCAAGCAATAGAACTCCAATAGTCAGCTCCAATAGAACAAGAATTCTGGCTTAGATGACTTTGTGAATCTGAGTAACGGATCTGTGGAGATATACTGTATCATAGCAAGTGAGAATTTTATTGAGTGTTTAGTATAGCATCAACATTTTACATTGCATGAAAACAATACTGGCACTCTACATTGAAAATAATTGCTACTACTTCTCTGGGAACCAGGTGGATAAATAAGCTTATTGATGTCTAAGAAATATATTAATAAGCAGGTGCTTCTATCAGCTAGAAGCATTAAATCTCACTCTGTTAGATTTAGATCTACAGCTTGGGTAAACGAGAAATAAATCTTCCATACAGTTGTACTGGGCATCTGCTTTAGTCATCAGTTTACCAAGTCACCAGACAACATTAGTCATGTGTGTCAGCATCTTTAGAGGTTGTCTGAAATAGTCAATT